>NC_040905.2:47266282-47876005 GCF_004126475.2 Phyllostomus discolor
GCTTATGGGTATTTCTGCACTCTGTTGCTCTGGCTTTGGCAGTCAGTGAGGCACAGGGAGAATAGATGCCTCTCTGAGGCAGTCACTTCCATTTTTTTCTGCTGTAGTCATTCAGTCATTAGACTACTATTTAAAGGAAAAATGTACACTAAAGAACTTTATAATTCAATGCATGGGAATTAATGTTTTTGTCTAAAGAAAACTGACCAAATAAAATATTAGTATAAAAACCTAGTTATATTTTAGAAATAAAGGATTCTGTTCAAAGGCCTATTAATTTAGTCAGCCTGATTTTCAAGGGGGATATTTTGGGCTTTAACAAGAAAGTATAAGACTTAATATTAAAAACATCTGGTCCTGAGCAGGTAGCTCAGTTAGCTGGAGTGTTGTCTTGATATGCATGGGTTGTGGGTTCAATTCATGCTTGGGACACACACAGGTGTCAACCAGTGGGTGCATGGATGGGTGAAGCAATGTCTCTCTGAAATCAACAGGTAAAAAATTAGGAACAAACTCTCCCTCTGTGAATGTAAAAGATGAAAGAAATTCAGCGATAGGATTTTAGTTTTTCTAAAAAGGAAACTAGCTGTTATTGGTGTTTCTTTAAAGCTTTTACCAAGAAAAAATAATTATTGTAATTTGAGGAGAATGATGTGCATATAATTAGATTGCTATATGATTTATTTTCCCTAAAGCCTTTTTTTCTTCTAGGTGGAAGAGCTCAGTAAGATACTATATTGTGGGAGGAACGAAGACAGTAAGAAGTCTGATGTAGAAGTACAAACGGAGAGCCACCCTCCGTGGTCAATCTCAGGTATTCCGTTGAGAGTGGAGATAGCCTAACACTGTCACATTCAGATCATACCAACATGGAGTTTTCTTTAAATGTAAAGTAGACAAATGTCTAGATAAATGTGAGAACTGTCTTCTCTCCCTGTGATTAGGTATTTTAAGATAATCGAATTGCTCTTCTGATGCAAAAGTAGAAATGTATTATCATTCCTATAAATAGGTGGTATTACTACTGTGTTGCCAAGGGCACATTCACTGAGTAACTTCTGCCATGCTGTGAGCCATTTACTCTCATCTATGGTCTTCCGTGAAACCAGGGGCATGTGTGTTCTTGTTGATGGATTCCACTTAGCACTGTGCTCAGTGCCAGGCTGTTCAGTGTGTGGCAATGGTGAGTCCACAACCATGACCTCATCTGTGGCATTATGTTGTGAGGCAAAATAACCTAGTAACTGAGTTTTAATAAAGGTCAAAGAAACAATTTTTCCCATTAAGTTTTGCCTTGTTTTATTTAGTACACAATTTAGCTAAATATTAAACACATCAGTGGCATTAATGTTACATATCTGTATGATAATATATTTTTTAAAAAGTCAACATCATGAGAGAAATTTGACAGACATCAACCTTTGACATGTTGTCTCTATTCCATTGCCATTTGATATGCTTTTAAAGTGTGTGGTTAGAAATTGTTCAGATTTGCTAGGATTTCTTTTGACAGAATACAACTTAGCTACCTGTTTTCTTTTTTTTAGTCTTGCTGTGGAAAATCCAAATCTGCTTACCTTTTTTTTTTTAGCTTGACAGCTAGGGTACTTAAAGTGACATTAGAATCAAAGATGAAAGCATCTGCAGATTTGTCTGCATTGTTAATTTTAATCTGTTAAAATTGTACAACTGTAAAGATATGGTTTGTTTCCAGTGTGTGCTGTTTTGTATTCAGTACCAATTTTTTAGAATGAAGTCTTTTTTTATATATATACATTATTCTAATACATATCACAATTTGTTTTTGCTATAGATTATTATTATCAGACATACTATAAGGATATTAGCCTTCCAGATAAAGAGACAGAACTCTCAGTTCAGCAAGATCAGGATATTGAAGCCTCTACTTACAATTCTAAAGACCAGTCACAAATAGAAAATGATGCTTATGTTGGTACTGAAGTAACGGAAAAGTTTGAATCTGGACAAGAGGACCGTTTTGCCTCAAATTCACAGGTAATAAAATGCTTAATATGATACTCTTGATGCTGAAGAACTTGTCCTTCATTATTGTTATTATGCAAATTGACTTATTTGGTCTATCACAACATATACAAAGGTTATAAATATTCTGTGTATAATTACGCAGAACATTACATTTTTAGAGAATCAGAAATTAGAATGACTTGTTCATATGTTTGTTTCCTACTTTGTTGTGTTCTAAAAACTTAGGATATACATAAACTAAAATAAAATTTGTCAGGATATTTTGACTCAACCAAAAAATTTTGTACTACCAACACAATAACCTTGTTCACAACAAAAAAAAATTTTCATGCTTCCTTTATGTCATATATCCTGCCACTGTTCAAATTTCCCTGAATGTTTTACAGATTTTTTCTATAGTTTGTATAATGAGGATCCCAGTGAGCTTCATACAGTGCAACTGCTGATGCTGTAATAAAGCTCACATAACCCATAGCTTTCTCCCCTATCTCTTAAAATGTTTTTTCCCTTTGGACCTGTGATTATGGAAGAATCTAGATCATTTGTCTTAAAGAATACTTCAGAGTCTGTATTTTGTGGATTACTTCCCTGTGGTAGCAGGCATTTATTTGTGAGTAATGGTCACTCACTAATTTCTATTGTCTTCCAAACTGAATCAAAATTGAATTAACTGATGCACTAGTAAATACTTTTTAAAGTCGAGCAAATTGTAATCGATAGCCACTTTTTCCATTGCAGAAATTGAAGTCATTATTTAAAATAGCTTTTAAGTCTAGTTATTGTTTCAAATTTTGCTAACTTTTAAGTTGATATAAGGACATTTTGTCTTACTTGACGTAAATATCTTACCTAGGAGCCAGCCTCTGTTTTAGCAACAGAAGATACATCTTTAGAAGGTTCATCTTTAGCTGAAAGTTTGAGAGCTGCAGCAGAAGCTGCTGTGTCACAGACTGGATTTAGTTACGATGAGAACACTGGACTGTATTTTGACCACAGCACTGGCTTCTATTATGATTCTGTAAGTATCTGAGACCTCTTAATGCAGTAATTATACACTTCAATGCTTGATACAGAATATTAAACCTTAAGCTGAACTAAGAAAAGCAAGAAGCTGCATTTAAAAATTATGTTTGATGCAAAGGTGTTTGATGAGTAAAGAATTACAAAATAGCTTATGATATTACACTTCTAGGTTTATAATTAAGTAAATTAACTGTGATTATAAGTTAATATTTTAGAGAGGTCTGATAACCTTTATTTCTAAAGGAACATACAAAAATGTTGGAGCTTTTATTGATAAAGCCATACAGTTAACAACATTGTAAAAATTTTGAGAATATAAACTGTTTTATTAGAATTTATAAAGAAGCAACATTGTTGATCTAGGCCTGCGGTGAGATTTTTTTTCATTTCTATTACTTGTGAAGTAAGACTCCCACAGAGTGAATCTTTTTCTTGAATTCTCAGGAGATTGTTTATTATTAGTGTTGTATGTCTGTGGCTTTTAAGCATTTCACTTTTTAAAAATCAGTTAATAGAACTAGGAAATGAGTGTGGAATCAGAAATATAGTGGACCGCTGACTAGGACAGAACCAGAAAATTAAGTTCTTGGTTTATAATACAGTGTGATGGCTGTTGAAGTCTGCTACTTGATTGGATTTTTAATCAGGGTTCGACGACAATGAGGATAGAACTCACATCCCCACGTATCTCAACCTTGATGATCTAGGCATGTGATCTGATCCTCAGGAATTACAGAATGTAGTGCCCAAAAGTGGACCGGATACTCACGATTCCAGTTCCTAGAAGTATTGTTAAGTAACCTAGGGAACATAATGATAATGCTAAGTATCTTAGGGATTTTGTATACATACTTTGTAAATCCTCTGTAAAGAGGGTTTTCTTTCACAGGAGTATGCTAATTGACAATGCTGGTTAATACCCAGAAAGTTAATGTTTAGCCCTGGCCAGTGCAGTTCAGTAGGTTGGAGCACTGTCTCCTAAACGAAGGGTTGAGGGTTAATTCCGGTTAGTGCACATACCTAGGTTGTGGGTTTGATCCCATGGTTTGGGCATGAACAGTCCTTGGTGCAGGTGCATCTGTGAGGCAGCTAACCTATGCTTCTCTCTCACATCCGTGTTTCTCTCTCTCTTTCTCCTCTGAAAGCAATGGAAAAATGTCTTTGGGTGAGAATTAAAAAAAAATTTGTTTAAGCTCTTATTACTAAAGAGAGTAGCTATTCCTGACTTGGTTTCTAGGAAAATACAGAGTTTCTGAGTATGTGACATTAGTCTCTGTCATTCTACCTTCCTTTCTGTATCTTTCCTCCTGACACCTGTTCTCCAAGTGGTTAGTTATAGTCTGCAGGTTAGATTAGGGACTCCATTGTTTTGCTAGTTTTCACCTTTTAACTAAATAAAAATGTAAAAATATTTTTGAAAATGTCTATTTTTGACTGAAAGACTTAAGAGATTAAAAAGTTTGAGTTATAAATGTTCTGTTATTACTAGAAATAAAGATTTGAATGTGTCCATTCAGTTTTTTAGTAAAGCAAAATATAGAATTCAAAATATTTTTGTAAGAGATTTTCAAAGTAGATTAAAGACAATAGAATGCAACAGCATCAACAGTTAGAAAAATAAATTATTCTTTCCCAGGAATTTTTAGTTTAATCTCAGTATATCATAAGATGTTTCCAGGTCTGATGTGCATGGATTTATGATAAAAAAGAAAATACAGACTTTCAGATAAATCTTGGTTATAGATACTGGCCAGTATCTAAAAAATGCAGATGATACATAATTTTATCTTTCTAGTTTTTATCCATAATTTGCCAAAGTTTATTTTTGGGTGGCTACTTTACTTGTAAGTCTTTAGTTACTTACTGTAGAATTAATTAAGTGAAGATAATTTTTTTTATCCACAGCCGAGGAGATGTTTTTCATTGTTTTTAGAGATGGGAGAGCGAGAGAGAGAGAGAGAGAGAGAAACATCAGCTGACTGCCTCCTGTGTGCACCTGGGCCCGGCACTGTGGGAGCCCCGTCTGGGGCCTGGGCCTGCAGCCCTCCTGGTGCAGGGTCCACTCCTGCCGCCTGCCGCACTGGCCAGGGCAGATGATGATTTTTTTAAAAATCAGTATCTTTGTATGGAATGTTATGTTTTAATATTTATGAACTTAATTTTATTTCCAAATTTTTCTTCAGGACTTTCGGTCATGAACATTAAAATGCAAATCTTTGTTTTATGACATTGAAAGAAGGGTTCAGAATTTATATTACCAAATTATTACTATGTAATCTTAAGGATAATGAGTCTGGAATTGCTGTCGTGCTCAGCTTTTTCTGATGCTTGCCTTAGTTTTCATAACTTCTAAAAGGTTTCTTGTTATAATTTTTCATTGACGTATTAAGTTGAACCATATAAAATTGCTGTCTTTGTAAGTTAAAAGATGATCAAATGTTGGCAATTTCATGATTCAATTTAATATTTAAATGTACTCATTTTCACCTTAGGAAAATTAGAGCAGATATTAAATGGTAAAGTATTTTGAAAAATTATAAGTATTTTTCACTCTGATACTCTTATTTACTATTTTCAGAAAATACTGTAGTTCTTAAAAAGTAAACATTTACTATATTTGAATATGTTTGAGATTTTTATTGTTTACTTTTCTATTTTATCTTACATAAGTAGTACTTACTGTTTTCTTGCTTTTAAAAGGAAAATCAATTATATTACGATCCTTCCACTGGAATTTATTACTACTGCGATGTGGAAAGTGGTCGCTATCAATTTCATTCTCGAGTAGATTTGCAACCTTATCAGACTTCCAGCACAAAACAAAGTAAAGATAAAAAATTGAAGAAGAAAAGAAAGGATCCAGATTCTTCTACAGCAAATGAGGAAAAGGTATTGTCTTCACAATTTTTAAAATTTTCATAATGGTAATATAATTTTGCCAAAATTTTTGATGAAATTGAAAATTATTCAGTAACTCTGTATTGCAAACATAGCCATTAAGATAATAAGGAATTAGAATCTGTTAACCAAGGAGCATTTACATGGGTCTGGAACAGTTTCTCAGTCACTGGAAGTAGAAGGAATTTCTTAAAAATTTGAAGGAGGGACATTTAGGGTGGATAAAAATACCCTTGTTTTCATAATTTGGAAGAAATTTCAGACCCTTAGTTGATTAAGTTGATGCTGGTGCACAGGTCACTATGAAACAAAATAGTCATGTGGAGCAATTCCTTACCTGTCAGGTTAGCCAACGTTTAAAAAGTCCATTTCTGGCAGTCATAGAGTAGATACAGCTTTTAGGAGTGTAAGTTCATGTCTTTTTGGAAACTAGATTGGATGTTTCTATCAATAACTAAAAATGTTGATAAATTTCCATTAGAAACTCTCATTTCTGGAAATTTTTTATTTTTTAAGTCTAAAGAAAGAAAAATGCCTTTGTATATTATATAGCAATATTTATAAGAACAGAACAAAATTAAAAGTTCAAATGGCCCACATGATATTGGTTAAAAAAATGATAGTACTTTTAATTGAAAAAGTATTATCTATGCCTTAAAATAGTAGTTATTAAAAAATGAGGGGAATTTTAGAAACAGTTACACAAGGTTAAATTGAAAGAAGAAAACATTTAAAAAGTTATTACTGCTCTTATTTCTGCTCACTGCACAGATGAGGTTGATGGTTTATAGGCAGGAAAGAAGGCTTATTTGTTGTATTGGCATTCTGCAAATTGTGGCAATTATTTGATACTTCACTCTTAAATTTTTACCTCATGTTTTTCTCTTCTTAACCAAAGGCAAAAAATTTTAAATGTATAATGCCGAAGTTCAAATATGGAATTGGGATTCTGTTGAGTTTGTTCTCTGTTCTCTATTTGACTTGTTTCTATTTCTCTAGTATTCTCACTGACAATACCAAGAAATAGAAGAATATGTGGCTAAAATTCAAAAAATTATTTTTCTTTTTGTTTTCAAGAACTGTTTTAAGGACTCCTACCCTTTACTGGTAGTCTAACTGCTTGAGAGGATAGGCTAGCTGTGAAAGTATTTCTCCCAAGCAATAAGAGAAGAACTTCAAAGGGTCATCACAAAGCCTTTCCTGACAAGCTAGAGAGTGAAGTTTGAAAGCATTCAGGGAGGTTTTGGTTCAGTTAGCTCCTATAACTGCTTCTCTTTACCATCGTTCTTCAAAAATATATGAACTCTAGGACAGGGACTTAAGAAAAAGTCTTAATAGAATTTTGAGAATTCCTTGAGGATTCTAAAAGGTAGTTGTGAAGCATGGGGGACCAGTTAAGACATCCTCACCTTTTTGTTATTTTTAATGATACTCTTGAGCCTCGTTGTTTGTAGGTGGAGGGTATGGGGAAAGAAGAGAGCAGATTGAGGAGAATGGAGTAGAAAACACAAATACGCACATATGCCTCAATCCCCACATATAGGCCCCCTTCTTATCTCTTAATGAATATTTAACATTCTGACAAATAGGTTTTTTTTTAAGATTTTACTTATTTTTTAGAGAGAAGGGAAGGGAAGGAGAAAGAGAGGGAGAGAAACATCAGTGTGTGGTTGCCTGTCCATGAGCCCCCCCACCAGGGACCTGGCCTGCAACCCAGGCATGTGCCCTGACTGGGAATTGAACCTGCAGCCTTTTGGTTTGCAGGCCTGAGCTCAATCCACTGAGCGACACCAGCCAGGTGACAAATAGTTTTAAAAAAGTAGCACCTCTGGCAATTTCATTCATTTTTTTCCTTGCTTGTGTTGTCCTGTAAGTAGTGATAATGACATACACAAAATTAGAAACTGCTTTCTTTAAAGTATATATATGAGGTCTGTGTGGAAAGAGTCTAACCATTGTTAATAAAACCAGAATGGTTTGTGTGACATGGATGTAACCTGGCAGCCAAGGAGAGTGGACTGGAATGCACATGTGTGAACAATGACAACTTCACTGTACTAGGCAGTAGAGGCGGTAGATGCCACTGAGTGAGCATATGTACTGTGTGGCCATCACATTCAAAATGACTGAGCAAGGAGAGCAATGAATCTGCATCAGATTTTGTGTTAAGCTTGAACATTTCTCCTGGGAAACTATTGGGATGAATCAGAAGGCTGCAGCTGTGGGCAGCTGGTGACTGGCAGCTTCATCACAACATCACACCCACTCATGTATTATGTCTGGTGCAGAGTTTTTTGGTGAAACATCAGATTACCTAGGTGACTCACTCCCCACCCCCTACAGCCCAGATTTGGCGCCCTATAACTCCTGGCTTTTCCCAAAACTAAAATCACCTTTGAAGGGGAAGAGATTTCAGACCATTTATTAGATTTAGGAAAAAAACGACAGGACAGCTGATGGTGATTGGGAGAACTGTGTTAGCTCCTAAGGTGCCTACTTTGAAGGGGGTGCTGAGATGTCATTGTCCTGTGTACAATGTTCCTTGTGTCTTGTATTTTCTTTAATAAATGTCCTTATTTTGTGTGTTGTGTGTCTGGATACTTTCTGGATAGGCCTCGTAGCTAGGGAAACTTATTGCTATAATTCACGGTGGCCTCTAAAGTTCATAGTTGTTCAACTCCTTCCCCTTGTTTTTGTCTTGGTGAGTTTATACTGTTCGAAGTGTATATAGTTCATCACACTGAGTGTAGCCAGTCTCCAAATTGAATTTATGCTGCTGGTAAACATATGTATTTAAGATGCTTTTATATTTTATAAAATAACAGAAGAACATATGAATTCACTGTATCATGTGTCTGCAAGGTAGAAAGAAAATTCAGTGTTTTACAAACCAAAGGAAAAAAAGGACAATAACTCTGCTGCTTCTATGGTTAAAATAATAGATTTGCTTGTATATCAAAAGGCATGCCCAATATAATTGTATAGTAACAAAAGGCTTATGCCAGGTATGTTTGAATTTTGGAATAAAAGAGATGTAATTGATTCACCTCTACTTTAAACTGTTGTGTATTATCAAGCCAAGTTATAAAGTGCTAAATTTTAGTAAAACTACTGTTCTACTACACTAGGTACATTTGGATCTTTACATCTCTGCTGTAATGAAAGCCAGTACTGTATTTTATGTGTTGACTTGATAATTGGTTTAAAGTTCAAGACAAATTTAGGTTAGATAGTCTCTAGGCCTTCAATGTGCAGTAAGGCACTGAGCACTGGGAGTGTAGCTGACCATAATTCAGATGTGTTTAAGTGTAAGTAGGACTCAGTTTTGAAGACAGTACCAAAAATTCATGTAAAATATTTCATTGGTAGTTTTTATATTGATTAAATATTAATATATATTAAATGATAATATTTTGTAAATACTAGGTTAGATAAAATAAAATGAATTTCACTTCCTTCGTTTTACCTTATTTTAATGTGCCTATTAGAAAATTTTAAATTATAAATACAGCTTGCATTGTTTTTTTATTAGACAGCATTGGTCTAGACTGTCACCTGGTCCAAGCAATATGTGTTGAGGGCCTGTACTGGGACAGGACATTGAAAATAGATCAAGAGAGAATTGGGATAAATTGTAAACATAGTCTATATCACTTGGTAATTAATTCCATGTGGTGGTTAAGGGGATGTCAAATACAAGATTTTTGATTTGGATGCTAAGTAGATGGTGATGTGTTTGACAAAGAAAGGTAACGTGAGCAGAAGAGGGGTAAGATAATAGCTATCGTTATTTCTTTGCACATATATCTTCACTAATTCACTGTATCATTTAATATTATAGGATGGCCATGTTTAAAATTATCCTCCCTATCCACCTTTTCCCAGGATTTGAATTCAGAAGATCCAAAAGCATCCAGTATTGAACATATAAACTACAGTGAGGGAGAAGATTGTGCAAATGCGAGAAAGAAGTCCAAAATAGACGTTGGTTACAAAAATAGTTCCCCCAAATTCACTGTCCCAGTGACTGGAAAGTCTATAGAATCTCCTCTTAATGAAAACATTTATAATTCGACTTCATTTAAAGATGAGAAAATCATAGAGACCGATAGCGAGCCAGAAGAAGGTGAAATTACAGACTCTCAGACTGAGGACGATTATGAAGAAGACACTACCAGTGAAGATAATGTAACTGCAGAAGATACTGAGGATGAAGGTAAGTAAATAACCATTATTTAATTTTACACAAATGTCCCAGTCTGGTCATTGTAAACAGAGCAACACAATTTAAAATGTTAGTATAATGTGTCTGCCAAAAAAGTAAACTGATTGTTTTAAATTACATCATTAAAAGTTATGTGGGCTACCAACTGGTTATTCTTAGGGAGTAAAATGTGAATAAATGACTAACACTTGGACCTTAAAGTTTCATTGCATTGAATGGTCTATTCAGTAGAACAGAAAACCAAGTTACCTATGCCTAATCCTAAAGTACGTATTAAGTTGTAATTGAGAGAAGTAGAGCAAATTGCCTTTAAAAAGTGCAGTCCACCAATTCAACTATGTATTATAAATTGTGTGTGTGTGTGTGTGTGTGTGTGTTTTACTTGAGGATATAGAGACATACTTTTAAAACCCAGGCTTTCATATTAGGGTATATGAGCTTATTTTGTTCTTAATAGAATTTCTTATATTTTTAAAAAGGGTAGACTTAAATGTTCTAACTTAATATTAAAATGCTTGTTTGTGATATTTTCAAATTCTAAGACCTTACAAATGAGAGGTGATTATTTGATGATTGTGATATATGCTGACTTTGCTGAATACCTTTAGGTTGATCACTTTAAATTGGTAACAGTGTTAAGCCTTACAGATTGTGCATATAGCAGGATTTAAGGTTGTTTAAAACAGAATTAAGCCTTTTGATCAATACATTTTTATTTTATGGATGCCTACTACTTTCCCTAGACATTTCTCATTTTTTTCCATAGCATTTGAATTAACATTTACCCACTTGTTTCCTTGGCAGATGAAGAAAAAATTTGGCCCCCTTGTATCAGAGTAATTGTTATTAGATCGCCAGTGTTGCAGACAGGATCTCTCTTTATTATTACAGCTGTAAACCCTGCTACAATTGGAAGGTAAAATGCTTAATGTCATTGTATTTGTATGTTTGTTTGTCTTATTCTAGTGGAGTGAACATTTCCTGAGAATTACCTTGAAATGTGTGTGGCACTCGTTATTCAAGCATTTATACGTGGTACTCAAAAAACATTATTGACACTTATGTCACTTGCTTCTGGAAATCAGTCAGGAGTATAACTTCATGGTCCCAAAAGGGGACTGCCTATGTAAAGAGATAAAATCTCGGTGGTACCCTTCACAGAGATTTTGTCATTTTCTTACCTTTTGTACTGCCTTTTTCAGAGTAAAATTACTTACCTAAACCCAATATTGGCTTCCTTCTCTGCTTCTTTTCCTTTTTGTAGCTCAAAACCAGCTTGCTAGAGAGGCAGGTTTTAATTGTGAGTAGGATAATTCCTTTTCTTAACTGGAAAGATACTGTATCCTTAATTCAGATTTTATGCAGTATCTTAATTTTAAATTTTTGGAGGACAGTGTGCTCCTTTTATATGTTGTTGTAGAGATGGGAACATAGTCAACAGATCTGGAATAAATAATTGACATTAGTACAAAGTCATATTGTCTCACTGGATATTTGTTAGCCTGAGATAGAAGTACCAAAGAATAAAAGTAATTCTGGAACCTCCTTTCAAGTAGAAAATTTAGAGTATGATTAAGGAAACTAGACTTAGTGGGATAGAGAGACTTGCGTTTTAACATCTTTTTTTTTAAAACATTATCTTTTAAAACAAAAAATCTTTTAAAAATTCTTCTCATGTCTCTAAGTGCTACATTTTTATATGCTTCAAAAATTATTAAAGATGTTTTTCTTAACTCTGCAGGGAAAAAGATATGGAGCATACTCTCCGAATTCCTGAAGTTGGTGTCAGTAAGGTAAGCTCTTGCTTTTACAAATACAGCACCTTGATGTAATTTTATAAATACTCATCATGGCAGAAAGCTTAGGGTTTTTCCCATTTTATGGTCAGTGTAGTAATGCTAATAAAATCAATGCAGATTTGTTTATTCTGCTTGCGAAAAGAAAAATTCTTCACCACAATTTGAATTAACTAATTTCTGTTTCACTTTTAACAGTCAGGAGCAGGAATAAAATAAGTGGATTAATTTAGGTATTTAAGTAATACCCACTTAATGGATATTTATTGAGTGAAATGAATATGCTAGATATTATGACAATTCAAAAATGAATCAGACGTGGATTCAGGCTACTTTCAGTTGATGGTTCCTTTGAGTCCAGAGTATTTTACAACTCAAGAACAATCTATCCCTACCCAAAGCTCTTCATTTATAGTTTCTCCTAGTTAAGTCTCTAATGGTTGCTTTCAGGAAAAAGAGCAGTTGAGTCTTCAAAACAAACAATAAGGACAGAGTTGCAAGTTAAATCATAAGTTAAAAGAAGAAAGGTTAACTACTGAGAGTCTATACTTTATATGTATCTTTTTTACTGTATTTTCTGTAGTTTTTCCTCCTCCCTTATGTGGTTGTCTGCCCTCCTCCTCCTCTTTTTGCTTTTCGTTTTTTTTACCTTTAATCATTCCCATTTTGTTTCTATTTAATGGGTCTATACAATGGATCTGAAGTATATATTTTATATGATTTTTGTCTTGTGGAATTAAATTTGTTTCTCACTGTTAGTTTGAAAGTGTAGTTATTTTTACTATGTTTGGACTCATTCAGAGAGAAGTAAATCCTCATAATCTTGACTCTAACCAAATTATCATGCTATTTAATTTTCTTGTGACCCTTTATTCCTTTGCCCCCAAAGAAAATATGATCTGTGACTTAAGTAGCAAAGAAGTCCTTCCCCCACTGCAATCTAAAAATATAGGTAGTTTCCTGGTAGCATTTCTGCTTTTTCTTTCTTTCTTTTGAACTAACATGTACACTGGTGGGGTCAATAATTTATTAGCTGTGTGAAATCAGCCTGACAATATGTATTATATTGCACATATCCAGGTAGATGAAAAAATTAATACACCCTCATCTCCCCCCACACTTTTGAAGTTCTTTATATGTTAAAGACACATTTAAAAGACAGACTATGACAGTCAGACAAATATGACAAAATATTTACTTTACATTTTAAAACTCATACACATTCAGCCCTGGCCGGCCTGCAAACCAAAGGGTTGCCGGTTCAATTCCCAGTCAGGGCTCATGCCTGGGTTGCAGGCCAGGTCCCCAGTGGGGGATGTGCCAGAGGCAGCCATACATTGATCTTTCTTCCCCCTTTCTCCCTCCCTTCTCCTCTCTCTAAAAAAAATAAATAAAATATTTAAAAAATAAAACATACAAATTCAGTTTTTCAAACCTCACTATAACACCAATAGTTAAATGAGTAAAGGACATAAACAGTTCACAGTAGAGGAAAATCATAGTAAACATGAAAAGCATTCAATCTTTCTAGTAATTTAAGAACTACAATCCAAGATGTCAGTTTTCTTTCATCATATTTATTAAATATCACTCCTGTTGGGAACGTAATTTAGAACAGCTCTTTCGAATAAGGTCTTAAGTCAAAAAGACTTGAGAATATTTAAATCCTTTGATATAGTTATTATTCTAAACGACCCAATTGAATAAAATGTACAAAGGACATGAAGAGAAAATTTTACTGAACAGGAAACCAAATGGCTAATAAATACAAGAAAAGGTTTCAGCTTCAGTACTAATCAGGGAAATGCACATTTAAATCACAATGATAAGATTTAATTTCACACCTGTTATGCTTGTAAAACAAGTTTGACAATATTAAGTGTTAGTTAAGGCTATATAGAGCAACAAGAATTCTTATAGACTACTGTTGGGAATATAAATTGGTACAGCCACTTTGGAAAATAATATGGCAGTATTTAATAAAGTTTAAGATTCGCATATACTGTAGCTTAGCAATTTTATTCTAAGTATATACCCCAGAGAAACACTTGCCTTGTCCACAAGAAGGTTTCGTGTACAAGAACGTTCATAGAAACATTTTTAAAAATGATAAAATCTTGGGAAAAACCTGATGTTCATGATCAGAAAAGTATGTAGATCATGGGACATCTATACAGAGGATTACCATTCTGCAAAGTGGTACAACTGTGCATAACAACTGGATGGGTGTATCTTATATCAAATCAGAGAAGCAAAAGAAATAGGTACAGTAGCATACATTTATCAGAAGTCATTAACCTATACATCTAAGGCTCATCAACTTTCTATATGTAAATTATATCAATAACAAATTCATACACTATGACTCATTTATATCAAGTTCCAAACTAGGCAAAATAAGCATACCATTTATGGGTACATACATATGTGGTAGAAGTACAAAGAGATGTATCCTGCTTAAATAAACATCAAACCTCTGAAAAGGAAGGGTGGGGGATGGACAGAGTAAGGTACACATCGATTGATAACTTATTTTAAATATCTGAGGCAAGTATGGCAGAATTTATTAAATCTGGTTCATGGGTAGATAGGTTCAATATATTCTTTTGTGTGCTTGAAACATTTTATAATACATATTTATGAAAATTTTAAAAGAACAACCTTATTGCAATATAGTTGATGTACCATATATTAATATAATTTACCCATTAGAAGTGTATAATTGAAAGGCTTTTAGTATATTCACAGAGTTCTGCACTCACCATATCAATTTTAGAACCTTTTCATCACCATATAAACAAACAAAGTCAGTAGTGGTCACCTCTCGGTTCCCTCCAACCCCCACAGCACTAGGCACCCACCAGTCTTTCTGTCTCTGGATTTGCACAGTCTGTACATTTTATATAAATAGAATTATATAACATGTAGTCTTTTGTAATTAGTTTTTTTTAACTTAGCATGTCTTCAAGGGTCATCCATGTTGTATCATATATCAGTACTTAATTTCTTTTTATTGCCAAATAATATTTCATTGTATAGATATACTACATTTCATGATTCATCAGTTGATGGGTATTTGAATTGTTTCCACTTTTTGGCTATTAAGAATACTGTTGCCATGAACATTTGCGTACAAGTTTTTGTTTGGATGTATTTTTTCCATTTCTCTTGATATATACCCAGGAGTAAAATGGTTGGGTTGTATGGTAGCTCTCGGTTTAACCTTTTGAGAAACTGCCAGACCCTGCCAAAACAGTTGCACCATCTACCACATTGTATTGTACATGAAATTTTTAATTAAATATTTCTGCAGCTGTTTATCCAATTAAAAAGACATGTATTGAATACATGTTCTGCATATGTGAAGCACTGTTTTATGTACTGAGAGGTAAGCAAAAATGTAAACTAATGTAAGCAGTAATTGTGCCAGTACAGTGCAGTAACTTCATATAATGTATTATATAAATAAAGTGCTGAGGTGCGAGGTTAGAGTGATTAGTCCTGAGTATTCAAAAATTGGAAAACTTTTCTGAGAAGTTGACCTTGAATATTTCAAGTAACCTTTTGTATTAAGAATTTTTAATGATAATGGACTAATACTTAGGTAAAAACACAATTTCAAATTGTTTTTATAGCATTGTCCCAACTATTTATAGAAGTAGAAAAGGCAGGACACAGTAAATTATTAATGGTAGTTAGAGGTGGAATTATACGTGACTTCTTCATCTGTGGCCTTCACATTTCTGCCAGAAGTATTATAATGCTTTTGTATTCAGAAAAAGGAATAAATAGTAAAATTTAATCAGAGAGTGAAGTCCTTTGCATCCTATCATAGAGAAATTGTTATCTATGGTTAAAAAAGTATGCTACTTTATAATCACCTAGTTTCTTCTTTTTTAAGTTTCATGCAGAAATTTATTTTGACCATGACTTACAAAGTTATGTTCTTGTGGATCAAGGCAGCCAAAATGGTACAGTTGTTAATGGAAAACAGATTCTTCAGGTGAGTGTATATGTATTAATTAATTACTTGCACATTATTTAAAAAGTTGAACCAAATTTTTAAGTTCCTATTGTCCATAGTTATTATACATATCATTTGGTCACTGTTCAGGTTCAAATGTGTTACATGGAAGGGAGTTCTCAGAAAGGGCTGAAGAAGTATATAATAAGTGGATACTTGGCTATTGACTTCGAATTATGTATCTCTCTATGCTTTGTTTTTAGAGCTAGCAAAGTGCTTGGCTCTTGTTCTTAGCCTATAAGAATAAAAAATGAAATAAAACTGAATTATCATGAGAAAAGAAGAGGTAAAAGGAGAATAATGATACACTTATCCCCTTAACACTTCATCTTTTTTGCTGTGATTATTCGTTTTGGTAATAGATTTTTAGCAGTTTGGGTCGGGTATTTCTCTGGTAGGACTGGGCATGATGGAGATAGGACATTGTTGTGTTGGATAATACAAAAATCAGCAGTGTCTCGGTTCAGCTATCTTAGCCAATAGTAGAGCATCATGGGTCATCAGGTTGTGGATATGTGTGTGCATATGTGTGTCTGTGTCATTGAGAATCGTCTCCAAAAATGTTTTTTTTATAATGAAACATTACTTCCATTTGACATAAAATAATCATATCTAACACTTTCGGATTTCTATTTTGTGATTCTTCCCCTCAGCCTAAAACTAAATGTGACCCTTACATACTTGAGCATGGAGATGAAGTGAAAATTGGGGAGACTGTATTGTCCTTTCACATTCACCCTGGCAGTGACACCTGTGATGGCTGCGAGCCAGGGCAGGTCAGAGCTCACCTTCGTCTTGATAAGAAAGATGAATCTTTTGGTATGTGAGACATACTGTTATCTGTGGGCATGAAACCTTTTTAATTCACGGGAGTGTTCTTAAAATGTATCGGTTGGCTACTAGCTTTATATCTCGATATAAGGAATTTTGGTATAATATTGTATTGAGATCATTTATATTTCCATGAATATTATCAAATGAGATTCAGAAATGAAATGTTTTTCAAATTTGAAACATAGGCTAGTCGATTATGATTGTATGTGATTTTTCTATGTAATAACTTAGCTAGCTTTTATAGCATTAGGTTACTTTTTGACCAGGAGATAATCATTAGCTCTGTTTTTGCTAATCTAATTTAGTTGGCTTTTGAAGCAACACTGCAGTGGTAGCTAAATGTTCTTCAAAAGAGTAATTGTGACATAACTGCAATAGAAATTGATTTCCTTTTAACATCTGTTTATTGATATGAAAAAGTCATCCACCATTAAACTCTGTCATATAATATTGTAACAGAAAATAATAGGCCAAAATATTAAGAGTTATTGGCTGATATGTTTACTTTCCTACTTACAGTTTATGTTGATCCATCATCTTTATATATACCATTATTTTCTATAGTAAATAACACTGCAGGAAGATGCTGTCTTGCTTTAAACCCAGTCATCTAAGGCTTTTAAAATTTAAATATATAGTTGAAATGAGTAAGAACTAGTTTTTTTCACATTAAGTATGACATACTACAAAATAACATGAATCTCGGGTTCTGTGACTTTTCTTTTGCACATGCCTATGTTTCTTTTGAAAAATTCACAGTATTTTCTGCATTTGGGATTCTTGTATAATACTCATATCAAAAAATTAAGATGTTTGGTGTTTCTTTTGTTATCTATACTGGAACATTCCTATGATCTTTTGAGTTTTGGTTTACTTTCCAAGTAGATTGCATTACCAAATATTGAAAGGACATCATCACAACCCAAGATTTCTTTATATTAATGTTTATTTGTACTTTTGATTAATCTACAGATGGACTACTGATAGTATTAGTTATTAATTATTAAATATAAACATTAATTTTATATAAAATCTATCAGATTTAGTGAATTTTTCTTTTTAAAGCAAACTCACTTTTTCCTTTTAGTTGGTCCAACACTAAGCAAGGAGGAAAAAGAGCTGGAAAGGAGAAAAGAATTAAAGAAAATACGAGTAAAATATGGTTTGCGGGTAAGGATATTAAATATTGCTATATGTGTTCAAAATTGTGTACCTGGTTTTGAGTAAAAATGCCTTTAGTCCATTTTATATGTAAAATTATTTAGGATTACTTTGAGATTTATATAGTTTCTTTTATTTGTTTACTGTTAACAACTGTTGAGGTTGAAGTAGAAAGCAGTAACAGGAAGTCAGGTCAAGATGCAGGCATAGGCAGACACACTTCACCTCCTTGCACAACTTCAGCAAAAAGTACAGCTGGGCTACAAAATGAATATCACTCAGCTGTGTCAGAAAACAGCTGTATGGAAGTCCAACAATCAAGGATTTAAAGAAGCCACATTCATCCATATGGGAAGGAGGGATGGAGACGCAGAGAGGCACAGAGATGCGGTGAGGGGCTAAGATATGGAGTGGCCTAGAGAGGTGCAGAGATGCAGAAAGGGTGGTCCCACATGCACTTGTGATGGATAAAAATTGGGAGGGGTAACTTGGGAACAAGGGATAACTTGGGAATGAAGGATCCTAGCCCCAGACCAGACCACCCAACCCAGGTTTTCAGCGCCAGAAAGATGAGTTCCTATAACTTCTGGGTGTAAAGATGACTCGGGGTTGGGGTGGCAGAAGAAACTGCTGGTTTCTCAGGAGACTCCTCTTAAAGGGACCACAACAGACATAGGACTTAACACAGATTTACCCCCTCTGGGGGATTCAGCACCAGGGCAATAGCTAGAAGTGTACCAGTGACATATGGGGAGAAATTGAAGAGACTGGCAACAGGGCAAGTGCCAGAAGACAGCTTCCTCCTGGGCAAAACTCTAGAATCTGGATGGTGTTGTCCCCTCTCCAAGCCCTCCTCCACACAGAGCCACAGAATGGTGACATGGGTTGGCCCACTCTGGCTATGACCTAAGGCTCCATCACATACAACTTAAAGGTGCACTTTTGTACAATAGGCTATGCAGCTAAGATGGAGTCAAAGCAGCTCCACGTAATACACAGAAACAAACACAGGGAGGCTGCTAAATTGAGGGGACAAAGAAATATGTCCCAAATGAAAGAACATAACAAAACTCCAGAAAAAGAGCTAAATGAAATGGAGATAAGCAACCTGTCAGATACAGAGTTCAAAACACTGGTTATTGGGGTGCTCAAAAACTCATTGGGTACATTAACAGCATAAAAAAGACCCAGGCAGAAATGAAGGTTACATTAAGTGAAAGAAAAATCGGTAGGAAACCAAGAGTGGAAGGGATGAAGCTGAGAATCAAATCAACAATTTGGAACACAAGGAAGAAAAAAGCATTCAATCAGAACAGCAAGAAGAAAAAAAATCCAAAAAAATGAGGAGAAGCTTAGGAGCTTCTGGGACAACTTTAAATATACCAACATCCAAATCATAGGGCTGCCAGAAGGAGAAGAGGGAGAGCAAGAAATTGAAAACTTATTTGAAAAAAACAATGAAAGAAAACTTACGTAATTTGGTGAAGAAAATAGATATACAGACTTCTGGCCAAGATGGAGGCATAGGTAGACACACTGTGTCTCCTCACACAACCAAAATAAGGACAACAACAATTTAGAAATAAAATAACCAGAACCGACAAAATTGAACTGTATGTAAGTCGGACAACCAAGGAGTTAAAATAGACACATTCATCCAGACCGGTAGGAAGGATGGAGTTAGGCAGCTGGGTGGAGAGGGGTTGTGGCACAAAATGTAGCACAAAAAGCTGTGGCACCAGGTGTGTAAGGCATCTGGGCGTGCAAGACTGCAGCGGCTGGTAGGCCCAGTGAGGTGGCGATTGTGAAGCAAGGCACTGCGTGCAAGGCTGACTGGGCGGTCCCACATTTGAGTGCAGATAAACCAGGCAAAATTGAGGAGCAAGACAGACCTCACAACCCAGGCTCCCAGCACTAGGAAACAGAGCCTCAGGGAACTGATTGAAAACACCTGTGGGGGTTGAGATGCCCGGAGAGACTCGCAGCCTCATAGGAGAGTTTCTTGGAGAGACCCATGGGGTCTAAGAACTTGCACAAGCCCACACACATGGGAATTAGCACCAGAAAGGCCCAGTTTGCTTGGGGGAAGCGGTGGAAGGGACTGAAATCCTACAGAGAGTGGAGCAAGTGCCATCTCTGTGGATGAATAGCATACTTTTTCTTTTTTTTTACTCCTCTCACAAGGATATATTTATTGATTTTGGAGCTAGTAGGGGAGGTGAGACAGAGAGAATCATACATGTAAAAGAGAAACATTCATCGGTTGCCTCCCATACAGACCCCAACTGGGAATTGAGCCTGAACCTAGGTATGTGCCCTGACTGGGATTTGAACCCATAACTGCTTGCTACATGGGATGAAATTCTCCAACAAGCTGTGCCACCTGGCCGGGGCAGTGCCATACTTTTTATATTTATATCAGCAAGTAATAAGGAAGTGTGGAGAGAAGTGTTCTGTGATGCCACAAGCTGAATGGACTATCTCCTCTTTGTGCCATTGCCACATACTGTGTATTCTTTTTGGTTGAACCAATCACACTAAAGATTATGTATGTATTATAGGATTATAAATTTCTTTGCATTCCATCACCTAGCCTGGAGTTAACACACTCGTTATTCAATAAATATTTGTTGAGTGACTGATTAATTTTACAAATGGAGCTGTATTGAAACCAAAAGCTATTACTAAATATTATTATTATTTTAGTAATAAAATATGATTTTATTACTAAAATAAAAGAGTGTTTGCTTTTTATCCATTTTTAAAGAGACTTTATACATTTTCCTTTCTAAGGAGCAGTAATTAAACTTTTAGGTCCTTAGAGAAAAGGAGAAATAGATTTTTTTCCAACCCTGGAGGTTCTGCCTATTTTTTTGAATACTGGTAGTTAATATGAGAATATGAGTGCATAGCATTAGTCAAAGTAAACTGTATTTCATTATCTTATGATTATAAATTGTAATTTACATATTTATATTCTATATACAATTTGTGTTACAGTACAATTTCAGATAACATAAACATCTTAAAGGGGATAAAATAAAAATAGTATATTCAATGACATAATTGTTTTTATTTACGTCATGGTTCTAATTCATTATTTAATAGAGACCACATTGAACCATATTTGCAAAGTGAGGCAAATATACAGACATTACATTTTTATTTACCAGCTTTGTGTTTTTTTTCAATGAATATTTTGTGTTTTTAAAGAATACAGACTACGAAGATGAAAAGGCATTGAAGAATCCAAAATATAAAGACAGAGCAGGAAAGCGTAGGAAGCAGATTGGAAGTGAAGGAACTTTCCAGAGGGATGATGCTCCTGCATCTGTTCATTCGTAAGTATTAACTTTTCCAAAGTAGTTTTCTAGAGTGGTTGTACCAGTTATTTTTAACTTACTCATTATTATAAATATGACCTAAATGGTGTTTTAGGAAATCAACTACCATCTTAATTTTTTTTCTTAATAAGTGAAATTACCGATAGCAACAAAGGTCGGAAAATGCTGGAGAAGATGGGCTGGAGAAAAGGAGAGGGCCTAGGGAAGGACGGTGGAGGAATGAGAACTCCGGTAAGACTTGCATTTTCTCCCACTCTTTATTCCTACAGTGGATATGTTTACTGTGTACCTGATACGTGCCAGGAATTGCCTTAAGAGCTATTAGTGTGGTAGCGAGTAAAAACAGATGATTACTGCCTTTGTGGCATTCTTGATTACCAAATATATAAGTGTGCGTTATTTTGCTCCTTTTTCTTTTTTTAAAGAATTTATTTATTTTTAGAGAGGGGAAGGGAGGGAGAAAAAGAGAGGGAGAGAAATATCAATATCTCACGCATCCCCTAATGGGGGCCTGACCTGCAGCTCAGGCATGTGCTGTGATTCTGGAAATCGAACCAGCGACCCTTTGATTTGCAGGCTGTCACTCATTGCACTGAGCCATACCAGCCAGGGCCATTGTTTTTCTTTTAGTGTTTTTAGGAAGCCTCTTAGAATTGAAGTTTTCTTCAGTGGAACTAGGACAGTAAATGTTATTTCCTGAGCCAAAGGTTTTCCTGTATCTTTTAGTTATTTTTAATGATTTCCTGATACTAAGCATTGCAGGAGCAGGTATAATGTTATTTTACAAATAGACAGGTTCTGTTTTATTATCAGACCTAGGTTAGAATATGTGCTGTGTCACTTAATATTTGTGGGACTTAGGGCAAGTTTGGACTTCAGTTTTCATATGTAAAAATGGGGATGGTAATAACTGTTTTTCAGTGATATCGTGAAGATAAAGGCCTCAGCATGGTGCCTGACCACTCAGGCACTCAGTAACTGGTACCTTTTAATGGTTCTCAAAATAATGAGAAGTATTCCTCTCTTATGAAACTAAGCAATCACATTCTTTTTATGACAATGTTTAATCTACCTGTTCACTTACTTAGGTGAGCTAGGACAGTAGGTTTAAATACATCTCTTGCCTCTACCTTTGGGTACAGTGGGATGGCAGATTCTGCAGCATTTCAGTGAAATTCAGTGCTATTTTAGGAGCAGTGTCAGCTGTCCTTATTGACAAGCAAGACAGTGCAGAAAAATGAGTTTTTATAAAAGTTCCATTTGTAATCATGTAGATATTCCTGTCTGTATCTGTTGCATTTGATAGGTTTTTCTTTTGCATTAATCTTTTCTAAATCAAAGAATTATAGTTAAAATACTAAGTCAGACAGAGCAGATTTCAGTGTGCTTTGACTTGTACAGTAAATAAGTCCTCTGCTCTACCTTGGGTAATAGATCCAGCTTCAGCTTCGGCGAACACATGCAGGCTTGGGGACGGGCACGCCATCCTCGATTGAAGATGTGCACCTTCTCCAAAACAAGAGCAAAAAGAACTGGGAGAAAGCACGAGAGAGGTTTGCTGAAAACTTCCCAGAAGCTAAACCTCAGCAAGATGCACCAGGGACAGTGCCTTGGGTCAAAGGGACTGTAGAGTGAGGGTCAGTCACAGAACACAGTTCAAGCTTTTTTAACAGAGTCTGGAAACTCTTATTTCATTGAAGAACTTTTCCCTCCAAAAGAGCCAGTGGCATGAGGGTACTGTATCACAGTTTACCCCCTCATGATTCAGAAATGTGTAATAAAGTGTGGTTTGTAGTTTTTTTTAAACCCTAATAAATAGTGACTTAATCAAGTTATTCGATGAGTGCATTAAAGTTCACAGGGCATGGATGAGCTTATCAAACTTTGTTATTTCTATCTTGTCATTTATAAGATGCATATGAGTAGCTAGCCATGTAGGTAAAATTCATGTACCCACTAATGATTTAAATGTACATTTGTCCTTGTCTGCATAGACTCATTATTGTAAGATGTGCAACAAAAAAATCAAAAGTTTATAAAAACAATTCTGATTATATGCATTCTTGTTTATGCCCTTTAGAACTTAGATAAAAAATGTTGAGGAAAAATGGGCAGTGATGTGTAAGTTTTATCCTTGAAATAACGTAAGTAATGTTATTGAAAAACTAACAAACAGGTGACACATAGAAAATTAGCCTTTCATGTTTTCTTCTGTGAAGAATCTGTTGATTTGTACTATATATTAAGCATTTACATTGGTTTGTTTCATAGCTGAAATATTTAGATATGAACAATTGAGTATAGTATTGAAATATTCAGTGTGCTAGCATTTGTAGTTTTGATAAATCCCATTTCTGACGATAGAGTTTTGCCACAGAAATCTGATTTCTACTACAGAGTGCCTAGCCAAGGCCTCAAACTGAAGTATTTATTGAAAATGTTCTCAAATGCAATAAAAACATTATAACATCAAAAAGAGTGATTCTTTGAACCAAGGATTTAAACTACCAGCCAGAATCTTCCTTCTTAAACTGTCAGAGCAGTAACAAAGGGACCTCTTCAAATGCGGGAGAGCTGCACGCAGCTTTCCGAGTGCAGGTGGCTCTGCGCTGCCAGGGACCACCGTCCTTTGTTCAGAGTTCCTTTCAGCTCTGTGCTGGGGAACTCATGCCTGACTCTCTCCTGGCAGTGGGCGTAAGCTCTGGGTCCCTCATCTACTATAAAGAAATGTCTTCAAGATTTGGAATAGGAAGGGGAAATTCTGAAAAACAGTTGTACAGAAGAAAAGATAATTCAGAAAGAAAGGCTACCTGTTGGAATTTCTAGTCTAAATGGTATAGGGTACTTAGAAAGAAAAGGGAATGGGAAAATAAAAAGAAATTCATTACTAAAGACGAGACATGTTACCAAATTGTCAAGTCCCTTTAGGCCTAAGCTGGGATAATCAGAGGCCTAGAACTCCAGATCTGGATAAAGTATTTTTCTATGTCCATCCTGGCTGCCTACACACCCTAATACATGTAGACATGCGTTAGGCTTAGAGGCAACAGGAGTTGCCTGCGTTATTTTCTCTAAAATAGAAAAACATTATTCACTTAAATGTGGTTTTGGTTCTGGTGCCCTGTATGTACAAGCAACAACATAGAACTACCAAAGTAGACTTTTTTTCTGGTAGATCGTACTCACTGGGTTAGTATATTGTCTAATATTTCCCATTTTTATTATCAGATTGCAGAAAACTTTTTTCATTGTTTTTCTTTGTTAAGAAAATGGAAACTTGAAAACGGTGATAAAAATCGAAATGTATGTGATATTTGTATTATTAAAACCGTTCGCAGATCAGAGTCTCAGGGCTGTACTGTATAGTGGTTAAAGCACTCGCAATGTCTGGGTCTCATTTCCACCTGTGAAATAATATTTATCTCACATGTCTGTCTAGGGTAGAAAATGGGAAAATGTATATAAGAGCACTTTGTAAACTGTAAAAGTAATACAAATGTGAGCTTCTGTTTAGAAGCATAGATAAGAATTATGTACAATTTGGATTACACATAAAATCATTTGTTTCTAATACTTTAAGTTATAGTTTATTCACATTATACATTAATTTAATACATTATGCATTATACATTAATTTAATAGCCTTTAAGTGTTTATTTTAAGTGGAGCTATAAGTTGCTGAATTTGAGAAATCTAACATCTTATATTTTTGTCAGAACATGAGAAGCTGGTAAAATTGAGAACAGAAGAAACCATCAACATTAGAGCAAAATAACGGAGTTCTAGAATAAATAGCTAGGAAGCACTTTCTTTTAAGAAGAGAGGAATTTTTTCTTTTTCTTTTAAACAGTTTTCACTTCTGATTGTTTCGTTTTTATTCTAGTTATAAACTTAGGAAAAATAATGGTTCACCCAATCAAATACCTTTCAACTGTCTATGTAAACGATTATTTCTTAATTTGGTACATTTTCAAACTGCGGGCAAAAGGAGGTAGAGCTCACAAACGGAGTGCAGCAGGAGAGGTGTCGGAGGCTGTGTGCCAAGGTCCAGCTGCAGGACGCCGGCGTGTGCTTGCAGGGAGCCAGGAAGGCGTTTCTGGCCCCGACACGTGACGGCGTCTCAGGAACAGGTGGAAGTATTTTCTCTAGCATCTTGTTCTAAATGTGCTTCTTATTTTTGTAGAGCATCACTTACGTCTTTGAATCTTTGATTTAGAATGTTTTATTTTAATTTTTTAGACTTTAAAGTTGGAAATATATTTGGATTCTTTAAAATGAGTCAGTGTTCCTGTGTGTGTCTATTCGTGTCAGCCCAGGCTGCCTCTCCGCCTTTCTGCTCTACTATTCTCAGTGCTGGCTTATGGCTTTGAAGTTGCAGAGTGACTTGTGGAGCTTCCTCCTGTCATCACATTTATGTCCAAAATAGGAAGAAAGGGTAGAGAGAGTACTACTCATGTTCATTCTCTTTTATTAGGAAAGCAAAAGCTTACTCAGAAGCTGTCATAACAAACTTCCCCTTACGTTCATTAGCCAGAACCTGATGACTTGACTGCCCAAAGCTGCAAGGGAAGTTGAAAAGGTAGGTGATAGGCCCGGGACGGGTAGCTCATTTGGTTAGAGCATCATCCCAGTACACTAAGTGTTGTGGGCTCAATCCCCATTCAGGGCACATATAAGAAACAACCAGTAAATGCATAAATAAGTGGAACACCAACTCAGTATTTCTGTCTCTTTCTAAAATCCACGCATTTTTTAAAAGTATTTTAAAGCCTAAAAAAAATAAAGCAAAGGTGGACAACAGCATGGTCTTAAATGACATAAGACAATTATGAACCATCACCTGAGGCTGACCGTGTTGTGTTGGAACGGAATCAGGGCTTGGTGAGCAAGGCAGGAGGGGGACAGTGGAATGAGCAGGTGACTCAACCACGGGGGTTTGTTAAATTGTGATACAGTCCTACCATGCAATAATACTTTGTTGCCCTACAGTCCTACCATATAATAATACTTCATTGCCCTTCAGCTGAGTAAGATAGAACTATATAGACTCTGATATAGAAGAGTATACTACATTGCTGATTTAAAAAAGAAACAGATTATAGAAAAGTGTGCATAGCATAATCCCAGTTTTAAAAAAATATATGGGTATATATTGAGCTGTTAATTTTAATTACCCGAGGAGTGAACAGACTTCCACTTTTTATTTTTTTATTTCTATATTTCAGCTTTAAAGTACATGTGATTGTGTGGTTAACTAGGTGTAATCATACACATTTACAGCAGGTAGGAATGGAACACCAGGAAACGGAGAGGCCTTTAGGACTCAACCCCAGGCATTTTCCTCACTCTCATATGCCCAGTTCCATTCACCGTCTGTATACTCATGGCTTCCAGGTTCTTTCAGGACACATACCTAACTCAAAGTCACCATAAATGCAGCTTATCCAAGGTCGAATCCATAGTCTTCTCCAGACCTGGTCTTTTCCAGTTTACTCTTAGCTGGCAGCACCATCTAGCCAGCCATGCAAGCCAGAACCTAGGACTCAGCCTCTGTTCAGCACCACCACCTTCTCTTGCCTCCCCCAGTTTCCAAGATAGTAAATCAGTTCACTGTCACCACTCACCTGGACTATTCTGTGGTCTAACTGGTCCCCAGGCAGCCACTCCTTCCTCCCCTCAGCCCATCCACACTGTAGACACCATGTTTCACAACTCCTTTTTCATTATTTCCTGCTGACATACCCCCGATGGCTTCCCCTTACTCTGCAGACAGAACACAAAATCCTAGCCCATAAGACCCCCCTGGTCTGGTCACTGCCAGGTTTTCCAGTTATTTTGGATCTCTCGCCCCCTTGTTCTGTGGGCTCCCCCACGCTGTCGTCTTCTTCAGTTTCTCAGATATGCCATGTCCTCTCTCCTCCCAGGGTTGCTTGTATTCCGTTCTGTCTGGAATGCGCTCTCCACTTTCTTACCTAGTTAGCTCTGCAATATTCTTTAGATTCTGCTCATTGATTCTTTTTCAGGGATGCCTCCTTTGTCCCCTTAGACTAACTGTCTTTGATAAATGTTCTTGAAAATCCATATTTGTTACACTTAGACTGCTTATTTTGGTTCACAGTTATATATTAATCAGGGTGACTTGTAGGATATATGTCTCTCTAGATTGTTGAATGCCATGTGGGCAAGACCTTGGTTTTTCTCACTGTGCATTCCTAGCGCCTAGCACCAGGCCTGACGTGTGCACTCACAGGCACGGAAGTGAAAGAGCAAGACGCGTTTGGGGGACTGCAAGTGGCTTGCTGTGGATGGAGTTTTACGTGACTGAGGAAACATGGAAGGAACTGAGGCTGCTCAGAGAATGTCATACAGGGGCTCTGGAGTCGTTCTGACCATGAACTAAGAAATACAGTTTATGTCACAGTTTAGTGTGTGAGTGCCTGTGTGTGCATATCTAATGGGTTTTACATACCAGTACTTAGCCATTAGTTCATGTACTGCACTCTTACTTTTGTTTGCCAAATCACGGATTCCAAACACTGAATTGATTTCATAACCCACTAATGGACTGAGCCCTGCAGTTAGAACAACACCGATGGGAAGCTTGGTTTTCAGTCTGTGTGACAGAACCCACGACGTTGCTTTGGGAGCTGTAGCCGTGTGTGCGCGCACACGCTTGGGGAGGGGAGAAGGGGTTAGGATGCCAGACTGGGGCCTCCGGTTCTCATTGCCTGTTACCAGCATAGGTCTCTGTTGATCTGTTTTTCAGTTCAGGCTTCCAAACAGATGTCATATGAAGAAAGGTTTTCACTGCTTGAAGAAGTGCAGGTGGAGGGGAGTAGGGTGGGGAGAAGAACTGGGCCACTTACCTACAGCCATTCTAGCATATTGTGTTAAGAAATTTGGATTTTATTTTTTTTTGACGATGAAGGATTTAAGTAGGGAAAGGCCCTCATTCGATTGCTTTATAGCTGAATAACTGGCTGATGGATGAGAGGTAGAGCGGAGGCTGGCAGACCCCTTGAAGGCTTGTTTCATCTGTGAAATGTTTGCTGAGATGCCGCACAGACCTGTGCAGGCAGAGACCTGGTTTGTCTCACCCGCTGCTGTGTCTTCAGCCCCTCCCCGGGTGGACGTGTAGGCGGTGCTCCATAAATACTCGTTGGTAGGATGGATGCAGCACATTTGTGGTGTGCCAGGCACCATGCTGGGCACTTAACATATTATCTTCTTAATTTCTGACAGTTTTATAAATTAGAAAACTGGGCTTAGAGAGGTTTTAATTTTGCTCAGCATCAGAAAGCCCGTGTGACAGAGTGGCAGAGCCAGGGTTTAAATGGCGATTATTTTCACCCCACCGGTTAAGAGCACAGGTTAAAGAGAGAGTCCGACTGACTGGGGTTCAAATTCCAGACCCACCACTCCTGAGCCGAGGGCTGTTTAAACATGTATTTAAAAACTGGGCACCTTAATGTCTTCATGGGGTTGTTGGAAAGTTTAAATGAGATGATAAGGTGTACGTGGCACTGAGCCATGTCCAGCACATAATGAAAGCCCTCAAATACTAGAAATCATTAGTATTATTATACCATGCTACCATTACCAAGGGCACAGCTGTAGTAGATCCTGGAGCGGAGATGGTGGTTATTGAAGCCAGGGAGGCTGAGGTAAGTTGGTGGGCCGTCTCCATTCCTCAAGGTGGTGCTTGGAGAAAGGTGTGGACCAGAAGACTGAGCAGGAGCTGGGTCTCTTCATGAATATTGGAGAATGAGCAGGAGATTGATTATGAGAAAGGGTGGAAGCTATTGTAGATGACCCTCACAGCTCTCAAAGCAAGGGTGGATTGTGCATGACTTTGGAAGAGGAGCTGTCGGGAGGCCTAGCAGGGAGACCTAGCAGGCTTTCAGTTCCCTGTAGGAGCAAGGAGCTGCAGGGAGAACTCTGAGAACTAGATTTCAGACACTCTTATATGAAGATATTTCGACAGCATGCATTCACTCAGCAGGTGTCCGTGAGGTACTTTATGCAGGCCTGGCGTGATTCTCAGCACTGGGGATACGGTAGTACACAAACTGGGTAAGACTCCCTGCATTCTTGGAGCTTACATTTATTTCTTGGATACTATTTGGTAGTATGACCATGTAAAGGTCATGTAGTCAATGAAGTTCTTGATAGTTCCCAAAAGAGTATTAATCCAAAATAGTTTTTGTTCATTTAAAAGTTTTTCACAAGCCAAAACTTCTTAGGGTAGAGGAGTTAGAGGAGGCAACTTGGTTTGTTGTTGCTGTTTAATGTTTTCAGATCTGTCCTCAGACCTTTTTAGGGTGATCTTACAAACTCTGCCTCTAAAAAAATCTTAGTTGTGTTTTTGAGGGATTTGAAAGTGTGGCCCTTACTGATGCTGCAGCCGCTCCTTTTATTAGGTATTTCTTCTCATTACCTGAGAATAACAGTAACTCTGCCTGCTCAGACCTTTGGGTTTTGTGGTTCGAAGTCTAACCAGTAGATCGTTGAAGTACAAAAAAATGCAGCATGAATCGGGTCACTGGATCGGAGCCGATGGAGAACATGTAAATCAGAAACTTTGCAGAGAACGAGGAGCAGACGCACTTGGCGAAGTTCACGTGAATGGAGGCAAACGATGTCTTCTGCTTGCTGAGTAAGAATGATTTTCCAGAAATTCTTCCAGCAAAAAGCTAGCTGCTTTCATCTATGTAGAAATGCCATGGTATTTCATTGCCCATACAGCAAAAGACAGGGACAGGTCGGTGGAATATTATTAAAAGTATTTTAATGTATGGCAGTGTGTTACTTAGCTTCTGATCACAAGCAGACTTCAGAGGCCAGGAGGATTGCCAGCTCACTCATCTGGCCATTACTTATTGTGCCCAAAGGCCCAGGAGAATATATACTGAAATAGCAAAGCTTCCATTAGCATTTAGTGCTTTTCCTTAGTCTTCATGTTAGTACTATGAAATCAGATCTCAGAGAATGTCATAATTAAGATCTTCATAAAAAGAAACATTCAGTGTTATTTCAATATGTAATGACTCCCAGTGCTCTCTGAATTCATTCACATCACAATGACCATGCTACCTTAACCTTAATATACAACACTATCAGGCCAATTTATGAGCCACACAAAAATCGTTATCATTGATTTATGATAATCATACTGTATTATCCAGAAAAATTAATTTGGTTAATCATCTACCACATTCACCAGACTGGGCTCTGAATAACTGTCAGCTCTTTTAAAAAAATCAAAATTTTTCCTGGAAAAATCAGTATTTGCCAACTTAAGGATTTTTTTAAAGATTGATTTATTTATTTATTTTTGAGAGAAGGGAGGGAGAGAAACATCAGTGTATGGTTGCCTCTTATGCATGTGCCCCCCCAACTGAGGACCTGGCCCAGCCATACATAGGCCTGTGCCCTGACTGGGAATCAAACTGGCAACTCTTTGGTTCACAGGCTGGCACTCAGTCCACTGAGCCACACCAGCCAGGGCTTAAGGATGTTTTTTAAAGAGCATGGCGGCAACTGTGAGCTGGCATGCTCTTAAAGAGGAGTTCCAGAAATATTTAAGCATGGAAGCATTTGGGGGAGTCACTGTATCTTCCAGGGTGACTACTGTGAAGGGAAAGTACTTAGATGGGAAGGTATTGACATAGCTACTTGTGAGACTGGTAAGGTTACTTTGTAGTCACAAGTTATTTTGAGCTGTGACCACATTAGCTCATTTGGCAAATCAGGTTGGAAATTATGTTTTGATGGAAAAATGACTCTATCATGAAGGGAAATGGCCTGGCAAACCTTTGTGATTTGTGTGCATCTGTTCTCAAGAATCACCCCAGGGAAACTGCTCTCTCTCAGATTCTTTGGATTGGTTTTAAACTCCCAGTCGGATCCTTGCAGGACAGTTGGTTCCATCCAAAATGTCCATGGCAACGTTTGGTCCCTGCCAAAATGTCCTTGATATTTGGTCCTGTACCAGAACATCCATGGAGACATTTGGTTCACACCAACCCATCTACTTAACCCCAGGAGCAATGTATGGTTGGCTAGGTTACCGAGGCAAGATGGGTTATTGGCAATAGAGCTACTGCAGAATTATCGGGCCAGTAAAAAAATGTATGAATCCTGTAAACCAAATGTATAAGTAAGCATTATGGGCTATTTGAACCTGGGAGTGTTTGCTAAACATGGACGTTTTGACAGGATCAAAACAAGGACCATGTAGCAGGGACCAAATATGCTCATGGACAGTTCTGACTGGACCTTTGGGCATGGACCGAATGTCTCCATGGGCATTTTGCACAGGACCATGTGTCCACTAAGCATTTAGATAACTAGAAGTCATAGAGACTGGGTTTAAACTATATGTCAGCATAATATCGTGCTTAATCCTCATAACAACCCTTTTAAGGTATGTATTGTCCTCATTGTCCTGAGGAGGAAATGGGATTTCAGAGAGCTTAAAGTGGTTGCCATGGTGACACTTCACATGTGTAGTTGGAAACTTTTATTTTAATTCACATCCGACTCCAAAAGCTTGGTCACCTCCTCAGACATCACCACCTGGCCTTCCTGGTGAACAGGATCCTTGTTAGTGCAGAAATTCACCAGCATTCTCAGAACAGTGGAGGCCTCTGATTTCCCCCCCCGAGGCCTGTGTCACACTCACCTGCCAGGTATCTGTCTCAGAAAAGTCCCAGTGGTCCCTGCACGTGAGATGTAAAGGGGGAAAGATTAGGATCCCCACTGAAGTACTGATTTCTGGGAAAGGGGCCCGTAAGCACCTCTCACACCTTTCCCAGACCTGTGCCAGGCAGTCTGATGCTGCGGTAAGCACAGTTCCCGCCCTCTCTCCATATCTGTGTCCTAATCCCCAGAAGCTTTCCATGTGTTACCTGGCAGGGGAGAATTAACATATTAACCCTAACCGTAAGGTTAGGAGAGTGTTCTTTTAATGCTGAAGAGGGAGACCGAGTGATGTGATGTGAGAAGGACTGGGCCTCGCTGGCCTTGAAGATGAAAGGGGCCACAGCCAATGCATGTGGGAAACCTCATGCTTTAGAAGCTAAAAAGAGGCAAAAAACAGATTCTCTCAGAGCCTTAAGAAAGAGCCAACACTTTGAGATCCATTTCCTGACTTGCAGACTCAAAGATAAATTTATGTTGTTTTTGAGCCACAAAATTTGTGGTAATTTGTTACAGCAGCAATAGGAAACTTATAGAGGGCAGTATTGCTTCCATAGGGAAAGCTGGCTGGCACCCAGCACTAGGGCTCGTGGGTGGGAAATAGCCACCAGAGCCCCAAGTGCCGGCAGGCACTCAGGCCAGGACCCAGAAGCCCTAGCCCTGATGAAGAGATGGGCCAGAAGGGAGGCCTGGAAGGAAGCTTAACTGTTTGGCCCCAGATATGACCGGGATCCATGGGTGGAGCGCCAGGCTCCAGTCTGCCTCCTTGCTAGCTGTGTGGTCCTCAGCAGGCTACTTGGCCTTGTTGAAGAGTGGGGCCTCATTTGTAAAATGAGGACATTTATGCCTGCCCTGCCTGCGGTGTTGTGAGCACAAAAGAGTATACTGCGGGAGAGCATGCTGATCACGTGTGTAGCAGTCTACACATGTTTCAGTTCTAAGTATGAATCTGAGAGAATCAGTACCTCAGTGCTGTGGAAGAAGCAGCTTGATACACAATTACTATTTTTAATAATAAGCATGCATGTGTGACTTTCACCATTTTCTTCTAAATCTGCAGTTGACAAGAAAATCCAATTGAACAGAGCAACTGATTCACTCAGAGGTCAATTGATGTTTTACTGTATTTCATGTCGTCATAGCATATTAAAGTCAAAAGGTACCTTAACAGTCACCTCATCCGTTTCCCAGACAAAGGAACAGAGTTCAGTTGTGGAAAGGCAACAAGTTCAAACCCTTAGAAATAGAATTCCCTAATGACTCCAGGGCAGCAAAACAAAGCCCAGTGTTTCAGAATCTAGTCTGAAATATTAAAGACATGGACATCTATTTAAAGTAGAAACTCAGCCCAAACCAAGCCAAACCATTTTCCAACTCCCAATGATGACAAACTTAGGTGCCTAAAGGACCCTGTTTCAGGCTTGGTTGTCATTACCCTGCTGTACCCACACCCCCTCTCCATGCCAAATTTCAACCCAAAGTGGCATGGGGGCAGGAGCTGAGTTGGGTTCAGGGCAGTCTACATCCCAGTTCCAGCCATCCACCTGGAACATGCATTGCTCTCAAAGGCAGCACCTGAGTGCTGCCATTGGCAAGCCCAGGCACATAAATCAGGGAAGCCTTGCTGCTATAGGTGAGGCATGTCACTGTCACCCATCAGTAGTTACAATTCTGTGAGCAGACAAGGCCACAGCCAGAGAGACCAAAGCAATCCTCAGAACCCACCTGGGCACTCCCCAGTCCCACCGTTTAGTCGACATTGAGATGCCAGCTCAGCTGGTTGGTCCTGGTGGTTACTGTGCTTTGCTAACAGAGCACTCACAGCCAAGGAGGCAGAATACTGTTCAGGAGGCTGGAGCCATGTGAGCTGCAATGGCCACTATCTCCTGGTACTGGACAAGGCACCCTGGGACTCATTTTTCTCCGTCAAATGATGGGGTTGGACTGGATAAGGGCTACATGTCCTAGGCTTTTCTGGAAGTGGGGATTATATCAATCCTTGTGTTGCAGATTTTATTTTAATTGAGGAAGCCTAATGGTGAGGATTCTTCATTTGTGAAATGTAAGTAATTTTATACTCTATTATGAAATTGCCATGTTGTATAAAGCCGAAAGTAGAATGCCTTCCCTTACCTCCCATAGCCAGCAAGCATCAGTCAGGCTGAGTGTTCTCCACCCTGTCCACCCCGCCACCTGTCCCTGAACAGCTATTCCGATTCTCGTTAGCTGTCTTTATTGAGGGAGTGGTTAAGATTCCAAAAGTGAATCTTTGCTTATTTTAACAGTTCTAACAATGATGAAATACTGGGCTGGCCAAAAGGTCCATACAGTTTTTCCGTAAAACAAAAAGATATTATTTTCATTTTCACCAGTAACTTTATTTATTTGGATATTTTGAGAATGTCGGCTATCTCCCTTATGGTATAAACATTGATTGTTCTCAATTAATGTCTCCAATTGATTGCTCTCTACTTCAACTGGTCTACCCAACCATGGAGCATTGTCCAGAGAGAAATCTCCAGCGTGAAACTTCACAAACCACTTTTGACACGTTCGATCAGTCACAGCACCTCCTCCATACACTGCACAAATCTTTTGTGTGTGTTTTAGTTGTGTTTATACCTTTCTTGAAATAAAAAATTATAATATGCCCAAATCGTTGCATTTTCTTCCATCTTCAATATTAAAATGGCTACATAAAAACTCACCAAGTTTGATAAGTTTTTTTAAAAATGCACACTGATATGGCAGCTTTCACAATACAATCTTAACGAAATTGTTTCAAATGAAGTTAAAGGTAACTAACTGCTACTAGAGCCATCTATGGAAAAAAACCAAATGAGCTTTTTGGCCAACCCAATAGAAGAGTGACATTTGTAAAAGTTTTTTTTTCCGTCCTAAGAAGTCCATATTCAGATCTTACAGTCAAATTTATAAATCCACATAAAGAAGTTAAATGTCAGTACTTAAGAAAAATAACTTTTACTATTAGCGTAATGTGAAAATTGCAAAGGAAGAATAAAATGCATAAACATGTGATTAGCAGTTTTACCAAGTTCACAGGACTGTGTGGGCTGGTTGTTTTTCCTGCTGTTCTCCCCAGATTGGGGCACTGCATTTGTATCACTTTAGTAATGGAAAAAATATTTTTAAGAAAAACATTCCTGATGATAACATGCTAGAGTAGTTGATTGTATTCAAATCAAACAGCCCAGTAACTGATACTAATTAATTTTTACTGACTAGGCAGCTTAAAAAATCATTACTGCAATTTCATTTTAGATTTTTTTCTGTTAGGAATTCTACTCAGGGGATTAAATGAATAGTTATATTAATAATTATGAGAAAACTAACCCATAAAAATTTTAAACACATTGAGTGGATTTGATGCCTCCAATATTTATTAAGCAGCTATTTTATGCAAGGCATTGCAGGTGTAGGATGACTGAACCCCAAAGGCTCAGGGTCTGGCAGAGAACCCACCTAGCCACGTGCTAGATGGACTATTCTAAAGGTTGTGAGATGTAAAATGTTGTAAGAGTCCAGCGAAGTAATGAATCATCAGTAAACAGGGAGTTACCAAGGAAAGCTTTATGCAGGCAGTCAAATTTGGTCTTGATCTTAGAAAAATGAGTGGATTTTTCATACTCAAAGGTTAAAGAGATTTTTAAGTGGAGGGAGGGTGAACAGAAGCAGAGAGGCACGGAGACTAGGGCATGTCAGGAAGAACACGGAGTCCAATTTGGCTGGAGAACATGTAGGGGAGGGACACCTGAGCCTGGTCAGGGTGGGTGGATTTGGAGGTCAGGCCACAAAGTTGAAGCTTGTAGGTGATAGGTGATCCTGGGGGGCTTTTGAGCAGGAAAAGTGATACCAGCATTGGCTTAGTACAATTCTTCTGGCCCAGGTGAGTGTCAGGTAGGGGACAGTCAAGGAGGACAAGGACAGGAAGATGAACCCCAGATGACTGATAAATGGGGCCTGAGTTTGACAGATGGCATCTTAAGGAAGACATGTGTGATATTTTGTAGAAATAGACTCAGTAGCTTAGTGGTCTAGGATTCTGCAAGACCAGAGTTCAGGTCCCATTCTGTCTCTTAGTAGTCGTGTGACTCCGAAGACATTACTTAGCTCCCCTGAGCCTGTCTCTTCCTTTGCAAAATGGGCATAAGAGCACTTATGTCATGGGGCTGCTGCAGGATAGACAGTTATTCTTGTAAAGCATTTAGCATGGCTCTGGCACACGGTGAATGCTTAGTTCCTCCTAATGTCTCTGATGGTTCTACCTGAAATTGGAGTTAGGAAGGAAACAGGTGTGTCAGCCAGGTGACTGAGTAATAAGGGAGACATTACAGCAGCTAGGAGCCTGGCATCTGGAGGTAAAGACTGGATTTGTATCTCAGCTCTGCTACTTAACAGCTGGGTTCTTGTACAAACTACTTAACTCCTCTCTATGTCAGTTTCTTTAGCTGTCAAACAGGCATAGTATTGGGTTGGTCAAAAGTTCTTTTAGTTTTTTCTGGAAAAGACACATTTCTCATTTGCACCAATAACTTCATTGATTTGGATATTTTGAGTATGTTGGCTATCTCCTGCATGGTATAACATTGATTGTTCTCAATTAATGTCTCAATTTGATTGCTATCAACTTCAACTGGTCTACCTGACTGTGGAGCATTGTTCAGAGAGAAATCTCCAGCACGAAACTTTGCAAACCACTTTTGACATGTTCGATCAGTCACAGCGCCTTCTCCACAAATCTTTTTGTATGTTTCAGTTGTGAAATAATAAAGCATAATACACCTAAAATGTTGTATATTTATTCCATCTTCAATATTAAAATGACTACACAAAAACCAATTTGCTAAGTTTTAAAAAAATGCACACTGATATGACAGCTTTCACAATACAATCTAAAAAAATTGTTTTGAATGAAGTTAAAGACAAGTACTACTAGAGCCATCTTACGGAAAAAAAACAAGTGAACTTTTTGGCCAACCCAATATTAGTACCTCCTTGTGGAGCTCTATGAGAATAATACAATTCATGTAAAGTATGTATGTACCTGATACATTTTAAGAGTTCAGGAAAGATGAGGAGTGGGGATGTGGCACTGAATAGATTTGCTGTTTCCATCTGTAGTGGCAGTTTTGCAAGTAGAAATGGAAACATGCAGCAGGGATTAGATATGAAGGACAGGCCAGGGTTTGGGGGGGGCGGGACACAATGCTGGAAGCGTTCAGGAGCCAAGGGACCAGAGGTGATTACTGCAGCTCTTACAGGTAGATGAACTAAGAATGAGTGCAGAAACTGGCCTAAGCAAACAAATACAGATGTAGGACATTCTATAAGACAGATGGCTGGGACTCTTTAAACTGTCAGGGGAGAGTAGTAAGGAGGGTGTTCTAGACTAAAAGAGATTATAAAAGGGTTATAATCAAAAGTAATATATTAACTTTGAAGCCTATTTTTAAAAAGATTAGACTTTCTTGGGACAATTGGGGAATTTTGATTAAGGACTCTACATTAGAGGCTGTTAGGAAATTGTTTATATTCTTAGGTATGATAATTGCACTGTAATCATGTAGAACAATGTCTTTATTCTTAGCAGATACATACTGAAATACTTGGGGATGAAATGTCAGGTATGTATGGGGTGGAGGGGAGAAAAAGTAAATATGGCAAAATGTTAACAATTGTTGAGTTCAGGTGGAGAGTAGATATGGATATTCAATGCACTAGCCTTTCAACTACTTCTGGATGCTTGAAATTTTTCAATATATAAAAAATGAGGAAAAAATAGACCTAAAAAAAATCGTTTAGAAACCAGTCTGTATCATGAAGAGGAATTCTCTAGAGGAAAAGTAGGTTCCCCCTACTGAAGGAGAAATTTCACAAAGGGAGAGATTAAGCAAAATGAAGCCTGAATAAATCATTATATTTAGCCACTGGGGGATTGAGGTGGCTTCTGAAGAGTCCAGTGTAGCATGGAAAGCTGACCATGGAATGGAGGAGACAAAGAACAGGGAGGAAGAATAGGCAGGAAGGACCACCTCCTTGGATGGTGGTTCAGCTGAGAGCGTCCAGGCTGGGGAAGTCTTTCTTTTCAATGTAAGGGAAACTGGGCATTTCCAAGAAAGAGGAAGCCTGGAGAAAGGGAGGGAATAAGAGAAACAGAGGAACACTAATGGAGCAAAGAGCCAGTGAAGGTGGAAAAGGAATGGATGTAAACATAGGAGGAGGTTGCCTCAGGTGGGAAGGATGCCTTCTTTGACCCAAGAGTGGGCACTGTGCCGTCGGGTGGGGAAGGAAGTGGTCTTCCTAGCAATGAAGGATAAAGTCGTGTTTCCCTGGTAATGAGGCAGGTGTGAGGCAGAAAGTGGAGACACTGACCATAGCTGCGGATGGGTCTGAAACCAGATAAAAGGCGGTCTGAGTAAACAGAGGGCTTCTCAGGACTGCCCTGCAGAGGCACAAGAGATCATAAGGGTAAAGAGCAGTCGTGGAAACTGAGTGGGACCTCTTTTCTGAACTTGGTACTGGGCCAAGATTGCTCATAAAAGATTTACTCGTTAGGAAATGATAAAACTCTTCCTTTCGGATAAAATGCTTTACCATTATTTCCATGGACCCTCCACCCTGGGTTGTCCCAGCTGGTGTACAGGCACGTGGTGTGGTCGTCTTTGGCGTGTAAGGAAGCTTCTGTCCTTTCAGAGCCACCAGGTAGAAGGCCTTGGAAGATTTAGGTTCTACGGGCTGCTGGAGCTATCATTCCCAAAGTCATTTGGAGGGAAACCGCTCCATGCACGATGCCCACTAAATGCCAACAGCAAAGGGAGCCGCTGGAGCTTGCGCTCCCAGGCACCCCAAGCGACTCCAGAGTAGGAATGATTTTTGGTTTTGTTCAGGCCTCAGACGCGCTTTTCAAGGCCGCGCATTGGAGATTCCAATTCACTGGGAGGCAGCGGGCTGAAATTCAGCTCCCGGGTGAGGCTGAAGACGCTGGTCCGCGGACCACACTTGGGGTAGCGCTGGCATGGGGTGGCGAGAGCGGCCCAAACCTACAGCTGGACCTTAGTGATGGTGTAGCTGTCCCTCTCCCCCTCGGGCTCCTCTTTGAGAGGAGTCTGCAGGGGGGCCGTGGTCAAGGCTCCTTCGCGACGGCTCAGTTCTCGCAGCCGCGCCTGCAGCGCCTCCTTCTCGGCTTGTAACTCCCGCCGCGCCTGGGCCGCAGCTCGCTCCTCCTCCAACAGGGCCCTGCGCCTCCGCTCCAGGGCGCGCTCGCCCTGCTCCACGGCCGCCTCGCGCCGTGCCAGCTCGCGCTCTCGCAGGCTTCCCCGTACGGCCAGCGCGCCCATCTGTTCCAGCAAGCGCGCCCAGTCGCCTTCTGCGGCCGCAGCAGGGCTGGGCGCGGGCGGCGGTGAACGGCGTGCGGCGCTCTTCTCCAGCTCGCGCCGGTGTGCGCTCTTCAGGTGCCTCCACAGCGCCGGGGTGCCCGCGTGGAAGCCCGGGCCTCGGCTCACCTGCTCCCCGCACAGCCGGCAGGTGGCCCAGTAGCCAGACGGCTGTCCAGGGCGGGCCGGGGCCAGGTGAAAGTAACCCCAGGCCTCGGAATATGGCGCCCCCAGGCGGCCGGCAGGCGCTGGCTCCAGGCCAGGAAAAGGGCTGCCCAGCGCAGCATCATCGTCCTGCCCACCTGTCTCTTCCATGGTCACCACCAGTTCGTCCCTCCTCATCCTCTTTGCAGCATCTGCATACAGAGAGGAGAAGAGGTAAGAACAACAACAAATTTTATATAGAGAGAGATATACACCACTCAAACAACTTCTACGATTATAGTTAGCCTGTGAAGAAACCATGCCTCCCTTTATTACAAGTAAAAATCCTACAGTTAGTTTTCGGTAGATACCTGGGTTTCCTTTTTCAGTATTATCAATTATTGATTCCTCAGAAAAAAAAATGTTAAAAGTGGTCAGCCCTCCTTTCTTAACTAAGAATGCTCTTAGGCATGGGTCCCAAGTTAACGACTACTGACACTAAAATTGGGAAGCCGAGCTTCTTAAATGGAAAGAACTAGCTATGTAAGTGCTATAAGTATCCATTAGTTTAAAAATTTGTTTATTTTTCAGTTAAAGTTGACATACGACATTATATTAGTTTCAGGTGTCCAACATAGTGAGTAGGCATTTTTATAACTTGGGAAGTGAGCAGCGGGAATACTCTAGTACCCCACCTGACACCATGCATAGTTATTACAATATTGTTGACTATATTCTGCATGTTGCACCTTATATTCCTGTGACTGTTTTTGTAACTAGCAATTTGCATATCCTAATCCCTTCCCCTTTTTTACCCATCTCCACAACTCCCCTCTCACTTTGCAACCACAAAAATGTTCTCTGAAAAAGTTTTCTGTATCTATTAGTTTGTTTTATTTTGTTCTTTAGATTCCACATATCGTTGAAATCATATGTTATTTGTCTTTCTCTGACATTTCACTTAGCATAATATCCCCTAGGTCCATCCATGTTGTCACAAATGGCAAAATTTCATTTTTCCTGGCTGAGTGATACTCTGTTGTATACAGGGTGGGGCAAAAGTAGGTTTATAGTTGTTCACATGGAAAATAATACAATAATTAATAAATATCACAATAAATTCCACACCCTACGTACTCACAACTGTAAATCTACTTTTCTCACACCCTGTGTGTGTACCACCTCTTCATTATTCATTTGTCCATGGTCAGAAACTTAGGTTGCTTCCATATCTTGGCTAATGTAAGTAATGCTGCAATAAACATAAGGATGCGTATATCTTTCTGAATTAGTGTGTTGGAGTTCTTTGGATTAATACCCAGAAGTGGACTTGCTGGGTCATATTGTAGTTCTTTTTTAAAATATTTTTTGAGGAACCTCCATACTGTTTTCCATAGTAGCTGCACCAATTTACAGTCCCAACAATGTACCAAGGGTTCTTTTTCTTCACATCCTCACCAACACTTGTTATTTGTTTATTTATGATGATAGCCATTTTGACAGGGGTGTGATCATATCTCATTGTGGTTTTAATTTGCATTTCCCTGATGATTAGTGATGTTGAACATGTTTCCGTAAGTCTATTGGTCATCTGTATGTCCTCTTTGGAGTCATGTCTGTTCATGTCTTCTAACCATTTTTCAGTTGGATTGTTTGTGCATGTATGTGTGTTAATTTGTATAAGTACTTTATATCTTTTGGGTATTAATCCCTTATTGGATGTATCTTGTGAGTATCTTCTCCCATTCAGTAGGTTGTCTTTTTGTTTTGTTGATGATTTCCATCACTGTGTAAAATTTTTTAGTTTGATGTACTCTCATATGTTTGTTTTTCTTTTGTTTCTCTTTTTCCCAAGGAGACATATAAAAAAAATTACTAAAAGCTATGTTAAGAGAGTTTACTGCCTAAGTTTTCTTCTAGGAGTTTTATAGTTTCAGGTCTTACATTTAAGTCTTTAATCCATTTTGATTTTTTCTTGGGTATGGTGTAAGAAAGTGATCCAGTTTCATTCTTTTGCATGTATATGTCCAGTTTTCCCAACACCATTTATTGAATAGATTATCTTTACCCCACTGTATATTTTTTCTCTGCTGTCATGTATTAAATAACCACATAGGCTTGAGTTTATTTCTGGACTCTCTATTCTGTTTCATTGATCCACATGTTGGTTTTTATGCCTGTCCCATGCTGCTTTGATTATTATGGCCTTACAGTATAGTTTGATATCAGGTCATGTGATATCTCCAACTTTGTTTATTTGTGTCAAGATTGCTTTGGCTATTTGGGATCTTTTGTGGTTCCATGTAAGTTTTAGGATTCTTTGTTCAGCTTCTATGAAAAATGTCATTAGTATTTTGATAGAGATGGCATTGAATCTGTATATTGCTTTGGGTAGTATGGACATTTTAATGGTGTTAATCCATGAGCACTGTATATTCTTCCATTTATTTGTATCTTCTTCAGTTTCTTTCTTTAATATTTTATAATTTTCCATGTATATGTCTTTTACTTCCTTGATTAAATATATATTCCTAGGTATTTTATTCTTTTTGATGTAATTGTAAATGGGTTCATTCCTTAATTTCTCTTTCTGATAGTTTGTCATTGGTGTATAAAATGCAATTCAGTTCTGAAAATTAATTTTGTATCCTGCTATTTTACTGAATTCATTTATTTGTTCTAATAGATTTCTAGTGGAACCTTTAGAGTTCTCTGTATATTGTATCATGTCATCTGCACATGATAGTTTTACTTCTTCCTCTCCAATTTGGATGCCTTTATTGCCTTTTTTTTAGGGGGGGTCAATTGCTATGGCTAGGACTTTCACTACTATGTTGAGTAAAGGTGGTGAAAAGGGACATCTTTGTCATGTTCTTGATCTTAACGAAAACACTTTTATTAGCTTTTCATTATTGAGAATGATGTTAGCTATGGATTTGTCATATATGGCCTTTATTATGTTGAGGTGTATTCCCTCTATTCTCACTTGGCTGAAAGTTTTGATCATACATGGATGTTGGATTTTGTCAAATGCTTTGACAAAATGCTTCTCTGCATATATTATGATTGTACAATTTTTATTCTTCATTTTTATGTGGTTTATCATGTTAATTGATTTGTAGCTACTAAACCAAGCTTACATCCCAGGAATAAATCCTAATTGATCATGGTGTATAATCTTTTTAATATTTTGCTGAGGATTTTTGTATCTATGTTCATCAGGGATATTGGCTTATAATTTTCTTTTTTGTTCTTTAAGTGTCTTTGTCTGGTTTTGGTATCAGGATTGTACTGTTCTTATAAAATGAATTTGGGAGGCTTCTCTCCTCTTCAATTTTATGGAATATTTTGAGGCTAGGTATTAATTCTTTGAATGTTTTATAAAATTCATCTGTGAAGCCACCTGGTCAGAGGCTTTTGTTTGTTGGGAGTTTGTTAATTACTGGTTTGATTTCAATAGTAGTTATCAGTATCTTTAGATTTAGTCTTTTTTCCTGATTCATCCATGGAGGGTTGTATGTTTCCAAGAAGTTACAAATTTCTTCAAATTTGTCCAATTTGTTGGCATATAATTGTTTGTAGTATTTTCTAACATGTGGTCTATCCTGGAAGAAATGTTTCAGGTGCACTTGAAAAGAATGTATATTCATCTTGTCTAATGTGTCATTTAAGGCTACTGTTTTCTTATTGATTTTCTGTTTGGATAACCTACCTATTGATGTTAATGGGGTGTTGAAGTCCCCTACTATTACTGTATTACTGTTGATGTCTCCCTTTATGTCCATCAACATTTGCTTTATATGTTTAGGTGCTCCTGTGTTGGGTGCATAGATATTAACAAGAGTTATATTATCTTGTTGGATTGGTCCCTTTATCATTATGAAATGCATTTGCACTTCTTTATCCCTTATTGCAGCCCTTGTTTTAAGTGTATTTTGTCTAAGTATTGTTACCGCAGTTTTTAAAAAATTTCCACTTGCATGAAATATGTTTTTCCATCCCTTTACTTTGAGTTTGTGTGTGTCCTTCAATCTAAAATGGGCTTTTACAGTCAGCATTGGTACAGGTCTTGGTTTTTTTATAATCCATTTAGTCACATTATGCCTTCTAATTGGAGGATTTAGTCCATTTAAATTTAATGTAATTATTGATAGGCATGTAGTTATTGTCATTTTAATTGTTTTCTGATTGTTTTTGTAGTTCTCTGTTCCTTTCCTATTCTCTTGCATGTTGATGACCCTCTATAGTGTTATAATATTTGGATTCCATTCTCTCTCTCTCTTGCAGATTTTTGGTTCGTGGATATCATGTGTTTATCATATATATCAAGCTATGCTTATGTTGGGTTGGCCAAAAAGTCTGTTTAGTTTTTTTCCATAAATAAAAGACACATTTTTTTATTTTCACCAATAACTTTATTGATTTGGATATTTTGAGTATGTCAACTGTCTCCCACTATTGGCTTCTAGTGGATAGAGGCCAGGGGTGCTACTAAACATTTTCCAATGCATAAGACAGCCCCACAGCAAAGAATTACTTGGCTAAAATACTAATAGTACCAAGAAACTTTGCAAACCACTTTTGACACATTCGATCAGTCACAGCACTTTCTCCATACACTGCACAAATGTTTTTTTGCGTGTGTTTCAGCTGCATTATTACCTTTCTTGAAATAATAAACCATAATACGCTGAAAACATCACTTATTTTCTTCCATCTTCAATATTAAAATGGCTGCACAAAATTCACCAATTTTGATGTTTCTTTTTAAATTCACTGATATGACAGCTGTCACAATACAGTCTAACAGAATTGTTTTGAATGAAGTTAAAGACCATTAAGTACTAGAGCCATCATATGGAAAAAACTAAATGAACTTTTGGGCAACTCCATAGCAGTCAATTTTAAGTTGATGGTTGCTTAAGTTCAAACACATTCTAAAATCAATTCACTTTATACTCACCCCTCCATGCTTGTTTTTGTCATTATTTTTTACTTCTTTTGTGTGTGTGCAGGTATCCCTTAATTTACTATTATAAATACACATGTTTTCCCTACTTTTGCTTTGTAAACTTAGTACTAGCTTTGGAGTTGTTTGATCCATTGCTTTTACTGTTTGTTAGTGAAAATATTTTTCTTTCCTATATTTTCTCATTCATATTTTAGATTTTTCCTTTTCTACTTACAGAAGTCGCCTTAGCGTTTCTTGTAATACTGGTGTAGTGGTGGCGAACTCCTTTAGTTTTTTTCTTGTCTGGGAAACTTCATTTCTCCTTCAATTCTAAATGATAGCTTTGTTGGGTAGAGTAATCTTAGTTGTAGGTTTTTTGTTTTTTTTTTATCACTTTGAAAATTTTGTGCCAACTCCTTCTGGCCTTCTGTTGTGAAATCAGTTGACAGTGTTATGGGCGATCCCTTGTAGGTATGTGACTGCTTATTTCTTGCTACTTTTAAGATTCTCTGTATGTCTTTAATCTTTGACATTTTAATTATGATGTGTCTTGATGTGGGTTTCTTTGGGTTCATCTTGTTTGGAACTCTCTGCATTCCTGGACTTGTATGTCTATTTCCTTCACTAGATTAGGGAAGTTTTCAGTCATTATTATTTGAAGTAGGTTTTCAATTCCTTGTTCTCTCTTCTCCTGCTGGTACTCCTGTTGTGCAAATATTAGTATGCTTGATGTTGTTCTAGAGGTCCCTTAAACTGTTCTCACTTTGGCAGGGTGGGGGGGATCCTTTTTTTCTGTTTTGCTATTCTGATTGTTTTCCTGCTGCCTTGTCTTCTAGATTGCCGATTCAGTCCTCTGCTTCATCTATCCTGCCATTGATTCCTTCATTTCTGATTGGTTCTTTTTTATGGTTTCCATCTCTTTTATGAAGTTATCACTGAGTTCATTTATTCTTCCCTCAAGTTCACTGAGCATCTTTATAACTCCTGTTTTGAATTCTGTATGTAATAAACTTCTTGTCTTCATTCTGTTTAGTTATTTTTCTGGAGTTTTGTCCTGTGCTTTCATTTGGAACATGCCTTGTTGTCTTTTCATTTTGGCTGACTCCCTGTGCTTGTTTCTGTGTATATAGATCTGCATCTTCCAATTTTGTCATAGTGGCCTTACGTAGTAGATGTCCTGTGGGCACCAGTGCTGCAGCCTCCCTGAGCTGCAGGCATGTCCCTTGGTGCAGGCTGTGTGTTTCCTCCTGTTGTAGTGAACCTTGATTGTTGGTGGCATGTCAGTGGGTGGAACTGACCATCAGGCTGTGAGGGCTGGCCATGACCACAGTGGACAAGCTCTTGTGTGGGGTCTGACCCCATGGAGTGGGAGTCACTTTAGTGTGGTTCTGGTGCCAGCTGAGTCTGCCCTTTGGATATGTTGTTTGTGGAGCTGTATGGGTAGTTGTCTGTGTGGTCTGAAACCAGGCACCATGTGTTGGTGCTGGAGCCTCTTGGGAGAACTCTGGTGCAGGCCAAGATCAGCTGCCATTTATGCCAGGCTTGGGGATGTCTGGTGGGAGCTACAAAGTGATCTGTGATTAGCTGTTACTTGTGCTTGGCTTAGACATGCTTGGGAGAGGCTATGCTGTGAACTGAGGCCAGCTGCCAGTAGTACTGGGCTTGGGACCCTTTGGTGGACACCACATGTGAGTTGAGCTCAGCCACCACTTTTTCCAGGCTGTGGCCCCTAAGCTGAAGCTATGTTCCAAATATTGGCTGCAGCTTATGCCAGGATTGGGGTCACATGATGGGAAGAGTTACAATGCAAGCTGAGACCAGTTGCTTTTTGTGCTGGGCTTGGGGCCACTTAGCAAGAGGTAGAGAAGCACACTGAGGCCAGTTGCTGTTTGTTTGGGTTTTGTAGATCTTTGAGAAATTTCAGGAAACTTCACAGTATGAGCCAAGGCAGCCCACTCATGTGCAAAAGCCACTGGATGTGGCTCAGGTGGCTTGGGTGTGGTGGCATCTCAGGGAATCACCAGGTCTGGGCGGTGTTAGCCAGGTTCATAGAGATCACAGATTTGGTACCTGCCTGCGCCTGCAGGCTTGGTGGGAGGATTGCTCAACCAAGGAACAATGGTGCCTGACAGCACTTCCATTCTGGAGAGAGCTGCCCTGACCCCTGACCTGAGCCCTTGTCCCGAAGCTAGTCAATTTAGTTTTTCCCTGTATGTCTCTAGCATTTTGAGGGCTGCTGATCCTGCACTGGAGCCCATAACAAGTGAGTTTATGAGTGAGTGAATATGTGCACATGCCTTTTGAGAGGATGCTTGAGTCTCCAGAAGCCCCACATCCCTCTTGGCTGTAGTTCCCACTGATTTTCAGAGCAGGATGTTGTGAGATCTTCTCTTTCCAGGGCTGGTGTACTTGACTGGGAAGTTCACGGTGTGGCTGGAACCCCTTGCTCCTCACAGGAGATCTCTGCAACTGAGATATTCTTCTAGATTCTTAATTGCCACACCGTTCATGTGGAACCTACCTGCTTCATGTCTCTACCCCTCCTACCAGTCTCATTGTGGCTTCTTCTATGTACCTTTAGTGGTAAAATTTCTGTTCAGCTCATCTTCAGATGGTTCTCAGTGATGGCTGTTCTATAATTTAATTGTAATTCTGATATAGTCATGAGAGGGGGTGAGCATAGCATTTATCTTATTCCTCCACCTTGACTGGAAGTCTGCTATATATATTAGTTTTAATTAGTCTCTTCTGATCTCCTATTAAAAAGTTAATTTTTTTTTCAGAATAAGAGCAAGGTTCCCTTTTGTAGTTTCCTTTCAGTGTTGCAGAGTAAACTTTAGAAGTAAGCAGGAAAAAAGTTTTAGGAGTGGAAAATTAGTTTCTTAAACTTCAGGGGTGAAAGTACCAGTAGTGAACAGCCTTTTAATAGTTTCAACAGGGTACTTCTTTCAAGATAAAACTGTCTTCATTTTGTGATTTTTTTAAAAAAAGAACTTTAAATTTTATTTTTCAATTACAGTTTATATTCAATATTATTTTGTATTAGTTTCAGGTGTACCATTTTGTGATTTGAAAAACAATGTTTATGAGAAAATTGACAGTACTAAAAGCCATTAAAATATTTTTAAATTTGCACATTTAGGAAATAACAATATACAAAGCAACTTTCTAAACTTTTACCTTTAAATTAGTTGGTGGGCCATGTCCCAAGGGCACTGAGGTCCCTGTCATTGCCTCAGGGTTTCCAGCCAACCCAAGTTCTCAGGCAGAAACACTATAGCCTTAGCTCTGAGCTTTGAAGAATGATCCACAGTACTAGGAGTAAATTCAGAGGACAGGCAGCTGAGTAAAAGAAATTCAATTAAACAGCCTAAAGATAGAAACTAGAAACACTGGTTAGCACCATGTCCTTCTAGTGTTTGCTTTTTCAGATCCTCTAAGTAAGTGTTTGAGTCATACAGCAAATAAAATTAATTTTCCACATTGCTCATCCCAACTCACTGGCCCCCTCTCTATGTATTTGAAAGATACATAGCTTGGTCAATACTTTTAATTAAGAAAAAAAAGTAAAGAAAAAGAATAGCCTCTTGCTTTGCCCAACAAAATATCTGTGTTAAAGGGATCCAAACACTACGCGGTGACCATTGCTGCAAAGTCTTTTCCATTAGGAAAACAATTTACCACTGCAATAACCCATCACACAAGGGGGGATAGGAAAGGTGAAGTTTATTCCTTAGGAAATGACCTCACAAAGGACCAAATGCATGATTCCAGACAGACTTGATTTGAAAGTGTAAAGACAGTGAGAGAACATAGGACAGGCTCTTGGAACTCATCTGAGAACTTATTTCAGGGGGAAGTCAAGGCCAAGGTGGGAGAATGCTGCACAGGGAGGTAGCTAATGCTCGTTCATACTGTCAGGGTTTGAACCAGCAGCAGTGACATGATAACGTTTCAGAATCTCTTTTATTAAATGCAATGATGAATGACTGAAGACAAGGATGAGAACAGGAGAAATAAGTTGCTGTATCAATATGATTTACTTTAAGATTTTAATTCAATTGCTATAGCCTTATTACAGATGAATTACCACTTACTAAGCCTCATTATTTCTTTTCCCACTAAGTAAGTCTACTTAGGATCAGTCATGGCATTTAATATCTCTCTCGAATTTTGAAAAAAGATGAATTTACAAGAATCAGCCAAAAAGATAAGTACCAGGTCTCTTTTAATAAAAGAAACAGCAAGTTACATGTCTTCTGATACAATAGGCATTGATTTGAATATGGTTACTCATGATGATTGATTAGTATAAAAGCTCTTTAGAAATTAAAGGCTAGATTTCCCCCAAGAGATTTATTGACTTACTTAAGTCCCAAAAATGGGAGTAGAGGAATGAGGAGAGGAGTTAGAGACCACTGCAAGAATCATTTTTTAAATTTATTTATTTATTTATTTATGAGAGGGGAAGGGAGGGAGAAAGAAAGGGAGGGAAACATCAGTGTGAGAATGAAACATAGATTGGTTGCCTCTGGCATGTGCCCCAACCTGGGACCAAACCTGCAATCCAGGCATGTGCCCTGACTGGGAATAGAACTGGCAAGCTTTTTCTTTGCAGGACAATGCCCAAGCAACTGAGCCACACTTGTCAGGATGGATTATTTTTTTTCTTATGATTAGTAAAAAGAATGAGATTTTAGTCTTAGAAATGCTTTTTGTTATACATCTATATCTTAAATTTTTCTACATTTCTTTTTCCTTTGTTTATAATACCATTTTTTCTACATTTGAATCTTAGCTTTCCTTTTTTTAACTATTGGACATACATAAAAATAGACTGAATAGTATAATGCATCCCTATTTTTATTGGATATATGAAAAGAGATTTAAAGTTTTTCTATAATATCAAGACTATCACTTTGCATTCTGATATGCTTTCTTGAGCTGGGATTGAAAATTGCACATAACCTACAGACTCTCTTACCTGTGCCAAAGTCTGAGAGTACCCCTAAAAGTGCCAGACTGACCAATTACTGTCATGCTTTACCTCCCCACAAGATGTGTCTGGGCCTCTGCAAAATCTAGGATCCCCACATCAGTGGCACCTCCTAGAGGAGTGCCACTGACACAGGCACCATCTTTTGTAAGAATGAAGATGGAGACAAGGGTGAGATTTTGATGGGTGAACCCTTCAGACTTGGTAGAACATCTGAACCAGGGACAAGCAGCACCACAAATGTTGGCCAGCTCAGCACTGCCCCTCCAAGGGTGACAGAGGGACATCCTCTGCCTTGGTAGGCCTTTTCTCTTGGAGGTCTTAACCAGCGGAAGGCAGCACGGTACAGAACTGCCTCACCTTCTCAGTCCTCCGCACATAGCTACATTCTGGCTTAGTACAATCTTCTGTTCAGACTCAATAGTTAAAGAGAGACCAGCAGTCTGGGACTGCCCGTCAATAACGACCTGCCTATCTCTGCTAAACAGCTCCTAAGCTCATTTCAACAACCCCTGTAAGTACAGAGGGAGAGAAGCCCTCCAGTCAACTACTTTGGCTTGGAAGTGAAGCCTTAGACTCTTCAGCTACAAACCTAATACATGTAGAACTCATACAAACTTACAAGGAAGAGACAAAAAACCCAATTAAAAAACAGGCAAGAATTTTGAGTTGGCGAAGGACCTAAGAGTAAAGTCAAATGGCCAGGACACCTGTGAAAAGATGCATAACATCACTTATATTCAGGGGAGTACTGTTAAACTAATAATAAGATCTCATTTCAGATCCATCACAGTAATAAACATGAAGAGGTCTGTCAGACAAAGCTGGAAGGGGGGTAGAAAAGGGTATAACCAGTGGAGATATGAAGGCTTTTAGGAAAGCAATCTGGCAATTTCTACTGTTTAACAATAAATTTAATCAGGAATTCCACACATGGGATTTTTTTCTGAAAAACTAAAAGTATTAATGTGTATAGTCATATATATACAGTATTATTTAGTTTGACAAAAAAAATGGAAACAAAGGAATAACTATCAGTGAATGGCCAGGTAAATAATACATGGTCACTGCAGGGAGTATTATGCAGCCACTAAAAAGGATGGATTGGCGCTCTGCCAGATGAGTTAGAGGAGTTTCTGGAGGAACTGTTCAGTTTCTTTGGAGAAAAGTAAACTTCAGAAAGTTAAATGTATGATCTCATTATTATTAAACAATATGCAGATCTGTACAAGTATGTACATATAAAGATAGATAAGGAGGAAGACATATTATGGGCTGTGGGGTTGACAGCTGATGTGAAAGGAGGGAGAAGGGTCAGAGATAAATATAAGAAGGAAAGAAAAAAGTACAAAGCATACATGTGATCATGTGTATACATTTAGGTATCATATGTATACAGCAGGACCTATACATAAATATATAAACATTACAAAACATTCCTCATGCATGTGAGCTCAGGCTGGACTAGGCAGCCTTAACTATGGAGGCTGGAGAGAAGAGTCCTCTGAGGCAGTAGTGCCATCTGGCCCTAGAGGGATGGGGTGAGTGGGGTTCAGCTTTGGGTGGTTTGCTGTGTCCCGCCCTGCCCAAGCAGGATTTTCTATATCCACAGGAGCTGCAGGATACCATGGGAGGGTAGCCCACCTCACTCATCCATCTCCCTGGCACAGGGCAGGCACTCAGGGGGCACTGCATTAAATGCAGTAAACCCAATTCTCTGTCTCCTAGACCCAGTTCATCTGAATCTCCATATCTCCCTTTGTCAAGGGATGAGATAAGATTATCTGCCTCTAAACTAGTAGTTGACATCAGATAACACAAGTGACTCATTGTTAGACTTCCCAGTGCTATATAAATTCAAGTCATGAACACAAGAAGCTATCAATATTTACTGCACAAACATGCCCACATTTAGGTCCTAGTGGCTAAAGGCAGTGTTATTTTTCTCTCTGACATTCTATTATTCAATACTGTAAGTAGGTAGTTTAAGTTGGAAGAATTCTCATGAGGATTTTTGAATACAAAAAGCAAATAAAGAGTCATAGACCCTCCCCAGCCAAATGTATTTTCTCATCCTAAATTGACTTTCATGCAAAATGGGTTAGTCGTTACTGAGGTAGAAGATGGTGGGGAGCTCTGGTTAGCAGGAGCCCTGTGATATGCATTTCTTCCTTACCAAGTACTTAACAGAAAGCACATCCATGAACTAGATGGTTAGTTAACAAGAAAAGGAAAAAATGAGAGGTCCCTTAATTTCTCTTTAAACGGTTTTTAAACTACCAGAGAGGTACCAATGAATGTAAATATTTTGCCTACATCCATTTACCCTGTCCATTCTTTCTTTCAAATGGTCATCGTGCACCTGCTCAGGGTCAGGTGTTTGCTTACTGCCCAGGATGCCAAGAGGATAACCACACAGTCAGTTCCTGCCTTCTGGAAGCTCACCATTGGGTGGTGAGAGATGCTTCCAGCAATAATTATGATAGGTGTGGTAAAGGTTAACTTAGGGGGGCGGATTCCATCACATGGTGTCCACACTGGGGAAGGGGTGGGCCTTGGGGGCCCTAACACAAATGTTCATGCAGGCACTGCTGCTTCAGCCTCCCTTCCCTTCCCCACCCCCCTCAGGGTACGAAATTCATGTAAACACTTTACCACTAGTGCTGACTCATATAGTTCCAATTCTTTAGTCAAATAGCTAGGCTTCCAAGCTCATATTTTAAAATAACATTTCTTGAAACTAAATAAAAGCACCACTAGCATGAAATTAACAGTGTAAATTCTTCAGCCCAATTTCAGGGGAAAAACAAGTTGGGAAAGAAAAGTAGTTTTTAGTTATGTCACGGAAGGGGAGAGAGTAGTAGGAGAGAGAGCTGATACCATGTCTCTGAATTGTCCTGTGAGTGAGTTTCATTAAGAATCCCTTATCTGGAAGAGATAATAAGAAGTCTAAGACTATGGAAGAAAATAAATTTACACTAATTACCTTTGCATTTGAAGTTCTATTTGAAGTTCTATTCTTCTAATAACCTATCAGATTAAAACCTAGATTCCTCAGTATGTTCTCCTTGAATGCTAATACAGAGAATAAGGGAAGAAATCAAAACCCAGGTGAATAATTTATATAAATATGATAATACTTATTATATGACTGTAACATTAAGAATCATCCTATAAACCACCCATAAAAGTTCACTACAGTATCTTATACTTAATGCTTGTACACATAGAAAATATTCCGCAGGCTAAAGGCCACAGAACCAGGCAATGTTCTCAAAAAGAAGTAGAGAATGGATTGCAGCTCTATCTGTCCTTCCATTGTCAAGGCTAATACTTCATTTGGATTAATCCACCAGAGTTTTAAACAAATATGTATAGGTTGAATCTGGATTTAAGCTAAGAAATTCACAAATGTAAAATCTACTCAGACTTGTGTAAAAACACTAAAAATTTCATTTATTTCATCCACCAGTAATTTAAATCAAAGCAGAACATAGTAATTAAAACAAATAATTAGCTTTGACAAGGGAAGTATCAAGGAAAACACAATTTATTCATGTTACCTGTCCAACTTATGGTGAAATACTAGTTTACTGCCATGTATTAATCTCTTTATAAAGAGATACAATTAGAAAAAGTAGTCTGGAATCACCAGGCTGAAGTTTAAAAGCAAGTAATGACATTTAAAAGCAAGTAAAAATGCCTCCAAATTGTAAGATGTGGATATCTGGGTCAAATAAAGGGTCAAGTATGAAAATATTTAGAAAAAGCTTAAACATAGACTATAAAAAATTTACTGGACCTGCAGCTGTTTATTTGGTGAATCAGAGATGTTCTCTAAACGTCATTAGCTGAACTCTTAGATAACTCTACTATTAGCTAAAAGGCTCAGAAGTATTCTCTATTAATGCATTTTTAATGAAAATTATAAAGTGTTTTGCTCTAAAGTGGACCTTTATTTCAGTCCTTCATTACTTCACTTAATATGTATGTTCCTAAAAAGAAGGCTGTCAATCCATTTTATCTTGTAAAAATGCATAACTTCATATGAATTAGAGGGATTTTAAGCTGCACTTTTGAAGGCTTTTGTAACAGTAAGATTTTTAAATTGAGGATTACCTGGTTTGGGTCTTGGCCTTTTTGCACATCGTTGAATACTTTTTATTGTGGGTCGCCTCAACCTATTTTTGTCCAAAAAGGGTATACGAATAATGAAAGGTGCAAAAAGTAATTACGTTAATGATATCAAGGTATTAAACTATTTCTACAACAGTTTCTCTTAAGACAGTCTCTGTAGTCTGGGCTGATGAGAAGTTCGGAAGGTAGCAGGTACTTACTCTTTTCTTTCATGGAGGGAAAAACAAGTTTGCTTGGTAAGCTTCAGGCATTTGGTTAGTGTAAGTAGTTACAGCAAATTGGGCCCGTACACCCGGGAAGGATCAGAAAATCCTTTTGCGTGAGCCCTGGAGACGGGGGTAGGGTTCTGGTCGGAGCAGCTGGCTCGCGTCCGCTTCTCCTCCCCCAAGCGGGGAGCAGTAAGCAAGTCTCCGCTAGAGGGAGAGGGCGCCCAACCGGGTGCGTGCGCACCGTTAGCATCTGACCGTAACAAGGCAACGTTAACAAAGGGAGAGCAGACGATTTTTGGTGCTCGCAGTCACTTTTTTGAGAGGATACTGTAGAGAAGGAGAAAAACGAGATCCTGGAAGAAATTAAACGGCGCCATTAAGCAGAAACCAGGACCAAAAGCATCTTTTACAACAACGACTACTGAGCACAGCGGAGGAAGCGCGCAGCCCGCACCCAGGGCACAGCGAGCCGGTGACACCGCGGGGCTGAGGAGTGAGGGGGCCGGGCTCACCTGCGGCCCAGGCCCGGGCGCCCGGGGCTTCGCCACCCCAGCTCCCCCTCCCACCACAACACCCCCGACCCGGCCTCCGGGAGTTCCCCGCCTTGCCCTGGGTACTCGCTGCACCAGCCTCGAAGCCCACACTCACTCCATCATCCCCGGAGCTCGGCGGCGGGAGGGAGGCTGGCGGCGTTGGACTGCTGGTCCCTTCCCGGATCCTCGCAGACATTTTGTCCGGAGCAGAAACCTCTGCGCGTCCCCCTTAAAGACACAGCGCTCCGTTCCCGCATCTCGGGGGTGGGGGCGAAGAGGGAACAGTGAACAGTAATGTGTGAACTCTGGTTAAAAGAACTGGAAAGTCATTCCTAAACCATCTAGGTCCCCGAATGACAGATTTATGTTTGCCAAGGTTTAGAAATGAAACAACAGTTTAGTGATTTTTTTTAAATATAATTTTTGTTCTGTACCTTTCCAAGACCTAGATTAATCTTCCAAGACCTAGATTCCTGTCTTCAGTCTCTGAATGCAGCTTGAATCCTTTTAGGTTCGAGGTGTGTGATGGCACAAGTTGTTAGAAGAAATTCCGTGAACCAAGGTCTGGACAGATAAAGGTAGGTAGGGCTCATTGGCGTTGACCAAAACTTAGTAACACCAGCAGGGTGTATCAGTCAGCTTTTGATACATTGTATTCAATGATTTACAACAAAGATATCCCCCCGCCCCCCCCCCCCCCAGCTTCCGCTCCTGGCAGCTTTGGCTCCACTCCAAGTTTCCTTTATTCCAGGTTGAAGGTCAGCTTTTTGGAGACACACTCTGTGTGCTGGCACCAACTGTGAGGGAAGAGGAGTCCTGATTTGTAGTATTTGCTATTTCTATAATAGCAAATGATGTTTAGCAAAAAACAGATTAACAAGTGTCTTGCCAAGTTTCTGGAAATGTAACAATCAGCTTTCACCACTGTCACATGCTGCTTTTGAAACAGCTCACATTCTATGTACCTCAATTCTGCTCACATTCTATTGGCCAAAACAAGTCACATGATAAAGCCTGCTGTCAATGGGGCTGAAAATGTGCTCCTCTCATAAAGGAGCCTTGTAAAATCATATGACAATGGGCAGAGATGGTATAATCCCCTTAAAAGGACAGGGAATACTGGTTACAATAATGTAATCCAATTTCCCTGCTTTGGTTCAGGGCATTTTTTTTTAACCTCATCTTTTCTAGAAAGTAGAGATTCAAAGTCCATTAAAGGAGTTCTCACTTTACTATTCCAAGAAAGGTTTCAGAAAAAGAAACTGGTTGGGTGTCTTCAAAGGGTTAATTTTTTTAACGTGGTTAACTATTAGGTTAATGTGTTTCTTCTCATCCAAGAGAACACTGATGGCTGTGGACATCTGATTGAAAGAAAAGCAATACAAGTGAATTAGGTTAAAGACATCTCTTATTCATGGTTTAATTCATAAACAGATGTTTAAAGTTTGTTGTATCTGGTAATCCTTTTAATGAGAGACTTTAAAAATTATATTGTTCTTTTTTAAAAAAAGATTTTATTTAAACTATTTTTAGACAGAGGAGAAGGGAGGGAGAAAGAAGGAGAAACACTAATGTGTGGTTTCCTCTCATGAGCCCCCTACTGGGGACTTGGCTCACAACACAGGCATGTGCCCTGACTGGGAATTGAACCTGTGACCCTTTGGTTCGCAGGCTGGTGCTCAGTCCACTGAGCCATACGAGCCAGGACTTAATGAGAGACTTTTTACTTTGAGTACCTTAAACATCCATTTGGCTTTAAACTGACTATGTAAGGAGATACCTGGTATTTTCATTAGTTCATAAGACAGTTTTTAGTTAAATGCCGGTTATGGACAAAGCACTACCTTAAATCTGAAGAAGAATCTAGAGATTCAAGAGATCATTCCTAACCTCAAGAAGATTACACTTAAGTACAATAGACAAATACAACTCCAAGAAGAAAGTGAAAAATGATGTAAGAAGAAACACCGTAGTGCCACACCAAACTGAGAACAGCTACATTTTTTGAAGGTGGAAGCATTTAACCGAGACCTAAAAGGGGTAGGATTTGGGTTCCTAGAATGTTTATTATCCTAAGAGGGTGTGTTTGGGATTTATTTTTAAAGTCCAGCGAAAAGGAGCCCGACTTTTCTGTGTTTGAGTCAATGCTTATAATCCAGATTCTCTTCCTTGTTGTTTTATATTAACTTTTAAATCAAATTATAAAATACTTCTCAAATATCTGATAGCCTTTTTTTCTTCCCCACATTCTTTGTTTAACTTTCAGCAAAAAAAACACTTTTTACTCTGTATTTTGGTAGTGGCAGTTCCCCTAACTTTCATCATGCACTTAACTATAAATAACATTTAATTTTCATAAGAAGACCTCATTTCTATCCTATCCCTGGGAAGCTGGCAAAGCATGAGAGCATGCATTTTATTGGTAAGTGCAGAATATTTACTCTCCAGCTTCTTGCCAGAGATTATAGTTTCGGAATCTGCTGTCTAATTCTTACCAAAAACCCAGTTTGAGAAAACTATTTATGGAAATTACGTCAAAAACATGAAATTACAGAGCAGCATACTTGGACCACATTCTTTTGGTACATACTCTATGTGCTTTTGGTCTGTAGTTTTCTTGTGATGTTTTTGTCTGGTTTTGGTGTCAGAGTAAGACTAGCTTCATCAAATGAGTTGAGAGGTATTCCTTCCTCTTCTGTTTTTGGGAATTTGTGAAGACTTGGTATTACTTCTTCCTCAAATGTTTGGTAGAATTTAACAGTGAAGCAACATGGGCCTAGGCTTTTCTTTGTGGGTAGTTTTTTAAATTACTAATTCAACATCTTTATTTGTTATATTATGTTCAAATTGTCTATTTCTTCTTCAGCCAGTTTTGGTAGTTTGTATCTTTCTAGGAATTTGTCCATAATCATCCAAGTTATCTAATATGTTAATATATAGTTGTGCATAGCATTCCTTTATAATCCTTTTGATTTCTGTAAGGTTGATAGTAATGTCTCTTTTTTCATTTCTGGCTTTTTTATTTTTTAATTAAATTTATTGGGGTGACATGAGTTACTAAAATTTTATAGGTTTCAAGTATATACTTCCATAATAATCTGTGTGTTGCATTTGTGTGCCCACCACTCAAAGTCAAACCATTTCCCTCACCATATATTTGGTCCCCTAACCCTACCCCACTCACCCCCGTTCCCTCTGGTAACCACCATACTGTTGTCTGTGTCTATGAGTTTCAGTTTTGTCCCACATACAAGTGATATCATATAGTTCTTAGCTTTTTCTGACTGACGGACTTTGCTTAGCATGGTATTCTCAAGGTCCATCCATGTTGTCGTAATTGGCTGTATTTCATCTGTCTCATGGCTGAGCAGTATCCCATAGTGTGTATGTGCCACGTCTTCCATATCCAGTCATCTATCAAAGGACACTTTGGTTGTTTCCATGTCTTGGCCACTGTGAATAATGCTGCAGTGAATATAAGGGTGCATATATCTTTGTGAATAAATGTTTTCAATTTTTTCCAGGAAGGTACCCAGAAGAGGGGTTTCTGGGTCATTTGGTGACTTTATTCTTAATTTTTTGAGAAGCCTCCATATTGTCGTCCATGGTGCCTGGACCAGTTTACGTTCCCACCAGCAGTGAACAAGGGTTTCTTTTTCTCCACAAGCTCTCCAACACTTGTCATCACCTGTCTTGTTGATAATAGCCATCTCTGGCTGTTAGATGTGCTTTTATGAGCTGTCCCTTGGGGGTTATGTCCTCTGCCTTCAGTGAGGCACCTTGCAGGAAAGAGCTGAATAAAATTTATTATCAGAGCTAGTGTCCTGATGTTGTTCACTGCTGTTTCCCACTGATTCCCACAGTGTTTTTTCTTACCCAGAGGAGACCATTCTCTGATCTCAAGTGATGAAAAGCTCTGCATCCCCTGAACAAACGGGATCGTTTCATCCTGTGGGCACTGTGGAGCGTGGAACAGACGGCTTCCTTGCTTTAGTTGCTGGGAAAGCTGAGAGTCAGATATGGGATGCCTACTCTATTAGTTTCCTAGGGCTGCTGTAGCCAAGCACCACACACTTCGTGGCTCAAAGCAGTAGAAGATTACTCACTCACAGTTCTGGAGGTTAGAAGTTCAAAACAGATGCGTCAGCAGGGCCATGCTCCCGCTGAAATCTGCAGGGGAAAGTCTTTCCTGGCCTCTCCCTAGCTTTTGGCGGTGGCCAGCAGTTCCTGGCTTGGAGATGTGTTCCTGCAGCCTCTGCCTCTGTTGTCACACAGCACGCTCCTTGTGTGTCGGTGCCTGAATTTCCCTCTTCTTTTTTTTTAATTGAAAATTTTAAATCTTTTAAAGATTTTATTTATTTATTTCTAGAGAGGGAAGGGAGGGAGAAAGAGAGAGAAACATCAATGTGCGGTTGCTGGGGGCCGTGGCCTGGGTTGCAGGCATGTGCCCTGACTGGGAATCGAACCTGCAATGCTTTGGTTCGCAGCCCATGCTCAATCCACTGAGCTATGCCAGCCAGGGCCATTTCCCTCTTCTTATGAAGACACCAGTCATACTAGATAAAGCCCTACCCTGATGACCTCATCTTAATTTGATTACATCTGCAAAAATTGTTATTTCCAAATAAGGTCACATTCTCAATCCTGGGGTTAGGACTTCAACATCTTTTTGGGGAGAGGGGAGCATGATTCAGCTCGTCACAATGTCAGCTTTTCTGTATGCTAATATTTTATTCTTCTACCTATATTTTCCTTTTGTCATGATTCCATGATTATTTAGATTTTCCTTAATTATATGCATTTTGGCAGGGCCTGAAGGAAAGAAGGCAAAAAGGAAGGAGGAAAGGAGGGAGGAAAAGGGAAAAGAGAGTTCGGAAGCAAAGTTTGCTCCAAAAACATCAGACATGGAACTTGGGAACAGAGTCATAGGAATGTGGGGTGGGGGTGGGCAAGATTGACGGGACAGCACTTTTCTTGTATGGGCCTCATCAGAGCCTCGGAGTCGTTCTCTTGGGCAGATGAGAACAGTGGTTACCAGCTGCCTACAGCTTAGCTGACATAGAGAAAAGTTGGAAGGTAGCTTGAGGAGCCGAGGATTAGGAGGAAAGGGGTATGATCTAGCAACTTTTAATGCCCGCACCAACTGGCACAGTATGGGTCTGGGTTTTGTGGTACTTGAAAGGTTGTACAGTGTTGAGGACCCAGGTATTCTAGTTCCTGGGGACATAGATCCAAAATCATTGATTTAATGCATACAGTCTGCCTTGGGGGACAGTGTCCCTTCTGTACAATGTTATTCCCCACATGGTATTTTAGCTGAAATTTTAATAGGCTATTCTAAAAGTTTGTCAAGCTAGCTGCTTCTGGATGTATAGCTGACCCTTGAACAATGCAGGAGCTAGAGGTGCTGGCCACCCCAGAGCCGAAAATCTGCATGTAACTTTAGACTCCTCCAAATGTAACAACAGTTGTCCCTCAGCGTCCACGGGCCATTGGTTTCAAAATCCACAATGCCCAAATCCCGTATATAAAATGGTGTAGAACAAAGCATATATTTGTCCCTCCATATCCACGGTTGGTTGAATTCACAGATGCAAACCCTAGGGATGTAGAAGGCCAGCTGTATGTTTATTGAAACAAAACAAAACAAAACAAAACAAAACCTCTACATATAAGTGGACCCATGCACTTCAAACCTGCGTTGTTCAAGGGTCAACTGCATATTTTTATAGGACCAGTCAAAGCTACTGAATAAACAAATATTTCAACTTTCATCTCTTCCATATCTTAATCTAGCACAGATGAGAATCTTAACCTTACAGCACCCTGAGAGTTACCATCACTCCACTTACTACTAGAGAAGACACCCTTGTTAGCACCTGGTGGGTAAGTAACACAGGTCCAGAATCCCATCCTGAGGATTGGAGGTTCAGAGGTCTTAAGCTTTTACTTTCTAGGGCCACTCTGGTACCTACTTTCTTAGCTCGGGTTCCCTGAAATGTACCTAAAACAAGGACTAGGGTGCAGGTAGTTTGAGAGGTGATCACAGGAAGCAGGACTAGGGGAACAATAATGAGAGTATAAAAGAAGTGCATGCCAAAATAAAGAGGCTTTGAAAAACTATAAGTAATTGTGTGTCTTATAAATAATGTCTTTATTTTATATTTGTAATTACAATTGTAACAGAACTTATTCTGCAGGATGAACTGTTTTTCATCTTTCCCTCTAGACTTTTTCAGACCCAACTTCCTCATTTTTAAACTTTCTCATTTTCTGTTATATAATATTAGAAAAATGTTAACATAGACTTTATTTTCATTTCATAAAGTCTATGTTATGTTGGTGGTTGACTTTTGGCTTGGAGACTAATGAAATTTTTAAAACTTATCTTTGAAACTTGATGTCTTCACTATAATTATATATGAGGAGGGACACCCCCCCCACACACAAAAAAACCTGGAATTATCTTCTGGAGGGTGGGCGCCTTGTAGTACAGGCTTCCCCTGCTAGGTGAGTGTTCTAGGAACCCATCTGTATCAGTGTGCCAGCTGGCATTGTTGTGAGAGGCTGCATTTAGCTTCAGTGGATTTTTTTTTTTGAAGACTCAACACGTTTGCCCCTTTCATGACGGGTGATTTATGAGCGCACCTGCCCATACTGCTCTAAGTGTTCAGCAGTTTTTGCCCTAAAACGCCATTCCCCTCTTCCCCACCCTCCCTAAAAATCACCTGATTTCACTCCAGTGACTTTTCTTTTGTTTCCTCAGATGAAAAAAATTCCTCAGAGGGAAACATTTTTCTGGATATGGAAGAGATGAAACAAAAAATGGCAGAAGCACTAAAAGGCATCAAAATCAATGAATTCAAAAACTTTTGAGCAGCAGAAAAAACATCTCAATAGTGTATTGCATTGGATAGAGAGTACTTTGAAGGTGACTAAAGTTTAAACATGTAAGATTAAATACACACTTTTTAATAAATAAATTCTACGTATGTTTGGGTCCCCTCATATATGCCAGCCTCTTTTTACTTGAAGCAAAACCAAGCTTGGAATTCATCCTGAACATAATTTTAAGCAAGAGAGTTATAGAGTGGGATTTATATTTTAAATATACCACTTCAGGGAAGTAGGGGGAATGTGTTTGAGAAAAACAGACTAGAGATAAGTACCAGTTGGACCATTGCATTGTTGTGGGCCAGAACTGAGATATTTTTAAGATTCAACATGTTTAGTAGGTAGCAGAAAGGAATAAACAAGAAATGGGTGGATAATGGAACTGGTTGAAAGTAACTGCAGTGTGGTTCGTAGTTCTCACGTCTCCCTGATATCCTTCACTGGCCGTGGTGTCCTTGCGGACACCAAGGCCACCATCTCTGTGGTACTCAGCTCTAGAGAGTCATGCTCCCCATGTGACGTTTTCCAGGTCACTGCGCTCAGAGGGAAACACTTGTAGTAGAAAGAAATGGCTCCCTTTCTACAGGAATTCTGAGAGAGGCCTTAGACATTGATTTCTATTTTTCAGAACTATTAGGGGGAAATAGTGTAGGAATTTATCTCAGAATTTTACCCCCTTTTCAGAAGCCACTAGTCCCTCCTCCTGTATTTGGTTCTGGTTTTTGTGCATCCATTCCCCATAAGTGCTGCATGCCCGTGATTGTGGGGGGCTTGCAGATTATCCAGGCAGGACCCACTTGCTGCCATCTCATGTTTTTCTTCTCCTGGGGCTGTGAAGTGCCCGGCAAAGCCCCATGATGCGCTTCCTGGTGGCTTCCCTGAGCCCCACCCACATTTGCGATTTCTGGTAACATGCACATAGTTGAAAGAATAGTCAGAATCAAACCTACATGCTGTGGGACACCAAGGAATGTTTATGTCTAAAAGTAGAGACTACTTTTTTCTTTTTTGCTACCACATCTTGAGAGAAAAGGTGAAAAAAGAAAAAGGAAAAACAGAAAAAACAAGGCAATATGAGTGACAGCATTGCAGGCCTTCCTGTCTTCCTGTTCGTACTCACACACAGGGGTCTGTAGCTGAGGCTTATGCTTGGGAAGCAGACCCAGCAGGAGGAGACATGGGAAGAGACGTGGGAGGCAGCCCTGCATGGACAGCTTTGTAGAGTGCTGCTCCAGTGGCCCTTTGCTCAGAGTGCTGGCAAGGGTGAGGGTGGGGGAGCTCCTCCATACTGCTTGTTTAAAGGGCCAATGTGACCAGAATGACTGGTTAGAGCAGCTGGAGGCTTATCTTGCTCACCACAACTCCAGGAGTCTGTGACCCCAGCTGTGGTCAGGGTTGATGTGACCTGACCCTGGTGGTTAGACATTCTACACAAACCTCAGAGCTTTTTTACATACTCCTTTCGCCAAAGGAAAAAGACACACTTGTCCAAAAGAGCTGGTTTGGCTATTTTCTGAGATGATCATAAAAAATAACAACAGCAACAGAAAAGCTTTGATTTTCTTTTGTGTCTGCTTTGCAATAGGAGAAGAGGAAACCATTGTATGTGGGACTTGGGGATGCAAGCAGAAGTCTGACCCACAGATGTAGGGTTGATCATCCTGTCCTCAGAAACCAGATCGGAATGCTGTGGCCGGTTGGTTTTGGCTGGATCTACTTGGTGTGATCCAGCCTGCCTGGATTTGTGAATGACTTAATCAATTGAGAATCTTCCTCTCTGCCCAACCAAACCTCATTCTCAGTCTTCTTATGAAGACTTTGTAGACTATACCAGCATACAAGGATTTCTGTCATCCAGATTTCCCCTGCCCTCCCAGTCAGCACCATGCACGTACATGTTGTTTCTTAGAAGCTAGCCTTGTCTTCGTGGCTCAGCTATAATGATCTCAAGAGCAAGAACCAGTTTTCATATTGTATATATTTTCCCCCTAGCATAGTGCTGAGCAAATAGGAGGTCTCAGTAAATAGTTGGAGGGGTTGAAAATTCAAAGCATATTCTCTACCACTTACATGAGGTCCCCAGTGTAGTCAAATTCATAAAGACAGAAAGTAGAAGGGGGTTGCCAGGGGCTGGGTGGGGAGAGTGGGGATTTAATGTTTAATGGCAATGGTGACAGAGTTTCAGTTTGGAAAGATGAAAAAGTTCAGAAGATAGATGGTGATAACAGTTGTGCAACAGTATGAATATACTTAATGCCACTGAAACGTATATTTTAAAAGGGCTATATAGTAAGTTTTATGTATATTTTACCACAATAGAAAATAGATTTTTTCAGAAAGGCACATACTGTAGACCTCTGAGGCTTTTCCCTAATTTTACCCTCAACTGGTGCCCACGTGCAGAATCACTGTCTGTGTGTGAATGAAACCTCCAGTGTGATGGGCTGGCTGGACAGGCTCCAGATACTTGCTCAGCTTCCTAGTTGCTAGCTCCATTTTTAAAGACATTGGAACATTTGCATCAAGCTTTTAGTTTAGATTTATTTTTCTTAGTTCATACCTACACAAGTATGGTTAGGAGGGAGCCCAGATCTACACCAAGCAGTATTAAAACTGCCCTCAAAGTAATGGAAAAAGGCTAGTGATGGTGTGAATATGGGCAAGTTACTTAAGGTCTCAAAAAATCGAGCCTGTAATTTTGTTTTGTTTTGTTTCTCATCTGTAAAATGAAGATAAGTATACATAGGCCCTTCTTCCATGGAGTTGTGAGGATTAACCGAGGTGAATTACGTGAAATTCCTCATAAAGCATCTGAGACAGAATAGAAGCTGGAAAATACGGCCCATTGTTTCTGAGTGGCAGCAGAGAGTTCTTTGATTTGTGGCTTCAGCTTGATCTTGAGAAGAATGACAGTAGACCACAGGACTTGGTAGACTAGCAGTGCCTTGTCTGGCACTGTGATCCCACATGTAACCAAACCCCTGGAGGGCATGGGGTTGGTGGCTGCAGAAGCAGCCCGACCGGGAGAGGTAAAGACTTCGGGCTCTTTCTCTCAGACCGACTATCCCCACTCTGCCAGAACGCACGATCCCTGCTATGCTGTCTTTCTTTAGTCTAAATTTTAAAAAATCCTGGGGAAGGACTCCAAGAGACCAGCTTGGCTAGTCTTCTCACTCACGTGGTCAGGATGCCACCTCATTTGGCTGCTCTCACTTGACCTGATGTTGGAGTGGTGGGGGGCAGTTTTCAAAATAAAGAGGTTGCTGCCTCCTGTAAGAAGACTTTTGGGCAAATAAAAATGAGGTGTTCACCCACACTGACCTTCATGCTCTAGGCAAGCCAAAGAAAAAACAGTACAGATGAAGTATTACAGAATTGTATACTTGAAACCTATATAATTTTATTAACCAATGTCACCCCTTAAAATAAAAAAAAAAGAAAAGAAAGAAAAGAAAAACAGCCATGGCTCCCACCTTCTAGGATCTTGTTCTTCAGTGACCAATGACCCACATGGCATGACAGTTGGTTTTCAAAGGATAGGTGCCTTCTGTTTCTTCTTTTCTGAGGGACTTGAACTCATTGATCTTAAGGTATTTTTCAAGTTGGCATCTAAAATGATTTGACCTTGGTTTACTTATCAGGTTGTAAAAAAGAAAATGCTTAATTAAAAATACTTGAAATAAACTCAAGGCTACATTAACATTTCATGCAAACTTCTAAACAGAAGCTATTTTTACATTCCTCTTTACTAGTATGATATACTGTAGTTATTTCCCCCATGACTCAAAATTATGGGATATTTTCCCCCTTTCTTTAAATAGTCCTCAATTTGAATGTAACACAGAGTTCCCATTTTCCCCATAAATTACATATTTATAGCTCATGGGAATAGCTACGTGTCTCTTTAAAGTACTTCTGCATTTGAATTATAGAGAAAGTGACTAAATAGGATTCTGAACTTTGGGTGCTCTCAAGGTAGTGCGAACAGAGAGAACAGGACTCTGTGTGCTGGGCCTGGGTCCTCTCTGCTATGAGCCTGTCCCCAGCTGCATGGGCTTCAGCTGGGGGAGGAGGGGGAGGATGGGCCTGAGTTCAGGAGCAGAGCTAGTTCACCAGCAGAGGCAGGGTTGCAGTTAAAAACATAGACTTTGACCTCATGTGCAGTGGTTCAGCTCTGCCTTATACTAGTTCCAAAGCTTGGGATGTTTTCTTAGTCTCTTTGCTCCTGTTGTGTTTTCCTCTCTAAACTGGCATAACGGGAGTTGTGCTTAGAGTTACGGTAAGAATCAGATAAAGTAGCACATGCTTGGCATGGAGTGAGTCATCAGTAAGTGATGGTTATTGTTCTTGAGTGAGTCATAAAGCATAAATGACGAGGATGTCTTCTCTTTCCCGTACCCTTCTTCCCCTTCTAGTTTATTTCTTTGGAAGCCTAGTGGCTACCTCCTAAAATCAGCTGAGCTGATATTAGGAAGTGCCCTTCATTCTCTTAGAAAGCTGAGTGTGATGCCAGGTAGGGGAGCAGAGAGTTAGCTTTATGTCTGCCTCTGGTGTAAGTCTCATTTGTGGGTTCATGTGGAGCTAGTCCTCTCTGCCGCAGTAAAAGACCACAGGACGTACTGGGAGCCAAGTATATGTTTGCCTGGAAGGTCTTCAGTAAAGTAGTTGCTGCTTTTACAATCCTACACCCTAGGTGACAATGGGCAGCTGGTTGAGCATTGAGGGACTTGTTTTTTTAAGCATGAATTTACAGTACAATTTATATTTAAAATACTTTAATTTTAAATCTACTTTATAATGGGTTTTGAAAATTGTATACAGCCATGTAAGCCACACCTCTGTCCAGATACAGAATATTTTCATAAGCCCCCAAATTTTCCTTATATCCTGTTCAATTGATCTGTCTTCTTGCCCACTCCTAGACAACCACTGATTAGCTTTCTATTACTATAGAAGAATTGCATTTTCTAGAATCTCATATAGTAAATGGAATGTGTCAGGCTTCTTTTATTTATCATAACGCTTTGAAATTTACCCACTCATTGCATGTATCAGTGGATTCTCCCTTTTTGTTGCTGAGTTTTTCCATTATATAGACACCAAAATTTGTCTATCTGTTTTCCTGTTGATGAATATTTAAGTTGGTTTTCACAGATAACATTATTGTGTCATAAAATACTAAGGAATCTATGGAGTTCCACACACAAAAACGCTACAAGAACTAATAAGTTGAATTTACCAAGGTCATAGACAAAAACAATACAAAATTACTATACAAACTCAATTAATTTGTATTTCTGCACATCAGCAATGAACATTTGGAAAATAAAATTAAAAATACAATTTCACTTACAATACTATTTTAAAAATTACATACTTTGGAGTAACAAAGCATGTGCAAAACCTATGCGCAGGTTCTAACTTGACAAGCTGAGTCTAAAGTTTTTTTTTTTATTTCTTTTTAGGCAGGGAAGGGGGTCGGAGAGAGAGAGAGAGAGAGAGAGAGAGAGGGAGAAACATCAGTGTGCGGTTGCTGGGGGTCATGGCCTGCAACCCAGGAATGTACCCTGGCTGGGAATCGAACCTGGGACACTTTGGTTCCCAGCCCGCACTCAATCCACTGAGCTATGCCAGCCAGGGTAAAGTTTTTATGGAAAGGAAAATGACCTAGAATAAACAAGGTGTTTTCAAGACTTTCTATAAAACTATATTAAGCAAGACAGTGTGCTGATATTAAAAGGATAGACATGTAGATCAAAGGCACAGAGATAGTCCAGAAATCGACCCACAGATATGTGGCCAAGTGATTTTTCAACAGATGTACTGCAGCATTTCAATGAGGAAAAAATATGCCTCAACAAATGGTGAACGATTAGATATCCATTGTAAGTATTGACCTCATAGCACACTCAATAATTAGCAAAATATATAATAGATAACGTGTAAAAGTAAAAGGTTTAAAACTTTTAGAGGAAAACCTAAGAAAAAAATCTTTGCAACTTTGATATAGGCAAATATTTCTTAGATAGGACACAAAAACCATAAATCATTAAAGATTTACTTGGTAAACTAAGCTTTTATAAAGCTAATACTTCTGCTTATCAAAAAATGCTATTAGGATTGGGAATTTCCAGTCAAGATGGAGCTATAGGTAGACATGGTTCACCTTGCACACCTGCAAAAAGAAGTACAACTAAATTTCAAAACAAATAACACTCAGAACTGTCATAAAATCAAACTGTATGGAAGTCTGATAACCAAGGATTTAAAGTAGCCACAATCCTCCAAATGGGTAGAGTGGCAGAGACACAGAGAAAGGGTGGAGAGGTGAGGAGACTCAATGTGGCACAGAGAGACTGCAGTGGTGGCGGAATGGGCACAGGTGGTCCCACATTCCTGTGTGGTGGATAAAAATAAGGAGGGATATCTTGGGAGCAAGCAGTGCCAGCCCCAGGCCAGACCACACAGCCCAGGGTTCCAGTGCCAGGAAGATAAATCCCTATAACTTCTGGCTATAAAAACCAGTGGGGGATGGGGTGGCAGAGGAAACTGGAATTTTAGGAAACTTTGCTTAAAGGGCCCACTTGGTCTTAAAACATACACACACATCCCCACTCTGGGATTCAACACCAGAGCAACAGCTGAAAGGGTGCCAGTTGCATATGGGGAGTGGGTGAAGTAACTGGAAACAGGTCAAGTGCCAGGCAAACCCTCAGAAGAAAGGCATCAGCACAGTGCCCTCTCTTAGCCCTTCCCCACTCTACAGAGCCACAAAACAGTGAAGCAGGTTGCCCTACCATAGTGATTACCTAAGGCTCTGCCTCACACAGTTTACAGGTGTTTTTTACAGGGAGTCAAAGCAGCTCTACCTAATACACAGAAACAAACACAAGGAGGCTGCCAAATTGAGAACACAAAGAAATACAGCCCAAATGAAAGGAACAAAACCCCAGAAAAATAGCTAAATGAGATGCAGATAGCTAACCTATCAGATGCAGAGTTCAAAACATTGGTGATCAAGATACTCAAAGAACTCAATGAGTATGGCAACAACATAAAGGCAGAAATGAAGGTTACAGTAGGTGAAATAGAGAAAAATCTCCAGGGAACTGACAGTGAAGGAGAGGAAGCCAGGTTTCAGATTAATGATTTGGAACATACGGGAGAAATAAACATTCCACTGGAAAAAGGAAACAAGAGTATAAAAAAATGAAGATAGTATAAGCAGACTCTGAGACACCTCCAAATGTGCTAACATTGGAATCATAGGGTTGCCAGAAGAGGAAGAGCAAAAAATTGAAAATTTATTTGAAAAAATCATGAAAGAAAACTTCCCTAATTTGATGAAGGAAATAGACTTACAAGTCCAGGAAGCACAGAGAGCCCCAAACAAGTCAGATCCAAAGAGGAGCACACCAAGACATATCATAATTAAAATGCCAAAGGTTAAAGATAAAGACAGAATCTTAAAATGATCAAGAGAAAAGCAGTGAGTTACCTACAAAGGAGTTCCCATAAGACTGTCAGCTGATTTCTCAAAAGAAACTGACAGGTAGTATTCAAAGTGATGAAAAGCAAGGACCTACAACCTAAATAATTCTATCCAGCAAAGCTATCATTTAGAATAGAAGGGTTGATAAAGTGTTTCCCAGACAAGGTAAAGCTAAAGAAGTTCATTATCACCAGGCCATTATTACATGAAATGTTAAGGGGACTTATTTACGAAAAAGAAGAGGATCAAAACTATAAACATTAAAAAGGCAAGAAATTCACAATTATCAACAACTGAATTTAAAAAGCTAAGCAAACAACAAGAACAGGAACAGAATTATAGGTATGGAGATCATTTGGAGAGTTATCAGTTGGGAGGGGGAAAGGGGAGAATGGGGAGAAAGGTACAGGGATTAAAAAGCATAATTGGTAGGTGCAAAATAGGTAGGGAGGTGTTAAGAATAGTATAGGAAATGGAGAAGCCAAAGAACTATATGTACCACCCATGGACTTGAACTAAAGATGGGGATTGCTGGAGAGAAGGGGGGTACCAGGCAGAGGGAGCAAGGGTGGAAAAATTACGACAACTGTAATAATATAAACACTGTAATAAAATATACTTAAAACACTATTAGGAAGATGAAAATGAAGCCACAGAATGGGAGAAAATATTTGAAATATATATATCGGACAAAGGACTTGTGTGCAGAATATGTAAAGAACTAATACAACTCAACCATGAAGACAGAAACCAATAAAATACAGGCAAAATATTAAAAAAGACACCTCATGAAGTGAATGACCAATAAACACATGGAAACACCTCAACCTCATTAGCCATTATGAAAATGCAAATTAAAATCAAAAGGAGATACCCCTTCATCCTCACTAGAATGAGCAAAATGAGAGACAGAACAACTGAGTATCAGTGAGCTTGTGCACACCTGAAGCCCTCATGCATTGCCAAATAGGAGTACAAAGTATTACTGCTACTTTGGAAAACATTTTGGCAGTTTCTTAAACATATACTTACCATATTATCTGGTGATTCCATTTCAGGTATTTATCCAAAAGAAATCAAAACATTCATCCACACAAGAACTTGTACACAAAGTTACTTTGGCTGCAGAATAAAGAATGGATTGTAGAGAGATGGGCACGAGCCAGAGACATACTGGCATCTAGGAGGTTATTGCAGTAGTTCAGGCAAAGAAGAAAGCTTAGACTTGAGTGGAAACTGAGGAAATGAGAGGTGCCTGAGAGGCAGAATCAGGGCTTATTCACATGGATATGGGGATTGAGGGAGTGTTGTAAGGATAACACTGAGGTATGAACTTACTCGACTGGATGATGTTGCTGCCACTCAATGAGCAGGAAGATCAGGAAGTTGGAAATGTCCATTCACTTCTGCAGTGACCCCTACCCTCTACACCATGGCTCAAACATGTCAATTAAATTTGAAATCTGGTATCCGTAGAGGAGATACATATTTGGAAGGGGAGCAAGGTATTTTGAAGCCTATGAAAATATATTAAAATATGCAGTCCTCCTTGACTACACATGGGCATTAAAGGAGAAACACATGTTTTAATTAAGTAAATTACTGGGAAGACATGCCAATATTGAGATTCCAGAGAGGTGACAATTATATATTTCAAGGTGTTTTGCAACAAACCTCTGCAACACATTGTCTAATCTATGTGTCATAGCTATTTATCATCACAGCTGTGTGAGGTAGATTTTTTTCTGATACCTGTTTACAGATAAGAAATTAATCCCAGATTTATTGATTTGCTCAATGATAATAAATGCTGAAAGGGGTTTTTAAACTTAAATCTCCTGATTCTACTCTCCCCATCTCTTCAGTGATACAGGGAAGGCTAATTTCAGCTCCAAAGAGAGTTATCAGAGAGAATTCAGGTCTGTACGGCCTGGGTATTCTCCCACAGGCTGTTTCCCTTTCTTCCCCTCAGCGCAGTCCTATTGACCCTCCAAGGCTCAGTTCAGATCGTTGGTCTCCCTACACTTATCTTGTCCATTCCTGTCCACTGATTTATCAAACGATTTTAAAATTTTTTATTTTATTTAACCTAGATGCTTACTCAGTGGAAATACATGTACATAAATGAACTTGCATAAGGATGTTCACAGGCATAGTAGTCACCATAGGGAAAAGCTAGAAACATCATATTAACAGAAAAAAGGACAAGCAAACTGTGGTGTGCTCGTGCAGTGAAGTACTGCCCCATGGTAAAAAGGAAGGCAATTTATATGACAATATGGATAAATATTAAAATGTGTTGGGTGAAAGAAGCCTTACACAAAGGAATGCTCTGTGGTTCGATTGATTTGAAGCTCTAGAACAGGCAAAACCAATCTACAGTGAAGAAAAATGTAAAAACAGTGGTGTCTGTGGAAATGGGAACTGATGGAAAACGAGCATGAGAAAGTGCTCTGTTTCTTCAGGGGGTTGGGGTTACACAGGTACATGTATTTCTTAAAACCTATCAAATGGTACACTTCAGATTTGTGTATTTTGTTGCTTAAGAGTTTTCCCTTCAAAGAAAAAGAGTTGTAAACAGGTATTGAATTATAGTTAAGTACATGCTGAAAGAATTGTACCATTGTCAGCAAGTTACATTGAAAGATATTTAAAAATGAGATGGTTAGAGGGATAAAAGAACAGACATGTGATAAAGAGTAGAATGTTAATTGTACAATCTTGGCAGTAGATATATGAGTTTTGGCTGTAAAGTTTTTTTCACTTCTCTGTATGTTTGAAAATTTTCATAGCAAAAAGTAGGGTAAAAGAAAACCCCATTATTGTTAGTTATAACTGAGCAACTGGTACTCTGATCTACCAGAACCTTCTCAGAAGTCTTATGACAGCCACTTCAGAATCTAACACCTGAGTGGTGAGAGGGAAAGCATTTCTCCACTGGTTGCTTTTTCATCATGTGAATGCTGGAAGGCTTCTTGCAGGTGACCACCCCTTAGACCAGGGGTGTCAAACTCATTTTCACCGGGGGCCACATCAGCCTCACGATTGCCTTCAAAGGGCCAAATGTAGTTATTGGGGTAGTTATTTACACAGTCCTGAAATTATTTTGGCCCTTTGAAGGCAACCATGAGGCTGAAAATGAGTTGGTGGCCTCCACTGAAAATGAGTGATGCCCCTGCCTTAGACCATTCCAGGGGTAGCAAGCTAGAGGCACAGAGCATGGGCTAAGGTGGAATGCTTCAGATTACGCCTGGGTGCAGCTGGTCAAAGCCTATAGAGAAACGGTCACCTGTAGCAGCGGCTACATTTAAGAGTCAAACAAGAGTATCTAAAATGCTACAGAAGTATTGAGTTATTACCTACCTATTGCTGCATAATGTATCACCCCAAATTTAATGGCTTACAAGAAACAATTATTATCCACAGTTTTTGTGGGTCAGGATTTCAGGAGCAACTTAACTAACTGGGTGTTCCTGGCTCAGGGTTTCCCGTGATATTATAGCCAATACTTTAACCCGGGGCTCAATTTATCTGAAGCCTTGATTATGGCTGAAAGATCCATATCCAAGGTGGCTCACTGCATGAGTGTTGGCAGGAGGCTCCAGCTTCCCACAAGATGGACCTCACAGTAGAGCTGCTTGAATCTTCTCATGACTTGTCAGCTGGTGGCCCCCAGAGCCAGTGAGGAGACAGAGCGGGGGTGGTGGGGAGAGAGAGGAGAGGGAGAATGAGAGTATGAATGGGAACATCAGAATGGCTTTTATGACCTAGTCTCAGAAGTCACATACTGTCACTTCCCTCACATTCTAATTTTTAGAAGTGAGTCACTAAATAAAGGTTGTGGGAGGCAGCTGCTCGATGTTTCTCTCTCACATCGATGTCTCTCTCTTTTCTCTCTCTCTCTCCCTCTTTCTTTCCCTTCCTCTCTCTCTAAAATCAATAAGCATAACTGCTAGTGAAGATGGAAAAGAAAAAAAAAGGCTCTCCAAGAACTGCTTCCAGCCATGAGGGAGTAAGTCAGTCTGGAATTACTATGGAATGTAAGCAACTAGAAAACTAAACAGAATATAGGAAATAATTGTTTTCAAATATTGGATAAGATTCAAACAAGATTATGATCCCTAAAAAAAATGAAAACAAATGGAACAAGACCTACCATTACATAGACTTCCTGCTTTTAGGTCCAAGGCGGATTCAGGGAGGGGAACCATACAGAGTGTGGCAGCCTCACTGAGTTAGTTAGTAGACATTATAGTTCAGGAACACCAAGGTGACTGTAATTTGTATGACATGGTACCTGAGAGGGGAAGAGCTACACAAAAAGAGCTCAAAAAACCTTGGCAGGAATCACCTTGAGTCTGTCTAAATACCAGCCTACTTAGGAGTAGGGTGAAGTTCCAAAAGTCTGGGCCAGAACAACTCCCAAAGAAAAAACAGTTATGTTTAAGTGTCAAGACAAACAAATTATTACTGGAGTTCACACAAGGCTGGCAATCATTGGAATTTCCTCCAGCCAGAGTAAGAGGTCTTGTTGAATACACAGGAAATTCAGAAGAAATCCTGGAAAGGCAACACTTTGAAGTAGGGCTAAGGTATCTCTCAAATAAACGCTATTCTAGACCATGCTGGAAGAGCCAAAAAAACACACCTGAAAAGGATAAAGCAAATCTTTAAGTGAAAGTTCAACAGAAAATGTCCAATACTCATTAAAGATAGATAGCAAGGTCCAGCACCCATCTATGGGAAATTTACAGTATCACGAATCCAACATAAAATTAATAGATGTATGAAGAATCAGGAGAGTATAAATAACAACCAGGACAAAAATTAGTCACAGCCTCAGATTCACACATGACAGAGGCTGTGGGGTTAGCTGACAAGAATGTTAATGCAGTTACTAGAAATATGCTCTGTGTTCTCATGGATGAGGGAAGAACAAAAAAATGATGTGCATTTGAAGTATCAGAAGGAAAGGAGAGAAAGAAGGGATGAAAAATATATTTGAAGAAGTAATAGTCAAGTTGTACACCTGAACCAATATACTATTATTAACCAATGTAAAGTGGCCTCTCTGTGTGTTTTCTACAAACTTTTGAAAACACAAATACTTGTAGAAACTTAAATTATATTTTGCCTCTATTCATTCCTGATGAACATTGTATGTAATCTGTTGTAAATAATCAAAAGAAAAATGTCTGTTCTAACATTTCCACCTGCGAGCTTTCAGGATCCTTCCTCAGAGCTGTGCCAGTGAAGCTCCAGCAACTAACCTTTATTTATTGCAGGCAATTATGTTGTTCAAGCCTCAGGAAAGTATCCTTGCAGTGGATTGCTCCAGGTGTCCTTGCCAGGATGGTTTAAATCAAGGAAGAGGGCTCCCATGTCAATAAACTCTCCACTATCCGCTCACCAGCCCTGGTCCCACATGCTCAGGGCCACTCCCTCCAGCGTGTTCAGATTTCTGCCTGCATGAATTAGCCAAGTCCTTTGATTCCTTCAGTAAACTATTTCCTACAGGAGAAGGGAGATATTTTCCCTCCTGCTTGAACCCAAACCTGGCTCTAGTTATCCCGGAGACAGTGAGTGGAGGTAGGAGAGGCTCTTGAGAAAGAAAGAATCACATTGCAAGGCAAGGTTCAGGTAAGGTCTTTTCAGGATCTCCTGGCTGGGTGAGGTGGATCTCTTCTCTCAAGGGGAGGGAGGCTGGTTCTGCTCTCTTAGAGGATTAAAATCGATCTAATGACTCAGTGTTCTCAGACTTGTTTACCCTATCCCATGTCTTAGTATCTTCACGTTTTCCTGTAAGGGGCCTCACTGTGAAATAGAGACCTGGTGAGGCTTTGCATTCTGTCTCCTTTTAACGTTGTCACCTTTGACTAAATCATTGGCTTAAGGTTCCAGACAGTATTCCTTGCACCTGCAGGGAATACTGTCCACCTACAGCATCCTATCCAAAGGAATCCTCAAAGGTAGCAATTGCTCAACACGTCTGGATTGTGTATATGTGACTGCCAAGCCGCTTTCCACAGGTGTCACAGGTCTCGGTTTCAGAGAAGCCCTGGAGGGAAATCTAGGGGTCCATTTTGTGGACTGAGGTGCTACCAGATTACACCTTGTAGAGCTGGTCCACGCTTATGTGGGCTGGTTGCCCACGGCTGTGGCTGGAGTGAATGGCAGGGCCAGGATGAGCACTGATGCTCAGGAGTCCCGGTACACGGGAGACTCTGCCTCCAAGTGTACCAGGTATTAGTGTACAAAACACTGGCAGCCCAATCAAGTGTTTACTAGAGCCAGAGTAAACTGCAGGCCAATTCTTAGATGCCTTTGACCAAAAGTAGGCCAAAGTCTATTTGACTAATCAATTTCCTACTCTTATCCATGTGGTTCTGGTACCGGGTTTGGTCTGAGTCTGAGGACCATGATCATAAACCAGTCACTCATCAGTGGGTTAGAGGAAAATCCAGGCTAAAGATTCTCCAACTTACAAACATCCTTGCCTTTATCAGACACTAACCCAATGGTCTTCATTCACCAACACAATTTGAACAGTTTTCAGTTTCAAAACTGTCTGAATAGTTTTTTTCCTTGTTCAGTTATTAGATATATAAGCTATTAGATGATGTAATCCATTCACATAAAAATTACCAACATTTTCCCAGTTTATTAGTGGTGGTACCTACTAAAAGTATCTTCAGGATGGGGGAAAGGAGGGCAGATTCAACTACTAGATTGTCAACATTTTTTTACAAAGTTATTGCGTAAAGATCTTTGAAGAAATTTTTTTAAATTTGTTTTTTATCCTCACCTGAGAACATGCTCACTGACTTTAGAGAGAGGAGAAGTGGGGGAGAGAGAGGGAGGGAAACATTGATGTGAAAGAGAAACATCTATTGGTTGTCTCTCATACACATTCCAACCAGGGACAAAACCCATCTAGGCTTGTGCCCTGACCACAGGATTCTAACCTGTGACCTTTTGGTTTACAGGACGATGCTCCAGCCAACTGAGTCACACCAGCCAGGGCTCAAAACATTTTATTATGGAATTTTTTAAACATATACACATAGAAAAACTAGAATAACAAATCCCTAGGTACCCACCAGCCAGCTCTTAAGTACCTTTACCAAGACTCTGAAGAATCTGGAATTCTAGGCACACTTTTCAGGGAGCCGACATGGCCAGTGTATGAGAAGAATGTTTTTCTCACTATTCCCATCACAGTTTGAGTGAATAATCACAATGTCCATTCTGGAAATTGATTTCTTTCCCTTCAGTGGGTTTACTTGCTTGTGTCCTTTTTAACCAGTGGGGGTCAAGGACAAAGATGAGGAAGGGTCTAGCTGTGCCCACCAGAGGGAGCAGTGTCCTCCTGTTTCGTGTAATTTGCTGTAAATTCGTGCTGATAACTTGTCAGAGTTTTATTTAACTCTGTTCTTCTCTTTCTGTTGGAGTGTCATTAGTTTTTTTGGACTGTGGGATACAGCCCATGACCTTCACCCAGCTCCAGTGTTAGTATCTGTAGTATTTCACAGGAAAAGAATTGGCATAAGATCACTGACCTTAGTTGTACATTACTTGACTCTTGCATTTTGATCAGCCTAGGCTGCTTACCATTGTCTATCTTAGTTCAGGGAAACTGGAAAAAATTGCTTTGAAATTGAAATTTTTAGTATGTTTTTCTAACGAAGCTCTGTGATTGCCTTCATTATGCTTTTCCAAATCTCCTCCCAACTCACTCTGTTTCCACACCGAGACACAGTTGTTTTTCACAGTCTGGAGCATAGAAAAATGTGAACTGTACTATATGCTGATCAGAATCTATATGGACTTCTGGGCACATGTCGGGTGCTGCATATGAAAGGGTAATTGGCAAACTGGAGTGCAGCAGGGGGAGAGCTGGCAGGTTGGTCTGGGAGCAATACAGGGTGGGGCAAAAGTAGGTTTACAACGGTTCATATGGAAAATAATATAATAATTAATAAATAATAATACAAGAGTAAACTCTGTGTTTTGCATGCTCACAACTGCTTTTGCCCCACCCTGTATATAATGAACAATTAATCATGCTGAAAAGACCCAGGGGAGACACGGTAGCTATCTGCAAAAGCTGTACTGAAATTAACAGTGACCAGTGCAGGGAGGTCAGAGAAAAGAAAATTCTAGCTTATAAGAGTAGATTAGAAATATTCAGCATTTAAACTGGGTACCTCATAAAGAAGAGAATTCACCTCTCCAGGAGTCAGAGAAATGCCAGATAACATCTCTCAGGATTATGCTGGTAGAGGGGTTCCCAGTGATAACAGCAAACCTGTCTGGAGCACTTACTTTGTGCCAAGTACTATTCAAAGCACCTTTCCTACATATTACTACAGCAGTCCCACTCATCTGTCATTTGACCTTCTGTGGTTTCAGTTACCCTCTGTGGTCCAAAGATATTAAATAGGAAATTTCAGAAATAAGCAATTTATATATTTTAAATTGTATGCCATTCTGAGTAGTGTGATAAAATGTCACACTGCCCTGTGGCATCAACACGTGACATGAATGAGTTCTTTGCCCAGCATCTGCGGCTGTACACGCAGCGCCCCTGTTAGTCATGGAGTGGTCGCCATCTTGGTTATCAGGTATGTCATGTCAGACTCATGTCGTGGTGTCACAGTGCTTGTGTTCAGGTAACCCTTATTTTACTTAAGAATGGCCCTATAGCATGAGAGTAGTGACGCTGGCAATTCAGACATGTCACCGAGAAGCTAGAAAGCAGTTCTTTTCAATGAAAAAGGTGAGTATAGTACCTAGGATATTTTCAGAGAGTGAGACCACGTTTGCACAACCGTTATTACAGTATGTTGTTTTACTTGTTCTATTTTATTATTAGTTATTGTTGTTAATCTGTTACTGTGCCTAATTTATAAATTAAACTTTATCATAAGTTTGTATATAGGAAAAAAACAGTATATCAGATTCAATACTCCCTGGGATTTCAGGCGTCTGCTGAGGGTCTTAGACTGTATCCCTTATGAATAAGGGAGAATTACTTAATTTAATCCTCAGGACAGATGGCGAGATAGGCACTTGAGATTCATAGGCCTTTATCCAAAAGCCACAAGACCAGATGTGTTTGTAAACTCTTTGGATTTTCAGAAAGGTACATGGAATAAGTTATGAAACACTCCATGGGACTGTAGTTCATAATCACACATATAGTTCTGTGGTGAGGCATATGGATTTTTACATAAAATGGAATAAATACTTTTACATGAATTGGGTTAGATTTTGCTGCCAAATGAGTTCAGATCAGTTCTTTCCACCAAATAAGTTTTGAAATAATTTTAGGTTTATGGATTTTAAATTACAGGTAAGGGAATATGGACTCATTTTGCTATCCCTAGTTTACAAATGAAGAAACTGAGGCATAGGGATTAAATAACTTGCTTCAAGTCACACAGCTTCCACACAGAAAGGAGCCAAGTTCAAGCCATGCTCTTACCCAGCACATGTGCTGCCTCTCACCATACTCTGCCTCTTCTCATTGATGAATTGGGTGAATCCCCCCAAATGTCTTTCCCAACCCCATAAGTCTTTGATTTCCTGACCTCTGACTTCAGCGAGCCTCAGGATCTTCCCAGAGACATACCAGGGTCTCTTCTCAGAGGCCAGGTTAAAATGACAGACATCTGGAGCCCTACTCTTCCTACTTCATGTGGATTTGTCTCCCAGGAGGTGCTTCAGTGCAATGGCTCCCCAACCACTAGGCAGAGCCAGCTGAAGATAAAAGTTTGTGCCTTCCTGATCTGTCTTCAGGGACTTTTTTTTTTTTTTTAAATCTTTCACCCTCACCCATTATCCAGAACAATGCCACATGAACCCTGATGGCTTAAGCTTATCACCTTTCTTCCATGTTTCACAACTGATTTTCTAGTGCCTTTTCACTTTTCTTCCACCATCTAGAGATGTGTTATGGAGCAACAAAATGAAAGTGGATGTAGACATTCAAATATCTGGGTTTAAGTCTAAATATATAAACTTGAGCAAAGCCAATTATCTTCACTTATCAATTTGTAAAATGTGATAGATAATACTTATCCAGAGATGAAATCAGGTTGTCTGGAGATTGAAGTTTATACTATTTGGGAGAGCTCTTCTTTTTTTTAATTTTTAAGTATATTTTATTGATTATGCTATTACAGTTGTCCCATTTTTTCTACCCTTTATCACCCTCCACCCGATACCCCTAGTCCTCGGCATTCCCCCCACCCTTAGTTCATGTCCATGTGTTGTGCATATAAGTTCTTTGGCTTCTGCATTTCCCATACTATTCTTAACCTCCCCCTGTCTATTTTGTGCTTACCATTTATGCTTCTTAATCCCTGTGCCTTTTCTCTCCCATTCCTTCTCTTCCCCCTCCCCACTGATAACCCTCCGTGTGATCTCCATTTCTGTGATTATTCCTGTTCTAGTTGTTTGCTTAGTTTGTTTATATTTATTTATTTTTTTAGGTTAGCTATTGATAGTTGTGAGTTTGTTGTCATTTTACTGTTCATAGTTTTGATCTTCTTCTTTTTCTTAGATAAGTCCCTTTAACAATTTATGTAATAAGTGCTTGGAGATGATGAATTCCTTTAACTTGACCTTGTCTGGGAGCACTTTACCTGCCCTCCCATTCTAAATGATAGCTATGCTGGATAGAGTAATTTTGGATGTAGGTCCTTCCTTTTCATGACTTTGATTATTTGCCAGTCCCTTCTTGCCTGCAAAGCTTTTTTTTAGAAATCAGCTGTTAGTCTTATGGGAACTCCTTTGTAGGTAACTTTTCTTTTCTCTTGCTGCTTTTAAGATTCTCCCCTTATTGTTAATCTTTGGCATTTTAATTATGATGTGTCTTGGTGTGTTCCTCTTTGGGTCCAACTTGTTTGGGACTCTCTGTGCTTCCTGAACTTGGATATCTATTTCCTTTGTCAAACTGGGGAAGTTTTCCTTCCTTATTTTTTCAAATAAATTTTTAATTTCTTGCTCTTCCTCTTCTTATGACACCCCTATGATTCAGATGTTGAAATATTTAAAATTGTCCCATAGGTACTTAAGCCACTCCTCATTTTTTTGAAAACTTGTTTCTTCTTTCGGTTCTGGTTGAATGCTTATTCCTTCCTTTTGTTCCAAATCATTGATTTGAGTCTCAGTTTCCTTCTCTTCACTCTTGGTTCCCTGTGTATTTTTCTTTACTTCACTTTGTATAACCTTCACTTCTTCCTTTATTTTGTGGCCATACACAATCATTTCTGTGAGCATCTTGACTACTAGTGTTTTGAACTCTGCATCTGATAGGTTGGCTATCTCCAGGAAAGCTCTTTTTAAACAAAAAAATACAAAACTGTGAATACAAATTGAATGGGTACAAAATACATTTGTTTAGAAATAATGCTGATGGCCACATTAGGTGAGGTATGATGCACTGGAAGTTGGGGTGGAAAGAAACAGTCAATTTAACAAAGGTGGTTTTTTATATAACTTACAAAAATGTAGGACATGGGAACCTATTACTAAGGCTCCTTCCTGGAGTTAGGAAGTGGTCCATTCATGAAGGGGTCCTGAAGCTTAAGATTCATTAACATCATGGTGAATTTGCTTTTGTATCAACCTTACAGAATGGTTAACATTAAATCACAGGACTATATGCTTTGTAAACCTGCTTTGTAATCACTAAACACTGTGTGATATTAATCATTATTTTGATGCCCAGAACTAAGCATACATATTTATTCAGTAAATGATATAACAGATGCAATTTTCTCTCACCAAAGCATTACACTGGGTTATTGTATTAACTTTCCTTAGGCCTTTAAAAATTATCAGAGTAATATGTGTACATATTTTAAAAGAGTCAAATATTGATTAAAAAAGCTTGTAAAATAGCAACCCCATTTCCCATCCTTCATATTGTGTAAGTCTACTTTCCAGAGTCAATACATTTTTTTCATATTGCTAAATAATATGTATTATATTGCTTCCTCCTGATTTATCAATGTTGACATTATCTAGTGACTTTATTGTGGTAGATAAGGATTCCACTTTCCTCTTCCCATTCTCCCAGTATAATTTTGTGACTATCATAATATGAAATATTGTTTACAGCTGAACCATATAGTAAACTATGATTTATTTATTTTCATATACATTTTAAAAATTTTCCATTAATAATTGTGCCACTTTTTTCATTTGCTTAGTTTTTCGTTGTACTATAGTTGAGTTTTCCTACTCTTTACAATAGCGTTTTATATGTTTTTCTGCACAATTAAATTCCCCATGCGGCAGAGAGTCATGGAGCCCTTCATTCCTATGCTCCAGATTGGTCTCTTTGCTCTCTAGGTGACAGTGTGGATCCTCCATGTTCTATCTAACATGCTAGATATTTGCTTCATCTCACTTCTATGTTGATTTCCTATTTCCTGAATTCCTCACCTTCTTCTTTCTTAGTTTAGTCCCTTCTTCTCCTCCTCTTCCTTCTTTTCCTCCTCCTCCTCCTCCTCCTTCTTCCACTTCTTCTTCTTCTTTGGTGGGCCTTACTCTCCAGTAGCTTCCTGAGGAAAGTTATGTATGGCAAATAAATTAACTGAGACTCTGCATTTCTCCGATGTCTTTATTCCACCCTTAAAATTGACCAACTCTTAGATGGATATGGCATTCCAGATTTAAAATCACATTATGCAGAATTTGGAAGGCATTCTCATTGTCTTCTAGCTTCTGGCATTGCTCTGAGAAGTTATGGCATTATAATTTCCAATTCTTTGTGCTCAATGACTTTTCCATTTTGGAGGTGATCCAAAATTCCATAATAACACATGGTAGATTAGATTATTGCTCAAAAAAATTTACGGTTCTCCCTCAGGCCCTTCCCCCCATTTTTGTGGGTGGCATGCACTTCCCTGCCCTTCAATTCTAGGCCTGGCCACCTGACTTATTTTGGCTAATGGGATATTAGCAGATAGGTTGCAAACACATGCTTAATAGGCCCTTGTGTGGTTGAATTTGCTATCTCATGCTGTGTCATTAGAGGCAGCAGAACAGGCTGATGACTAGCCCATTGATTCTAGGAGGAGGATGAGTAATATATGGAACAGAGCCAATCAGTCCTAGCCAACTTCAACCTAAATCAGCAGAGCTGCCAAGCTGAGCCCAGCTGAGATCCGCCAAGACTCAGCTGACTCACAGATCAATGATAATAAATTACTGTTATTTTAAGCCACTGAGTTTTTGGATGTTTGTCATTGTAGATTTTGTGGCAATGCTACAATGCTACATTTGGTATCAGAGATCTAAATGGTATTAGAAACTGGTATTAACAATAGGAAAAATAAAACAAAAGTGGCATTTGCTTTGGGACTGAGTGGTGGGCACAAGAAGGCTGCATAGGAGGCTGGAAAGAAAATGGGCATCTGTGTTATAACAGGGTGAAATATTTTATAAATATTTGGTAACTTGTAAGTTAGAATATGCACCTAAAAGATTTAGATTTGTGCCAAGGGCTCTCCAGACAAAATGATGTAAGTGTGAGCTAGCTGGATTTAGCTGCGTATAATAGGACTATAAGAAAGAGATGGGTTCATAGACAAACCAGCCAGTTTTCAAAGAAATATAGATGGAATAGAGAGAGCCCAGGTACTCTGGGATTTGCTGAGTTGGAAAATAAAACATTTTCATCTCCAACTGGCTACTTAGTGGCAAGTCAACTAATGTGTCCCCTTTGTCCTGGAAGACTTAGCAGTTCATCCTCACAAGGTTAGATAAATTGTGCTGGCTCTAGGTTTGCCTTTCTTACCCACAGAGCTGCAGCAAGCATCGCTGTCTGGAGGCCCAAGAAGTGCCTGAACTGTAGTCATGGAATCACACCCAATGTAATATCAACTGGGAGATCTACTCTACATTCAAAGAGGCACGAGAGTAGGCCCATAACCATGGGATGCACTGGCCGTATCACTACACGTCATCGAGAAGGAGCCAGCCTTGTGTAGCACTGGAACAGTTCCTGTGGCGCAGTGCAGCTCCAGCATTGAGACAATACTCTGAAATGGTGGGCTGCCATCCTTCAGAAGTCGCTATAACATTAATTTGGTCTTTTATGCAATGGATTTGGGAACGAAGGGTTGGAAACAGGAGTGGACCCACTGATCATCACTCGCAAGGACCCACTGGGGAACTTTGTGTTTCTTATCCCTGTAACTCTGGGCTCTGAGGGATTGCAGGTCCTGCTCCCCCCCATGAGGTACACTCTTGACAAAAGACACTGAAAGGGTCCTATTGAACTATATGCTATGGCTGCCACAGGGGCATTTTGGATGCCTTACGGCCAAAGACCAGCAGGTGAAAAGAGGAGCCATCACCTTGGCAGAGGTATTTGAACTTAATGAATAGGAGGATGTTGGGCTGCTTTCACACAATGGGGCTAAGGGGAAATGTGCGTGGATCCAGCTGGTCCTTGTGGGCATCTCTTTCTACACGCTTGCTGTGTCTTTGGTTGGACATGGCAACAAACCCTACCTGAGGAGAGTGTGATTACTAAGACCTCTCTAAAATGAAAGTTTGGGTCATGCTACCAGGTAGGCCACCAAGAGCTGCAGAATTAATAGCTGAGGGGGAGGGGAATTTAGATGGGATGGTGCAGGTGGGAAAAGATGAGTACAGTTGTGATCTCAAGACAGATGACAGCACCAGGAGCTATAGTTCTTCCCACTAACTTCCGTCTTGTGTGCTCCTGGGGAGAGAGGCCACAGGAACTATGGAGAATTGGATCTGTGCATGGTAAGACATGGGTTTGTCAGTCATGCAGGTACACTGCTTAGATATCCCATTGAGACAATCTGCCACGGAAAGTATAGCTGACTGACAGCCCAGCTGGCACACCTCTGGGTTCACCGTGTGAACAAAGAGGCCATACTTCCCTTAGGGGACTTTCAGACAGTAAGTAAGGTGAGGGTGCTATAGCCTGGCTGTGCCTACCTGATGGCAGTCCCCTCTAGCAAACAACATTTGGCTCAGAGACTCCCTTTGGGCCTGGCCCAGACTACTGAACTGTGCTGTTGTCTGAAACTTTTTCTCTCAAGTCAATCTTTCCTCTCTCCTCTCACTGGTGGCAGACCTACAATGTGGTCTGAAGGGTCTCCCTACCTACTCTTGCTCTCTATCCCTTTGTCCTTCACAGGCATTTTCCCCAGTAAATCTCTTGTACATCTGATCTTGTATTGATATTTGCTTCAAGGATGTATCCCACAGTGTTTTTTGGCAGTAGCAATTGATATGCTATGACTTGCTGTGGTTTTCATTCATTATGTTGAGCACTTGGGGACCCTGTCAGTTGAGGCACTCAAGACTTGCAGTTAGAAAAAAATTATTTCTTCTTCTAAATATTTCTTTCCAAATTTCTCTTTCTAGAGGTCCAATGGGTCCTATGGATATTGGACCTCCAGCATGGAGCTTCTAATTTTCTTATCTTTTCTGTTGTTCATATCTTTGTCTTTTCGTTCTACTTTCTGGGAGACTTCCTCAACTTTATTATTCGACTTTGCTATCAACTTTTAAAATTTCAGTTCTATTATGCCTAATTTCTAAGAGCTCATTCTTACTTTCTAATTATTTGTTTTCTATAGTATCTTGTTTCTACTCAGGAGTGCACTTTCTCTTATCTATCTAAGGATGTTGTTTTTAGCTTTTTTTTTGGTCTTGAAGTGTTCATTTATTCCCTACATTATCTCTACTGCTTCTAAGTGGACTTTTCTGTTTGTTTTTGTTTGTTTAGTTTGGTTGGGTTTTTGTTTCTGCCTTTCATGCAGGAAGCTTCCTAAATGTCTATTGATTCCTGACTATCTGTTCTTATTTAAGAGTCAGGCTAGTACTAACCAGCTAAATGGAAAATCTGTGAGCTTGGGAGGGGCCCCTCTGGCTCCGCTGTGGTGTATACGGCAGTAAGCAGGCTTTTTCAGTGGAGGAAACTCAGATGTCAGTATCTATTGGACTTCTCTCTGGGACCATTAATGTCTAGAGAGAAGACGCTTTCAATCTGCTTCTTAAAGGGTATAAAGCTGGCTACTAGCATTTTTGCAGCTGAGTTGAGGGGGATGTTTGCATCATTCAGTAGTTTTACTGTGGAATCTAACCCCCATCACACGAAATTTTTTGGAGGGTTCATTACTTTTCAGAAATATATATATGGAAGGGTTTTTATTATCGTGTTTGGGTTGTGGGTGAGGAACAAATGCTCATTAAATAGATTTTGAACAAATTTCCCTATTTTTATCAGTTGCCTCACCCCAGCTAGTGCCTCAAAGCCCCAGCTTTACAGAGCTTGTGAAGTGCAAAATCAGTTTGCTTCTTCGTGATTTCAATCTCTGGAGGCTAAGTTCTACCTTTCTCCAGTTTTCAAAGGCCAGAGCCTTCCAGTTACTTTCTGTTTTACATACAGTGATGGAAAAACAGAAGGGTCTACACATTTCATCAGTGCTGCTGTGTTCTCATCTTACTTGTTGCTGAGAGGGGAAAGGAGAAAAAGTGTCTTTTCTCCTCCAGATTAGAACTGAAATTCTTCCCCAGGCACTTTTTCATGTTAAAATAGTAAATGCCTAACTCATAACTAGCTTGTGTAAATTATCCCAGGAGAGCCTGGCCTAGGAGGATCGGGAGAACCAGTGATGCAACTGTATGTGGATTCAATGTCAAGAGCAGGAGCACCATTGAGCTGGGAAAGAGTATTTTTCCAAACATTCTTTTCATGAACGGGATAAGAACTATAATTGGATTGGTGGTGGGTCAGTCAGATATGCAAGAAGGAACAGATATGAGATGCTCTAGACTGGATGGGGTGACAAAGGCAGAGCTAAGGTGGAAGCAGCTTGTTTGAATTTCTGTGCCAGGCTTTCTAGTAGCGGTGTCAGGCCTGCCTTGATGCCACCACCTTGGGGAAGACTGCTTGCTGGTTCTCAGTGTCTTAATACAAAGGAAGAAGCACCAGCAGTCAAATTCCAGTGTCAGCAAGTACCCTTTGCGTACCCTGCAGAAGAGACCTTCTTATCGAAATTTCAGTCTTACCCTTGCTCTAGCTATGAGTTCTATTTACTTTTCCTCACATTTTGCAGGTCTTGTTCAATTTGGGTATTCTTCCCTCTGCAGGAGGTAAATAGGGTGTGATGGGTGTGGGGTGTTATGGCTAGAGATTGGTCATCATTAAAGTGATGGGAGGCTTCAAAGTCTGAGATGGCGAAGGGGGATGCCAAGTCTACAGACAAACTTGACCAAGGGCCCAGACTGGCGGCCCACCCCAGAAGTCATTAAAATAAGAATGGTGGCCCAGGTAGCAGAAAGGGTCCTTCTACTTTCCTAGCACCTTAGGCTGTCCATGTGGATAGTGACCACATTTTTAAAACTGTGTGATTGTCTGGTCTGACAAGTCCAAGGGCACTCATGAGGGTGGGAGTCTGAATGCCTGAAGTAGGTACCGTCTGTGGACATTTGGAGGCTAGGGGCTGCCATCCCCTCAGTGGGTTCTTGTCCCCATTCTTCCTCAGCCCTTTATCCTTTGGCCATACTTTTGCATCCTAAATGGATTAAATTAGGAGTTTCCTGGGACAGGTGACACTTTTTCCCTCTTGCCCCTTAGTTCCTATGTGCCCACAATAACTTGTATATTTTGAATAGAACACTGTGTGACAATTGTCTGGGTGAGAGCCCTTTCCAGACCAAGGTGGTTTCAGATCAGGAGTAAAAGGGAAAGAGTATTTTTCCATTCTGTTCACAAATGAGATAAGAACTGTAATTGGGTTGGTGGTGGGTCAAGAAGGAACAGATATGAGATGCTCTATGAGATGCTGCAGTCATTCTCAAGTGTACTGTGATTAGTAACCAGATTTTCTTACTTCCTATAAAGACTCTAATATGGAGTTTATTTATGTAGAAGAAATTTTTTTTTAGCTCCCACTTGGCTGGGAGGAATGGAGATTCATAGTGTAGGAAGCTCAAAATAGGAAAATCTTCTTTTTTCATAATTGATCTGTTTTTTTCAATTTTTCTATCTGCTTTTACTTCCCATCATCCAGGTCCATCTTTCCTATTTTGCCCATCCACCAACTCACAAAACTGTACAAATATGATTTTTGATTTTTTAAAACATTAGCCATAAAATTTTTTTTAAAAAAGGCCTTGGTACTGCAGTCCTCGTGGAGCAAGTTTTAACACTGACCAGAGTAATTTGTCTTTTATTTAGATACTTTGAGCTGAATTCGGAGGGTGAAGTGGTCATAGGTAAAACTAATAGTTACCCCAAGCTTGCAACAGAGGCAAAGAAATATTAAGTCATTAATGAAAATGAGCCCAATTTCTGTCTTTGAACCAGGTCATTCCCACTAAGTCAACATCTGTCACAATCCGTGTAAAAGGGCAAAACGTGCTACACAACAGCACATTGGAAAACCCAGCTGCAAAACATTACATCTGAACACAGAGGCATTCGGTCACTGCGAGGATGACTCGTCTGCGGAGTGACAGCTGCCAAGTGAAACAGAGAGCACGCTCCGCAGGGAGCCCGCACGGGCTGAGCCTGGTCGTCCTCCTGCTCCTCATTTCTCAGCAGGCTAATGTGAGTGAGGTCACTGCCTGCTGACCACAGGTGTGTGAGTGACCTCTCAGCGGAGCCAAGCCCAAGTTGTGTACCCACAGAACTGTAATTTAAGTAAATAATTATGGCTTTAATCCATTACATTTTGGGGTGGTGTATCATGTTGCAGTACATACTGGTACAATGTGCTTGTCAGTGTAAGAATCTGTCTTTCCCATTTTCAGCTCACCCCCTCAATAATTCCTATTGAATATCCTTTCTGTTATTTATGATTCTGCGCTGTGTGATTCTTAAAATCTCATTCATTGTTTTCCATTTTTACCTCTGTGTTACATTCTGAGTCATTTCCTTGGTTCCAGTTTCCTTATTTTCAATTCAGGTAATAAATATATTGAGTTATGACTTTCAATGGCCATAAGTTTGATTTATAAATGAACTGTTTTGTCCTTTTCCAAATCTTCCCTTCCTTTTTACATGCTTTCATATTTTTCATTGTATTTTCTTCCTTATTTCATCTTGTAAGTCATTTAAAACATTATTTTATAGTCATCTACAGATTGATTTCCTTTCTCTATTTGGGGCATTACTTCTGTTAATTTCATGATCTGACCCTTAAGGTGGGTTCCCCCTATAATTTTTATTATGAGCTTATTTTCAGCAGGGATTTCCCCCCTGGAGAAGAACCGTGTGCCTTGGGTTGTTAGACTCTTCTTCACTATGGCTGCAAGCTTCCTTCTGCTGGAGTTCTAGAGATACCACCAGCTCTCAGCTGTTAAGTCTATTCTTTTTTTTTTAACATTTTTTTAATTGTTATTAACATACAGTTTTCTGCCTCCTCCCCCCACCCCCTACCCCCTCCAGCCCTCCCCTGTTTCGACCTGGTATTTCTACCTCACAGTGAAGTCAGAAATCATGTTAGTATATTTCACCGGTGTGGTTTCAAGCTTTTTGCAGATGAACTTGTTTCCCCCACCTATAGCCTGAGGATACATAGCATAGCCCTCAGGAATCCAGGTTTTTCAGAAAGCCAAATTCCAGTTGCCTTCCTTGATCATGCCAGAGACATCATCTTATTGGCCTACAAAGGTGTTAAAATCCCAGAAAGCCCTGGAGCCTAGAGCTGGTCCAAACCCTGCAGAGGCTACAATGGCATTAGCCCTGATTTACTGGTCAGCCTCTGAGTTCCTTCTGTTTCTGGAATCCAAAGCTTCCCTTCCTTTCTGTATATATATTTGTATACATATAACTCTTTTGTTGAGTGTTTCTCTGTAGTGGTAGCTGAGGGGAACTCTTCTGTATCATCTTAGCCCGCTGAACTGCTGAGCCCCTCCACACATATGAGGTATAATTTTATAGTAATAAAAAGGTAAAATTTACAATAAAGATATAACATTTGGGAATCTGTAGTGCTGAATCACAATACATTAAAATATACAAAGAAAACTTTGTTAGAAACACAACAGTAATGGAGCCTTTAAAATGCTACATTGCAACTTCACCAAATCAAGAAAGTAAAAATTAAGCACAAAGTTCATGAGAGAGGGGGGCTGAGGTGTACTTGAAACATGGAGACTTGGGAAATGTAGGAGATCTGGGTGTGGAGCACCCTAGGAGACTTGGGGCAATACAAGCCTATTGGGAATTGGGATACCAGGATTCCCAAAGAGGTGGGAGAAGGCCTGAAAAGAATGAGAGAAGACACCCAAAGTTAAGGGTCACCCATTCCAAAATGTGCCCAAGGTACTGCTTCTGCTGAGAAACTGAGGAAGAAGTTTCCATTCCATCTTCCTGCACCTCGTATTTGTCAGATCAGAGAATTCTTATTCTCTAACCAACCTGATAGCATTATTGCTCTGTGACTTAAACTGGCTTTGGCTGGCTGGGCTGGGAGCCAGAGCACTGGATATAACATTGTGTCTGTGGGAAAATGTGCCCAAATTTCAACTAACTGATCTACAGAGAAAGTTTTCAAACATAACCTGTTATATGCCAGCCACGGATTCCTTAGGCATATAAATCTTTGTAACAGTGAGCTACGTTATAATGGAAATATTTTCTCAGGTATAATTTTTAATCTATAGGCAATATCAGTCATTAAAACATACTGTTCAGTCCTGGGGGCCATAAGTGGAGGATGTTATGGAGGAATTGGAGAGGAGCCAGGGGAGACAAAGTAAATGATGAAAGGTTTTTGAAAAATAGCCCTTCAGGGAAAAGTCTACATCAGTTCTGAGAAGAGAGGTGTCAGTAGACTGACTATCTGTCTTCAGACTATAAAGGGATATTACATTATTGACACCAAGTCTTTTTTTTCACCATGTCCACAGAGGGTGATCTGAGGGAAGATGAGTTTAAACTACAGCAGAAGGAATTCAGGCCAGTCAGATGTCCCAACTGAAGATTTGAACCCATTCTTAAGTTATTGCCAAGCTTCACTCTCACTAGGGCCTGGGTCATTCTTGAGGTTTTGTCAAGCTCTCTGATTAGCAGTTGGCAAAGTTCACCCAGGGGTGGTCACCTGCCTGTGACTATTTGAATATAATATTATTTGGGAAGCTGGTGAGTTCTGCCCAAGTACAGCAAGTATTTCAGGGCTACGCAGATAAGGCAAGAGTGAAATTGCCTTATGTGGGGAAAATACAGACAAGGGAAATCACAGCCTTCTGTCCATCATTTGGCAAAGCCGCCCCGCAGAGCCTGGAGCCATGAGAGCAGGGTGGTGTCAGCCCCATCACACTGTGGGACAGGTGGGCCACATCTTGGAGTGGACGTGGTCTTTGCCATCAGTGTGTTTCCAGGGGCCCTCCACAGACCAGAAATGCCTCCAGAGGAGAGTAACTGGGCTAGAAACTGGAAACTGGGTCGAATGAGGAGCAGATGAAGGAACTCTGTGTGTTGGCCTGGAGAAAATATACCCAGAGGGGTGGGAGGTACAGAAGGGGTAATGACAAGAAGCTGTGTTCAAATATTTGCAGTGCTGTCAGGTGGAAGAGAGATTAGAATTGTGCTGTGCAGCTCCCGAGGGCAAACACAAAGCCAGTGAGTACCGGTTACAGGATAGAGTGTCAGTCGAAAAGAAGGAAGCATTTTATAATTACTGGAGATACTCAAAGCAGATTGTGGTGCCTAGTGACGCACTAGGAAGTGTTTGTGCAAAGACTAGATGAATATCTCACAAAAGCATTGGTGGAATAATTTCTGGATATTTTCTTTTTTTTTTCTTTTTCCTTTTTTGGTTTGGCTAATCAAGGGAAACTTCTTGGAGAGAGAAAAGACCTAGCAATGAGCATTTTTTTCCTGGTGCTGAGGAAAGGCGGGCCTTGTGGTCTGAACCGCTAGAGGGAGTCAGGACAGCAGTGTTGCAGAGCCGCCATCCTGCTCTCTGCCTTCCAAGAGCAACTGTATGAGGCCTGGCTCTTGTCTCCCTAATTCTGCTGCTTTCATTGTCTTCTCTGTGAGCCTTTCTTGCACGTTTACACCTGAGTAAAGTCTTTAATGTCTGAGGGGCCTCTGTACGTCCAGAGGCACAATCACTTCTATTTGTGCTTTGTTTAGTGCTTGATCTATTCATTATATAAAAATCCAAATACTCCTTATAGAACTAAACAAATTAAAGCTTATGAATATAAGGCACATAACATTTTCCAGACATTTAAACATTAATTTTCAAACTAATTGATTCTCCTAAAGTCACAAGTATCCTATATCTGAATCTTTTAAGTGCTACAAATGCCTTAAAAAGCAGAAACAAATGGATCATCAAAATGATTACAACACTTACTATTATATTTAAAGTGTTATAAGGTACTTATGATTAGATTTATTTCTCATTTATCACTATACTTACTCTTTTTTTAACTTCTTTTAAAGATTTTATTTATTTATTTTTAGAGAGGGAAGGGAAGGAGAAAGAGAGAGAGAAACATCAATGTGCGGTTGCTGGGGGTCATGGCCTGCAACCCAGGCACGTACCCTGACTGGGAATTGAACCTGCAACACTTTGGTTTGCAGCCCGAGCTCAATCCACTGAGCTACTCCAGCCAGGGCACTATACTTACTCTTATAAATATTCTCATACTTTCCAGAGGACACAGTATCTATAAAATATATATATGTTTATATATTTTATATATATTTATATACTTATATGTATAAATGTATATATTTACCTTCCCGATGATAAATTTCGTCAAACTCAAAAGCAAAAAAAAAAAAAGTCATCTCTGAGTTGCTCAGGTTGGAGATGTTAGGTTTTGAAATGTTTAATAAATATACAAAAACTTCCCTTGAACTTAACTTAAAATTCTAGTAGATCTAATCAATTAAGCTTATGAAGTTGTATTTTGGTACCTGAAAGTGGAGGTCTGCTGTAACAAATATCGAAAACAGCAGGGATGTCTTTGGAACTGGCTGGAGGTTGGAAAAATTTTGAGGAGAGTGACAGAGAAAGCCCAAGTTGCCTTGATCAGACCATTTAGAAATGGAGACTTGAAGGATGCCATTGGTGAGGGCTCAAGTGGAAGTAAGAAACATGCTATTGGAAACTGGAGAAAGAGGGTTTCCTGTTATGAAGTAACAGAAAGTTTAGCAAAATTGGCTCCTACAATGATATGAAAGCAGAGCAAGTAAGTGATAAGCTTGCTTATCTAGCTGGGATTTCCAAGCAAAGTGTTGAAGATGCCAGCTGGTTTCTTGGCGCATAGAGTCAGATGCCAAAGGAGGGAGATAAATTGAGGGGAGAACTGTTAAAAAGGAACCAGTATTTGATGATTTTGAAAGTTCTCAGTCCCTCTACATGGCAAAAGCTGTTAAAATTAAGTAATGACTTTCAAGCATGTGGCATAGACATAAACCCTGGCCTAGAGAAAATCCTGAGTGGATTGTACAAGCTTTTGTTAAAAACTGCAAGAATTATCAAAGGGTCAGAACAGTATTCAGTCACACGAAGAGCCCTCTCTGGAGATTAGGGATCTGCCTCACATAACTTCTTAAATAAGGCCTTTTGGAAGTTTGAGTGGTCCTTGAACCATCTCAGCATCTTTACCTTAGGTTTTATCTAGGGTGTTCCTGTCTGAAAGAGAACTGTGGATGTTGCTTTTATATAAAGGGAAATTGACAGGAGTCCCACAAAATATTTTTAAAAAATCTATTTCAGTGAAAGCACTGCTAACTTAAACTGAAAGGGCCAGAGAAAGTGCAAAACTAAAGGGGACCATTGGAACTCCAGATTCTACTCGCAGGAAACAAGATGATAAAACCACTCAGCAGCAAACACATGCTGCCTTTCATGAAAAAGGAAAGATGACTCAGAATGCAGAACCAAGAACACTTGTGGATTATTCCCAGACCTTGGAATCTAATCAAGGAACTGGCAGAAGTATGCTCAGCTGAACTTCAAAACTAATTTGGCGTGGTAACTCCTTTTTACCTTCCGTTTCCCTCCCTCTCCCCTTTTAAAAGGAATGTCTGTAACTATTTTACTACTCCATTCCTCCATTGTGTGGGGAGTGTGTTAGGAGTCAAATAGCTTGTCTTTTATTTTATAGATTCAGAGTAACTATGTCCTAGGAAATTCATTTATATCTGGACCTGATTTAGATGATGAGATTCTAGATTCTAGGATCTAGTCTAGATTCCAAATCTAGAATCTGGAATCTAGATTCCTTATGAGCAGATGCCATAATGGCATGAGGTTCTTGGGGAACTTGGGAGGGAGTAAGTGTATTTTTCATGTGAGAAGAACACAAATCACTGGGGACCAGAGAGAAGTGGACTGTGACGGGCAGAATCTAGGGGAATCCTTACATCGTTCCCTACCTCCTGGTTTCCACCCTTGTCTGAAGTCTTCCTTCAACAGGGTTGTCAAACTCATTTTCACAGCGGCCGTATCAGCCCCGCGGTTGCCTTCGAAAGACTGAATGTATTTTTAGGACTGTATAAATGTAACTACTCCTTAACTAGGGGCACAGAGCTCAGCGCTACCTCTGGGTAGAAACAAGGTGCCAGGCTAGATAAAACAAGGTAGAGGGCCAGATTTGGCCTGTGGGCCTTGTGTTTACCAACTGTGCTTTAGAATATGAATGGGGCCTGTGATATGCTTTTAACTAGTAGAATTTGCAAAAGTAATGGGATATGTGTGATTATATGTACATGACTACATTACAGAAGACTGTAATTCACCTTGTTAGGAGACCCTCTCTCCCTTGCTGGCTTTGAAAGAGCGAGCTGCCATATTTTTATTTTTATTTTTTTGCATTTTACTTATTTTTTTCCTTTCTATTGATGTTATTGGAGTGACACTGGCTAACAAAATTATACAGGTTTCAGGTGCACAGTTCCACAACATATCATCTGTACACTGTACTGTGTGTTCACTGCCCCACGTCAGGTCACTGTCCATCACCATTTATCCCCACCCCCTACCCTCCTCCACCTCCCCCACTCCCCCAGAAATCACAACACTGTTGCTTGTATCCATGAGTTTTTCTCTTTTGTTTTTGCAATTTCTCCACACCACCAGCCCCCAAACCCTAACCCTGTCCTGCCAGCAGTCACAAGCTGCCAGCAGTCACAAGCTACCATGTTGTGAACTTCCATATGGGAGGGGCATGCAGCACGGAGCTGCAGGCAGCTTCCAACTGATAGTCAGCAAGAAAATGAGGTTCTTAGTCTGACAACCTGCAAGAAACTGAATGCTCTAATAGCTATGAACTTGGAAGCAGATCTGACCTCAGTTAAACCTTTGAAGTCCACAGGCAGAAAGGCGGGAAGAGGAGATCACAAGCAGGCCAGTACCCCATGAACAAAAGCCAGAACCCCACAAGAACAGATTGAAACCTGTGTTTGTTCTTGTTGCCTTTGACTTGTTGACAAGAGTGTCCTATAGGAACTAGGGTCCTTCATCATGGAGCAAAACACATACACCTGGCCCAGGAGTCAGAAAAAGTGAAAGAGGATCCAGTTTGTGTGTGTGTGTGTGTGTGTGTGTGTGTGTAATGTGAGATAAAGACCTAAGTTCATGTTTTTGCATGTGGATATGTAATAGTCCTGGCACCATTTGATAGGGAAAAACAACAACAACAACAAAAACCTCTCCATTTCTCCACTGAATTATTTTGGCACCTTTGTTAAAAATTGACCATAATGTGAGGACTTCCAGCAAGATGGAGGCATAGGTGGATACATCGTACCTCCATGCACAACCAAGATTAGAACAACAATTTAGAGCTAGAGTAACACCCAGAACTGACAGAGAATTTATCTGAATGGAAGTCAGACAGCCAAGAAGTTGAAGTAGACCCATTCATCCAGACCAGCAGAAGGGGCGTTGAGGAGGAGCGGGCGTTGGTCGTGGAGCGGGGAGATTTGGGAGAACTGGGCGCATAAGGCAACCGGGAGCGCGGAAGCCTTCCGGGACACAGCAGTGGGCCCTGAGTACGCAAGTGGTGGCTGGTGGACCCAGTGAGGTGGCGATTGTGGACCAGGGCAGAGCGCGCAACCCAGGATCCCAGAGAAGGGACTGAGATCCCAGGAGAACAGAGCTACCTCCATTGTTCCCTCCCGCCCCCGCACCCACCCCCACCCCCACATACAATGTCACAATCTAGTGACTGGGATGCCCAGCCCAGGGGAACACCTAAGGCTCCACCCCTTACTGTAACAAGAGCGACCAGACCTGGGCCGGGGGGGGGGGGAGGGAGAGATATGTCCAACAGAAGAACAGATCAGTCCCCCAGAACTCATCCTTTTGAGTGACTAAGAAATAGCCAGTCTATCAGATGCACACTTCAAAATACTGGTGATCAGGAAGCTCATGGAATTGGTTGATTTTGGGTGCAAATTAGATGAAAAAATGCAGGTTACCATAAAAGAGATGAAGGAAGATACACGGAGAAGCAATAGTGAAGGGAAGGAAACTGGGACTCAAAACAATAGAGTGGACCTGAAGGAAGACAGAAACAACCAAACAGGAAAGAATGAAGAAATAAGAATTCAAAAAAAAAGCGAGGAGAAGCTTAGGAACCTCCAGGACATCTTTAAACATTCCAACATCCTAATTATAGGGGTACCAGAAGGGGAAGAGGAAAAGCAACAGATTGAGCACATATTTGAACAAATAATAAAGGAGAACTTCCCCAGTCTGGCAAAGGAAATAGACTTTCAAGAAATCCAGGAAGCTCAGAGAGCCCCAAAGAAGTTGGACCCAAGAAGAAACACACCAAGGCACATCATAATTACATTAGCCAAGGTAAAAATGAAGGAGAGAATCCTAAAAGCAGCAAGAGATAAGGGGACAGTCACCTACAAAGGAGTTCCCATCAGACTGTCAGCTGATTTCTCAAAAGAGACCTTACAGGCAAGAAGGGGCTGGAAAGAAATATTCCAAGTCATGAAAGACAAGGACCTACATCCCAGATTGCTCTATCCAGCAAAGCTCTCATTTAGAATGGAAGGGCAGATAAAGTGCTTCTCAGAGAAGGTCAAGTTAAAGGAGTTCATCATCACCAAGCCTTTATTTTATGAACTGTTAAAGGGACTTATCTAAGAAAAGAAGATGCAGAAAAAACATGTATAGTAAAAGGACAGCAAACTCATAATTATGAACAACCACACCTAAAGCAACACCAAAAGAAACTAAGCAAACAACTAGAACAGGAACAGAACCACAGAAATGGAGATCACATGGAGGGTTAGCAATGGGGGAGTGGGAGGAGGAGAGAGGGGTAAAAGGTACAGAGAATAAGTAGCACAGATTGTAGGTTGAAAATAGATAGGGGGAGGGTAAGAATAGTATGGGAAATGTAGAAGCTAAAGAACTTATAAGTAACATGGACATGACTAAAGGGGGGGATATGGGTGGGAGAGGGTGTACAGGGTGGAAGGGAGTGAAGGGGGGAAATGGGACAACTGTAATAGCATAATCAATAAAATATATTAAAAAAAATGACCATAATGCAAAGGTTTACATCAGGACTCTCCATTCTCATCCATAGATCTGCATGTCTGTCCAAAGCCACTATTGATTCATGTGGCTTTATAGTAAATTTTGCAATAAAGAAATATGTCTTTCCTTTGTTCTTTTTCAAAATTCTTTTGATTATACATTGCATTTCCAAATAAATTTTAGGATCAGTGTGTCAATTTTTACCAAAATATCCTGCTGGAATTGTGATAGGGATTGTGTTGAATATATAGATCAATTGTTGAACACAGATCAATTTGGGGAGAACTTCCATCTTGACAATATTGCGTCTTCCATTCCATACATGGGACTGTTTCTCCATTTATCTGATTACTTATTACTTTTGTCTTAGTAAAGCTTTATAATTTTTAGTGTACTAGTTTTGTAGTTTTTAAAACAATTTTTTTATTGTTGTTCAATTATGATTGTCCTCATTTTTCCCCATTGCTTTCCCCTGTTCTGCCCACCCCCCTTCTCCCACATTCAGTCCTCTGCCTTGTCCACGGGTCCTTCATACATGTTCTTTGACTTGACCCTTCACCTTCTTTCCCCCATTATCTCCCTCCCCGCTCCCCTCTGGTTACTGTCAGTTTGTTCTTTATTTCCATATCTCTGGTTCTATTTTGCTCACTTGTTTATTTTGTTGGTTAGGTTCTACTTATAGGTGAAATCATATGGTATTTATCTTTCACCGCCTGGCTTATTTCACTTAGCATAATGCTCTCCAGTTCTCTCCATGCTGTTGCGAAGGGTAGGAGTTTATTCTTTCTTTCTGCTGCATAGAATTCCATTGTATCAATGTACCACAGTTTTTTGATCTGCTCAGTTACTGATGAGCACTTAGGCTGTTTCCACCACTTGGCTATTGTAAATTATGCTGCTGTGAACATCTTTAACTAAATTTATTCTTAAGTACTTTATTCTGTTTGTGGTTTGTGAATAGACTTTTTAAAATTTTATTTTCAGATTTCTCATTACTAGTATAGAAATACAATTAACTTTTGAATATTAATCTTGTATCCTGCAACCTTGCTAAACTTATTTATTAGTTCTAATCATTTTGTACGTAGATTCCTTGGGATTTTCTATTCATGGGATGGTTTAATCTATGAATATAAGCAGTTGTTCAACTTCCTTTACCTCCAGTCTTTTAATGAACTATTATATCTTGCATTCTGTATTGGTCAGACCCTCTCTTGGATCACAGTATTATGTCTGACCATCACATGTTCCTTGAGGAAATAAAAACAAAAGTGATAAAGATAAAATAACTATCACTATAATCCCTATACCCAGCCACAACCTTTATGAACATGTGGGGTGGACCCTTGCAGTCTTGTTGGAGGCATCACAGCAGAGCTTATGATGTACTGAGCCACATCCTCCAGCCACCGTCTTGTGCCTTGAGGTGGGCATTGCCATGTACTTTGCCAGCATCTGTACAAGCTAATGTCACAGCGTCCCTCACCTTTGCTTTCCAGAAGTCTGGGCAGCCTGCCCAGCTACATGTAGGCACAACCCATAATTGAAAGGCACTCAGTAGCCCTGGGTTGGAGGCAGCCCTGCACCAGTGGGAAGAGGATATCAGGGACAAATGGCTCACCCTTCCTGTTACAGGGTGCAGCCAAGAGGGGGGACCCCAAATAGGCATTTGAAATGGGGTCCAGAACTTAAGGTGTCTCCATCCCCCCCCCCCCAGGGTGTGGGTTGGGGGAAGGGACAAATGGAGCAGGGCCACTGAGAGCTGTTTAGCATAGCAACAGCCTTGCAGCTAAACTCTGGCGTGGTCGTTTGGCATATCTATAACCTTTGACTGGTTGCATAGATATGTTAAGTAGCTGTGATCAGCTCTAAGCCAGGGGAATGGAAGTAACTTCCCCACCCAGATGTAATTGGGGGGGTGGGTCCCCTGAGTTGCAGCGCCTGCGTGGGATCTCAGAGAGGATTGGCTCCAGGACATGGGGCCACACCTGCCCAGACTCATGATGGCAGCCCAGTAAAGCTGGAAGGATACGAGTTCCGGCATGTGAAGCCGAGTGTGGGAGGAGTCGGAAATGGGGCTGCAGAGGAAGATTGGCTGCGGGGATTTAAAACCCAGATTTGGCGGCCATTGAGGAGGAGAACTATGCTGCTTTAGAAGGGAGAACCATGCTGCTTTAGGAAGGTCAACCATGTGCAGCCTTGAGAGGAGAACCATGCTGCTTTGAGGAGGGGAACCACGCGGCAGCCCTGAGGAGAGAACCACACGGCCTGGCAGAGTGGGGACCCCCACAGCTTTAGAAGGGGGAACCACCACCTGGTTTTAGCAGAGATCCCAGTGACTCAGCCGAGGGTGCCGGGAACCCAGTGAGGTCTCCCAGTCGAGAGGGAATACTAACTGGGAAGAACCAGAGGACTACCTAAGCCATGGACTTCTATTTCCTTTCTTGAGATACGGTACTCTGGACTGGGCAAAGGGGGAAGGAAGGAAGGACTGTGTGTTTGTGGGTGTTTTTAGGGACTTTGGGATTTTGGTAAAGACATTAGGTCACTACTTTAAGTTTGTAGCATTAAATAAACATTTCCTTTCCTTTTCACAAATCTCTGGCATTGAGAGACGTCTTTCCTCTGGCGGCGGACATAACGGACCCGGGGCCCTCTTTCAATAATAGTATATCATCCCAGGCCCCCCTTGTTGTGTTCTGTAACATTCCCATCCTACAGGACAGAGAATGTGGGACAATTCTAAGGTGCCTCTACATGGTTCCTCAGAGCACCCTATGGCATTGAACTTCAGTTGCCCACAGCTGTAGCCTGCTCATTTATTGACTTTTCTCCCTTACTCCTTCACTTCTGTTTCCTAAGATTACCCCCACCCCCCACATTATCTGTGCCTGTGTCCTGTCTCAGGTTCTGCTTCAGAGAAACCTAAACTAAGACAGGTATCACGCTTGGTCTCTTGAAAAACTGGGGCATGACTATGGAACAGCCATCAGGAGAGTGAGGGGATTGGCAATGACATCGTGTAAAAACAATGAAAATAACCAGGAAACCGGGAGAAGAAAAAACTTAAAGAAGAAATCATAGTTATCTTTAAATACCTGGAAAGCACTCATGTGGAAGAGGAGACACTGGCATTAATTGAGCCCCTTCTAGTTTATGTACTGGATATTTACAGTATGCTAACACATACATTATCTTTTTTAAAAATATATTTTATTGATTATACTATTGTAGTTATCCTAGTTTTCGCTCTTTGTCCCCCTCCACCTGATACCCTCATTCTCTCCAGCAATCCCCCTCTTAGTTCCTGTCCATGGGTTATAAATATAAGTTATTTGGCTACTCCATTACCTACACTGTTCTTAACATCCCCGGTCTATTCTGTACCTACCAATTTGTGCTTCTAAGTCCCTGGATCTTTCTCCCATTCTCCCGCTTCCTGCCTCTCAACTGATAACCCCCCAAATGATCTCCATATCTATGATTCTGTTCCTGTTCTGCTGTTTGCTTAGTTTGTTATTTGGATTCAATTATTGATAGTTGTAACTTTATTGCCATTTTAATATTCATCATTTTGATCTTCTTTTTCTTAAATAAGTCCCTTTAGCATTCATGTAATAATGGCTTGGTGATGGTGAACTCCTTTAGTTCTACTTTGTCTGGGAAGCACTTTGTCTGCCCTTCCATTCTAAATGGTAGCTTTGCTGGATAGAGTAATCTAGGTTGTAGGTCCTTGCTTTTCATCAGTTTGAGTACTTGCCAGTCCCTTGTAGCCTGCAAAGTTTCTTTTGAGAAAGGAGTCTTTGAATCTCAGTTCCAATACTTGCTAGTTTTGGACCTTGGGCAAGTTCCTTAAACTCTTGAAACACAAAGATAGTCATTACCTCCCTGAGTTGCTGTAAGGATTAGATAAGATAATGAACTAGCTCATACTAGCACACACATTATCTTATCTCATCCTTACAATGACCCAGGGACGTAGTGACTATCTTTGCATTTCAAATGAGGAAAGAGGAACAGAGAGTTCAAGGAACTTGCCCAGGGTCCAAAGCTAGCAAATATTGGAACTGAGATGCAAATCCAAACCTATGCACAGCTCGTGTCTTGCTGCTATCCTATGTGTGTTGCACCAAAGGGCAAGCCTGGGACCAACCGGCAGACATTCTGAGTCTGCACATTGTCCAGATGTTCACCAACTGTTCTCTCTTCCTGGATGCAGGGGAACACTTCGTGTCCAAACTTCCTTTACAACTAGGTTGGGGCTTTGTGATAGGATTCTGGCAAGTGGGAATGTGCAGATGTGATATACCTGATACCCCCCAATCTCTCTTTTAGCCAGCTGAAAGCAGAGAAGATTCTGGGAAGGTCCTGAGGGATGGCAGAGCCACGGATAGAAGGCGCATGGATCCACAGAGCATAGGGTGGAATAAAGCACCCCATATGTTGGCCACATTGGACTGGGACATGAGCAATAAATGACTACACATTGAATTAAGCCACTGAGATTTGGGGATTGTTCTACAGCTGCCATTCCCTAAGAAGCCATGAGCTTCCTGTCCCAGGAAGCACACAGCATGATTAAATGTTCAACTGTGCAGGCTGTTGTAAAGAGATCTTTGGGCGAGTAGGCCAGGTAACTTGTGAAAATAATAGCTCACATTTATTGAGCTATATATCAGGCATGTACGCACATTCTCTCACTTAAATCTACAATATGCTTTATGAGACTCATCCTATGCATAAAGAAAGTAAGGCACAGAGAGGTTAGGTAACTTACTCAAGGTTACACAGCAAGCAGGGGTAGAGCCAGATAACCTACTTACCCCTTCCAGGTACTTTACTCTTAACCACTATTCCTCTCTGTCTTTAATGCAGAAATTACAGTTTAAAGCCTTGGGGACTGGATTGGTTTTGTTTATGCAGGTTTTTAAAATGTGTTTTTATTTTAAAATTTCAGCCTATAGTTAAAAGTTAAAGATTTTACATGAAAACCCTGTTTTCCAATTTCTCTTGAAAATTCAGAAAAGCTGACAAAATTGGCTTGTAGTCCTTATGGCAACAAGCAGCTGGAGCTGCAGAGTGGCATAAACACGGTCCCCCATTGATGTGTTATTTTCCAGCCCTGGCAGTTTTGGATTTTGTGAGCCCTAAGTGGCTCCATCTAAAGTGTGGTTCTCTCCAGGTGTAGAGCACAGTGTTGGGCACGCAGTAGAGACTCAACCAACATTTGGGAAATGAATGAATAAAAGAAGAACTGAATTCTCTCACCCTGTCACTCCTCCTCCAGTTCTCCCTTCTGTGACTGGAAACCAGTAAATATGAGCCACTAATGGGTAACACATGAAGCTAACTTCCCTCTTCTTCCAAGCAACCAGGACCCAGGTTACAGGTACCTGCAAATACTGTGCCTGACTCAGGCTCCCATTGGCATTTTCTATTAACTGAAAATGTTTGCTTCTATACAACCAGCATTTGCTCCAAAGAACTGGCCAAAACTGTTGGGGTGAATGGCCATATGGGTGTGTTGGTTCTGTTTTAGATTAGATTGTGCACAATGAACTCTTTATAAAGCCCTCAGAGCAGGGTGTAGACAGGTAGGCGTGCCCTGCTCCCAGCTTTGGAGACTCTCTCAGTACAGTGCTCAAGACGGACGGACACAATTTTAATCCGCCTGGCTTAGAGCAGCTGCAAACTGCTGGACTTCATGTGGGTATGTGAGCCCCACACAGGGGAAGCTTTTCTCCCAGGCTTGTTAGCAAAGCTCATTTGGAGGAGTGCAGGTCTGGGGCATGGCCTGGATCAGCTGCTATGACGCACGCAGTGTAAGCTCCAGAAGCTCACTGATCCCCTTAGCAGAGCCCAAGCCTGTCCATCCCCACCCCCTACTCTATCCTCCAGTCCAGACCTGGGACAGCACTGCCTTTCTCTGCAGCCCTGGGGTGTTGGCATCAGGGAGGGGAAGGGAAATGCAAGGGCTCTTCCAGAGGAAATCTCCTGCGTATTTGATGGGAGGACAAAAGGGGTTACTCCACAGGCCTTTACTTCTGAGCCTCCTATTGTGTAAGCAGAGTGGATTGCTTAAAGCAGCACTTTTTGGTCTGAGGGCATTCCCTCTCCTCTTCCCACAGCCCTGGCTTAAAGGATGACTTTTATTACTTTTTGAAGTTTCAAAATTATAAAAAGCAATTTATTATTTTATTATTTTATAATCAGAAAAATAAAATAAGGGCTATTTTAAATACAAAAACATGTTGAACTTACCAAGTATCACCTTTCATCATTTATAACAGCATTGGTATATATAATAGTAGGTACTCAATACCTGTTTATGCAGTGAATGACATACTGTAGTTGCTTCTCTTATTTAATGTTATAAAGTGGTTACTTCCTTTATTGAGACAGTATACAGCTCTTTCATGGGCGAGAGGAGCAGGTACTGGATAGCTCGCTCATTCATTCATTCATTCATTCATTCATTTATTCACTTTTATGCTTCTGGCATCAGTACCTTTCTTACTCTAGTTGCACTTTGTTTAATAGAATTGCCAGATTTGCTAATAAGCTTGGCCTGTTTCGTTTCCCAACCTCTGCGCTGTTGTTTGGGTGGATTTGACCTGATAAATTTCCAATCCATCTGTATAAAACCAGATTTGATGTTGATATGGATTATAGCCATATCAATATGATTGAGAATTAAAGATTTTGTAATAGAAAAAGTAAATTGTTACATATATCTCTTGAATCAGAAGACCCCCAAATTGCATACTGTACAAAATGAGTGACCAGGTAGAATTGTGACACATTCCTGGTCCTTCTTGGCACCCACCAGAATTGCTGATGGCCCCTGTGGTCCTGTGGACTTTGCTTTTTGTAGTCTATAGCCAATGGTTTCTTTATGGCATTATTACCACCTGAAAGTCTACCATATATTATTTACTTGATTTAGTGTCTTTTTTCTCTTCCAGATGTGAATTCTTTTAAGGTCAAGGACTTGTTCATTCTTATTCACTGTTGCATCCTCACTGCCTAGAATGATGCCTGGCATGAGGAAGGCATTTAATAAATATTTGTTGAATAAATGGCAGAGCAGAGAGGCCCAGAGAATGAGTGACCTACCTGACAATATACAGAGCCCCATCAGGAGAATCAGTCATAGGCCTGGGTCTAGGCCCTCTCACTTGGCTTCTCCCAGCGCTGCCCCCACCCAGTGCCCAGTGCGGGCATTCTAGGCATGCTCTCCTAACACTGAAGAGCTGCCCAAGGAGACTGAGGACCCCAAGGGTGCAATGTGGATGGAGTCTTCATTTCCCAGATGGGAGGGGCTGCTGTAGGGGTGATCTTGTGGTGTGGCACATAGGATGACCCACCTGGTTGCCAAGGACCAAGGAATCTCCTGCGATGCAGGACTTTTGGTCTTAAGAAGGAGAGTCCCAGCTAAAGTGGGATGAATTGGTCACCCTATGTGATGACATTCAGTGAAAATCTGTGGTGCTCTACAGTGGATAACTCCTCTGGGAAATGCTTTCAAGTGTTAGGGAATCCAGACTTCTAGTGGTAGACAGGAGAGACTGTAATGATCATTGAGTCCAGAGGCTGTAGGCTCACATGTCTGCACAAAGCTGTGAGAAATGGCAAGGAATATTTGCCCCTGATAAAAGGAGGTGGCCACACTCAACTTAGATGAATGATCACCTGTGGGAATAAGAGCCCACATGGCCAGATGGGTCCATTTTCCAAAAGAAGCATAAGATCTGTGAGTGTGTGTGTGTGTGTGTGTGTGTGTAAAAGAGAAGGGGAGAGAAATCTGATTTTGAAACATTGGCAACAATTTTTTTAAAATGTGATGTAGTCTGATGTTTCATTTTTACATAGAGGGAAACCGAGGCACGGAGTACAGTGAGTACAAGGCTAGGAGGGAAGGATCCAGGCCCCTTGACCAAGAGGCCTCAATAAGAAAAAGTTTCTGTAAAGCGTAGTTAATTTGGCGGTGGGGCTTGGGGGGGATGGGCAGTGGTGAAGGGAAGAAGGACTTGTAAAGAAAAAGAATTTAGCACCAATTATATAAAAAGTCACACGCAATTTTTACAGCTCTTTGAGTGTGTTACTTCATTTCTCTGGGCCTGTTTCCTTGTTTGTAAAATGAAAATACTAGGTAATTCATGAAGTCTTGTGGGAAAGATGAAAGGAATTAATTCATATGAAGTGCCAGACAGGAAGCTTGTGTGGCTCGCCTTGTCAAGGAAGTAGGTGTTATTGTCAGTCGTCTTCATTTCACATGCGAAGAACCTGCTTTCTCAGAGGTTACCTGACTTGCCCGTGATTGTAGCAATGAATCAGAACCAAGAGTTAAACCGATTGTTTGATTATAATTACAGGGGTCTGTCTTTTCCTATATCCCTCCTTCCTATGCCACTAGGCTGGTGTTATAAATTCAAGATAAGAAAAACAAAAAAGCTCATTTTTCTCTTTTGGTAATCATTGTACAGACGATCAAGGTCAGAAGTTCAGTTCTCTGGTTATTTCTCTGCCAGAGATGAACCACGTATCATCTGCATTGATGGAAGAGAAAACATCACACAAATAAAAATGGTAGAGAATAAAAATAATTTCTCCTTGGGCATTCATTATGCAATTCGGGGGGGCAGCTAATTCATCTTCCTAATTATGTTTTGCTTAAGCTGATTTTAAAATTAGTTTGTTTACCCTGAGCACACTGATTAGCATAACGGCAGGGAAGAGGTGGCCTAGAAACAGCTTGGGTGGTAGAGGGAAGGTATCTCGAGATTTGGGAGAATTTCCATGGATAATTTTCATGTAGCTATGGGAAGGTAGAAGGTTGATAAGTTGGTGGCGCTCTGAGTATAAATAAGTACTGTGATTTGTTGTTGGGAGTTTTTAACTCTGTGTAAGGCATGGATTACAAACCCTGAGAGTTGGACCCCAAGCTCACTGCTTGTTTATCTGTAAGTGCTGAGAGTTCAGCCAATCCAGGTAGGTAAATCAAACAAGGAGCTGGAAAAGAAGGGCTAACTGGAGTGACCCCAGGAGCTTCCTTTCAATAAATATCCAACAAAATTAAATGCCTATTGTGCACTGTGAATTATGCCAGGAGCTGAGGATAGCAAGATGAATAAGCTCATGGTCTTACCACAATCCGTTAAGGAAAACAGACTTGTAAACACAGGAATCATAGCCCAGAGGATCAAGGCTATAAAAAGATAGCATCAGAACTGAGGAAGCAAAGAAAAGAAAGTGACAATCGCCTCAGGGAGTCAGAAAGGAGGGCAGCTCCAACCCTCACTGTCCCCCTGCCCTGCTCTGCTCTGGGGGTGGGAGCATGGGGAACCCCTGCAAGTTCAGCGTCAGCTGGCTTCTGCTGGTTCTGTCCATGAGGGGCAATGGTGACCCACTGGAGGGAAGGGAAGAGTGAAAAGTCAGGGCATCTCATTTCTTCTCTGCCTTGAGTTGTGTCTTCAGAATCTTCAAAGCATCTGGGTGTCTCCCATGATCCATCTCCTACTTGGCAGGCCCTCTGGGGTCCAGCTTTAGAGGGTGGTCATAGCCCCTGGGCTCTGGTGACCTCCTCCGATTGCCCCTTTAGGAGTGGTGGCAGCTGCTCACTGGTAGTGAGTTCTGGCTTGCCTCACTATGTCCTGGTTGGTGCTTCCGTTTTCCTGTCACCTGTGAAACCAACCCCTAACCTCCATTCACAATATTTGAGTACAGAATGTGGTTTCTGTATTTCTGGGTGAGCTCTGAAAGATAGCGGATACCTGGGCTGGTTCCTAAAGGGAGAGAAGAAATTGGCTGGATTCCAGGAAGGTTTTCCAGGGAAGATTGTGTCCCAAGTGCCCTGGAGGTATGAGATGCCTACGTGTGGAGATTCAGGAGAGACAGACAGGCCTGGCAGCGGGGAGCTCCTAACGATGTCGAGAAAGGGAATACAGTATTCAGGTGTTTTAGAAAGCTCTCCTAATTCTACTCAGTACAGATTGGTTAAAAAAATAAATAAATAAAGGGACCAGGGTGGACATGAAACCTGTCAACAGACGATCACAAAGAGTCACATCAGAAGCCATGAAGCTTGAACTGTAACAGCTTCAGGGGTGGATATGGAGAGGAGAGGGCACACCCCTAGGTATTATACTCTCAATTTACTCCAAGAAAAGAAATTTCTTATTTTCCTGGCACACAATAGGTGCCCAGTATTCCCAGAATGAATTAATATTTGAATAACTTATTTGTGTTACAAAACCTCCGTCGCACACTTTCTTCCCCACATTTGTTCCTCCTCACCCCGGCCCAAGGTGCCACAGTGGTATCTGCCCTGCCCTGCCCTGCGGTGCCTGTTGCGTGAGGTCTCCAGGTTTCTGCTTCCTCTTTTCATGACAGCATGGGGTTCAGACCACTCCAGAGCAGCCCTTGCTCTGTTTATTTAATGTTCTTTTCCACTAGAGCCATTCAGTCAGCAGGTATTTACTAAGCACTTACATACTAATAGTTGGCATGTGTATAATAGCACTTACCACGTCTCAGGAACTGTGCTAAACACTTGCCATACATTTGTCTCAACCCTCACAACAGCTCCGGGAAAAGGTGCCACTTTTGCCCTCATTTGATAGATGAGGAAGATACACAGAAGCTGAGTAACTTTTCAGGGTCACCCTGCTAGTCAGTGGCAGAGTGGAAATTCATGCCCTGATGCTGGAACGCAGATTCTGTGACACTAGGCTACTTTGCCTAGCACTGTGTGGGATATAAAGAAACGTACGACAGGTCTGTGGGGAGGAAAGAAGTGAATACACAAAGAGTCAACCCTGATGCTAAAAAGTATATAGTAATTCAAGGCAACAAAAGCCAAGCTGCCACAACCCAGAATGGGTATTGCCGATATGAATGGTAGGGATAATGAGAGAGAGACCATTCCAGAGTGGGGTAATCAGGGAGGCTTAGGGAAGGAGGTAGGATTGGACTTGTGGTTTTCCTGCTGGTTAGGAGACATGGGAATTCCTTTGAAACAATGCAAGAACCGCTTGGAGGTCAGCAATGGGCCGCTGCAAATTACAGCGAGAAGTTAAAGAGCTTTATGCACCTATTCATTTGTGATTTTCTGGTATTTCTATAATGTTAAAGTTTAAACCTAAACTTAAAATAAAAACATTATAAGTGTTTAATCTATTTGAATTAATTTTCAAAAATGTTAGCAAATTATCCCAGTAACATTTATTGATATTCCATCCTCCCCCTCCCACAATTTAAAACACCATGTTTATTAAGTATTAAAATATTTATAGATACTTGGGTCAGTTCTTGTCATTTTATTCTGGTTTCCAGCCTGGGGAACAACTGAAACTCTTAGCAGTGCTAATACTGTTTCTGCTTTGTACCCTGTGAATACTGCCTTGTCTCCCCTCTCTCTCTCTCTTCCTCTCTTGCCCTTCCCCCTTTCCTCTTATTTTTCTCTCTTTTCCCTATTGATGTGTTAAATCTAACTATACTCTCCAAGCTAGCCTACCTTTCCCCATCAAACCATCTTGATGTGTTGGGGGGGGTTAATATGAATATTCATATCTTCTCCCTCCCCCCCAATTTATTGAAGAATAACTGAAATATATAATTATATATTTAAAACATACCATGTAATGACTTGATATACATATATAGTGGAACAATCACCAAGATCAAGTTCATTAACACTCTTGTCACCTGTGAGAATATTTTTGATTTTAACATTGAAGTCATGTTTACTTGGTGAGAGTAATGCAGAAACAGGAGTTTTGAAGCTAACAGGAGGCTAGCCCACTACTGTCCAATATTCAGTGACCCCGATTTTACCAATGAGGAGAGAGAAAATGAATCACTTTTTCAAACTGCAGGGGTCTGATTTGTAAATTGCCATTCCCAGGGTACAAATCTAAAAGTAGCCCCCAAAGATTTATTAACCATTCACAATAGTTGTTTGTAGTAATTGACTTTATTTGCACAAAGAAGTGATTCCCATATTTGCTTTAACTAGACCTAAGGACTAAGTATACTTAACTTCAAATAAAGAAGACAGATTAAATAGGAGCATTAATCTTACTCGTGGGAAATGTACATGAAAATAATTTCTGTCTTTCCTTTCAAAGTAGCCATTCACCACTGATTTTACCCATGAGGCAGGCGTGTAAATAAACACCAGGACAAAGACAAACAGAATCCCTTCTGAACTCAATTTTGTGGCAAGCACGAGGGTCAGGAATAATATTTATGAGGATCCTAAACGAACACAACAACTTATAAGGCGAGGCCATTGGAGATAGGCTTGCATAGTAGTCCCTCTCTTCTTAGTGCAATCTCTCTCACTATGTTTCTTTCTTTTGGGGGAGATTTTGCTTTAGTTCCTTTAATGATAGGATTCCTCCATAGGGTGTTCATGTGGCTCAGTTTAAGTAAGAGACAAGGATATTTTGCAAAGGCTGACCTGCTTTATAAATTTAAGGTGTTGCTGTGCTTTTGAAAGTATAAGGAAGAGTGAAAAAAGGTGGTCATCAACTGAAATCTGTTTGTTGATAGTGGGACTTTGGGGGGGAAAAAAAAACTTCATATCCCCTCAACCACTATTAACAGTTTGGTACAAAGTTTTCCAGTCACAGTGTGTAAAATAAAAACTCTCACGAGGATATAATTAGGAGTTTCTTTTCCCCAGTTCCTTGGGTCTGGCCCAAGGACGGGGTAAGCAGCTGTTTTGCAAAAACTGTCCTCTCTCCTTTACCCGCAGTTGGCCAGCAAATTAATAAGGCTTAATGTCATCTAGTTTTTTGTAAGGAATTAATAAACCATGGTCTCATTCCAAAGTGTTTGGGTGTTTACGGTGTATGGAGTCACATGTTAAGAGGTCCATACTCCATTTTACAAGCACAGCTTCTTCAGCACTTCCAGCTTTCCCCGGTGACCGTGTGGCCTTGTGGCCCTGTAGCCTTGTGTCTTCTTCTTTGTACTCTGGTGCCATCTGTTAAGGACACTGAAGGTCAACCCCTAATCTCACTTTCTAGTAAATAAGTTGTCTACTTGGCCAGGATAAGTCTTTAAATAGCTCAATGCCGTGGAACCAGGTGGAAGGCTAGTGTGAAAGGCCTTGGAGGAGGAAGAGAGAAAGGGCAGCACATCCTCACTCTAGTGTTGACTTGGTTGACTTCCAGTTAAAGCAACTGGCATGTCATGCTTCCCGCCTTTGTAAGGATGACATTTTCACAACCAGCTGGCACTGTGGCACCTAATTCCAGCTCTTTCACAAACTAGGCAGTGGGTGGTGGTAAGTTAGGCAGCATCTGTATTTCGGGTCCCTTTTGATCATAATAGGACTTGTAATGTGTGTGTTATACAATTTCACAGTGCTATTCTAAAAGCTGTATGCAGTAATAAACATGATAGGGCTTCTAAAATGCAAAACACTGTTTATCCCTTTAAGGATAATTCTCCTCAACTCACTCACTTTGGGGCAAAAGAAAACAAAAGGTAAGTGTCTTAAAAACCAGAGGTCTACACTATAGGTTGACTTATATTTGCTTAGCCCTTCACCCAACTCTTCTAGTTTGGGTCTGCCAAAAGAAAAAGAAAAACAAAAAGAAAAAGAAAAAGAAAAAGAAAAAGAAAAAGAAAAAGAAAAAAGTCTAGAGTGGAAAGCAAACCAAACATCTTCCAGCTTTGAAGTCAACTTGTGGGAGCAAATGATAAGAGATGGTGTGTGTAGTAACCTTATACCCACAACATTCCATTGGCTGCTGCTTCGTCCCCCATACGCAGAACCCCCACCCCCACCCCTAGGCTAGCAGATTCTCAGAATCCCCAGAATTGTAGTGCAGTTAGCGGTTCACCCCAAGCAGAGTGTGTTGACTATGAGAGCATGTGTGAGTGGGGGAAGGCACAGGCATCTCTGGTGGGGATGGGATGCAGCAGAGTGACTTGAGGGTGTCAGAAGTTGTCTAGGCAAAGTGGCTTTGGGAAGGCAGAGGCAGAGCTTTGGGGGGTTCTGCAGACCTCTCCTCACATCGTGGAGTTGGGTTGTTAGCACTCCTAGCTGACTACAGGCCTGGTCCTGAGCCCACTGAGGGGGCATGATAGTGGTGTGTCGATTAATGCCTAATAACTGGTTTTGGAGGGGAGAGCAATAAATAAAGCCCTGATTTGTAGAATTTACCAAATTCTCTGGTGTAAATACTCTCACCCACCATGGCTGAGTTAAAGCTACCAGAGTGACGTCATTGAACAAGAGGTTGGGATGAGGTGTAGTGTTCTCCCCATACAGGTCCAATGGATGTAAATAACTTCAAGTGCATGGTAACAGTAAGAGTAATGAAATGATTAGAAAGTAATGTGGTCTAAGCATTGGTTACCTTTGTTTTTAATATAATTTATTTTATTTATGCCTAATTTAACTTTTAATAATGACAGTGTTTAACAACCACCTGGCAAAATTCCTGAGATTTTGACACTCTGCTCCTGTGAGACAGCACGAGCTGGCTCCGGCACACCCTGACCCACAGCAGAAGACCCGGTCACTCGGTGTGTGAGGGAATGTTCACACCTAAGGAGAGCACAAGGCTCCTGCCTCCTACTTTTCCCTCCCCTGGCAGGAGAGGAGCCTAAAGTGGGTCTGAGACCAACAGCTGGGCTTCTTTAACTATCACAACAACAAAGAATAGAACAAACAAATCAAAAACCCCAAACCTGCACCCTGCTGGAATAAAATTTTCATTTCACTGCACAGGTGAATCCATATCCATCTAGCAGATAGAAGATCTGTGCAGGAAGGGTAAGAGGAAGAGTGGGTTCTGAGATGTAAAGAAGATGAGGGCTTGGACAGTGTCAAAACAGACAGGGACTGTCATCGAAGTTTCTAGAAGCCATGTGTGGATGCTGGATGCTTAGGTTGGGGAGAGGAAGCAGGAAAGATGATGGGAAGAAACCAACTCCTTGCACGTCACAGTTCTGCCCTGGGTCAGTTCTGGCTCAATTTTTGAAGAACAGTATTCCCTCATGGGATTCTTATGGTAAAGGAAAAAACCTTCTGTGTCTCAGAAACACATCTTATAAAATAGGTCTCCCAGAATTTAGGCCACAGAGCTGTCCTCAGCAGCTGTAATGGGACACAAAATGAGAAGTGCCTGAGGTGTAGGCACGACCAAATCCTGCCCCACTGAGTACACACGGAGAAGAAAATGACCAAATGCTATTTCTGTCCATTATCAATCCAATCTACTTCTTCCTGAGCAGAGCAGAGTTAGAAATCTAGCCCTAAAAATAACACTGTAATTTGTTACCTGGAATAATCACACCTATCTAAAGCCAGGTTAAAGTGAATGCTTATGTGTGTGTGTGTGTGTTCGTGTGTAAGATGGGGGAGAGAATGAACACTGCCTCGTGCATCTATGCAACAGTAATTTTCATTCCCATTTTGTTCTTTCTGTCCAGGCAGCAGCCACGGTGCTGGAGAGTGTGGGAGGGGGTGGGCCTAGCACTGCTACACCTTCTTTTGGCTGCTTCATGCTTGTGAACCTCTGAGGTCAGCAAAACCAGGAGCCGGGAAGTGGTGGACATGTGCTTTAAATTTAACGATGGGACATGAAAGGTCACTGTCTTTTCCCTCCACTCCACAGCTGCTAATCATGTCCTTCACAGATCAGACTAGAGATGGCCAGAGTTGGGGCATCCTCAGGGCCAGCACAGCCCCCACTACAGAGGAGAGTCCCACAAATGCCTGTTGAATGTATTGATTCCTGAACAAAGAGTCAACATCTGAGTGTCTGACTCGCAGCATGTGAATTGGGAAGAGGCGCCACAGCCACCCCAGGTGCAATGCCACCCCCTAAGAGTCAAGATGGAAAACCAGATGCTGACGGACACCAGCCCCTGTACCTGCACCAACGGTTACTGGTTCATCCAGAAGTGTGGCTCTGCTTGTCAACATTCCTCAGTGTGCTTTGGAGTCAGACAGCCTTTGATGACAAAGGTGTCTTCGATTGTACAGCAGGCCATGCCTATTTTTGGCTTTGGGGTAAGGGATACATAACACTTTAAGAAAAATCTAGTAGAGGAATACCTAGATTTACAAAGAGAGAACTTCATAAATCTCTCTTTTGTGGGGGATGGGGTTGTACCACCAAATTATTGATCATGGGGTTGCTGTAGATCATCCTGTTCCAGGATGTGTCTAAAGTAGGAATCCATGCCCCAAGGCTGATTTGCACACCACTTGTCAGTGGCACATCTAAGTTAAGGGGGCAGCAGAAACCACCATCTACCCCAGCTCTGTCCCTTGCAAGGGAACACTCGTTCTCCCCTCCTGTATCCTCCCTTCTCTTCTGCAGAAAGAGAAATGTCCCCTCAACTTATTCCCAGGAAGTCTGGTGAAGGGACAAGCTGGCTGTCCCTGGGAAAGGACATCTGGGTGGGAGAATGTAGGCTGGGGGAGGCTGAGGCCATGAGTGGAAGGAATTGCGACATCTGCTAAGAATGCCACTTGCACGCTCAGGAGACGCCTGGCACAGGGGGTGAGGCCCACCCAGTGGAACTGTTCACCCAGGGCTCCTGCAGAATCTCGAGGGAGAAAGAAACACGGTCTCCACAGCGGCAGAGCCCCCACCTGTGCACACTGACCCGTTCCCACCACCCAAGGGGGTAAATTGAGCTGCATATTTGATGATGAGGAAGTGAAGTGGAATGTGAGAATCCTCATTACTGACGTCAAGCTTGCCTTTCATTTTATTTATACCCATGACATTGTGACACAGGATCTAATTTTCCATTGTATTTTTTTCCTCTGTTAGGACCCGAGTGATGACAAGTGAATTTGTGCCTGAGCCTGGAAAACAGTATTTTAAATTTGAAGCCAGAGTCCCTACAGGATTGGTGTCTATTTCTGTTTTCCCACCTGCCTGCCCCTCCTTTGAACCTCTGAACTAACCATTAAAAAGGGCAAAAGGGAGCACGCTCCCACAGGACACGTCTGCCTGAGGAGTCAGAGCTCGAGGCATTCAGTTGCCTGCTCTCCACTGGTGACAGGCTGTTCCTTCCTGGCATGGGTGCTGGAGGGAGGCCAGGGAGCAGTGAGGCCGCACGGCAGCCTTGGCACAGAGCCCTGGTTGCTGTCTGGGCATGAAGCTGGGCTCGGGCACCAGGAGGGTGGTTCCAGCTTCCTGGCCCAGAACTGCCTGTGCAGGGACCACTCCACTGTTCAAGCCCTGGTGGGTCCCCACTCCTTCTGCCCCCAGGGGCTGGGCAGGTTTAGGAGCAGAGATGGGTCTGGAGGGAATGGCAGTGAGGGGACGCTGGAGCAAAGGCAGTTACATCCCATGTGCAGAAGCAGCCTTTGGGGCGTGCCTAGGATGAAGGTGAGAGTGGTGTGTGTCCAGCACGTGGACAGAGCTCCTTGCTCTGCTGCGGGACTAGGGCTGCATTCAACCATATAACCAGTCTCCCTCCATTACCTTCCACAGCCTCAAATCCAGACAGTGTCTCTAACGTGGGCCCCCACCCGGAAATGAGAGCTCTGCCTGGGTCCTCACAGACCCACGACTATTTCAGTAGGGCCTCCTGTAGCCAGCTTTTCATCAGTGTTTTTCAGCCTCTCACCCCAGAGAAATCTCCACTTCCTTATACTCAGTTCAGAAGGTGTTTGTTATTCAGGATTCTGATGTGGAGGCCTGATAAGAGAGGCCTAAGGCCTCCCCAGTTAGTAAACCAACAGTCTGAGGATTTAAAAACTAAGAAACACAAGCACAGCCACGCCCCAAGAGGTGGCCCAGTCCCAGCTCCTGTCACCTGAAGTCTTCCAGGATATTTAGAAATGGGTGTCAGTGAATTTTCTCTGCATTTACTTTGGATGTCTTGTTTGTTTTGTTTTGTTTTTGAAACAAAGGTTTCCCATAGCACCAATAAAATTGGATCTGCCTTTATTGAATGTCCCGTAGGCTATAGGCCTGACTCGGGGTTTGTTGCCTTACACTTGTGTGTCGCTTCCACTTTTCTGGGTCAGTTTAGTAAGCATGGTACAGAAAGGCAGTGTGGGAAGCCAGAGGGAACACTTCCGAAGCTGTCCTGGTCTCTCACCTCAGACTGCCCCACAAGTGTAGGAGTTGCTTGAAGAGGAAGGGGCCATCATCATGTGCAACAGCTTAGGCCAGGCCTTCAGAATTCTGTCTTCCCCAGCCCACCACAGCCCCAATTCCAAAAGCCGGTTTCTGTCTAATCAGCCTGTCTCAAATGCTGCCTGTGGGCAAGTATATCAAGTGCTTTCTACTGGGTGCTGGGGTAGAGGTGGGGGCCACAGGTGAGGAGGGATGAATGAGACACAGGGCCATTTCCATTAGCCAAAAAGTGCAGCAGCAACACAAGGCTGCAGGAAATAAACACAGTAGAGAGGAAACACTCAGTGGATTCCATGGCCTCAGGATGTAAGTGGATGAGACCTAGGGTCATATCGGGATGCTGGTGTCACTTAGAAATCCCTTTCCCAGATCTCTTTAGGAGGTTGCTTGGAACAAGTGCAGGACATTTGTTACTAGCTCTGTGATTTGAGGAAGGTTCTGAAACTCTGTAGGCCTCAGTTTCCACAACTGTAAAAGGGAGATACTGGGCCTGTCACACAGTTATTGTGGGGCGGATAAGGTTAGGGAGACAAAACACTCCGCGGCATCAAGCTCATGGCAGGGGCTTTCAGAGCCCCGCGGAAGGTCTGCTTTTCAGTCTTAGCCCAGCCATGTGGTTCCAACCCTCTGAGTTTTCTTTGTGGCAAGCTTCTAAGGTGGGGAATCTGAATGCTGACCAAGCAGAGATGACTGCGTTGATTAAGATATGGGGTGAAGAAGGGGCAGGTGAGCCCCGGGACTCAGCGTCACAGTGTGGGGGGAGGAATTGTCTTCATAAGCAGGTGTTGGAAAAGATGAGCTGAGGAACATGGAAACATAGCTGGCCTGATCCTCACTGTGCTCCCCAGGGTGGAGCCGGTTTGGGGATGGGGCTGCCTGGGCCAGGACTGTTTTTGTCTTCAGTCTGCCTCAGAGCTTCATATGAACCTGATGTTGTCTCGGGCTCGGGGAGGGAGCACTGAGTGTGGTTTATGGTACGTGGCACCCGTTACCCTCAACCCCTGTCATGGCCCCCAGCTGCCCACAATGCTCTGGGTGCTGCCCTGGGTGTTCCTGTGCCATGGAGACTTAGCTAGAAGAAGCATTTGTGTGCAGCTGTGGTTGCGAAGGATCTCACAGGTATGCTCTGGCAACCGTCAAGAGAAAAATGTGTATCTTAAAAAAATATTTTCCTGAGGAAATTGAAATCCAAATATCTTACCTGTCTGACCAAGAGGTGGAAAGTGAACCTTGACTCTGTATTGTCCACATGAGGCCTGAAACGGAGTAAGTCCCTGGTTAATAGACAGTGAGACATCAGTGCCGGCTTCGGAGTAGCTCCCAGTGAAAAGTAGGAGTGGTCACAATCCACTGAGAATCTGAAAACCTCACAGCTGAAAATTCGGATTTCCTCCTTCACTAAGTTGTTTACCCAAGCTGCTGAAAAACAACTAATTGTTCTAATTGATTTTCCCACCTCCAACTCTCTCACCTAACTCCCCCCACTGCCCCCGCCATTTGTACAGGTGGTTTCTCAGCAATGCATGAATGCATGAGGCTTGGCTCTCTTTTCTGCTGTGTCCTTCATGGCTGGAGGCAAAAGTCCACACAGTGGACTAAGAAGTACTCTGGTGTCTCCCAGCCAGGTTGGCTCACAAGCAGGGTATGGTTAGGAAAAACTGACCAACAGATAAGCGTTGATTGAGTACCTACTGTGTGGCAAGCACAGTATAACAAGGCTATGAGTACACGAGGTCACTGCCTTTGTAGAACTCAGAGTTTGGTGAAGAAGATAGATTTTAAATATACCAACAGTTATATAATATGCAGATTGTACTAGATGAATAGCTATTATGAGAAAGAATGACTTAGGGAATATAATAAAGACTGGGGAGCTGGGGTCAAGGAAGGTGTCTCTGAGAAGGTGATGGGTGAGATAAAGCTGAGAACAGTGCTTCTCGAAAGTTAATGTACGTCAGAGTCACCTGGAGAGTGTGTTTAAAAAACAGGTTTCTGGGTCCCACCCTCAGAGTTTCTGATTTAGTAGGTCTGAGTTGGGCCCCAAAACTTGTGTTTCCAATCAGTTCCTGGGTGAAGCCAAGACTGCAGGTTTGGAGACTACACTTTGAAAATCCCTAGCCCAGAGGGTGGGTAGGAATTGGCCAGGCGAAGATAGCTGGGAGAAGATCGGCGCAGCAGAGGGAGCAGCGTGTGCCGACACCCAACCAGGGGGAAGATCAGGTGGCAGGGCTTTAGGTAATGGAAAGGTCGGTGAGTCATCAGTGCTCCAGTGGCTTGAGGTGATGTTAGAGCCAAACCTGACCCTGTCCCATTCTGAAACTCACTCCAACAGAACCACCTCCAGGAGGTCCAAGAAGAATGATTCCATTGACCCTTGAAGGTGCCCTGAGGCAGCATGAGGCTCATAGAACTGAGCTGCCTCTGAGATTTTGGGAAGATTTAAAGTAATACAGCCTGTAAGGGGCTGAGCACAGAGTAAATGTTCAGTTCATTCTGGTTTCCTTTCCTCTCTCCATTCCCTGATTTGAAGCATGGCTTTGTCTCAAATTCCCTGTTTGGGCTATAAGATAATATGTTCCTGAGTTAGTGCTGAGATGCTATCCTGTAGCTGCAAGCCAATGTAGTTACTGTGGAAGTGATCCTGGACACCTCAACTGGAATCCAGCTAAAGAGGTGCTGAAGGTAAGAAACCTGGACACCACTTGTGAAGAGTAGGGGTGTGTGTGTGTGTGTGTGTGTGTGTGTTTCATCTCATGAGTTCATAAATGTCATGGGGTTTTAAACCAAAGAAAGCATGGGTTGGGTTTTTGAAGCCAAATTGTGTAATTGGCATTAGGCCAATTCAATTCAGAGAATGTTTATTGGGTGCTCACTTTATACCAGGTACTATGCTGGGTTTTGGGGAGATAGGTAGGTGATCAAGACTCCTGCTTTTGAGGAGTTCCCGGCCTCGCCGGGAGATAGACACATAAATAACATGGAGCAGTGGGATAAAAGCCGCAAGAAAGGTCTGTGCAAAGGGCAACAAAAACTCAGGAGAGAGAACAGTTCCGCCAGGGGAGGCAGGGGAAGGTCACAGACAGAGAGTAACATCCGAGCCAAGTCTGGAAAGGAAACATCTAGAGAAGAAGCAGAACCGAAGGGTAAATGAACAAATCTCTTTTAAGAACTTTTTTGTTATTGTTTAAGCTCTGACCTAAATCATCATTATGAGTCTCCAGAAGATACATGCCACGTGGTGTTGAATTTGATTTAAAATATTGCATAAACCATTATATATAGAAACACACATGGAAACAATCTGAAAATATTTCTCCTCAAATACAGTGCCATTTGCTTTTATGAAGTTGCTATTTCTGGATGAGAATATGAAATATGGTTTTTTTTTTTTGAAACTCAGAAGAAATCATATCACCATCCCAAGTGAGAATAATTCACTCATTCATTTATTTAGTCAGTCAGTCAGTCAACAAACATTTAAGTAGAAAGTTCAATTTTTGAAGCACTACCATAGGTCCTTTGGTGGCAACAAAACATATGTAAGCCTGGCCCTGCCCTCAATGCTCTTCAACACTTAAGAGTGAGAAAACCACCTGCACACAAATAGTTCTAACACAAGTAAGTGGTAAGTGACATAAGGGAATACAAACAAAATGTTCCTCATCTGAAGGCAAGCAGCTACTCTCTGATTGGAATAACCAAAGGACAATGACTGTTTATGGAAGCCACTTGAATTCGGCCTTGTGATGTGGGACAGGATTAGATGTTCAAAAATGAGTGCACGGGAGATATTCCAAGCAGAGGAAGATTTGTGAACAAAAAGGGTGGAAAGTACTTGGAAACAGCACTTTGCCCTAATTAGGGGTATGACTTGGGGAGAGAGCTAGAAGAGGGAACTGTCAGCCTCACAGCTAAGTTTGAACTTGATTCTACTGGCTGTGACTTCTTGGAATTTGAAATGCCAAGCATTTGTCACTTGGTCCTTTGTACACTTATTTTAGTTGGCATCTCAGTCCTGACCTTCATCTTGGCATAATTGTGTCTAACCCATAGAATATCTTTTAAAAAATCAGTCCTTTTATGCCAATAGCAGTAAAATCACAACATGGCTCCAAATAGCCATGAGGGCCACAGGTTGAAAGTAGACCGTTTTTGTCAGGAATTTACGATTCTGCATCTGGAGACTGGAAGAGATGGCTTTTGCATTAGAGTCCCTTCAGGAAACAGATGAAGGCTTGTCCTCCTTAGGTGTGGCTGGTTGTGGGCAGGGATGGTGCAGTGTCCCTGGGCTGTGAGAGCCAAGAAGCTGTTACCACCCCTAGGCCAATAGTAACACCCCTAGGCAGATGGTAGTGGGCAAGGGACACAGCAGACACTGGGTCTTGGAAAGAGCTCTACATTACCAAGGAAGGACACAGCTCCTGCCTGTGCTCCAGTCACGTGTTGGGGCCTCCCGTTCACTGGACCCAACTAACTGGAAGCCCAGGCAAGGAGCCCATTGATATAGTCCCTGCAGGTCAGCCTGCCAGGGCACCGGGGCTAACACACCATCCAGCACGATCCTCTTTAGTTGCAATGTTTCTAGCATTCCAAACCACAGTCAGCCTCCATTTAACAAATATCTTCCAAACACGTGTGTGGCCCTCAGAGGGAATCAACTGGAGGGCTAGCTGAATGGGTAGATGGTGAAGGAGCCTCTGGCTGAGACAGCTCACTGAATAGCAGCCTAACTACACGGCAAGGCTGGTGAACACAGGGTGAGGCCACTGGGCCCTCGGAGCCCCAAATTGTGCCCAGAGCTTAGTAGGTCCCGATCAGTATTTATCTGAATAACAAGACAGATGAAACATCAAGCACACCAGGCAACGCAAAATGCACTGGGAGTCTTAGGTCAGGAGAACCCACAGTTAGGATCAGACGCTACCGTTCTTAGAGCTGGGACAAGCTCTAAGACAGTGTTTGTTTTTCTGCTGCTTCTACCTTTTTTAGGTCAAAGTTTCTCAGGGAACAAAGGCCATTTAATGATGTTGGGCAGATGAAGGGTAATCTTTCCTTTTAATCTTTTCAGTCACTTAAAAGGGCAGCATGACCCCTGCTTCTCAACTTCAGTTAATTCATTCATTTATTCTCTCAGTGAACATTTATTGAGTGCTTATTTTGTGTCTTGGAATTCAAAAATAAGGCAGAAACAGCCTCAAGAGGCTTAGTCCTGTGGGAGCTACAGACAGGACGTTAGGAAACCATAGTACTCATGCTAGCTGCGGGAAATGCAGGCTGCTGTGGGGGCAGCAGAGGATACCTCAGCCAGGCAGGCCTCTCAGGATGGGTAAACTGAGTCCTGAAGGCCTTTTCCACCTGTTTACTTTGTCTGTGACATCTGTGGCCCCCTGTCAATAAATAAGAGAGTAGGTAGTGACTTGCAATGCAAATTACTGGCTGAGGTAACACTTTGACTCCAAGGAGCTGTAAGCTAATCAGTGAACCTAGATGGAGGGCACAGCCCTTCCTTCTCCTCGAGAAGAGGAGCCAGAGGTCAGGGTACAGCACACAGACATCTGGATTAGCGGGAGGAGAGAACAGGTAAGGAGGAGAGGCCAGGGGCTGACTAGACCTCAGAGAGGGCAGAATTTTTTTTGGAGGCTCAGTACTATTTACCTTTAACTCTTTGCAAACAATCGGAAGGTATGTGAGGAGGTTTGTTAATTCCTGCTTGTTTGTTTTAGCCCCTGGCAACTGAACTGTATATGGGGTCCAAGGTCTCAGAAATGTTGCATGTGGGCCTGCATGGTCCACATTAACACAGACCCACCTGATTTGTGGAGGTGGGTTTGCTCGTTCTAAAACACAAGCTATTTTGTTACAGAACTGCTTCATTCCCAGAGGTTTGGTTAATCAGAACATTCTTGTTTTTAACTTGAGTATTATGACTAAAAATAGGAGCAAAAAATAAGTTCGGGAGGAGGAGCAAAGGGGGAGAAAGAAACAGAGTGTTGTCAAAATCTAAGGGGCGAAGGTTTCTTAATTTATGTTGCCCCCTTTGAAAAAAAAAGCCTGCTAGCATTGTGAGAAGCTGACTAAACTGTGCTTTAATTCTTAGGTAAATTTATAAAATAGAAATGTTTTAAAAATGTATTCTCTTTTCCCTTCACCTTATTTTTTAATGGAGGAAAAAACTTTAAGCGCCAGAAAGTGTTGCTGGATTAGGTGTGTGTGTGTGTGTGTGTGTGTATAGCTGTATTTCATTTTCTAGAAGAACATTACTTCTGTTAGGGAGTAACTCTCCATTTGCAGCATTTAGTGTGTTTAGAGTTCTGAGGTCCTTGTCCTGGAAGAAGTTATGCTGGGACAAAGCTCTGCCCAGAGGGAAGATGATTATACCTTCTGGCCATCTGCTGAAGTCTTCTGTGTCAAATCATCTTTCTGTTCACCTCTTTCTTGGAAATCTTTGATCCTTAGCTCTCTGTGGGGGGGCTCCACCCACAGGCCCCCTCCCCCGCAGCTGCCACAGATGAGAATAAGTCTACCAAGACATGATCTGCTTGGGGAGGAAAGGTGGCAGATCTCTCAAAGGAGAAGGGCCAGGAGCCTGTTCCTCATGGGCTTTTATTAGGTTCATTTACACAAGAATTCAGGTAAAGCTCATTAATCATTGCCAGGCAGTAAGGGTCAAACAATGGATAACAAAGAACTCTGAGGGCCTATTTTGAGTCAGGGTCAGATAGCTAAAGAGGTATAAAATGTAGAGGAGCAAACTTACTTCTTGTTTGGACACATCATTTAATTGAGAGCATTCTAAACAAAGCAGGTTTCACAGGATTTTACATATTCTTTCTTAGGCCTGATTGCCTGGGGAACCTGCTCTTTCCAGCACAGGGCTGTACCACCCTCTGTCATTGTTTCAAGCTTAGGTGGAGCAAGGGAAGTAAGGCAGGCAAGAGATTAGGAGACTTCTCACAGACAGAATGAGAACTCAGGCTTTGTCAAAACTGAGGGGTGAGGGTCCATCACCCCCTTTTGCTGTAGCCCCCAAAGTCCTTCCTTGGGGGCCTCCCACGTGACCGTGCCTGTTTTAGGTCATTTCCCCCTTGGGGAATCTTACCTGTCATTGGCTAACCGACCAAGCATTGGGGGCCAGGCAGGGTGAAGTAAAAGGAACAGAAGCAGTGCTCCTGCCAGGGAGATAAGCCTTTGTCTCCTTGGTGGCTTATGGTCCAAGGTCATTCCCTCAGCCTTAGCCTTGGCAGGGGTTACAGCTTCTGAAACCAGGCAGGGTGGTTCCCAACAGCTCTCCAGCTCACAATTTCTTCTTTCATCTGTATATTGATGATGCCTAAATTTTTAGCTCTAACCCAAACATGTTCTGTCACTAGCAAACCTGTGTCCTCTTACCTACTAGACATCTTTCCTGTGTGTTCCATGAGCAACTAAAACCCAATATACCCAAAACTGCTCACGAGAATGCTAGCTCTCACCTGACTGGTACCCATCTACATGGAAGGTGCTACCATCCAAGAGTCCCTACCTATAGCCCATCGGTCCCCAAGTCCTATTCTATCCCCGAATTTCTCTGCTATTCTTCTGCTCCTCTCTATTCCTAAGGCCAAGTGCTCTACCTCAGGCTCTCCTCAGCTGTTTCTGGATTGTTATTAATTATCCCTCTAATCCCCATCAGCCTTCTCCAACCCATGCTTTCCTCCACCACCAGAGTTATCTTTGTAATGTGCAAACCTCCATGTCTATTCCTCATGTAAAATCTTTGAGGACATCTCCATTTTCCAGTTCTCCATATCAGTGGATAAGTTGTTAGATAGTTTCCTTCTCTGTGATGGCTTTCCTCCTCTCACATGGGCCACTGCCCCTGAGGATCCTCCTTGCTGGCATCTCCTGTGTTCTCCCTGTAAGAGTTGGCAGGCCCAGAGTGTGATTCTCCTGCCATCTTCTCCTTTCTGAATACATACCACCCTTAGGTGACCTTTCCAGCACCATGGTTTACAGCAGCAACCACACACTGGCGACTCCCAGATTTATGGCTCCAGCTTTGACCTTTCTGCTGAGCTCCAGACACAGAGATCCAGCTGTCTCCTTGACATCTTTTTTTTTTAAGTCAATTTTAGAGATGGAGAGGGAAAAAGAAATATTGATTTGTTGTTCCACTTATTTATGCATTTTTTTGGTTGATTCTTGTATGTGCCCTGACTGGGAATTGAACCTGTAACCTTGGTGCATCAGAATGACACTCTAACCAACTGAGCTACCTGGTCAGGGCCTTGACATCTTCACTTGGATGACTAATATAGACTAGAAATGAGCAAGGCCAAAGCAGGGCTCTTGACTTCATTCCCTTCTTTATCTGCTCCTCCCCTACCCTTCCCCATCGCAGTAAGTGGTGCCACCATCCATGTAACCGCTCAGGCCAAAAACCTGTGGTTCTTTCTTCTCTCTTTCCACTGCACTCCCTACATATACTCCATCACAAGTCCTGTTAGCCTTACACTCAAAGAGTCCTGTTAGCAACCTGAACCTGACCAATTCCTGTCAGTCTGTACTGCTTTCTCCCTAGTTTCCACACCATCTTTCACTTGGATTATTCCAACAGCCTCTTCCTGCCCTACTAGCTTCCACTCTTAATTCCCTCGAATTCTCCACATAGTGGCTAGGGTCATCTTTTCAACAAGAAAATCATATCATGTTTCTTTTCTGCTTAAAACCATTGCAAGCCTTCCTGTTGCACCTGGCTATGCTAGCATCCTGTTTCTTCCTTGAACTTACCAAGTATGTTCCTGCCTTGAGGATTTTGTATGTGCTGTTGCCCCTCCCTGGCATCCTCTTTCCCCACATCTTTATATTCCCAGCTCCTTAGGGTAATCCATGTGTCATTTCAAATGTCTCTTTCCAGGGAAGCCCCTCTGATTTCCCAAACTAAAGTGGTGTCTCCTTCATTCTGAGTTCATTGCAGTGATTTGTTTCATTGTCTTCAGATAATAATATGACCTTTTATTTTTTCTTTTCTTTTTTTAATTGTCTTTCTTCTACTAGAATATAAGCATCATGACCATATGGATTGTTATTTAAAATCTACCCTCAGCACCTAAAATCATTCTTGATACACAGCTAAAAAATATTTGTTGAGTGTATAAGTGAATACATAGAAAAAATTTGCCTCTGTTAGAAATACCTCTCTAGCTAGCTCAATATGTTGAATGTAGTATAAGTATCAATGAAGAGTGGGAGGGGCTTGGCTCTCAAACACACTTAAAGGAATGTGCAGCAGCCGCTTGACTCTGTGGCCTCTCCTCAGGTACAAGTGCAAGGTTCTCATTATTAATGCTAAGTAATAATGGGATATTTTATTGATAATGCTGAACTTCCCAGCCCACATTTAATCTTTGCAGATGGATCCAGGGCCTCCAGAAAGCCTCTAAGCCACAGGACCAAAGCCCATCCCAGGGACAACTGCAGGTTTATCCTGAACTTTCTCGTCTCTCTTTTTGTCCTGAGCATCCAGGTTGGAGAATGCCTGATCTGGCACTCTGTAGGAGGTGTGTTAGGTCTCCTCAGAGTAGCTTTGGTTGATTCCATCTGATGTTTCAATATGATTAGGAAAAATTTGGGCTAGGACTCTGGATCTACTAGAAGGACAGATTAGAGTGAGTGAGACCATAGGAGACACCAAGTGGCTTCTCAAAGTCTGTCCATCTGTTGTCAGAAGGACAGTTATATACCGTTTGTGTAGTCCTTTGGTTCAGGATAAGGATGGTGAAATTGGTATAATAATAGGTCAACCAGATGGAAGAATTACAAGGGGAGGTGATACGAGGGTTGCCAGTGACATGGATGGTCATGGGAAGTGAGCCACAGACTTAATTCCATCAGAAATGATCAAACACTGTAGCACTTGACTGTACCGGTGTCTCCCACTGTGGCAATCACTGAACACCAGCTTCTCAGCACTGTCCACATCTTCAGTCTTCAGAGGAGAATGCTTGATGATGTTCAGAGGAACCTAAGCTGGCGCGCCCCATTTGTTCAGCCTCATGAATGGAACCAAAATCATGTTGTCTTTGATCACTTTTCCAGCCCTGAGTGGTCAGGCTTCTAGTTCCTAAGAGAAAACTACTTCCTTCTTTCCCTCATATCTCTGCATGTTGGGTTATACACCTGAAACATACAGATCCTGCAACATGTTATCCGGGGCCTCCAGAAATCCAACAACCACGGGCCAACAGCCACCGCCTTCCGTCGTCTCATATTCCAAACAGTTAGACACATAGGGCCATAAGCAAAACTGTGAAATGGGTGAAATTAGGTTTTTTAAAATCCATGCCCAAGGACATATTTCCATTGATTTTAGAGAGAGGGGAAGTAGGGGGCGGGAGAAACATCAACATTGATCAGTTGCCTCGCGCACACATGCCCCGACCAGGGACTGAACCTGCAACCTAGGTATGTGCCCTGACCAGGAACAGAGCCAGCAGCCCCTTGAAGCATGGAACGATGCTCCAGCCCACAGAGCCACGTGGCCAGGGCTGAGTGAGTTTAGTTTTTGTTGCCCGTTTCCTTTCATCCCATTGATGTCTAGCCTTCTAAGTAAGCAATGTGTTAAGCTGCTCTTTAGGGAAGAAGAGAGTGTCTAACACAGAGTCTTATGAAAGTTTAAGAGGCACAAAGAGGTACTGCAAAGAGAAATGTTTACGGTTTTAAATTTTAGGATAGGTCGATTCCAATCCAATTAGAAAAAAAGCACTTTGAGGAAATTTCAAGCCCTGTACAATCTGAGTGGGGGAGATGTCATGGGCATGAGCAGGGGGTGGGGTGGACTCTAGTACCTCTTAGTTAAATCACACTACGCTGGCTATCAATGACTCTCTAGCTTTGTCCAGGCGGAGATGACAAGGACCCAGATAAGTTCTGGGCTGCAAAGGGAGGGATAGGCCAGTAACACTAAAATGGAAGTGGTGACTATTTGGTATGGAGAGCGAGGGAGGAGGAAAGCTAGATAGCTATAGTTTCAATTTGAAGAGTTGTTCGTAGCATTAACCTCTAGGGATCAGATTTGGCAGGGAGGTGATGCTTTCTGGTTCAGAAACTTTCACTGTGAGATACTGATGGTACTCACACAGAGCGATGTCCAGCAGGCCTTGTGAAGTGTGAGAGCAGAGCTTCAATATACTGTTTTAGACGCCTCCCAGCCCCTACCCCCAGCTACACTGAGAACTCTGTGCCTTTGGTTTCTTTTAATTTTTCTTGTTTTCTTGTTTTTTTTTTCTTCCCTTTGCTTCAGCTTCCTTTCCTTCTGTCCCTTCCCTTTTCTTCTCCTTTCTTATCTCTTCTCTCTCCTTTCCTCTCTTTAAAAATCATACCCCACTCTATAATCCCCTTCCAGGAACAGAGCAGGAAATAAATATCCAATGGGTTAAGGGTTGGGCTTCATTTTGCTATATTATGACAGGGATAGAGTGGAGAACTCTTAAATATTAGGCATCCAGAGACACTATATCTAACACATCTATGCAAATTCTCAGAACTCTGGCTCATAGTTTGAGACACTGTTTGTTTTTATGCAATATCTTGGGAACAGTAGACAACCTGCTGGATGCACAGGCATGCACTGTGCACAGACAGCCTCCTAGTCCTCCCTGAGTGGCTCTTCTGGAAAATCCCCACACTTACAGGAGCGAATAATGGCCTTTTGTTTTTCTTTCGCAGATAATTAGAAAAGGGATTCAGAGGATTTGGTGCCTTTACCTTTCCCCGTCGTGTCTTTGTTATTCTTTTTTCTTGTTTTATTTTCATTTTATTTACTTTTCTTTCTAATAATATTTGTGTTCTTTGCTTGGGTCAGTTTACCCTTGAGTTTTTCAAACAGTCATGTTCCCTGCTGGCTAATTTTTCCTCAGATTTTTTGAAAGTTGTTCAATTGTGTTATACCCTACCACCAAACCTCAACCTGAACATGACCTTTCACTTTCTGATGCCGTTGTTGTTCTGCTTTTCCTTGTTTTTACAGGGTCTAACAAGGCTGTGACTATGAAATAAGGATGAATTATGCTGCTAATTTAAATGACCTTATGCCTTCTGCTTAATCCCTTTTTGCCTGACTTTCCTATCTGTGGAAGGAGGAAAGGTATTCATTTTACTGTTGTATATAAATTACCACGAGTTTTGTGGCTTAAACAACACACACATATTATCTCATTTTCTGTGGGTCAGAAGTCTGGGCATGGCTGTATCAGATCCTCTGGGTCAGCTAGGGCTGCAGTCTCATCTCAGGTCTCGACTAGGGAAGGGGTCACTCTCAAACTCTCCTGGTTGTTGGCAGGACATATTTCCTTTCAGTTTGTTGGACTAAGGGCCTCCGTTTCTAACTGGCTCTTGGCCAGTGACACCATTAGTTCCTTTCCACGTGGCCTCCCCAGCATGGCTGCTTGCTTTATCAAAGCCAGGAAGAGACAGTCTCCTAGCAAGACTGTGGCATAATCATTGAAGTGGTACCCCATCACTTTTGCCATACACTATGAGTAGCAAGTCATAAGTTACCCCCCCAATTGAGGAGAGGGGATCCCACAAAGGCGTGAACACTGGGAGGTGGGGATAATTTGGGGCCATTCTAGAGTTCACACAGAGGAGTTTCTTATGACTCTGAGTGCCTTTAAAAAAGTCTATAGAGGCTAAATTCACTGTTGCCATGCCATATTGTAGGCCTTTATGGATTATGACTAACGCCAAAACAAGAATGTCTTTCTTTATCCTATGGACTAGGTTTTACTTATAAAAATGAGGGGTTTTTTTCCCCCTTGCAATTAGGAGATCTCATCAGCCTCTCTGATGAGAAGGTCAGCAGGAAAAGATTGCTGTTGTTGATCTTGGTTTTGACTGGACTGATTCGGCTCCTGTGGGCAGCTGAGAAAGGAAAGGCCTTTGCTGATGCTTGCTAGGTCTATACTAGAAATCTCTCCTCCCTATGGGAGCCAGGTATGGGGTGGGTATGATAATAACCAGGAGCAAGATGTCGGGTTTATTTACAGCTGAGGCATTTAATTAGCTACAATTTATTACTTTTTGAAAGTGCCCAAAAACTGCACATCTGCTCAGTCGTTTGATTCCAGCTCCTTGAACAGATTGAGAGGGGGCAGGAAGGGCAGCAGCACCTTTGGTGTGATTCGCATTTGACTCATGTTGATAAATTGTCCACACAGTTAAGACTGAGGACTAGTCCGTGGACACACAGAGTGAAGTGCTATTCATTTGAATACAAAAGTCCTCCTTTGCTTTGAGGAAGAATGATCTTTGTTATATATTATATATAATTATGACTAATGTATCTGATTTTAGAATCTCTTTAAAATAACTGTGTATACAAATTTGAGCTGGGGAACGAGGAAAATCTGATCCTTTAGTGTTTTCTTGGGGGTGTAGGCGCAAGGAGAGTGGAAGAGGGTGGGCATGAAGAAGAGGAAGCTTGCCCCCCACCCAGTCCCCTAGGGGAGAGTGAGGCGCTGCCTGGAGCAGAGCCCCTGGGGGAGGGGGGAGTGGTGTTAATCAGGCTGAAAGTCAGGCTCCACACCCAGGAGGGGCGCTAGGACCCAGGCACCCTCCGGCCTCGGACGTGCCTCAGGACTGAAGGCGCAAAGAGGCTCAGGCTCGCGGCCAGAGTCCGTTGGATCGGATCTACAGACCCTTCACGTGGTTGCCAGGGCTAGGGTGCGGGGTGCCGGGTCCAGCTGCCCCGTGTCCTCTGAGCCGGGCGCCCAGAAGCCGCCTGCTGCCGGCATGGACCATCCTCGCTGCTGGCCAAACACCCGCCAGGTGAGCGCCCCTTACGGGGGTCGGTGCGTCCAAGGGCCGCCCCGTTCCACCTGGGCACCTGGGCGCATGGGGGCCGATTTGGGTTGTACACGCAGGGGTCACAGGCACAAACCTAGAGTTGTCCCTTGGCCCCCTTTCAGGCACCCCCGCTGCTGAGAAGGGGTTCTTTCTTGTTTCCACCAGTCTCTGGGTATCCCAGTGCCCAACTCCGTTCTTCATTTCCGGGAGGGAAGCACCTCTAGTATCTGGTGTAACCATCAGGCTGAAAATTACAAATAAAATAATCGCCCACTACCAGTCGCTCTTCGCTTCTGGACGGCGCTGCACAGAAAGCAGCAGTGCTTTCCTGGGCATTAGCCCAGCTATTGCGAGGTCGGGCCAGCTCCACTGGCTCCTGTTGCTCTGGAGTTCCCACGCTTTCTGAGCGGTGGTGCCTCTGTTTTCCTCTCTGTGCTTCCAGTGGCTGCGTAGCTGCCTCCCCTCTTTAAGCCCCAGACCTGAACAAGGAGGGGGCTGTTCTGGCACGTGAAGCCTCACTGCCCTCACTTCAGCGCTCTCTGGCGACTTAGTGATGAGGGAACTCGCTTTCACCCCGCTCAGCTGCTGGGACAGCGCTTGTTGGGCAGACAGACCTAGCGTGAGGTTCAAACTACCCGCCGCTTGTGGGGGAGATGGAACACGAGTACAAGGAAGGGTCTCATAGCGTGGGTCACAGAAAGGTGCCAAGGAGAACAGTCTGTGGGGCAGGGAGGGGCGCTTCGTCCGAAGGGGGAGCTGCACAGGTGGCTGACACTCTGAACTTGGTGGGGGTGGGGGGGCGCTCTCCTGTGTGGCAGTGTCAGCTGAAGTGCCCTTGGTTACCTGGATCAAGTAGATGTGATCCCCTGGATTGTCGCGGGAGATGAGGATTGCACCGGCCTTTTTCAAAGGCTTGTTGGCTAGGGGTCCTCGGTCTTCAGTAGGCTTCTCTGTATACCCTCTGGACTACCCATGCTCGCTCATCCATTCCGCTTCTGCTTCAATCTGACACCAGTTTACCGGCTCCATGTTGCCAATCACAGAAAAATGTCGCTGACGAGTTGCTGTGGGCGACCTGCAAGACCACCGCACTACAGCAGTGGGTGTCCAACTGCCCCTGCAGCCTTAGTAGGCCGCTACCAGGTCAGGGCGCTGGGGGGCGTGCCTGCTCTGACAGTCACAAGCTGGTGTAGGAACCTGAAGTTAAACACGTAGTGCTAACCCAGTAGAGAGACTTCCTCTAAACTGTGTTGGGAGACAATCAAGAAAAACATTTACACAGGCCCTGTGGGGGATAGGTGAGGGGCAGAGGACTCTCCGTCTAGGATTTTATAATCTGAGGGCTGGCACTGCAAGTTCTGCTTGACTGCCCTGGAGACCTTGAATGAGCTATTTTAACCTAGTTCGGTTTTCCAAGAAGCAAAAACGGAAGGACGATAATTTGCCAGCATTGGGAAGCCAGTTCCAGCCCTAATTATACCACTGACCAGCTGTGAAACTTTGGGCAAGCCACACAACCTGTCTGGGCCTCAGCTGCCACAAAAGTTTCAAAAAGAACCCTTAATTCTGGGGTCTACTGTGACAGTATTTGCCAAGCTTAGAAAGTCTACAAATGCTCACTAGTTCTTTGTAGTCTAAATTGTACTGGTTCCACACAGCACCCATGGACTGAAAAGATACTGGAGCAGAACAGCGGGTGAATTGAACTTTAATTCCAATCTGTTTATAGAGCTACCCACATCTTTCAGGCTTAATGTCTATGGAAATAAGCCTAGCTGGTTTAGTTAATACTTAGAATGCACTGCAAAGGACCTCAGATAGAAAGTCTGGTTTAGCCCTGGCTGGTGTGGCTCAGTGGATTGAGTGCAGGGTGGCTGGTTCAGTTCCCAGTCAGGACACATGCCTGGGTTGTGGGTCAGGTCCCCAGTTGGGGGTGTGAGAGCAACCACACATTGATGTTTCTCTCTTCTCTTTCTCCCTCCCTTCCCCTCTCTCTAAAAATCAAAGATTAAATAAATATAATCTTAAAAAAAAAAGAAAAGACCTTTAAAAAAAAGTCTGGTTTAAGTTAGAGTGTGATATCATAAAAGATTCTTTCTATGCATTTGAAAGACCCTTCTCATAACCAGTCCAGAAAAGAGCAGAGAAGCCCCAGACCGATCCCTCAGTACCAGAGGGCCGAGTGCTGCAAATACCGTGCAGGCACCTGGGAATGACTCTGTTAATATTAACTTCTCTGAAAAGCAGCTTATCGGTTTGGTAATGAAGTCATAAAATTATCTTTGGAATCTACATTAAATATGGGAATGCCTAATATTGCCAGAGTTTATTGAGGTAAGCACTCCTTTAAAAAGCATTGCCTTTTTATTTAATTTCAGGAAGGGAAATAAGCAGGATGATTTATTATGTTTTCTTACTAGATAATTTGTTAAAAGAGATTTTTTTTAAAAAGCAGAAGTAAGTACAACACAGACTATAGAAATCCTCGTTTCTTCAGGTTCTGGAGATGAACGTCATCATCACTATCATAATGGCGGATGTCTGTGAAGCACTGTGTGCCAGCAGTCTTACCGCACACTTTTTTTTTGTACATAGTCCCATGTAACCTCCTTAGCACCTTCCGAAGGAAGTACTGTTATTTTTCCAGTTTTCCAGGTGAGAGAACTGAAGCTCCTTGCCTGAGATCACACAGCTGGTAGGCAGTAGTGTTGGACAAGCTACGTGGGTTTATTTACAATGATCCAAGCATTATGCAAGAAGGAAGAGGAGGGGTGGGCAAAAAGTGCCTACTAAGCATCAGTGCATAGAGATTAATAAGTCTTTTAAGAGTGGTGATTTTCTTTTCTTTTTATATTTTATCTTTTCTTGAGTTTTTCAATAAGACTTAGTTATCTTTCCATGTGAGCAAAGAGACTGACCTCTTTCTCTTGAACACTGTTGATCTGAGTGCAGATGGATGAACCGTAATTTATTTATCCAATTCTCCATGAATGAGCATTTGGAATATTTCTAAATTTTCACTATCACATATACAGTGCTGGCGTAGTGAATCTTCTTATTTATATACGTATGCACACATGTTCAGATAGTCCCGGTGGGTCAGTTCTTTAGGGTGGAATTGCTGTGTCCTCTTTAAGAGGCACTGCCATCTTGCCTTCACGAAAAGAAACGTAATTTATGGTTTGTGCTCCAGTTCTCCCACTAACATGTTTTGGGCTGTGGGTAAATCAGTGAATCTGAAGGTGCCATCTGGATCATCTGTGTATCAGGTGTGTCATCTGTGAACAGGGGTGGTAGGACTTGTGGGCTGCCAATGCATTTTGTGGGAATAGGTACAACCAGAGGTTGAACAAATGAAACTTCTCATCTTTGATTTTTTTTTTTTACCTAAACAAATTTAATGTGCTTTCACCTACTGGCACATGAACTTCTGAAATATCTGTTTTTTGGTACCCTGATATTTTTGAGGTAGATTTGTGTATGAGATGAGGCTAGGCTAGGCTGCAGTTACAAGTTAACCCTGAAACCTCAGTGGCTTAAAAAAATGTTTATTTCTCATTCACATTATGTGTCCAAAGTAGGTCAGCAGGATTCCCAGCTCCACACAATTACATCAGGAGCCAGACTGACAGGAACTCTGCCGTCTGGTAAACGCACTATCTAGAACACGTAGTTTCCATGGTCCCAAGGCAGGGAAGGAGAGGGGCTGGAAATTAATACCTCCTCTGAAATGCCTCAGTTGGAAATGAAGCATATTTCTCTTATTTACAGTCCTTCGGTCACAACCAGTTACATGGAACTCACTCCGATGCATGGAAGCGGGGACAGGTTTCCTGCGTCTAAAAAGAGAATACATAGGACTGGGCAAGAGTCTGCTCGGGTGGCCATGACAAAGTGCCACAGACTGGGTGGCTCACACAACAGAAATTCAGTTCCTCACAGCTCTGGAGCCTGGAAGTCCACGATCAATTTGTTGGCAGGGTTAATTTCTTTTCAGAACCTCTTTCCTTGGCTTGTAGGTGGCCATTGTAAGGGAGGAAAAATAATATTTCCTCAACTCTCCCAAATCCTTGGCTGAGGTCCCCCTGTAAGAAAACACAGATTTATAGAAGAAAAACACTTGTAATTATGTATGGTGACCTCACAAAAATACAAGACTCAAAAGGCAGCCAGACGATTGGGGCATGTGTGTGTGTGTGTGTGTGTGTGTGCGCGTGCGTGTGTATCGATCTATATCAATATCTATATTGATGTCGATATGTAGATATATATATAAAATATCCTGAGCTAAGATCTGAGGCTTCAAGCGGCAGAGAGGGGTGGGGGGAGGTGGAAGAGCAAATGTTTGCCCAACAGAGATTGCCCTGCCATGTAGATAAATCTATCAGATAAAGGAGTGATTTCTGGTAATAGCTTTCTTCCTGGTACAGGCCCCCTTTCTAGTGTAGCTTTTCCTTGCAAAAGTGTAACTTCTGCTCTGCTTTCAGAGTTTCTCCTGCGTGCAGTTTTTTTTTTTTTTTTTTTTAATGATCAGCTCAAAATAATCCTAATGCCTAAGAGGCATTTTTGAGGGTGGCATTCTGCTACGCTTCACTGTCTCCTCCCAGTGCCTTCACGTGGCCCTCCCTCTGTGCATGTGTCCTAATCTCTTTGTATAAAGGTCCCAGTCATGTTGGAATAGGACCCACCTTCATGACCTTAGTTAATGTTAATTACCTCCTTTAAGGCTCTATCTCCAAATGCAGTTGCCTTCTGAAGTACTAGGGGCTAGGACTTCAACCTATGAATTTGAGGGTCTATCTTCAGCCTATAACACATTGTCACTGAGGTATAGTCATACTGTTTTTATTTGAGGAGGCCAGTTTGTTTCTGAAGCCACATTGTGGAGTCATGTCCCTTTTCACACCACATCCCCCACCATTGACTAATAAAAGTGTTATTCTCTGAGTTCTCTGGTTGTTATTTAAAGGGGCCCAATGTCACTACTTACATCAAGAAACCTTTCATTAATGGCATTGGATCTTGTGTGAATGGCATTGGATCTTATGTGAGACAAGGTGACTGTAGGTGGGAGATGGTGACTGTGGTGGTGAAGAGCTCGCACTCTGAAGCAACTGCCTGGGTTCTAATCCCAGCTCCACCATTAACCAGTGTCAATTTAAGATCACCCAAACCCACAGAGGATGCCAATAAGAGTTTGTTTGAGTCAAAGTGACAACATAGGCTGGAGATCAAGATCTCAAGTGCTCCAGAGAATGGCAGTTTGCAGTTTCTTTTATGCATATGAAATTAAGAGAAAGTAAGGAAGATTATATGAAGGTACAAGAAAGCAAGGCAGGGATTAGATTACAGGATAGTTCACAAGATGATGAACTTTCTAGAGGGTGGTCACAGTTTATTTCTGAGGTGAGTTAACCTAGATGCATAGAAACAATGGGCAGGGCTTGCTTAAAGCAAAGATAACTTTTTTACGAAAAAGTTATATGTCTAGGGCATGACACCCCTCCATGACTTGCCCAGTTAGGAATTTATGATCAGATTACACTCTGAAGTTGCTTTCCATAGAATCTTTATTTTATTTTATTTCCTTATTTAGTCCACACCAGCAATATTTCCTCATCTGTAGTCTGGGAGGAGTAATACCTCACATGGTTATTGTCATCATTAAATGAGATAATATAGGTAAAGTGCTTAGTATACACTAGGGGGTCAAAACCGGTCGCTGTTATTATTCGCAACTTCAGAAGCTTATAGAGCCCTTCAGGCCCAATGTCATTGCCCCATGTCCCAGGGGCACAGAACACCAAGGGGCTCTGAGACTTGAGCTACCGGTGCTTCTAGTGCATGGCTGGGAGGCATGTGTGCCTTGTATGATAGTGATTGTATGACCATTTTAAACTCCAACAGCTTACACACATTCAAGTCATAGGTTCACAATTAGATTTGAGAATGGAAAAGAAACACAAGAGGCTTTCCCTTTAAATAGCCCCTTAATATTATCATCCACATTTCCGTTGAGGCAACGAGGGTTGGCAGTTAAAATGATTAATAAAAGCTGCACTTCAGTTTTTCCTGAGATGTACTCTTTCCCACTGTAGTGACCCTGGAATCAGGGTGTGTTTTGCAGTCAATGGCCTGGAACCTTTCTCATTAACCTGCCTGGGAAGATGACCTTGATCTGTACCTAGGGTGGATTATCTGTTTTGATTATTGTGAAACTCTGTATTCCTGGGATTGCACCTAGGCTGGGAGAGCTTAGAGTTGTCCTGTGGCCTTGGGCTCGCAGACCTGGAGCAATAGCAAGGCCAGTAGGAAACTGAGGCAATGGTGTTCCTGGGAGAGGCGAACCATACCCCTCATCCGCAGCAGCTACACATTCCCCAGATGGTGGAGGGAAGCAAGGCAGTTGCTGGGTCTTCCTATGAGACAACAGATACTGTGCATACTCTGTTTTCTGCCATTTTCTACTCTAAAGCTGAGTGAAGTGCTAGACTGAAGAAAAGTGTGTCTTGGGGCTTGGTTACCAGTCTGAGTCTGTGATCACTACTGCTGGTGGGGCAGCATCTCACAAACTGCTCTCAGCCAGGTAGGTGGTGGTTGTGATGTGCTAGTTGCTGCCTGTGAATGTGTCTACTCAGTTTTAGCTTTTAATGTTTTCAACAAATCCAATATTTCAGTCAGGGTAAGTGCATTGTTGCTAGTACATGGGTTGAGTTTAATTGCTGATTAAGCTGACTTCAAAAGGATTACACTGTGATTTGGCACTGAAACAAAACATTGTTTACATGGTTACACAGAATCAAGGAAATAGACCATGGGGTATATGAGTTTGATATTGATAAAGCAAATATTTGTTATTGGAGGAATGATGCAATTTCAGTTTTGTTTTGTCCTTTTGCAAGTAGCAGCCAAATGCTTTTAATAAAGAAAAGGTACCCACCAGTATATAAAGCTAGGCTCATGTTTTGTTATTTAGATATGTGCAAAAGGATTACCTATTACATATCAAATAACTAAACTGAAGGCAAGAGAAATGATCTAATTCCTCAGTATATGTGAAAAGAATTCAAAGCCATGAAAGACTACTGGGGCCAATTCTTATATCTCATAGGATTGTCCTTAGGCCATTATATCACAGTTTCATAGGCAACATTTTTTATTCTTAGTGGTACTTAAAGTGGTGATGTTTTGTATGATCAATGGTGTCTTAGATTTGATGCTATTTGGCAAAAGTTGTGAAGAGGGGACTGGAACCTAGGCCTCCTGCATCTCAAGCGGCCTACTTTCCCCTGCATACACCAAGGTACACATCCTCTGACCCAGATGTTTTCTGACCCCGGCTTCCAGATTGGTGGCAGACTGCAGAGGCCCTTGTATCTTCTGTGAAGACTCTGAGCCAGGTGGAGTCTGACTAAAGCTGTGGGAGCATCACCCTGGCTGCTGTATTGAGAATAGCTTGCGGCAAGCCAGAGTGAAGCAATGGTCAAAATAAAGGCTCACCTCCCTCTGAAAGCCTTTCCTTATAACCAGCATTAGAGTGACTCTAAGATAGTTTGCAAAAAAGCAGGTGGCTCATAGTTTGTTAGCTGAAGAATATTGCTCTAGATAAATGAACCATAATCTGCAGAGAGATGAGAACCAATGGACTCATTGGTTGCAGAAACTTATCTGATAAATGGGATGATCAAGTGAGAAGCCCATGATCCATAGTTTTGGTGCCAGTGCCAAGTGTGGCGCAGCCAGAAGCTAAGGGAAAGCAATTCTTTCACTAATGTCTGATCTGACACACAGCTGGGGTGGACAGGGGTACTCCTGTGATCTTCCTTTCACTGGGCCCCAACAATGTCTGTCTGGTTTCAATGATTGCTTTTACAGGTCTAAAAATCATGTTCCCATGATCACTTTGGGTCTCACACGGGAACCAACTGTCTGATCTGTCATCAAGGCCTTTACAGAATTTAAACAACTGCTGGTTCCTAAATACATATTCTAGAAACTCAATTGGCTAAAGATTAAAATAGGCCCATGAATAATATGATTAGTAAGGAATGATGAGTTTATTATTTTCTTGTGCTCAGGAATGAAATGTGTTGTGGCAAAATTCATTCCACGGCTTCTGCTGCCAGAGCAGAAGGAACATTGTGCTGCAGTTGCTAATGACTTGATTCAAACCACTACCTATGAACCAGACTTCCTCAAGAAGGTCATACCCAGAGATGAATTGTGTGTCTATGGCTCTGATCCAGAAATGAAGGCCCAGTCATATCTTGTATCTCTTGTATCTTTCTCAATAAATATCTCTGTTTTTCATAGTACATGGCTGGATACTTTCTGGGCAGGCCTTGTATACTTAGGAGTACAATTGCTAAGTCATATGGTAACTCTTTGGTTAACTTTTTGAGGAACTGCCAAACTGTTTTCCATAGCAATTTCACCATTTACATTCCCACCTGCAATAATGTATGAGGGTTCCAGTTTATCCACATCATTGCTAACACTTTGGATTTTCCTTTAATTTTTTTTTTAAGTTATAGTTATCCTAGTGGGCATGAAGTAACATCTCACTGTGGTTTTGCATTGCCTTTCCCCAATGTATTTGTCAGTCACTTGTATCTTTTCTTTGGGGCAAAGTGTATTCAAATTCTTTGTTCCTTTTTAAAGTTGGTTATCTTTTTGTAATTGAATTATAAAAGTTCTTTTTTTTAAAATAAGAGTTCTTTATATATTCCAGATTGTCAACCCTTATCCGATATATGATCTTCAAATATTTTCTTTCATTCTCTGGGCTATCTTTTCAGTCTTGTTAGTGTCCTCTGATGTCCAAAAATTTTTTATTTTGATGAAGTCCAGTTTATCTGTTTTTGTTTTGCTGCTTGTGCTTTCAGTGTCATCCTTGAGGAAACATTGCCAAATCAAAGGTCATGAAGATTGCCCCTATGTTTTCTTCTAAGAGTTTTATGACCTTAGCTTTTAATTTTAAGTCTTTGACCAATTTTTAGTTTTCATATACGACATGCGAGGAGAGACCAGCTTCATGTTTTTGAAAATTGATTGACTTTTGAATGTGAAACTAGGGGCTTCCAGCCAAGGTGGAGGTGTAGGCAGATACACTTTTGTTTGCTTCCTCGTGCAACCAAAAGAAAGACAACAACAAATTTAAAAACAAAAAATTACTAGAACTGCCTGAAAATTGATATGTGGAAGTCTGACAACCAAGGAGTTAAAGAAGAAACATTCACACAGACTGGTAGAAGGGGCAGAGATAGGCAGCTGTGGTGGAGAGGACTTGTGGCAAGCTGGGGGCTGGTGGACTGGGTGGTCCCACATTTGCTTGTGGAAGTCAGGAGAAACAGCTGGGGATTGAGGTGGACCACGAAACCCAGGACTCCAGCACTGGAAAAGAAAACCTCAAAATCTGTGTCTGTGAAGGCTTGTAGGGGTTGTGGCAGCAGGAGAAACTCCCAGTCTTACAGGAGAGTTCACTGGAGAGATCTACAGGGTCCTAGAACATTGACAAACCCACCCACCTGGGCACAATTTGCTTGTGGATAGCAGAGGAAGTAACTGAAAGCTGGCAGAGAGATGAGCAAGCAGCATTGTTCCTTCTCAGATCACTGCCACATATATAGTGCCACTATGTAGCCACGTGGGTTGTCCCACCCTGGTGAATACCTAAGACTCTGCCCCTTAAGCGTAACAGGTGTGCTGAAACAAAAAAATATAGCCCAAATGAAAGAACAGGTCAAAGCTCCAAAAATAGAAGTAAGTGATGAAGAGATAGCCAACCTATTAGATGCAGAGTTCAAAACACTGGTAATCAGGATGTTCACAGAAATGGGTGAGTATGGTCGCAAAATAGAGGAAAAAGTGAAGGCTTTGAAAAGTGAATAAAGGAAACTGTAGAGGAAACCAACAGTGAAAGGAAGGAAACTGGGACTCAAATCAATGATTTGGAGCAAAAAGAAGAAATAAAATTCAACTGGAACAGAGTGAAGAAACAAGAATTCAAAAAAATTAGGAGAGGCTTAGAAACCTCCAGGATAACTTCAAACGTTCCAACATCTGGATCATAGGGGTGCCAGAAGAAGAGGAAGACCAAGGAATTGAAACCTTATTTGAAAAAATAATGAAGGAGAACTTCCCCAATCTGGCAAAGGAAATAGATTTCCAGGAAGTCCAGGAAGTTCAGAGAACTTCCCCGGAACCCCAAAGAAGTTCGACCCAAGGAGGAACACACCAAGGCGCATCATAATTACAGTTCCCAAGATAAAGATAAGGAGAGAATCTTAAAAGCATCAAGAGAAAAGGAGACAGTTACCTAACAAAGGAGTTTCCATAAGACTATCAGCTGATTTCTTAAAAGAAATCTTGTAGGCAAGAAGGGGCTGGAAAGAAATATTCAAAGTTATGAAAGGCAAGGACCTACATCCAAGATTATTCTATCCAGCAAAGCTATCATTTAGAATGGAAGGGCAGAGAAAGTGCTTCCCAATAAGGTCAAGTTAAAGGAGTTCATCATCACCAAGCCCTTATTATATGAAATGTTAAAGGGACTCATCTAAGAAAGAGAAGATAAAAAATATGAACAGTAAAATGACAGTAAACTCACAAGTATCAATAACTGAACCAAAAAAAATAAGCAAACAATTAGAACAGGAACAGAATAACAGAAATGGAGATCACATGGAGGGTTAGTAGCAGGGTGGGGGATGGGGGAGAATGGGGGAAAAAGAACAGAGAGTAAGAAGCAGAAATGGTAGGTACAAAATAGACAGCAGGAGGTTAAGAATAGTATAGCAAATGGAGAAGCCAAAGTACTTATATGTATGACCCATGCACATGAACTAAGGGTGGGGTGGGGGGGTGGGATGGTGGGAGGGGAGGTACAGGGTGGAGGGGAACAAAAGAGAGAAAAAATGGGATAATTCTAATAGCATAATCAATAAAATATACTTTATAAAAAAAGAATGTGAAACTAACCTTGAATTCCTGAGATAAACACCATAAACACCACTTGGTCGTGGTATACTTTAAAATATATATATATAGTGCATAATTTGATTAGCTAAACTTTGTTAAGAACTTTTGCATCCATATTCTGAGATATTTTTACTGCAATTTTATTTACAAGGTCTTTTTTGTGGTAGGAAGGTTTGGTATCTGGGCAAATCTGGCCTGATTACATGTATTGTGAAAGGTTTCCTATTGTTCAATTTTGTGAAAAATGTTTGTGTAAAGTTGGTATTATTTCTTCCTTATGAGTTGTATAGATTTTACCAGAGAATTTTTCTGAGACTAGAGTTCTCTTTGTGAGCAGGTTTTGAATACAAATTTAATTTCTTTAGTGAATATGGGGAAATTCACATTTTAAAATAGTTTTTGAGTGAATTTTGGTACTTTGGGTATTTTTAGCAATATACTCATTTTATGTAATTTGTTAATTTATGTACGTAAACTTGTTTGTATTATTTCTTTCTTATCTTTTTAACACCCATAGGGTCTTGATATCAGTAACTAGTGTCTGCTACCTTTTTTTATTGGCCAGTTTTGGTAGCAGTTTATCAATTTTTATTGCCCTTTTAGAAAATCAGTTTTTGGATTCATTGAGTTTGTCTATTGTTTAACTATCTCCTACTTACTAATTTGTGATTATGTTTTTATTATATCCATTCTTTTCAGCTTGGATTTGATTTGCTCTTTTTAAAAATTTTTAGACTTAAGTGAATGTCAGATCATTGGATTTGGACCCTTCTTCAATAAAAGCTTTTAAAGCTATAAAATTCTCTTTAACTGTCACTTTACATGCATCTAAAAGTCTGATTTCTCTTCATTTTGATTCTGTTCACATATTTTCTAATTTTCCTTGTGCTTCTTGACTGATGAGCTATTCAGAACCCTTTGTTTAATTTTCAAATATTTGTGGATTTTCCAGATATTTTTGTTATTGACTTCTACTTTAAATCTACTCTCTGTGGTCAGAGAATATTCTTTGTATAGTATCAGTGGGTTAGCCTGTGGTATATCTTGGCAAATGTTACATGTGCACATGGAAAAAATGTGCATTCTAGAACTTGCAGTCAAGATGGCAGCAAAGGTAAACATGGCTCGCCTCCTTGACAACCGCATGAAAATTACAACAAAAATGTAGAACAACCATCACTCAGAAACATCAGAAATTGAGCTGAATAGAAGTCTGACAACTACTTACAAAGTAATTGTCATTAAGACTCCAGCTCCCATAACACTTGCTTATTGGCCCCAGGCCTGGTACTAGTAGCAGCCAGCCTAGATTCACAGCTTGGCTTCACCTGGGAATCTTCACACCTAGCAAAAGTAGCAGCCATCTCAAATTGCTTTAGAGCTCATGCAGTGTGGCCCAGGGCAGAACACAGGTGTGGACTAACCTTGGCCTGCACCACCCAGGAAACCCCGGAGCCTGCACACTCAGTAGACAGCTACAGACTACACCGTAGCACCACCACCCTTCCCCTGCACAGCTGATCCTCCACAGACAGTGGAGGTTGGTGGTCAGTGGTCATAGCCAGTACTTACAGCTGACTGTCCTGAGTATATCTCTCCCATTGATCTGCCAACAGCAACCAAGGCTCAACTACAAGAGGAGAGTGTAGTCAGCCCACATGAAAGGCACACCTGAAGTACCAGGCTTGGGTGATAGGGGAGGCTGTGCCACTGGACTCTACAGGACACCTACTACATTAGGCCATACTACCAAGACAGGGAATCATAGCAGCTCTACCTAATACATAGAAACAAACATAGGGAGGCTGCCAAAACAAGGAGACAAAGCAACATGGCCCAAATGAGAGAACAGATCAAAACTCCAGAAAAAGAACTAGACAAAATGGAGACAAGCAATCTATCAGATGCAGAGTTCAAAACACTGGTTTTAAGGATGCTCAAGGAACTTAGGACTGCAACAGCATAAAAAAGATCCAGTCAGAAATGATGGATACACTAATTGAAATAAAGAACAATTTACAGGGAAACAATAGTAGAGTTGATGAAGCTGAGAATCATCTCAATGATTTAGAACATAAGGAAGCAAAATACAATCAATCAGAACAAGAAGAAAAAAGAATTAAAAAATGAGGATAGTGTAAACATCCTTTGGGACAACTTCATGAAGTCCAACATTCACTTCATAAGGGTTCCAGAAGGAGACGAGAAAGAGCAAGAAATTGGAAACCTATTTGAAAAAATAATTGAAAGAAAACCTCCCTAGTTTGGTAAAGGAAATAGACATGCAAGTCCAGGAAGCACAGAGAGTCCCAAACAAGATGAATGCAAAGAGGTCCACTCCAAGACACATCATAATTATAAAGCCAAAGGTTAAAGATAAAGAAAGAATCTTGGAAAACAGCAAGAGAAAAGCAGTAAATTACCTACAAGGGAGTTCCTATAAGAATGTCAGCTGATTTCTCAAAAGAAACTTTGTAGGCTAGAAGGGATTGGCAAGAAATATTGAAAGTCATGAAAAGTAGGGACCTACAGCCAAGATTGCTTTATCCAGCAAGGTTATTTAGAATGGAAGGGCAGATAAAGAGCTTCCTGGAGAAGAAAAAACTAAAGGAGTTCATCATCACCAAACCATTATTATATGAAATGTTAAAGGGACTTATATAAGAAAAAGAAGAAGATCAAAACTATGAACAATAAAATGGCAATGAATACATATCTATCAACAATTGAATCTAAAATAGCAAATTAAGCAAACAAGAAGAATAGACACAGAATCATGGATATGGAGATTATTTTGATGCTTGCCAGGTGAGGGGGGGAAGGGGAGAATGGGTTAAGAGGTGAGGAAATTAAGAAGTACAAATAGGCAGTTACAGAATAGTAATGGGGATGTAAAGTACAGTATAGGAAGTGGAGTAGCCAGTGGTCTTATACGCAGGACCCACTGACATGAACAATGATGTGGCGATTGTCTGAGGGAGTAGGGGGTGCTGTTTAGAGGGAGGCATGGGGGAAAAATTGGGACAACTGTAATAGAATAATCAATAAAATAAAAAATGAAATTAATAAATGTGCATTCTGCTGCTATTATGCAGTGGGTTCTAAATATAAATTACTCCAATTAGGTTAATGGTATTTTTCAAGCATTTTATATACTTAATGATCCTTTGTTGTATCAATTGCTATAAGAGGAAGTTTCCAAGTATAATTGTGGATTTGTCTATTGCATCTTTCAGTTTTATCAAGTTTCGTTTCAAGTATATTGAAGCATTGCTATTGAGGGCATTCATTTTGGGGATTGTCATATCTTCTAGGTGAATTGAGACTTTTATCATGATAGAATGCCCCTTGTTATTCCTGAGTATATCTTGTTCTAAAATCTACTTTCTCTGATATCAATATAACTACCCAGCTTTCTTATATTGAGTGTTTGTATGGTTTGTCTTATTCTATCATATTGCTTTTAATTAGCCTATGTCTTTCTATTTAAAGTAGATTTTTGAGACACTATATACTTGGTTTCATTAGAGTTCTTAGATCATTTACATTTAATATAATTAGTAATTACATTAATTTAATAGAAATATCTATATGGCAGCATATCAAGCTATCACATTAATACTTGTTTTCTATTTTTCCCATCTGCTCTTCATTTCGTTTCCCTCTTTTTCTGCATTTTTTGTGTTGAGTAATTAATGATTCAATCTCATATCAGTTATTTCTTTGTTTGTGTTCCTCATAGTTGCTCTTACATTTACAACACATACTTTTTAATTTATCACAGTACACTTTTTTTCATAGTGTACTTTCAAATAATATTATACATAGTATATAATGTAAGAATCTTATACGTCCATGTACTCCCTCCTGCTCTTTGTGCTGTTTTTATCATTGACTTTATTTCTGCATATTTTATACATACCACAATACATTATAAGTATTTTTGTTATAGTGTTAATTATCTTTTCAAAGCAATGAAAGAAAAAGTATGATATATTTATCTTCATATTTGCCATTTTAATGCTTTTTATACATTTGTGGGTATTCAAGTTTCTAACTGATATCATTTTCCTTCTACTTGAAGAACTTTTAAAACTTTTCTTCTAATGTATGATTGCTGGTGATGAATTCTCTCCATTACCATTTGTCTACAAAAGCTTTTACTTACCTTAATTTTTGGAATGATGTTTTTCCTCCACATTGGTTGACAGTTTTTTCTTTCAACACTTTAAAGATATCTCTCCACTTTCTTCTAGATTTCATGGTTTCTAATGAGAAGTTTGTCATTCTTATCTTTGTTTCTCTGTATTTACTATGTTCTTTTTTTCTGGATCCTTTTAAGATACTCTTTTTTTTTAAGCTTTTAAATGTACATCTGGAGGAGTCTTTTTCTAAGTTGTTTTAACCTTATTACTAAGGCATGACTCACTGGGTTCTCTACTGATAGAGAACTTCCTGCAATTCAGTGTTTAAAATGTCTTATAAATGTATAGACCTTGTGGCTGGCCTCCATCTTTCACAAAAGTGTTAAGGAAGGAAAATCTTAACACCAAGTGATCAGCAAGGACTCCCCAGTTGGGCTGGTGAGAACTTGGATGGCTCCCAGTTTGTTGTGAGCTCTGTAAATTGTTCAGCTTTCCAGTCACTTTCTTCCTGGCCTGTGGAATTTCACCCTACTCATGCATGTCTTAGTGCTTAGCATATTTTCAAGTGCCCCTCAATGTTCCTTGTATATATAGCCTCTTCTTTCTGAAACTCTGCTCCACAGATTCCAGCCACATAGGTCTCTCCAAACCCTGATTTCTGTTACTTCCAGTCAGCCCCACCACTGGACTCTGTCTGGGATTCCTTCCCTGCTCCCCATGTGGAATGTGCTTCCAGGGCAAAGTTGAAGTAATGCCATATCCCTCCTATTTCCCTTCTCTTAGGGCTGACAGTCCTGAGAACCTATTGTCTGATGTCTGAAAATAGTTGTTCTATATATTTGATCTGCTTTTCTAGTTATTAATGGAAGGAGGGTAAACTTGGTCCCTGTTTTGTCATCATAGCCAGAAATGAATCTATGCTACAAATATTTATTTATAATCCTATACATAAGGTTTCCATCTTAAAATGCAGTTATATTTGAAGATGTACTCTGAGATGTTTTATGTTCTTTTTCTTCATTCTTCCTGCATAATAAAAAATAAACTATGGATATTGCAAAGTAATTTGGAAGAACTGCACTACATCATTTATGTTTATTATTGCAGAATTGTCTGTGTTCCCACAGTGGTTCCTGTGCGTAATCTCCATTCCCACACACCCACTCCAAGTGCAGCTCACATGACTTTGATACAGCATTCAGACTCCAAAATGGCTTTCAGCCCTTTCCCAGGGTAATTTCTAAGCCCTCATGGCTGGAGTTCTATTGTAAGAACAGCAGCCTTTCAAGTCTTCCTGTAGATGTGGCATCTCTAACTCATTAGTGTATATGTTTTGTACTCACTTGTGCATCCAGGACAAACAGAAGATATTAAAAGTTCAGTTAATGTAGAAAGTTATGCTATCTGAATTGTAATGAACTATGAATTTCTTAGAGAACTTTCTGCAATTCGGTGTTTAAAATGTCTTATAAATGTATAGACCTTATGGCTGGTCTCCATCTTTCACAAAAGTGTTAAGGAAGGAAAATCTTAAATCCTGGCTTGATTCCTTAACATAACAAGAGACAGTTCTCATACTACATTCTCCCTAACATGCCACTTTCATTTCCAAAGTCTGGGGAGCTTTTTTTCTTTTAAAGGTGATGTTTATGTTGGGGATTTAAAAAGCTCCCATTAAGAAGAATCTGTATCTTATCTTTTAGATCTCAATTAGAAATACCTTAAATATATACATATTTATATAAATATTTATATATACATGTATACATGTGTACATAAATGTATACATGTATATATTTAAGGGCTATGTAGGATTTATATAACCTATAAGTGTTTGATGACTCCATGCTCAGGAGAAAGTAAGTGATTAGTTAGCCATGCTAAGTGGGAATTCAGGTTAATGGTAAACAGAAAGATTTTCTGTTCAAAGGGTAAAAGAAGAGAGGCATACAGAGATACCTAATACACACAGAGATTGTATACAGAGATAAAAAATATAAAGTACAAGACTTAGTAGTCACCTCCTAAATGGTAGCCATTATTATTATTGTTATTCAGCCAGTGTTCTGAATAAATTATTTTATTTGCTTTTTGTACTTGGTGGATTGAATTCACATAGTCTCCTTCCTCTCAGTCCTCAGGACACTGCTTCCTAGAGCTTTATGTATTGTTCATAAAAGTTAGTGGACTTTTACTTTTTCAGGCTTGAACACTATATATTAAGAAAAATAAAAAATCAAGTACTCTGCTGGAAATCCATAGTCCTGCTGGTGTGTGTTTATTTGAACATTAAATTTACTTCTGTAACTCCCGCCACCCCTCCCCCTCAATTCCCATGTCTCAGAAAGGGCAAAGACTCCCGAAAACCTGTTCTTAGAAGTCCCTGAAATTCATAACTTGACAATTCTTATCAATCACCAGTGAGTGTTTTGTGATGTTCCTTTGTGTAATGATACCTTCAGGTTTAAGCATAAATTATACTACACTTCAGAAAAGAAAACATCAGAGGTGAAGCGTTTTTGGTTTTGTTTTGTTTTGTTTTGTTTTTTTTGGTCATTGTTTTTGCTTTGCAGTATCTCACTTTGTGTGTAACACTGGTTTTCAGGGTTTGACCTGAGATCAGTAGCATCAGCATCCTTTGGGAACTAGTTAGAAATGCAAATCCTCAGGCCCCGTAATCTGTGTTTTAGGCAATTCTGATGTGTGCTAAAGTTTGACAGCTGCTGGTGTGGAACACCCTGGAAGGTCTCCTACATCAAACTTAATTTATTACAAGCCACATCGTATGAGGTATGAAGAAGCAATCAGTCATGCCCCCAGCTGCTGTTGCCTTGGAGATGTTTCATGGTGTAACTCAGGAAGTGCCATGCTGTAGAGCAAATGTCAGGCTCTGAGAAGGAAGAAACTTCCTGCCAAAAGCCATCTAGAACACCTTCTTTCACACCTCCAGTCACCAAAGGCAGAGGATTAAGACATCAGAACCACAGAATGTGCTAATGCAGGGCCCTTGGGTTTAGCTGCAGCACTGAGGCACCTTTTAGCTAGTTAAGAAATAAAATCCCAAGGCTCAAAAGCTGTTCTTGAAACAGAAGTACCAAAAGACCAGATTTAGCCATCTGCATATGAAGCAAGAAACTCATCCCTGTGTAGAACAGACTGCAGAGAAACCCAAGGAAGTCCTGGCAGGTAGACTGCTTTCTTAGCCACGCTGGGAAAGGGGAACCATGGGCTGCTTAGTACGCAGGATCCAGAAGCTGATGGATGACCCCTCTCGCAGTGTTCATCATGTGACCTTTTTCCTTGAGTGCACCTGGAGAGAGAGGGAGAGAGCTCTGGTGTTCTTCCTCTTATTATAAGGACACTAGCCGTATTGGATTAGGGCCTCACACTTATGACGTTATTTAACCTTCATTACCTCCTTAAAGGCCCTGTTTCCAAATATAGTCACATTGGAGATTAGGGCCTCAACATGCGAATTTATGGCGGTGGGGGGAACACAATTCAGTCCATAATAGTCCTTGGTGTCCCAGGCCTGGACCATTGTAGCTCTTTCCCAATCCTCACTCCTGACTACCTTCACCAGTCCTTCTTGACTATGCCACCAGCTTTATCTAAGTAAAACAGCTCTTCTAAGGTACAGTCTCATTGAAAATCTTCAGTGATTCCCAATGACTAGAATTTCACCACACTCCTTAGTCTGGCATTTGGCTGGTTCTCTGGTCATAGCCTACCTCGTCAACCAAAATAATGCCATTCTCTTCCCCCACACCACACACCTTTGGAGTAATGTACTTCCTTGTTTATCAAGCATTCAGTGTGTGTTCCCAACTCTGAGCCTAAGCTCCCATTAGTCTCTCTGGAATGTTCTCTGTTCTTATCCAGCTACTGCCCTTTCTTCTTAGTGCCACTGTCCATCTCCCCAGTGACATCTCCATCACTTCCACCCACAGCGATCTTTCTCTTTGTGCTTGGATTACTTTTTCAAAGAACGTGTTAACACGCTTCCATGTGTGTGTGTGTGTGTGTGTCCCTGGTGGGACTGCCTGAGAGCCAGGACTGAGGGTTTTACTTTTTTGTGTCCTCACAGTACATGGCACAGTGGTGGGCATTCAAGCAGTGTTCTAATTGTGTGGGTGGGTGGATGGCTGGAAGACAAAGAATGATATTTCTTTGATAAGGTTTTCTGAGAACCTTAAATGTCCATAACCCTACCCAAGTCTCCTACTACCATATCAACAAAGTTGGTCCCTATAGGACTCTCACCCCAACCAGAGAATTTTATTATTTGTTTGTTATTCCAACCTCCCACAATATTCTAAACTTCATAGACAAAAGACACTTTTATGTCTTGTTCCCCTTTGCCTACTTAGTATCTGATACATGGTTCCACTCAGTAAATATTTGCTGAACAAATGAACGAATGGGTGGCTTCAGTGTCATGTAGTGCAATGACATCCTTTGGAGTGGATGGTACGCCTAGCAAAGTGCACATGCAGGCAGAAGAGTGCCTGCTCGGAAACCCGAACCTTTTTTTTTTTATCGCCCATGAGGCATTTAGGAATGTCATACTAATTCAGAACAAATGTATTTTGCTTCATGCATTGTATATCTTAGTCAAATTGCTGTGAATTAATGACTTGGACCCTGGCTTAGACTACCCGGAACCTCCAAGTAGTAATTAATAAACAAGTGTATTTATGCTTGTTTACTACTACTTTTTAAGGCCAATGTTTAATCATTTGACAAATACAAATTTTATTTGCAAGACAATGGATTTGTTTTCTAAATCTAGATTTTCACATGGAGAGTTTTCTTAGGGGTGGTAGAATCTACATGACTTCAACAACATACAGGAGAAGTTTCAGTCTCTATCTTGTCTTTCTTCTCCTTTTAATTCTACTGTTGTTGCCTCAGAAGACATGTCTAGTTATCTCACCTGCTCACTGTCTTTGAGATACACAAGTGCCTTTGCTCATGCTGTTTCCCTCGCCCAGCTCCTGGTCAAGGTCAAGCTGGCGTGCCCCACCTCCTCCAGCAAGCCTTCCCAAATTGTCATGACTATTCTAAACAAGTGCTGGTACCACTCATTTTTGTTCTTATGCCTAGACACTCATGTATGGTGTGCCCTCATTTCGCATGTGTAAGTCCCATCTCCCTGATTGCTCTATAAGCACCTTTGGAGTAGGGCTGTGCTTTGTGCTTTATTTGTATATTCCTTTATGCTTAAAAATCTTGTGAGATGTATTTACAAGATTTTTGGAAATGAATGTTTTATTTCCACAGCCTGATTGGGTCCAGTAGAATTCTGAAGGCAAGTAGCAAGGATATTCTGTAGTTCCTCCCAGGGTGTGTCTACCCCCTCCCTGTGGAGTTCTGGCCAACAGGAAGAACAGAATATTTTTGTATTATATGGATTCAGGGTCCAGTGCTCAGTGGATTCCATGTTTTATGATGTTGACCCAAGGAGGTCAGATGTTGGCTGAATCTCTACCTACATCTTCTCTGTTTGCATATTCTGCAATGGGCATGAGAAAGCTGTGCTGTGAGCCACATCCTCTCCTAAATGTGATTTGGTCTATGGCAAAAAGTCCAAGAAGTGGTGCAACTAGAGTAAAAAATACAACATGTTTTTATTCTCTTAAAAGAGCTGTACCACCCTTCAAATGTTTCACCACCAAAGTAGCTCCCTGTGTCTTTGTTTGTTTCTTGCTTTCTTTTGCCCTTGCACTTTGTGTCTCTGTGTGTCTGTTTCTGTAAATATTTCCTTTGTAAATGTGTATACATTTAATCTCTCTGCCTCTGTCTCCGTCTATCTGTGATTCTTTCCCATCTTTAACTTTTTTTCTCTTCCATCTTCTGTCTGAAGGAAACAAAATCAGTGGAAGTCCATAAAAGGAAATGTATTTAGCTAAAAAAAATTTGAGGAGAGATTAGGAGATATCGTGCTTATTCATTTACACTGTTTTTGTATTCACTGAAAGAATTTTTCAGAAAAAATAAATCTGTTGATCTTCACTTCCTTATCTATATCACTCTACATTCACTTGTGAACTTCAACAGATATGCATTTTCCTTAGTTGTAATCAATCTATATCTATATCTATATATATATATATAGATATAGATTGATAAATATATATATATATATATTTTAACCTAACATTATCTCATCTGTACTCATTTAAATAGTGGTATTCTGAAATGTTAGGGTAGTTTGTTGAGCCATTTCCTAAGTGTTTGATGTTTGGTTATTCTAGTTTCATTATTGTAAATAGCACTGCTACAAACATCTTTGCATAAATTATTATTTTATTATGCAGGCTTCTTCTGATGTATATTACCAAAAGGATTTTCAGGTCAAATGCATTGACTGACTTTAGAAACTAAAAAGACAAAAATCTATTCAATAAAAGAAAAGAAAACCCAAACACCTTCAATTTTGAAATGTGGCATTTAAGAGAAGACAAAGCCCAAAGAGGAAAGAAAAAATGAGGAAAAATTAATTTCATTTATTCAACAAATATTGAGCACCTGCTATATGCCGGGCACTATTCTAGAAATTTGGGGTTCATCAGTCAATAAAAAAACAAAAAATTCCTGCCCTGACTGGTGTGACTCAGTTGGTTGGTTGTGGTCCTACAAACTGAAAGGTCACCAGTTCAAGTCCCTGTCAGGGCACTTGCTTAGGTTGTGGGTGCACTGTCTGGCAGGGGACATACAGAAGGCAGCCGATTGATGTTTCTCTCCCTCTCTTCCTCTCTTCCTCTCTCTCACTGTAAAGAAAAAAAATTCTGCTTTTATAGAGCCTATATTGTAATAAGAGAAGATAGACAAGAAACATAAAAATAAATGCACCAATTATGTAATAAGTGGGAGGATGATAAGTGCTATGGAAAAAGAAAAATAGACTAGACTGAGGGGAATCAGAAGTGGTGGAGGGACAACGGATGCATGTGGGTTGCAATTTTAAACAGGAGGTATTGAGTAGAGACTTAAGGGAAGTAAGGGACTTAGCCATTCAGTTTTTGATGGAACAGTGTGTGTAACAGGCAGAGGGAAATACTCCTGGCTAGTAACATTAGGTCTCCTGGAGAAACAGCAAGGAGTCATGTGGCTGGAGCTGAGAGAGTGATGAGGGTGAGAGAGAGGAGGGCTCAGAAGGGTTTGGCAGAGGCCATATCATGTAGGGTTTTGTAGGTTCCTGTAAGAACTTCAACTCTTGTGCTAGTTCGCAAGGGAGGCTGTGGAAAGGCTAGCCTGGACTCACCTCCTTTGGGAAGGCAGATGCTGGACCTCTCCTTGATCTCTGCATCCAAGTCTCTGGGATGGGACCAGGGAACCACTGCATTTCAGACGAATTCTTTAGGGTGATTTTGCTGAATAATGCAATGAAAGAGAAAAATTCCATAGCATCTCCCAATGCTGGTGTTTTAAAGACTTGGCAGATTATCTAGGAAATGGAGTTGTAGAGGTTCAGTGACTTGAGGCCTGAGGTTATACAGCCATAAGAGGCAGCGCTAGGTTTCAGATTCACCCCTCTCACTCTGAGCTCGATGAACCTTCCACAACCTTCCACTGTACCTGGCTACCTAATGGACTGTATCACTTCACTTATCAGGTGGTTAGATTTCCAATAATCTCCACCATTAGGAATGTGGTTTGAATCCAGAAGCTCTGTAAGGTTGATTGCTTGATTAAATGTTTGGTTATCTAAAGAATAACCAGAAAGCTGCTATTGTTTTAACCTCTATGGTTATGAATCATTCAAAACATATTAATTGCATATTCTGCTTCTTTAGAGAAATTCTGGAAGAGTCATACCTTCTTAGAGGGAGAAGAGATCTTAATTGTTCAGAGTCTTGCAATGTCTCTGGGTCATGATTCTGAAATAAGCTCTTATTTAATATTAGTACAAAACATATAAACCATTTGGCTAACCCTGGACATATCTGAGGTTTAGTTTTTAAAGAAATTTCTGATTTACTTTGCTTTCTTTTGATTTGTTTCTTGGACATTGATAATAACTAATTTTTTTCAATTAGTTCAATTTTTAAATAAGATCTGTTTTTCTTGGCCTTATTCTGTAACTGGAGCCTAAATTTTATCTGCGGCATCTAAGCCCGTGGATTGCTGGTATCCTGGGATTCACTGAAATCTTGACATGGGAACCGGTCCAGAAATCACTTACACAAGCAAGAACTCAGGCTTCACAGCTACGCTAGAGGAGGATTTCAGTGAAACCATCTGTCGTCCATTTGCACACTTCTATAGGTCTCAGTGACCAGATCTGGGCCAGCAATGGGGGCAGGTGACACATCCCCACTGCAGACACTTGGTGGAGGTTCTAGGGCTACTTTATGTTTTTCCTTTCACTAAACCAGAATTGGCAGGGGAAGCAGTGACTGGGGAAGGTGTTGAAACTATTGACTACTCAGGGCATGGTAAGTAAAATGTACACCTAACTCATTTCCCTCATTCTGCTGCCTATTCCCGCAGAAGACTTGCATTCATTGAAAGGCACTGGTGCCAATATGAAATGTTCAGTTAACATACTTAAGCAGCTCAGTCCTATTCACCAGCAACTTTGAGGTTATGTACCCTGTCAAGGCTTAATTTTTTTTAAAAAGACTTTATTTATTTATTTCTAGAGAGGGAGAAGGGAGGGAGAAAGAGAGGGAGAGAAACATCAATGTGTGGTTGCCTCTCACATGCCCCCTATTGGGGATTTGGCCCACAATCCAAGCATGTGCCCTGACTGGGAATCAAACCAGCAACTCTTTAGTTCACAGCCCATGCTCAATCCACTGAGCCACACCAGCCAGGGCTTAATTTTTTTTTTAATGTAGAAAGCTCAACCTCAGTTTGTTTCTGGGTGATGTATCCCTTCATAATCGAGCCCCTGATGTTTGCCACCAGAAGATTGGTTGTCATTTCTGTTCTGCCATAGGCTTCTTTCTTTCAAAATCCTCAGTGACCGACTGGCCCTGTTCTCTTCTCTGGGGGGTTTCATCATAGCAGCTGCATTCCTGGAGAAAACCCTGAAAAGGCAGACTGGCATGAAAATTAGCATGGCTCCAAATTTCAGAAAGGCTGCCACTGGTAGCTCCATGAAGGATAATGGCCGAAATGGGTCTATAGAAGAGAGTGCTAGATGTGCATTAGGGGTGATTAATTCCCGACCTAACACGACATCAGGGATTGGTATGGACACTAGCAATTTTGTAACTGAACTCTGATGATGCTTTCCCAGGTTCTGAATGGTCCCTTGAAAGTAGACCAGATGGCAGTCATCAGGCTTAAGCCTATTTCAAGTGAATGATTGTCCCTGTCTCTTAGTCTTTAGCATTTAATGTGGGGTTCTTAGAGGCATGAATAGGGGCGAGGAAGCCTGGACCCAGGCAGCCTGGAAGGTAACTGTGGTGGAAGCTGTGAGTCCAGGAAAAAGGACTTTCCCCCCAGCTGGGGAGTGCTGCCTGCAGCTGAACTGCTGGTCTCACAAAGGGAGTGCCTCCGCTGAAGAGGGAAACCTTGCCTGGGGTTGCTGAGGCGGCCTGCAAGCAACTGCAGACCCACGTGGGGGTAAAAATGGCCTGTCCTCCTAGCCTGCCCTCAGGACGATGCCGAAGCACCATCTCAGCTTCAGAGTCCTCCCTGCAGGCATGGCCGAGGCGTGCATCGAGGCTGTGTCCTAGCTCAGTTTCTCCCTCTGCTCCACCTTTCCTCCCCCTCTGCCTCCACCAACTCCTCCCTCCTTCCATCCCCTTCCTCTCCTTCCAGGTGCTGATTGCAAGATGGAAAGTTGAAATGTTAAACTGAGAAGAAGAAAAACAAAGGTGGAATAATTAGGTTAGACTAGTGCTTCCTCCTATCCATATCTGAATTTGAGATTTGGAGTGACACCTTGCTTCTCTTTGAAGGTTAGAAGTTGTCGAAGTCTTCATTCATTTGCTTCAAGGGTTGGGAAGTGAAAGAAAAGAAGAATCAAATAAATTATTTCAAATTAGATACTTCCTTGTGCTTTGCATTGTGATTCTGCATTCTTGCCCTAATGAGCAACTGTACATTGAGTCCGTTCTGGGATATCTCGTTTCTCCCCTGTGCTGCTGTGGCAGCAGGCAGGAGTCACCCAAAGACCTGATGAATAAAGGGGCAGTGTTGCCTTGCAGTTCTAACCAGAGTTCCTATCCCGGGAGAATGAAAATCAGCCTTGCTTCTACAGGTATTCTTCTCCTTGAGTGAAGTCTGCACTGTGTGGCTCGCCAGAGGGATGGAAGGCAGTTTGACTGCCCTGCCCAGAGTGTGAGGAAAAGCAGTTGACAACGGGAGGCTGGATGGGGTAGAAGCCGGGGTGAACCTTTAGTGACACCCAAGAAAGAGGTGAAGGTTCTGGAAGACAAAGCCGAGAACCACACGGAGAGCTTCTTTCTGTTCTTTCCTTGGACCTTAGGGGAACTGGCGTGTTTAAGTGTTCCTTCCTCTGTAGGGCCTCCCGTCCCTGGGCGCGGACCTGCAGACGATGAGTGGACATGGAATGGACTTCCTCAGAAGTCTCGAGTCTCCATCCCACTCGGCCCTCAGAACGCAAGGCGGAACTGCGGAGGCGGGAGGTCTTTCCCTGACTCTCAGAGCGTACTGGGAGGTGCCCAGTTCGGGTGGGTGGGCTTGGGCTGTAGGGTCCCTACTGTTTCGGGATGGCGTCCTGATGTTTTGCTCAGGGATGTGTTGCAACGTGTCCGTGGAAGGCTTATTGCGGCGCTCCCCTCTCTACACCGCCCCTCCGGGCGCGGCCCCAGGTGTATGCCGCGAGGGGAAGAGGGGCTGGGGCACTGGACGGCGGCCCCAGGATGGGTGCAGAAGGGAGGAGGCTGCTGGACAGCGGAGGCGGAGGGGAGGGCGCCGAGGCGTGGTGCAGGCGGCCGGCCGCGCACTGGCGCTCAGTGGACCGAGCCTGGCGGCGGGCACGCTCGCCCAGCCCAGGAGAGCTGGGGAGCAGCGGGCGGGGCGGAGGGGCGCCGTAGGGCCGGAGCAGCGGCGGCTGCGGAGCGAGGGCACCTGAGGAGGGAGGAGGACGCGCGTGGACTGAAAGTGGGGAAAGAAGAGGCAGGCCGGCGGGCGGGCGCCCTGGCCCGGGGGTCACGAGCGCGGGAGCCGGGCGAGGTGGAGCTGGGCGGCGGCGCGGGCTGAGTCGAGGGAGGAGGGGAAGGCGGAGGCGCGGGGAGCGTGTTTGGGGCGCCGCGGTTGGGAGGGTGGCGGCTGCCGGTGCGCGCGGGGCGCTGTGGGTGCGCGCTTCCCCGCTCAGCGAGGAAGATGGCCCAGAAGGGAAAGTTGGGGTGACGCGCGCGGCCCCCGGAGGCTCGGCTGGGGGCACCGCGGCGAGCCCGACGGAGCGACGGCCAGACAGGCCGGGGGGTGGCGCGCAGTCCGGGTGCTGCCACCGCTGCCGAGGCGCCCGCCCCCTCACTGCAGGTGGCCGCGGGTGCGCTGGGTCCGGGCGCCGGGGGCGCGGACGGGCGCGCGGGGGAGCCCGGCCAAGGGATGGGCTGCGCCCCCAGCATCCACGTTTCGCAGAGCGGCGTGATCTACTGTCGGGACTCGGACGAGTCCAACTCGCCCTGCCATATCACCAGCGTGTCGCAGGGCTCCGCAGCCCCCCAGCCCGGCCTCTTCGTCCAGACCGACGCCGCCGACGCCGTACCCCGGAGCCGCGCGTCCGGACCCCCGAGCGCCGCTCGGGTCCGTAGGGCCCGCCGCGCAGAGCTGGGCAGTGGCAGCAGCACCGACTCTGCGGTCCCCACGGGGACCACCTGCAGGGGCCGGAGGCGCCACTGCTGCAGCAGCGCGGAGGCCGAGACCCAGACCAACTACTCCAACGTCAAGGTAAACGCAAGGCACAGGCACAAGCTGGTGGGGGGCCGTCCGCCCCGTCTGTCCAGTTTGCACGGGTAGGGGGTTCCAGCGGAGTTGAGTGGTCGTGATGCGGTGGGGGTTGGGGCGGTTGTCTCTAAGGAGGAGTTTACTTTTCATTTGTGGGGGTGATGAGGGTGCAGGAAATCAGAGCAGAAAAGATGCCTGGAGGGATCCTGGGAGCTGGTTCTGGGGGTATGGGTGGAGAAGGAAGCGCGGTGGGAAGCCCGCGGGCTGGTCGGGTTTTCACTGAGGGGAGGAAGGCCGTGACTTGGTTAATGCGAGAGGAGGGGTGGCGAGTTTGATTGAATGAAATCTGAGCACTGGCTCAGATTTGCGTGTCTCGTAGGTGAATGGTGCAGACCCGGTGCAAGGTTACCCTAGTTACTCCCATTACAATTTTTACCTGGGGAAAGCAGCCCAGGTGCATGGAGCCTTTGAAGCAGACGGTGGGGCTTTGTGAATGGATGAGGGTGTGTTTGCTGGGAAACCTAGGAAGAAAACGGAGGAAGAGAACCAGAGTGGAACCTGTTGTTTATCCCTTGTTTGGGTTGGCTGCCCCCTGGACATAACTGAGGGAGCCTGCCCTGAGTTTGGAGGGTCGGTGGAGCTGAGAGAGGGAAGGAGTTTCCAGTGCAGTGTAGCTGTCTGACTGTGAAGATTCTGCACATGCATCTCATTTTTCAGGAGGGTGGAATTGTGAGGAAGTGGAGAAAGTTGTTTAAATGATTAAAGCAGTCGCTAGATATTTCTTAAATGCAGAAGAAAATAGTGCCCTTCTGTATGTTCCCAAAATACTATTAAATCCAAGAGGATTTTCATTGTGTAAATCTGGCCACTGGGCCCGTTATCTGTGTAGCAAACAGAATGACAATGGTACGACCCCTTGTGCAGAGGGGAAAAGGACACCTCCATGACTCTTAATGTTAGATAGAATCACAGCTTGTACATGGTCAGTGGAGTACCAGGAGCCAATCCACGACTGTATGTTTGATACTTGAAAAGTTGTTCAACAATTGGCCTTGTGTGAGGAGACTCCTAGTTCTCAGTGGAGGGGTGAAGACAAGGACTGCCCATGCTGGCGTCAGTCTGGAAAACCAAAAGCTTCTTTTAGTGAACTTATTTTAGCTGCATCTGGTTTTGTAACATGAAGAGTAACTGGGTGGCTAGTTATAGTTGTAGGATTTCTTTGGTAATAATTATATAATGCAATATAATATAATCATAATAAAAACCATCATTTATTGAGCACCTACTATATTGCCAAGTATAAGCTTTCTTTTCTAGCTTTTGAAAGTGGACCATGTTGCGATGGAATTTCCAAAGACCAGAGACCTGGATGCATGGCAGTGCGGCCTCCCCACTGAGCATTTGTTGTGGAAGCATGTGCTGAACACTGTTTTTCTTTGGTCAAGTTTTTGTTTTGTTTTGTTTTGTTTTGTTTGACACACCGGTTCACATAAAGTTAGCACTATTCAGGGGTATTTAGGGGAATACCATTGTATATTGGTGAAATAATTAAATTGGGATGTTATCAGTAAAGAGTATCCTTTCTGCCTTCTCGTTGAAAGGAAATTTGATGACATGAAGCAGTAGTTCCGAATGGTGGCAACTTAGGAATTTTGATGCTTTTCTTGGTGCCTTGGAGAAACTGTGTGTTTTGCCCTTCAGAGGAGCAGGATTTCCAGTTTAGTACCTGGCAACTCTGGGTACTCCATGTTTGTTCAATGAGAGAAAGAATAATGAATGAATTCATTCCCTATGTTTTAATACTTCCCTCAAGAGGCTCCTTAGAGACCAAATGGAGTAAAAACTGGATGGAAAGTGAGTCCAAATTATTAGCAGCTAGTATAAACTTCTATAAACATCATTGCTACTTGGCTGAAGTGTTGAAAGTCTTGACCTGGATTGGAATTTAACTCGCTTTGCTTTATCAACAAGATTTCCAAACAAGAGCTTAATTCGTTCCAAGCTATTACTAGGAATGAAACTTCTGGATTAGTGAGTCAGCATTCATTTGCATGTGTGAATCTCAAAAACTGTAGATTTGAAATTAAATACAAGACTAGAATTATTATTTATACAAAACCTACAGCATTATTATTACAGAATTACTTTAATATATTTAATAGTATACTGTCAGGACTTATGATGCAGTACTATGTTATTTTTTTCAGTCTTCAACGTGTTCTATACTTTCTTGTGGTTAAGGTAATTTTATAAAATCCTTACCTTTATTTCTTTTTAGACTGAGATTTCTTACACCTTAGGGATCTGAGATAGTTGCTAGTCACGGCCTCCTGCACGCCCCTTTCCTGAAACACTCAAGTGGGAAAATAAAGTCTTTGCTGTCTGTTCCTGTGTACGGTAGTGGGTTGTAATCGTTTTTCTAAATTTCCTCTTTGTACATGAATTATAAACCATATCCTCATTATTTACTCTGTCTCTGGTATTCCCCAGAGTGCAAAAATGTGTACTTGATCTCTCTCTCTCTCTCTTTTCTAGCAATAATTCATCTCATTAAGCTTTTAGAATGATGAAGCATTATGATGTCAAATATGATGTCAATGGGAACCTTCCTGAATACCTAATTTACAAAAAAAAGTCAACATTAATAATTCATATGCAGTACAATGATATCATATGGGTTTCCATTTCTGGTAAGAAGTTAGATTTGTCTCCCAGTTGCTGTAAAAACGCAACTTCCTGACAATTTGCCTCCCTCTCGTTTGCCTTTTCACAAAGAGTACTCTACAAGGAGAATCCTGCAGAACGCTCACTCCTGACACGGTGCCAGTTTTGTAATTCTTGTTCAGGGATCCTCAGAGGAGATGGTTGAACCTCTCTCTGGGAAGATGCGAGGATTCTTACAAATCTGTTCTCATACCAGCTGTTGCAGCTGGGAGGCATGTGAGACTAGGCGGCCAGTTGTAGAAAGTCTTTATGGACACACAGTCAGCTGTCAGCCATTCCTATGCAGGTTAACTGTTGTGTGGCTCAGGCACTGGGGGTTGTTCTTTTCAAATGATTTCATGCTGATAGACATCCCCACCAATTCCCCCTTTCTCCTCCACTCATCATAGTGACTTGTGCACCGGGCCAGTGTTTGTGCCAGACTCTGTTGTAGGCACAGGTGAGTGATTCAGGGAGTATCCATGCAGTCTGGTGAGCAAAGCCTGAAGAGGACAGTGAGCTTGTTGCAAAGGGTGTGTCTAAGCCAATGATTAATGATTTCTATGTTATCTGTCCCCTGGTGTTCCAGAGTTAACTACATAGAAAAGGAAAATCAATAGATATTTTTCTGACCTCATGGTAAATAATTGAGATTTTTATTTAGGGGAGGGGTAGAATTGTTTTGACAAATGTCAGTTTTGCTCTGAAAGTCCTTAAGTATATATGAGAATCACTTGGAAGTCTTGTTAAAATACAGATTCTGGCCCCAAACTCCAGTTTCTGATTTAGTAGATTTTGGGTGGGACCTGAGGAACTGGATTTCTGACAAGCTTCCAAAAGATGCTAGTGTTGTTGATCTGGGGACCACACTTTGAAAACCACTGCTTTTAAATGCATTGAACTGACAATATGCTAACAGATGAATTAGGTGGGACCACCTCTGGCAGAGTGTGTGGCACCACATTGCATGTCTTGGAAGTACTAGTCATAGCCCTGCCTTCACCTTGGTTTACTTGTATGGGGGCCAGCTGCCATCTCCACTCATGAAGTCAATCAAACCCTGAGCCTCCAAGGCTGGCTGGAAAGTCTGTAAGTGGGGAGAGCGCTGGACCATGTAGCCCACTCTGGGTTCTTGAGGTTCAACTTCCCCTCAGGGTCTTCAGGGGTGTGCAGGTGCTGATGTCTCGCTCGGCCATTGCAGACCCTCCTGTGCCTCTGCCTGCTGGAGCCGCATCCTGCAGGATGGGAAGTTATGGGAAGTTGCAAGGAGAGGGAAGAGCTTAAAATGGGGACTCACATGACACAGCCCAGACTCCTGCTCCATTCGCAACTCATGGAGTTCTTGATAGACTTTTCACCATTATTTTTCATTTTAAAATAATGGTGAAAAGTTACTAAACCTTATGCTCCATTCCTTCCTTTACCCAAGGAAGTCTTGTAAGTTGATTTAGTAAGATCCAAATTTACTTTCTGCCATAGCTCATTTTATCACAATTTAGTCCCTCCTCTGTTTCCCAACACAGTAATCATAACCAGTGAGCAAATTTTCTTAATTTTCACTGTTTTCTTTAGTAGTTACATTAATTTCTAAGGCCTATCAGATAATTCTGCCACTTAACTTTGTTAAATAAGTCCTCAAAACAGAAAGTAGCATAGTGCACACTGCTAACTTTTCAGAGATGATACTTCTCTGCTGAAATCCCACCCTGGTGCCCACCAGGCAGGACACGACAAGCTGGTGAGGGCAGGGCAGGTCTTGTAGCACCAGGCTGGTGAAGAGTCAAGGCCAGGACTCAGAATAGGAGGGAGGGAGGGAGCCCTACAGAACCAGGTGGGACGACAGAGTCCAGAGTCTGGGAAACCAGCAGAGTTGTGGGGAGCAGGTGGGTACTTTGGAGCCAGGTAGGCCAGTAAATCTGGAATTCAGGGACTCAGCAAAGGTGACAGTTTTCAAACTAGGTAGAGACTTCTAATTGGGGAACAGAAGCTATTTACTTTGTTCTGTTTGGGGTTCTCCCCGAGTGTGAAGAGCTTGGGGCCTGCCGGAGACACCAGTGACCTAGGTGAGGCAAGAGGAATCAATCAGGCCCTCTTGCGCCCGATCAGATAGAGTCTGGACAGGAACAGAGTGCGTATCCACAAGGGTTTAGTTGACAATGAATCTAGTGACTGTTTCAGAAGTGATAGCAGGATGAAAGAAAGTCATCGAATGCTGCTGAAGCACCCTAGGACTGAAAAGGAGAACCTAGAAAACAGGAGAAATGGCCATGGGGACCCGAGAAGCCAAGCTTGTGGGGTAGGGAAGATCCCACAAGCTGTGATCTGAAGGAACGCAGCAATTGGAGGCTGCGGCCTGGCCCGGGAGCCGGGAGCTGGGAGCTGAGCGAGGGAACACTTCCCATCCCACTGTCCTCCCTTTCATCCATCTCCAGCCAGGCTGGTGCCTCCCTTTGGCCAAACGCATCTGGAAGCCAGAGGGCCAGGGAACCCACTGGTGGAGGTTTTCAAGAGCAGGATGAGGAACATCCTGACCATACCCCGAAGCCTCTCTGTAACAAGTGTTTAAGATGTTCAGAATCATTAGAGACACCCTGGTAAGCTCAAATTGAGATGAACACTTTTGATGATTGTTTAAAATAATGGCATTTTTAATGGTCACTTAATTTATTGTTTATGTTTCTTATTTGTTTAATGACTCATGACATAAAAATATGTCCAGCTCTCTTGTTTGAAGTCCTCCAAATTATTCTTCAAAACAAATCCCTTCGGTTCACTTTCCATGCTGACTCTGCTCAGGCTTTTCTTAGTCAGCTCGGGCCGCTCTACTGAAACACCATAAACAGGGGGACTTACACAGTAGACCTCTATTCCTCAACTGTTTTGGAAGCCAAGAAGTCCAAGATCAAGGTGTTGGCAGATTCTGTGCCTCATGAGTACACACTTTCTGGCTTGCAGATGGTCCTCTTGTTGTGTCTTTACATGGCAGAGAGCAAGCAAGTTCTGGTCTCTCTTTCTCCTCCTATAAGGATGCCCCATCAAGGGCCCCCATCCTCGTGAACTCACCTAAACCTGCTTACCTCCCAAAGGTCTCACCTCCAGATGTGGTAGAGGTTAGGGCTGCAGCGTAGGAACCTGGGGGGACACAAACATTCAGTCTGTAACAGATGTGTTTCTATCATTTCCCTGTGCCCAGGACCTCAGATCTCAGAGGTAGGGGTGGGGAGAGAAAGCCTCTTCCTAAGTGGGAATTGCCCTAAGCAGGATATTAACTTATCCGGCTCATCACATTTTTGCTTGATTCGTACTTTCCTGCTCTCTCTGCCTTTACTCTACATTCCCCATAAGTTTACAAGCTGATATTTTCTATAAAGAATATATTTTAAACACTTAAAAATATGCAAGTGTGTTCAGGAGTTCATTTTTTAAAATAGGGCTTGCCTTTATCTTACAGTAGAAGTCTTACTAGTGTTCATGTTTTAATACAAACATTGCTTTTTAACAAGTTGTAATATAGGTTAATTTAGATTTTGTTGTTGCTAGTTCTTCCTCATTTTCTCTCTTCTTTCATTGACCAATAAAAGCCAGCTTTTATTCAGAATTTTGATGCTTTATTCTTTATCATCAGCTTCTTTCAACTCTTCCTTTCTGCCTCCTTAGGGACAGTGCACAGAAAAATAATTTAGAAGCATGTGATTGCTATAAAAATCAGGCAACAATTTTACTTTTGGATAATCCATCAATGAGAAAAAGAAGACTTTGTGGTTATCTCTTGCTTCCAAGATGATTCGTGTATAGTTTGTACATTTTGCAACAAGATATGTAGAGTAGGTATAATAATATTACTATTTGCAGAGCACTTTATATGCATTCTTTCACCTAATGTACATAAAACACTATGAACTACAAATTCTTATTCCCATTTTACAAATGAGAAAATGAGGCTGCAAGAAGTAGAATAAATTGCTGGAGGTGAGGGCTGAAATTTGCATACAAGTTTTTGTGAATTGAACTTCAAGGGCCTTATCCATTGAGCTCCATGGCTACTCACACAGGCCTGCAGGCCCAAGGCTGGCACTGGAGCTGCAGAGTTACGTAGAGCAGGAGGAGGCAAAAGGTGTCGTTGGGGGCGGGAGAGGGGGGGGGGACAGTTAGGAGGCCTGTGGGTGAGGTTTTCCGTCTTCCATATCCACTGTCACCCTTCTATTAGCTTCAACTGGAGTGTTGCTTTGAGATGAGTGGAGAATGTAAAATACATATAAAATTAAGGCTTTGCCAAAACATATTATTTTCACTGAACACAGAACTTGGTACATTGTAAATATTATACAAATATTACCTGCTAATAACCCTGTGGTTGCCATCATTTTCTGTTTGGGTAATTAAAATGAGATGTTGGTTATTTAGATGTAGATATTTTTGAAACATGTAATTATTTTTTATTGGCAATGTGTCCAACTTGCAAGTGGATAGATTTGGCCAATGTAGGTGACTAAGTAGGTTTGTGGAGACATGTGTATTATCCCGACGCTTTGAAAACTGCTGTTGCAGACAAAGTGTTGGTCTGCATCAGCTGTGTTTCCAAAGGCGATGACATAGTCAGATGTCACCAGTTGAAGGCCCAGGATGGGGTTTCAGTGACTGCTGGGCCTGCACAGAGCTTTGGAGGTTAGGGCCTTGGTGGTAACTGGCGGTGGCTCCATGTGGAATAATTCTTTGGTGTAAATCTCTGACCCGAAGCCTTGGTCTACCATTGGGCTTAAAGCCATTTTGCATAAATTCGGTTGTTTCTATGTTGCTGCATTTCAGGTGCTGTCAGATGAAGTCTGTGGTTAGGAGAATGATACACTGTGAGTATACAAGCCTTTTTCTCTCTCAGAGAGGAAGGTGTAATGATTAGCTACAGGGATTCAGTCACAAAACTGAGAGAAGACCCTGAGTTTTGAGAATTTCTACAGGAAGACGCATGAGAGAGTTTTTAGCAAGTAGTCACACAGGGTAACACATATAAAAGAAAATGTGTGCTGTTTTCTGACATCAGAAGCACAAATAACATCAAAGCTTTGGACCTGGAAGGTAATGACGAATTCAGGGCAGGGTAGGCGGGGCTTTTGTCCACTCCAGGCTTTTGCAGAGAGAGTTTCAAGCAAGAGCAATGGCCACACTGAGAGGACAGCACCAGGTCAAGAGGGCAAGAAACTTATGGCCCCAGCCTCACCCTCGAGTGACCTTTGAGCCACATGAGACTCATCTTCACTTTGAGCTTAAGAAACCCATGGACAGTCTTGGCTCAGAAACTGGGTGACTATGAGTAAAGCAAAGGCCATTTCACCAATTCAGAAAATTCATGTTTCAGAAAATTCAATAGGGTTTTGAGCTGAACCTTGGCTGGAAGTGAAAGTTTCTTCTTTTCCTCATAGTCTAATAGAAACTGGCTACGCTATCTCCCCTCCCCCACCAGAGTTCCCCCGAGAGAGCGATACCCAGCACAGTGATGGCCAAAGATGAGAGCAAAACCCGGCTTTGTCAAGGGCAGGCCGGCACTGGTTACCATGACTCTCCCAGAGTGCATCACGTCCATACGGAGCCGTTGTGGGAAGTAGTGCCGGGACAGACTCCGGCAGACAAGTTTGCATGAGGCCTTCTGTCTTCTTCCTCCCAAATCTGTGAGGCTGTGTCTGCAAAGCCAGTTCTGGGACCCCAATCGCATGGGACACCCCTCTCCCCACACAGGCTTTCCTGTCCCTGTGGTCAGCCTCTCTGTTCATCTGCTCAGTCACACGTGGAAACTTCTGTGAGCTGTCCAAACCTCAGCACCTTTCTCTGCAGCAATCTGGCCCGTTGGGATGCTGATCACGGAATCTTTATCCTTTTGGAGGGGCTGGTGAGGCCAGGGCAGTGTGGCCCCCTGTTCTTGCTTCTAATAGATGTGACAGGGACATGCGTTGCAGACACCTTCTCCCCTCCCCTTCGCTGAGGTTTTCTAGAAGGGAGAAGGAGGTAGGGTTAAAGCCTACAGCCTCTTCTGTGTGTCAAAGATGTTGATTTTGAATTAAAAAACAATCAGAAACTGCTTTGAATTAATGTAAAAGGCAACCATCACTTTCCTATTCAGGTGATGTGACAAAAATATGCTTTGTAAGGCCCCTAGTTGGTGTCAGGAGAGGATTTTCACAAGAAACCATGTTCTACATGACATTTGGGTTTTCAGGTTAGCCCAAAAAAGTGTGTAGCCAACTATATAGCTAGAATATATTTACAATGTTGAAACAGTATTGCTTTGAGAGAAACATAAAGTTAAATTAGAACTAGTATTTCTTTTGTTCATGCGTCCTTTGGGAGAAGCGAGCTAATTGGAGGGTGATGAAGCAGAGGAGGGAGAACCCATGAAGCTCCCTCAAGGGGTAATGGTCCTAAGTGATCGTTGGTGCTCTGAGGGGGCGCGGGCTCCAGGGCCCCATGAGAGAGCTGGGGTGCAGGGAGCTCAAGTGGCCTGATGGATATTTCAGTGTGCATCTTTCAACTTTTAATAGTTCTCTGTTTTTACATTGTAAAACCACTATACATCAAAAAATTTAATAACTACCATCTTAGTCAGTTTGGGCTGCTGTAACAAAGATACCATAGACTGGGTGGCCTAGTCTATGCTTCTCACAGTTCCGGAGGCTGGGAAGTCCGAGGTCAAGGAGCCAGCAGGTCTGGTGTCTGGTTAGGACCTGATTTCTCGTTCACAGTCTTCTCACTATGTCCTCACTTGTCCATTTCCTAAGGGCTCTGCTCTTGTGACCTACTCACCTCCCAAAGGCCTTCCCTCCTAGCACCATCACACTGGGGGTGAGGAGTCAACATATAAATTGGGGGGAAGGGACGGTGACAAACATTCAGTGCGTAGCTGCAACTGTACTTGATATCAATCACACTTTTCTAATTGTCTTACTAGTTTTTAGCTTGTTGGTATCCAAATAAGGTTCACTCCTTGTGATTGGTTAACGTGTCTTTTAAGTCTCTCTGTATCTCTGTGTGCCTCTCCTTTCACTTACAGTCAGTTTGTTGAGGACCCCGGGCCGTTTGCTCTGCAGCTATTACCCTCATCTGCGTTTTATTCTTTGCATTCCTGGAGTGTGCCTAACATGTTTCCCAGCCTTATATGTTTGCTAAAAAACTGGGGTTAGATTTAGGGCTTTGCTCAGATTTTGCTAGGTTTTAGGGGGTGGGAGTGGGACAAAAATATATTTTAGATGATACTGTGTTCTCATATTAGGAAACACAAAGTCTGTAGTTTTCTTTTTGCTTGATGCGCTCGCCAGTATTGACAGTCGATCATGCTCATATCCGTCGTTAGGGGTGTAAAATGGTACTACTCTTGTTCCATCATTTCTTCTTGACGCATTAGCTGGAATGTCACTGAAAAGAAAAACGTCCTCTCATCAACTAGTTGGTTTCCCTGGGACACAGTTGATATAAGAAAGGCAGACTGAATGCCTGAATCTTTCCTCTAATTTCCAGTGCTCAAAATGCGGTGATTCCCTGGCATTCTCCTGAGGTGACAATGACTCTTATTTACTTGTTTCTCTGCTTGCTTGCTTAGAATCATTATGGGTTGCATGTATTCTTAAGACACATCAACTCATTGCGGTTGTTATTTTTCAGGTGCTCCATTTGCCAGTTTGGGGCTGGAGGGAGCTCATTTAAGTTGAGGTATGTTTCTTGAAGAGATAGTTCCTGCTAAGTTGATGAAATCATGTCCTTATTCTAAAACAATTTTTTTTTGTAGATGAGGACTTGCTGACCACCTGGAGGTGGGGCACATCTTGACATCTGCCACGTCATTTCTGGTTGTGGTTATGGGCAGTTGGGTCGGCTCTGACTGCTGGAGACTCTGCGAATGAATGGCATCCACAATGTTCTGTCCCCATCACTAGTCCTTCCAAACCTCACAGTAGTTCTTTTGTGGCAACAAAAAGGCAACCTGCTATGATGGAAAGATGCTCGTTGGCTAGGGCTAGAGTCAGTGCTGCCTTACATAAGCTTTGTGACCTTGGAGAAGCTGCGAGATCCCTCTCCATAAGGTGGAGGTAATGCACCATCAAAAGGGTTGGTGCAAGTGTAACAAATGTACAGTCCCTCTAAACCTTCCAGGCCTTCATGAGTGTGTGTGTGTGTGTGTGTGTGTGTGAGTGAAACTAAGACTTTGGAGTCTGGCTTGTATTTTACACTTACTGGGCACTGCAATGTGGACCAGCACATTTCAGTGCTGAATGGTCACATAGCAGCTATTCTAATGGGAGAAGGGAGGAAGAAAGTGAAACTTCCCAGAAGATTCATAGGTTAAGCAATTATAATCTGACACTGTAACTTGACAAGAAGAACAGCAAAGTAGTTGTGCTGGTGCTTTGTCTCTTGGTTCTCAGCTCCATCCCTGCTTTTCCGTATTCTCCTTTGTATTATGAGAGGCTAGAAGTCTACAAACGGCATCTTTTAGATTTCCTTGGCCTGCTGGCCTCCTCTTAGCTTCTGCAAGTATGAGACCCTGGTAGGAAACTGGGATGTGGGAGAAAGGATGAGACAAGAGCAGTGGCTTCTGCTCAGTGGCAGTGCTACAAGTTTAATTGTGATGGTGCAGCCCCTCCGCTGATGAGTGTGGGCTTGTGGGCTCAGAGTTTCTGATCTCTGGATGTTACCCTTCCATCTGCTTAGTTTCTCCAGCTCACCCCCATCATCTTTTTGCCCTTTCATACCTTTCAATGCCTTGTAAACAGTTCTCTACATTGATCTATGTATGTAGAGCAGTTTCTCCTTCTCTCACTGAGTACTCTGGGTCTGAGGTTAGAGAAAACTAGGTTATAATCTCTTAGCTTTGTGACTTAGCATCTTTAATAGTCAACCCCTTCTTCTGTCTAAGAGGGTTAGTAAAAGTACTTGTGTCAGAGCTGTTGTGACGATGTTATAATTAATACATGTGACAATGTTAGCTTTGAACGTAACTCTCAAAAAGTGTTGTCTACTATTGATAATATACAAGCCAAATTTTGAAGGCTCATCCTTTAACATTTTTTATTATGGAAAAGTTCAGATGCAAAGACAATAGTGTAATAAACATCCTGTACATACCACCCAGCCTCACAGTTATAAAATTAAGGCTCTTCTTTTCTCCGTGACACCCACTGTCCTCCCTGTTGTGGGATTGTTTTAGAGCAAATCTAAAACATATTATTTCAGCATGTAACTATAAGAGGTAAGGACTGTTTTTTAAAAACACAAGACTATCAGTGTTCCTAAGTATTAAAATAATTTCTTAATACTGTATCATCAAATACCAAGACAATGTTCAAATTTCCCTAAATATCTCATAAATGTCTTTGTTTAGAAATATTTGGTATATGAAGTATCTTTGGATAATGTCCACCCGTTGTAACTGGTTGGTATGTTTCTTAAGTATCTTTTAATCTATTAGTTCCCCTTTCTCTCTTTTTCTTTCACAGTGTGTTTGTGAAGAAACTGGGTTAGCCCTAGCCAGTATGGCTCAATTGGTTGGAGCATCATCTCATAACCAAAAGGTCATGGGTTCGATTCCCAGTCAGGGCACATACCTAGGTTGCAGGCAACCAATCGATGTTTCCTTCCCTTCTCTCTTCTCTTGCCTCCCCTCCCCTCCTCTCCCCTCCTCTCCTCTTTTCTTCTCTCTTTTCCTGCTCACTCCTCCCCCCCATCCTCCACCTCCTCTTCTTCTTCTCCTTCTCCTCCTCTTCCTCCTCCTCCTCTTTCTACTCCCCCCACCCCTCATTAAAGCGATGAAGAAATGTCCTTGGGTAAGGATTAAAAAAGAAAAAGAAACTGGGTTACTTGTCCAGCAGAGTTTCCCACAGTCTGGATCTTGCTGATTACATTCCTGTGGTATCATTTACCGAGTTTTTCTGGCGCTGTATTTCCTGTGTAGTGGTAGTTAGATCTAGAAGGCTGTTGGTTGGATTCAGGCCTATTTACTTTGGCAAGACTACCTTATAGGTAGTGTTGTGTACCTCCACCAGGAGCACATAATGTCTGGTTCTTTCTTGTTTTATGAGGCAATAGGGAGGAGGGAATAAATCTTTATTTTTTAAATAGGGAGGTTATTTGATGTTTGGATGAGGCAGATGTGGGAATTGGAACAGTCTGGAGTGACGCCCTGGTTTTGGGTGAGTTTTAACAGCACATCCTTGTTGGGGACCTGGGAAAGAGGAAGAGGGACAGGAAGCGGAAGGAAGAGGTCTGCATACACGTGTGCAGGTGTGTAACTTTAGTGCCTGCTGCAGGAGAGCTTAACACAGAGGTTCTTTACAATGTTTATGTTTCCAATTCAATCAATGTAACTGTGTCAATTTACTTTTTGGTCAAACCACATGTCTCAGTGATAGGAGATAGAATCACATACAGAATTCATTTTCCTTGCAAAGATTTTAATGGAAGTTAGTGTGAAAGTTTTATTGAGCTTAGACCATAGGTGGGGAGCCCCTGTCCAGTCCTGTTCTAATCTGAGTGCGAGCAAGGCTATGGAACACTGGCTGTGGGGTGTCCTGTCACTGGGTCTTTATTTAATTGAGATATAATTCACATAACATAAACTTTGCTATTTTCAAAGTGTCTGATTCAGTGATTTTTAGTATATTCATTATGTTGTACAACTACCACCATTGTCTAATTCTAGAATATTTCCATGAACCTCAAAAGAAACTCTGTACCTGTTGGCATTCAATCTCAATTCCCTGTTTTCCCATCCCTTGGGAGCTGCGAATCTACTTTCTGTCTCTATAGATTTGCTTATTTTGAACATTTCATGTAAGTGGACTCAAATAGCACGTGGCCTTTGGTGTTTGGTGTCTTGCCCTTAGTATAACGTTTTCGTGGTTCATCCATGTTGTAGCACGAACCAGTGTTTTATCCCTCTCATTGTCAAACAGTGTCCCATTGTGTGGGTGTATTGCTCTTTGTCTATCCACTGATGGGCATTCGGGTTATTTCATCTTTTTGGCTAATACGAATAATGCTGCTATGAACATTTTTGTAGGAGTTCTTGTGTGGACAGATGCTTTCATTGCTTTAGGGTGTGTACCTAGGAGTAGAATGGCTGGGCCACATGGTAACTGTATGTTTAACTTTTTCAGGAACAACCAAACTATTTCCCAATGCGGTGGTTCCATTTTTCATTTCCACTAGCATGCATGAGGGTCTCCGTTTCTCCACATCCTCACCAACACTAGTTGTTATCTGTCTTTTTTATCACAGCCATTCAAGTGTATGTGAGGTGGGATTTTATTGTGGTTTTGTTTTATATTTTCCTAATGGAAAATTCAGAGTTGTTTTTAAGAATTAAATTAGATGCCTAGGTGAAATCCAGCATGAGTTTGCATCTCAGTTCTCTGCTAGATTTGTGGGATACCCCACTATAACTACATTAGTGTTCCTCAAGATTTTTACTTATAGTTGCAGCCTTTTAGCTCAGGAAGGCAGAGTATAAGCGTAACTCCCACACTGGGTTTTGCATTCATGTGTACACCCATACATCCTTGTATACCAGAATCCGGTTTGCAGTCCTATCCCGGAGCTCTAGAATCATGCTGTAATGGGCCCCGCCTGTGCATTAAAGAAGAGTTACAGGTCTAAAAGAAGTAATGGGTGTGATCTTGAGGAAAGGCAAGAGACTTGGAGTTTCAAGGATTCTTAAGTGGCACTTTCTTTTGCTGCCACAGGAGGCGCTCCTGAGCATATGCAATTTAACTCACAATAACTGAGAAGTCACCATCTTTACAAGTTGGGAACTAAGTTTTAGATTTGGTTCAGGAGCTTAACATGAGTATGAAATCATTGAAACCACTGAAATTAAATGTGGGGCTGGATTTCTGGTTTGGGCACAATGAGTCATACAGTATGTGTTGGTTTTTGGTATTTGTTTTGCTAATTGAGGGGGAATGGTGGTAAAGATAATTCCCAGATGGTGGCTCATGCAAAACCCATGTGTAGTTGTTTTGGAATGCATTTTCTGCAAGCTCATATGAATGCAGATGCAGCTGATGGTGTGGATGTTGGCAGTACAGCAAACAACACAAGCCAAGCTATGACAGCTCAGCCCAGGAGGACTTGGGGAGGGTCTGTGAAAAACCGCCCTTCCTACTTTTCCAATTCCTCCTGCTGCTTAGTTAGATGAAATAGCATTGCTTTGTAGATGGACATAAAGTTCCCAAGGAAGCATTCTGTTTCTCCTTAGGCTGCTCTTCTCTGATTGTGGTAGCATGAGTAGAGTTTAGGTTTTACAGGGAGGGAATTTCAAACCACCTTCTTTTCTAGATTCTTTTGTATGGTTGATAGTCAGAGAAGGCAGAAGTGATAGTAATGGTGACGATGTCAAAAAGGAGCTGTGTGCCAAAGGGTTTTGCTACATGTTAATTACGAATTTATTGCAGTTGTCAAGCTGTATTAGTGAGGGTCCCTGGGGAAACAGCTCACCCCAGGTGTTTCTAATGAAAAGACCTAAATGAAGAGTCTGCGTACTGAAGTGTGAGCAGAGATTTCAGAAGACAGGGGACAGTGAGGTGCCCTCCCTGGTGACTGTGTGAAGCCCTAACTGTCCTTGGTCTGAAAGGGCCCGGGTGGGAAGAGCGCTGTTGGCCGCGGGGTCCTTGGCAGAAGCTGTAATTATGAAGGCACTAGTGATCGCCGGACCAGGGCATTGACACAAGTAGGAGTGGGGAAGGGATGACCCCACTTCTCTCCCCTTGCTCCCCGCTGCCTGGCCAGTGCCGCCCTGTGGGGACACCAGCTAAGAAGGGAGGTGTGGGTACTGGATGCAGAGGTGAGCCTCCAGGCACCGAGCAAGGCAGACAATGGGCAGGGGTGCTGCTTTGCAAGTGGAGACCCATTTACACCATAACCAACTATTCTGCAGTGAACATGTTCTACTTTTTGTTAATTTTGGAAGGTGTTATTTTGGTGAACTTTGAGAAATATTGCAAGTATAGAAAAATGTCCATTTTTCACTAAAAAATTCTACTCTGTTTCACATTTCCTTATGTAAAAGCTTCTTATCTTTTAGATGGCAAACTTCATTATGAAATCTCTTAAAGTTTGTGCTCTGTTTTTTCTATTTCCCTAATACATTGGTGCATATCATTGCACTGCAAGAAACCTGGGACAGAGAGAGCCACACTGCGGAGCAGTCTTCGGGATTGCCCGAGGGTGATTTTTACATTTCTCTTTTTCAGATTTGTGTGTAGATATTTGTAATTATTCTGAGGCAGTCCATTGTCTTCACATCAAATTAGAGTGGAATTTAGTTTCGGGTTTCTGTAGCCATAGCTGAGGGGAAGATGCAGTGTGTCAGAGACACCCAAAGAGCGGTGCATGTCCCCCTGCAGACAGAACTGGAGAATTGTTTCACTCCTTACAATGGTGAACTATGCTGACTTGAAATTTTGTGGTAACTGAGTGACCTGTCCATTCTCTGTCACCATGTGTGTCATTGTCTGGTGTCTGAGTAAAGGGCAGATGAAAGGCTGTGTCTCTGGGTGCACATGGGATTGCTAGGAAATGATTTTCAAAGTGCTTTGTGGTAATGCAGCAGGTTGAACTTTTTTGTGCAGTGTTGTCATGGAAACCAAGTGCATCATTGCCTTGTCTGACTAATTTATCTTTTAATGGTAATCCAGGGTTAACAGATAAAACATAATTTTAAAAAGGTAATTAAAAAACAATAACTTTACAGGGAATGCTGCTGTATGTAGCACATCTTTTGAATTGGGAGATTTCACTGGTGGTGTAATTCACGTTGGTCGTGGGTTGGCGGTGTGCCCTGATGAGAACTAATCAATTTGTTTTCCTTCCCGTCTTTGGAGCTGGAAAACCATGGCTTCATTCCGTGGCTTATTGCCGTGGGGTTTGATTGCCGACCCCAACTCCTGAGCTGGTGTGAAGTGGAACGCAGCACAGCGCCACTGCAAGTCTGCAGGGCTACCAGGGATTCCAGTTTTGATTGGTTGGTGGGCTTTAGAGCTCCCTTCCACCCCCCAGCACCTCCACCCTGAGAGCAGGCTGTGTGTGGGGTGACAGTGATAACCCTACCTTTCACAGTGGGCTGTCCTATCGAAACAGAGCCCTCGGCTTGTTCTCTCTGCTAAGCACCCAGATGCACCCCCATCCCCAGGCTCAGATCCTGGAGCGGAGTCTGCCCTGACTTCCTGTGGTTGTTACGGGCCTTTAAGGAAAAGAGCTCCTCCTCTTGTGTGCATTGAGGACAAAACCTAGCACTGCAGATGTGATGGATGCTGCTTACATCTTGATCACTAGCTTGTCAGTATAAATTTTCAAATGAAAATTTCAAATGAAAGTACTTAGTCAGGATAGGAGAACTGAACTGGCAGATTTTGTGCTGCATTTAGTGGTCTGTCTGCCTTCAAGGAGGCTTAGATCCTGGGGCTCTCTTCCCTCTCCCCATCTCTGTGCGTATGGGAAGTAGACTTTTGTTTCATTGAAGTATATCTGCTCCTTTGTTTTAGACCCTTCCAAAATATCTTTTATGAATATTTCCAAGTTTAATATGCTTTAGTTTTTTTGCACATAAGGGGGGAAATTTTGGCTCTTGGCATGAGTCCTAAGATGGATAATGGAAAACAAGTCAATTTAATCAGAACTTCACTGAATAACACTTAAGGTCCAGATTTATATTCTTTCATTCATTTAGCATATATGTATTGAACAGCTACGTTATGCTGTGCACTTCTGGAATACCTATTACATACAAAAGAATGGTCAGGAGCAAGGAAGTACCTTAAGGAGTTGAAGGCAGGCGCTCCCACAGCCCGAGGCCTGCCCAGAGTGGCTGTAGCCAGGAGGACGCCATCTGGCCATGCACTGGGATCCCTTGCGGAGGCCCCTGCATTCCCATGGTGTGCTTCTTACAACGCTGGTTGTTTCCCCGGTTCCAGAGTCCTGGCTGCAGCTCTTGATTACAACATGATACACGTACCCAGTGCTTCTGCATCACCTTCCAATATTGACCTTTTGTAGGGAATGTCATCTCCGTTGGTAAAATAGCCCCCAGAACCCAGTACTGGAAAAAATGAGGTAGCTCTTGACTCCATGCCACAGCATTTTATAGTCCGAGTTGATCCCCCTGCTTTTATCTGCATGCAGGCCTCGGGGTGGCGTGGAGTGCTCCTCCCAGCTTTAGGGGTCTGGCCAACCCAAATACCTGAGCTCTGTCTGTGCTCCCCAGTGCAGAGAGGAGACAAGACTGTCCCATTCAAGAAGACTTCATTAAAGACTCAGGAATGACAAAAGAGAACAAACAGAATGACTGCTCAGAAACCAGATCCTCTGGTTTGCTGTCAGACGCTAGTAGTTCTTGTACCTCTACCAGAGACTCAGCCAGGCCTTTCCTACCCTGCCTCTCCACAGCAGTTTCGCCTGTATCCTCTGGCCTCTGGAGTCTTCCCCAAGATTCCTAGACCCCTCAAGTCCAGATGAGGCTAAGACCCTTCCAGGATGTATGTCATCTTTGAGGATTAGTGATTGAGAGCTTTTGCTCTACAATTCCAGCTCCCCCTCTTGCTAGCTGACTATTGCTTAGGCCGTTTTCTCCTCTGTTTAACAGGATAAGAGTAATGCCTGTCTCCTCTGGAAGTAGTGAGGATTAAACGAGAGTGTGCATGCAAAGGGCTCAGTGGAGTGCCTGGCACTTGGCAAATGCTTGTGATCATCACATGATTGGAAAGACCTCCCTTCAAGGCATTGCCCTGATCTGCGAGTCCATCCTTAGCTCTCCTGGCCTCAGCATAAGTGTGACTGTCTTTTTCCCACAAATAAACTCTGTTGGGAGCTGCCCTGCCTGGTATCAGAAGCTGTAACCCCACCAAGGCTAAGGCTGAGGGAGTGGCCTTGGACCTTAAGCCAGCAAGGAGACAAAAGCTTATCTCCCTGGCAGGAGTGCTGCTTCTGCTGCTTCATTCATAACTGACCTCCAATGCTTGGTCAGTTAGCCAATGACGGGTTAGATTCCCCAAGGGGCGAACGACCTAAGACAGGCATGATCACATGGGAGACCCCCAAGAAAGGATTTTGGGGGCTACAGCAAAAGGGGGTGATGGACCCTGGCTCTCTGGCTTTGACATAGCCTGAGTCCTCATTGTCTTGGAGAAAATCTCCATATCTCTTGGTTACCTTAGTTCCCTTGCTCCACCTAAGCCTGAAACAATGACAGGGTGGTGCAGCCCTGTGCTGAAAAGGGTGGGTTCCCTGAGTGATCAGGCCTAAGAAAGAATATGTAAACTCCTGTGAAACCTGCTTTGTTTAGAATGCTCTCAGTTGAATGATAAGGGTCCAAGGAAGAAGTAAGTTTGTTCCTCAAAGTTTTACAGCTCTTTGACCCTGACACAAAATAGACCCTCAGATTTCCTTGTTATCTGTTGTTTGATCCTTACTTCCTAGCAATGAGTAATGAGCTTTACCTGAATTCTTATGCAAACAAAACCAATAAAAAGCCTCCCCGGTGGGGGAATGGGGCGCTCCCCGCTAGAGAAAGTGGCCATTCTGTTCCTACTTCCCCACAGGACCTGGTTGTCTCTGTGTATGTTTTTCTTGAGTGTTGATGAGCCATCCACAGCATTCCAAGGTCACTCCTGGTCAGTGATCGCGTCACCACCAGAGGCCTGTGGTCATTTACTACTTTAATTGACACTATGTATTTAAGCAGTAGATAAAACAATGGTGTGTCTTATAACGTATACTGTCTTAGACTTAATTACTATGGCAGCCCTCCCCATGCGCCAGGCACCATTTGAAGCAATTTATGTTAATTCATTGACTCATTACAACAACCTTATTAGTATGGTCCTATTATTATCCTCCTTTTAAAGATGAGGAAACTGAAGCCCAGAGAGATTAATTAACTCAAATTCACAGCCCCGGGAAGAGGCGAATTCAGGATTGGAACCCAGGTGGGCTGACTGTAGAGTCTGGGCTCTTAACTGCTAGGCTATATTGCCTGAGAGAATCTTCCTGGAAGGTGACTTTTTTGGTGAGACTTGAAAGGGGGAGCAAGCCAGACAGACACCTGGAGGGAAAGTGTCCCAGACAGAGACCCTGAGTCTGGTCCATGCTCGGCATTTTGAGAACCACAGGTGGGCCTGTGGTTTTGGAGTGGAATGCGTGAGAGGGAGGGGAGCAAGAGTGGGTACATCACGTGTCTGGTGTAGTTTGTTGTAAGGCCTCTTCAAAGGCATTTGTTTGGAAACAGATGGGAGTCACTAGAGGGTTCTGAGCAGAGGGGGGATTTACTTGTCTAGGACTGTTCTGCCCGTTACATTGGGAATAGTCTGAAAGAGGCAAGCTAGGAGCTTACTGGGATAATTCAGGGAGGAAGGTCATGTCAGTGGCTTGGGTAGCATGGTGGTGGCAGAGGTGGTCCTAGCCGTGGACATAAATTTGAGAGGCATCAGTACATGGACCACACTGAAGGCAGTGAAGCTGGACAGGGTCACCAAGGGAGTGGGTGTGGACAGACAGCAGAAGAGACCCATGCACTAGACTAAGTCCTGGGCGTCCACTATTGAAGCAGCACCAGCAGCTCTGTTTTTTAAATGATAACTTTGGAACCTTTAAATACAAAATCTGAAGTTCAGTTTGGCCAGATGCTTGTGGTTTCTTTAGCAAATCAATGTAGCTTTGCCATTTCCCTGGAGAAATCATCCACTGGCTAATGTGAACTTTGCTGGAAGAAAAACACAAAACAAATGATCCCATGGGAGAGTCAGGGATGGTGCTTGGGAGCTGGGCTTGGCCATCAGACACACTTGGACTCCAGTCTTGTCCTTGTCACTTAGTCACTGTGTGACCTGGGTCAAGCTACTGAACCTCTTCCACCTCCATTTCTTCATGGGGAAACAGAGATAATAGCCATTTGCTGTTATGACACAGTTACTGTGTGATTCGATGAGGTCATGTAGGTAACGCTCTTCACATGCTGCTCGATAAATATTAGCAATTATTCTCACTATGATTGTTTTTGTGTCATAAGTAAAATTATCATGCCTATTTACCACCTCGTATTCCTTTTAATCTGTTGAAACATATGGCATTTAACCACACTTCTCTCAACATTTCAATTCGTAGTCAACATCAATTAAAGTTCTTTCTTCAGATTCAAGAGCAACGTACTTTAAACGATAATATTTCTGGTAATGAAAGTGTTTGCGTACATATTTGCCTGGAATCCGGGCTACTCTCAGTGCTCATCAAAGAGGAGCAACAACGTGTCCATGCCGCAGTCGCAGTGAGAGCACCACCCCGTCTTCTGGACGTTCTGCTCCAGAGCTGCCCCTCCGGAGGCCTCTCTCAGGTGGCTGCCGCCTCCTCTGTTGGTTGCAATTTCTGTTTGCAACTATCTTACGTAGTCATCTCTTTTTCATTCAACACTTTTCTATTGAAAAAAAAAATCAGTGCATGTTTACTGAAAGGAATAACAATCTGGTCATTCCTTAGGAAGTTTTGTAAACATACTAATCAAAATGCTGCTTAGTTGTGACTACGTATTACTCAAAAGGCTTCTTAAATATGTTCTTGCTCCATATTTGGAAACCTGCATTTGGAAGGCAAAATATTTTTATTTTGCAGAAATGCAAGTGAGGAAGCTCTTGGAGATAAGAATTATATATTTTTCTTTATTCCCTTTTACACACTTACTGGCCTTTTGCATAAAATGGGTACTAAATAATTGTTTGCTTAGTTAATTGAAATTCAAATGGTTTTGAATAATTTGTTAGTGTGGGTGTAGTGTTTTACATTGACTCTTTTACAGGAAATATATTAATATCTAGCTGCCGAATGTTGGAGAGGATGTTGGCATAGGATTATTTTACCATTGACAGGCAGAGGTATACTAGGTTATACTGTGGGTTATGCTTGTTTTCTTCCTACATGAATTTTAATTAAAATTTAAATTGCCTTTCTGAAAATTTCTCAGTTGAATGGATTCACTTTGACTTCTGTGCTGTCACTGAAACAGAAGGGTAACAGAAAAAGGACTGATGAAGGAAGCAAAACACTTACACTGGGACACACTCGGGCAGACTGACGTCCAAGGGCTGCCGTTGCGCGCCTCGGCTCGAGACCCTTACACAACGTAGTGTTCCCAGGGGGTAATGACCCAGCAGCAGCGATAAACAGACCTGCGTTTAAAGCCACCCAAGTAGAAGAGCATTCTGGAGAGACGAGCCTGGGTCTCTCCCAGAATGAGAGCTCTGCATGGGAGCACATCTGGCCTTGGCTCAGATCTTCCCAATAGAGCTGCAGCTGGGCGAGCCCGTGTCTGTCACCAAAGACATGGGGGAAGCTTTTAAGTGACACAGGGATAAGAGATTGGGCTATCTTCATTGTAAGTATAAATTATATTTCAGAAAGATTGGGTGTTATTTTCCACACTAAAATTACCCAGTAAAGGAGAGAAGACAATGGGGCAGACCCTTTAATTACACAAACAATTAGAGAAAAGAAAGGTGGCCAGATGTCATCAGCAAAGGTGTTTAAGGAGAAGATAACAGATATCAGGTAAATATTTCACCTACATCAGCATGCTTTAAAGTGTGTTTCAGAAAACACTAGTTGTGCAGGATGTTAGACCTAAACAAACAACATAGTGGGGATCCAGAGCTGCCTGGAATAAGGCCAATCATAACCCATTAAAAGGAGCTAGACACATTTCTAATTGGTAAAATAATAAGCATCGTTTGGAGACCCAGTTTATCATGGTTAGATTTTATTAGTGAGAGTTCAGGTAAGACAGCAACCTCTCCTGTTGTAAGTTTTCTATTAAAATGTCAGTCAAGTATTTTTTTTCCTCATCAGGTTTAACATTTTAAGAAATGTCAAGGGATTAATTGTGCTTTTTAATGCTAATTACCACATGTTTATTTTATTTTTAAAAAGTGGTCCCCTTTCATCAAGATTTGTAGTGAAGTTGGTAAGAGAAGTTCATAGTAAATATTGTAATTATAATTCAACAGCTTGAGTCTAACATTTAGGGGGGGCTTGGGGGTATGTAGAGAGCTTCTCAGAAGATGCCTTCTATAGTATAGCCATACAATAAACATGTGATACCTAGGGTAGAGCCATCCACAGTGTACTACCAAAAATAGATCATCTATATTTCAGGTAAATTTTCAACCCTTTAGGAGTTATTGCATTTTTTGTTGTTGTGAAAAATATCTTTGTTTAGGTATAATTTACATACTATAAACTTCATCTATTTTAAGTGTCGAGTTTCATGAATTTGAGTAAGTTTATACAGCTATGCAAACATCACCACAATCCAGTTTTAGAATATTTTTCTCATCCTTAAAAGATCCCTTAAAAGGCCCAGACCCAGAAAATGACCTTTGCTAGAAAATCCACGTTAATGGAATCATACAATGCGTAGTCTCTTCTGCCTGGCTCCTTTCACTGCACGTAGCGTGGTCAGGGTCTCTCCATGTTGCAGCAGTGTTAGTAGTTTGTTCCTTTTTATTGCCGAGTAGTATTCCACTGTTAGGACATGCCGCATTTTATTCATTCGTTCATCAGTTATGGACATTTGAGTTATTTCCAGTCTTTTGCTATTATAAATCATGCTGCTATGAACATCGGCATGCAACTCTTTGTGTAGACATATGTTTTCATTATTTCTCTTGAGGAGATGTGTAAAAATGGTATCAAGATTGTGTAGTAAGTGTATATTTAAAGTTAAAGACACGCGGAGTTCTTTTCCAAAGTGGCTGTAACATGCTACATTCCCACCACCTCTGCTGCACCATCTTTTACCTGGTTAAATGGTTAATGTTTGGTCTGTGCTAAGAACAGGAAGCAGGATGTGGAAGAGGGCTTTGGAACGCTCTTGGCCACGTGCATTGCTGAGACAGGATGGATGCTGGGGAGTCAGACGGGACACCAACGAAGGATAGGATCCAGGCTGGAAGGCTGTAGAGGACCCAAAAACAGCTCAGATGGGTGGGATTTCAGGCAGTGTTCAGGTCATCTAGACCGGGATTGGCTATGTTGGTGGCAGCTGACTGGTGATGTAGTAGGACCCCAGCCGTAGGAGAGGGTCACAGAATGAGGCTCCAGCCCCAGACAGGAAGACTGCAAACAGCCAGAGCAACAGGGCCCCCAGCTCCTGTTGGGCTCGTGGCAGTGTCTCAGTGCTAAGTTAGGCAGACGCATGGTGTCAGACACAGGGATAGGAGCAGGTCCAGGAGGAAGCATCAGACAGCTGGGCGTAGGAACCCACACAGGTGCTGGGGGCTGTTGTAGGTCAGCTTTCAGTGAAGATGCCATAGAAATGAGCTTCTTACTCCAAGTCAGACGGGTGTGGGTAGCCCAGCAGGTCTCAGTTGTGTTGAATAGAGAGCTGAGGCTTTGATGTACTACTGCTAATAATACAGTCACTACAAACATTTATATAGTGGTTACTTTATCCTAAGTATGTTCTCAGGGCTTTGTTTACATATGCATTAATTTATTTAATTCTCTCACCAACTCCATGAGATAGATGCTATCTCAGTATGCTATCTCTACTAACCAAGACCCTAAAATACAGAGAGGTTAAGTGACTTGCCCAAGGTCATATGACTAGTAAGTGGTAAAGCCAGAATTCAAACCTAGGCTGACTGGTTCCAGAGGCATCCTCTTAACTACTAAGCTAATTCCTCTCATTTCATTCTTGTCACCTATACTTGGGTCAGCTCAGGACCTTGATGACCAGAGTGCGGGGCTGAGAAACTAAAGGCATAAGAGGCAAGACCCTAGTTGAAAGTTTAATACAAAATAATCACGGAGACATAGGCCACAGATTCCAGTGAGAGCACAGTAAGCACAGGCAAGGGGAAAATGTTAACTATAACGGGAAAGCCTATGTGGAATATCCTCATCTCTCAAGCTCTGCAGCTACTCTTGTGTTATGTTTAACACAGGTCCAATGGTAATGAACTAGACATTCTCATAGAGGCTTTGTGTTATTATAGCTACTCTCTGTTGGTTTCATTGGGATATTCTCCGACTTTCCAAATTAGCAAGATGTTGTACAAACTAACACAAGTTTAAAGAATGAATAATATCTTAAATGAAATACTTTTTTTGGAACATTAAAATAAGATGAAAAAATATCTCGAAACCAAAGCATCTCCATCAATGCTTTGTAACTTTTCAATGACTTTAAATGCAAAATATTAGATTCTTTTAGGAGGCATGTGGGTAACCTGAATCTCCTCCTCATCATCATCATTATCTACAAATATTAATATTTGTTGAACATCCACAATCTCTGATCATAAAGAAGGCAAGGTACAGTTCTTCTGGAGCTTGGAGTTCAGAGGAGAGAGTGAGGTGGCATTGTGGGGCCTCCAATACCTGCCTCGTTTCTCCTCTCTCTCCGACCTTCTTCTCGTGGGGAGGCCGCCTGCATGCCTGCCTCCTGTGTGCACTGTTTCACGGGGCCTTCACAGCAGCCCCCTGAGGGAGGTGTATTGTTCTCTTCGTTTTATAGGAAAGGAAACTGAGGGTTAGAATTAAGTAACTTATTTGAGGTCATTCTGAGCAGAATCTGTATTTTTATTGCTGTGTATTTTTATTGCTGTGTATTTTATTCCTCCTCTCTCCCATTACCTTTTTTACCCCTCTTCAACAGGTTGTAGTATAAAAACAGAAGTGTATAGGTCATTTGATGGATTATCAACTGCATGCTGTGTTCCTGTGATTGATCTACAGACGACTGAGTTGGTCACTGGACCTGTGGGTCTTGGGCCTCTGTAAGGGGCAGGGCTCAGGATGGTTTTGTTGTTCATGGGAACTCCGCCCCTCTCTGAGGTCAGGAAGGGTGGCAAGGGCAGGGCCACACCTGGTGACATCTATTGCAGTGATTGATGAGCTTCAGCTGAGGACCAGATCTGGGCCCCTGCACCCCAGTGGGGGTCTGACTGGGGATTGAACCTGTGACCTTTCAGTGAATGGGATGACACTCCAACCAACTGAGCCACCTTGCCAGGGCCACATTTCTTAAATGGGTGAAAAAAATGGAACACCTTTCTGACCTGTGAAAATTATATGAAATGCAAATTTTAGTGAAGATAAATAATGTTTTGTTAAAACACAGCCATGAACATTTGTTTCCATATTGTCTATGATTGATTTCATGCTGCTTTGGAATAGGGTGACAGAGACCAAATGGCCAGCAAACCAAGAATATTTACTATCTGGCCCCTGACAGAAAAAGTTTGATGGAGATCTGTGATCTTCTTGAGGAAATATTTTAAGTTTTATGAGGGAGAAGGGGCCATCGAGCAGCATGGTGTTCTCCCTGGTGGGAGCGCCTCAGACTCGGGTTTGATGTCAACTCCATCACTTGCCACCCACGAGACCTTGGCCAAGTTCCTTTCTCTGCCGGTGCCTCCATTTCTGTATCTGTCAAATGGGGACAATGATAGATCAGAGAGGTTTGGAGAGTTTTCTAATGTCACACAGCTTGTAAGTGGTGAAGTTGACCCCAAGCCCAGGCTTTTGACTTTGGGGTAAAGCTGTGTAAACTCAGAGGCATAGTTCAGATTCTCTGAACTTGAATGGCCTTTACCAAGGGGCAAAAACAAACAAACAAACAAACAAACAAACAAAACCCCCTCAAAGTAAAGTGGTGAAATCCAAGGAGAAATCAGGGAAATTTGGAACTGAAGGTTTTGTCTTTGCCCTTAATTTACCTGACAGCGTTTTCTGAAGTAATGGATGTCTCAGACATGTGTGGGAGGCAATACGGCACATTCGTAGCAATCACTAGGCAGAATGAGGAGAACTGGGGAAGGCATTAGTGGCATCCAGACGAAGCTGTCAAGGCCTCTTGCTCTTGGTCACCCGAAGCATGCTATTCTAGAAGCACTTTGTCTTCTGCTGAAAAAAATGGGAGGAATTAAATTTTTGGCAAACATTCCAGCACAAAAGGAATCATTTGGCTATAGTGTCTGCAGGCTTTGATTTCATTCCTTGGAAAACAGGAAGATGTGTGAAAACAAACACAGCCATTGCATGTTGGTGCAGGCCTTGTATAAGGAGATGTGTGCAGAGGTTCTTCTGTTGGCCGGCGGCTGTGTGAGCCAGTCCCAGTTATACTTCTCTCAGTTGTCTCTCTATTCAGAAAAGAAAAACAGCGTAAGCACAAACAACACAATGCGAGTAATGGCTAAGGGGGGAAATAGGAACCTACGGACTGCTTTTTTCTCATCAGACTGGAAGGGAGGGGTGAGAAATTCATATTTATTGCCTGCCTGCTTCTGCATCAGGCTTCATGTGGGTTTGTGGTATTTTTGTCTTCACAGCAACCTGTGATGTAGATAGTATCATCCGCATTTTACTGATTAATAGAGTGGCTAAATAACGTGTTCAAGGTTTCTCTCTTTTAAAGTTGGGCATTGAAACAAGGTCATATGATTCAGAAATCCTTGCTCACTGTAGATGGGGCCCAATTACTCCCCTTCTCTTTCTTGCTCTTTGATGATTCAGGGGAGGGGTGGGGCCCTTCTGCCCCCCAGCTGCATGAGGAGGAGGGACCTGGCTCAAGAACACTCCTGAGTCTCACACTTCTGTGTGAAATATCCATCCTTGCTGCTCGAAGAGCGAGTCCTCTTAAGTTTGGGGCTACCTTCCCATCTTCCTCATCACCTTTGCTCTCCCCAAGTCAGAGCAGACCCGGCTTCTTTCCCGTGGGAGAGGACCTTTGTATCCTTGCCTGCCCAGTGATAGCTCCTTCTCTGGGGGCCACAATGGGGCTAGGATTGGGGGAGGTCTCGACCTCTTAGAGCTTTGGAAAATTCATCATCATCTTATACTGACTTTGCAGCCTCGGCCATTGTTCGGCTTGGGCTTCCCTGACAGCTTCAGAGAATAGGGCATGTTCTGTGGGCGACTGAGCTCTTGTGAGCTCACAGGTGCAGAGAGAGGAAATGAAAGGCCACAGGAGACATAGCATGATTCTGCAGGTGCATTTTGGCTGAACATTTCTAAGACGTATTTTCTTTCTAGGTCAAGTTAAATTGCCATCAGTAGTAGCATCGTTCAGCCACATGACAAGTTCTTACAGGCAGTTCTGATAACTAGGGAAGCCACTTAGCAATTGTAGCTGAGAGCATGGACTTTGCAGTCACACCCCAGCTCTGCCACTTATATGCCCTGTAACCTTGAACAAATTTTCTTAACTTTTCTGTGCCTCTATTTCCTCATTTGTTAAACAAGAATATTAATAGTGCCCACCTCACAGCATTGTTAGGAGGATTAAATAATTTAACATGTGACAAGTTCCCAGGAACAGGACTTTGTCCATAATGAGAGCTGTAGACAGTTGGCTAAGGTAATGACAGCCGTGGCGATGGTCACGTCTGCAGCAGGTGGAAAATACTGGCAGTAGCACCTTTAGGCTATTAGCTCTGACTTATGTGCTTGCAAGTTAATGGAGACCAGTGAGAAGAACTGGTTGGGCAGTGTCGGACATTAACGTTGTTCATTCAGTCATCAAATATTGAGTACCTATTTGTGCCAGGCACTGTGTTTGATATAAAATATATAAAAATGTGATTCTACCTTTGTGAAATTGCCCAGTAGCCAATCAAAATTAATTATCCAGTATCGGGATGTTTTAAGTAATTCATTTAATTTATTAAGATAATCACAAATCATACAGTATCTTTGAAATTTGTTTCCTCCTCTTTTAGATTTTACTAAACATATAACAGCCCCCGAGATAGACTATGTAGCTGCCCTGCCCTACATGGTGGCCACATGTGGCTGCAGGGGCACCATGTGGGCTGAAAACTAACCCAGGAAAAGTGGGTGGCCCTTCACAAGGGGTGTGGCTAAGGAATTTAAGTGTTATCCTAAGAGCAGTAGGGTAAAAGAGGACGGCAAGGTGAAGTGTGGAATTTAGAATAACTTTAAAGCTCCTATTAATTCTAAAGCACTGTGATTCCATACTAACTTTCTTTTGTCCTATTTATATTTTAATGTAATCACTGATATGTTTGTATTTAAATCTACCACTTTTTTTCTGTTTTCTCTTTGTTCCATCTGTTTTGTGTTTCACTCCTTTCATGCTCTCTTTAGATGGGCTACATTTTTCAAAATCACTTGATCACCCCTTCCACTAGTGTGTTTCTCTTCTTTACTTGGTTACCAGTGGAAATAGAATATGCATCTCTAGCTTATCCAAGTCAAAGGGACCCGGCACCACTCCTGCCTCTGAGAACATTGACAGCATATCTCTCTCTGGCTTATGCAATGTTGTCTTGCATGCTATTTCTCTATATATGTTAAACTCCATGAAATACTATTATTGCATTCTGCAGTCACTGTGTAGGTTGACCCACATATATCCCTTTTTGTTTGTTATTCCTTCTTATTTCATTTTACCTAGGATCATTTTTCTTTTGCCTGAAGAACACCCATTATTTCATTTGGTGAGGGTCTTCTTAGGTCAACTCTATTTGTGTTTATCTTGTACCTTTATTCTTGAAGCATGTTTTTATTGCATATGGAATTCCAGTTTGGTGGTTGTTTTTTTTTTTTTTTCAACACACTGAAGATATAAATCTACTCTGTCTTCTGTCTTCGTGTTGTTGAGAAGTGTCTCCTCTGAGGATGATTCATTTGAAGGTGTGTATTTTTTCCTCTGGCTTCTCTCAAGATTGTCTTTGTCTTTGGTTTTCTGCAGTTTCATTGCGATTTGTGTAGGTGTGGGTTTCTTCTTATTTTATGTGGCTGAGAAATTGTTGGTCCTTGTGAATCCATGGACTGAACCCTTCTGTTGGTTCTAAAATATTGTCAGCTATGACTTTCTCCCATGATGCTTCCCCTTCACTTTCTTACTCTTCTCCTTGAAATCCAGGTAAATATTTATTAGACTCGCTCACTGTATTCACCACCATCGCTTGCTCCCTCTTTTATGTTTTTGTCTCTAAGTGATACCTTCTGGATATATCTTATGGTTTACTATTTCGTTATAGCTGGTAAACCTTTTCACTGATTTATTAATTTTGATTATTTTTTTCTTAGATATAGAATTTTTATATGGCTCTTTTTAAAATCTGCCAAAAATCTAATACTCATCTGGTACCATACATAGCTAATACAATATTATTGACTATATTCCCTGTACTGTACTTTATATCCCTGTGACTATTTTTATAACTGGCAATGTGTACAATGCTTTCTTTTAAATCAGCGAATACTCCTGGGTAGTACATTCACCTGCCTGGGTTGTACATTCACCCACTTGGGTTCTGATCTTCTAGAATTTGACCTGATAATCTTCACTGTACTGATACTTCTTTGAAAGTTTTGAAGGGATATTTTAAAATATCTTTAGAGACTTCTGATAAAGATGGCAAGATAGGTAAATATGGCTCACCTCCTTGCAAAACCACATCAAAAATTACAACTGGAATATAGAACAACTATCAGAACTGTCAAAAATTGAGTTAAATGGAAATCTGACAACTGTGGAATTAAAGAAAACACATCCGTCCATACTGGTAGGAGGGGCAGAGAAGTGGAATGGGCTGGTCCCACACCCACATTGTGGTGGAAAAATATTTGGAAGGAATATCTTGGGAGCTAGGAGGCCCAGTCCCACATCAGACCCCCTAGCCCAGGGTTCCAGTGGCAGGAAGATAAGTCCCCATAACATCTGGCTGCAAAAACCAGTGGGGATTGAGTCAGTGGAAGAAATTTCTGGAGTCTTAAGCAGTTCCCCTTAAAGAGCCCACACACAGACTTACTCAGACTCACTCCCTTTGAGCTCCAGACTGGCGTAGCAGCTTGAGAGGCACCAGTGGCATACAAGAGAGAATAAAAGTGGCTGGCATCAAGGGTGGAGCTGAGGGACAGCTCTCTTCCAAACAGAAAGGCAGGCAGAGGCTATTGTCCCTTTACCGAGCCCTCCCACTACAGAGCCACAGAGCCAGCAGGCTAGTGCCATATCTGAGGCTCCATCAACTTGGCTAACACTGTTTTCCCCATCCTGGAGATCCTCTGAGACTCTGTCCAACCCAACTTATGGCCCTACCCAAGATGTTAATTATGACTTTTCCATATGAATGGCTAGTCTTTGCTCATACTTCACAACTTCCTACATCCTATCAAACAAGCAACAGCCAGCCTCAGTAAGTCCCCAGCCCCCATAACTCTTGCTAATTGGCACTGGGCCCAGTACTAGCAGCAGCCAATCTAGATTCACAGCTTGGCTTTGCCTGGGCATCTCCATGCCCAGCACAAGTAGCAGTCATCTCAGACTGCTTTACAGCTCATGCAGGGTGGCCTGGGGCAGAACACACTCTGGGGCTGACCTTAGCCTGCACCATGTGGAAACCCCAGAGCCTGCACACCAAGTAGACAGCTATGGACCACATGAAAGCACCACCACCCTGCCTCTCCACAGCTGATCCTCCACAGTAGGTGGAGGTTGGTGATCAGTGGTCACAGCCAGTCCTTGCAGGTGACTGGCTTGGGTAAATCCCTCCCATTGACCTGCCAACAGCAATCAAGGCTCAATTATAAGAGGAGGGTGTACCCACATGGAGGGTTCACCTTGAATACCCAGCTGGATGATAGGGGAGGCTGTGCTACTGGACCTGACAGAACACCTACTACATTAGGCCACACTACCAAGACATGGAGTCATAACAACTCTACCTAATACATGGAAACCAACACAAGGGGGCTGCCAAAACGAGGAGACAAAGCAACATGGCCCAAATGAAAGAACAGACCAAAACTCCAGAAAAAGAACTAAACAAAGTAGAGATAAGCAATCTATCAGATGCAAAATTTAAAACACTGATTTGATTATAAGGATGCACAAGGGACTAGTGAGAACTACAGTAGCATAAAAAAGCTCCAGTCAGAAATGATGGATACACTAATTGAAATAAAGAACAATTTACAGGGAAACAATAGTAGAATGGATGAAGCTGAGAATCAACTCAATGATTTAGAACATAAGGAAGCAAAATACTATCAATCAGAACAACAAGAAGAAAAAAGAATTACAAAATGAGGATAGTGTAAACATCCTTTGGAACAACTTCATGAAGTCCAACAGTCACTTCATAAGGGTTCCAGAAGGAGAAGAGAAAGAGCAAGAAATTGGAAACCTATTTGAAAAAATAATGAAAGAAAACCTCCCTAGTTTGGTAAAGGAAATAGACATGCAAGTCCAGGAAGCAGAGAGAATACCAAACAAGATAGATGCAAAGAGGTCCACTTCAAGACACATCATAATTATAATGCTAAAAGTTAAAGATAAAGAGAGAATCTTGGAAAGCAGCAAGAGAAAAGCAGTGAGTTACCTACAAGGGAATTCCCATAAGACTGTCAGCTGATTTCTCAAAAGAAACTTTGTAGGCTAGAAGGGATTGGCAAGAAATATTCAAAGTCATGAAAATCAGGGGTCTACAGCCAAGATTGCTCTACCCAGCAAAGCTATCATTTAGAATGGAAGGACAGATAAAGAACTTCTCAGACAAGAAAAAAAGTAAAGGAATTCATGGTCACCAAACCATTGTCATATGAAATATTGTTAAAGGGACTTATTTAAGAAAAAGAAGCTCAAAACTATGAACAATAAGATGGCAATAAATACATATCTATCAACAATTGAATCTAAAAAATAAACTAAGCAAACAAGAAGAACAGAGACATGGATATGGAGACCATTTTGAAGCTTGCCTAATGGGAGGGGTCTGTTGGGGGATGGGTGAAGAGGTGAGGGGATTAAGAAATACAAATGGGTAGTTACAGAATAGCCAGGGGGGTGTAAAGTACAGTATAGGAAACATAGTAGCCAAAGAACATGTATGCATGACCCATGGACATGAACAATGTTGGGAGGATTGCCTGAGGGAGTGGGAGGTACTGGGTGGAGGGGGGCAAAGGGGGAAAATTGGAACAACTGTAATAGAATAATCAATAAAATATAATTAATAGTAAATAAATAAATAATTAAAATATTGTTAGTGTTTTTAGTTGTTCTTTTTGAGAAAGTAGATTCTAATATCCTAGCATCCCATTATTAAAAGGGAAAGTCCTTGTTCTGACTTAAATACAAGATTGGTGGCCCTATTTTTGTTGTTGTCTGTTTGAGGAGGATACTTTTGTGACCTCTTTTTCTGATAATTTCCCTCTTTGGAAACAAGTAGGAAGGAGCTGGTACTATATTTATTTGGAAGAGAAGTAGATATATGATCTCATCTCTCATCCCAGCAGACATAGCCTTTGAGGAGTAAAAATGTTTTGGATATTGCAAAATAATAGCATCTTCAAGGTCTTTAAGTTTGAGCAAATAAGTCTTTATTTCAGCCTCTCCATTGAGGCCCCTTTTTACCAAGTCTTGTCTCTCTACTTATGGCATCATATCCTATTACAGAGTAAAGCATCGTATTTTTAGAGGGAAAATACATGTTAGCACTGATGTTTCCCTATAAACACAACTCAATATAAAGCAATAAGAACAACAAGTATACAAAAAGCAGGAGCCAATCCCACTGGTTTTAAAAAATGGGTGTAAATTTGGAAGGTTAAAGCGGTACAGTAATCAGGTAGCACTTGGACAACATACTCTTTCCCTGGAAATGCCTAACCGTTAACACAAGTGAGGTTGGAAAGAAAACCAGCTGACCGTGAGAGGCACCATTTGTTGTTATTGAGACGGTTTTCTTAGCAGTTTTCCCATTCATGTCTTCATGTTCCAAATTCTTGTCTCTGAAGCATTGGTTTTCAAAATGATTGGCAAAAGCCACTCAAAATATTAACATTTTCTTTGTTCTTAGAGAAACCTTCTAAGTATGAGAGAAGAAGAAATTGGTTGCCTCACACGTATATTTATTTTATTCATTTGCAATTGCATTGGCGTGAAGACAACTTACAGTGAACACAGCTATCTTTCTACATCCTTCATTGGATGTCACCCTCTAAAGATGGCTTAGAAGACTGCAGCACAAGTTTTGGAGCGAAAGCTCGGGATACCTGAAGTTTTCATTGTACAGTCCTGCGGTGAAACTCGAGATTGAACTTTACAGAAAGGGCAGTCTTAGGTGATATCATTGGTCACAAATGCATTACAGGGAAATGAAATATTTTTCTCTTATATAAATTGATAAATACCTCACTCTGGAGTGGATAGATTTAATACAATTATAGAATGGATAATAAGAAAGTTTGAGTATTATAGACTTTTTAATTTAATTTTCCATCAATATGAAGTATGCTTTTATGTTTGCTTCATTAATGTGGCCTAAAAGGTTATTAAAAAGTATTAAGTCATTGGAAATTTGAGTGGAATAAATAAATAGAATGGTCTATATAATTGTATATTTAGTTGAAAAATTTTACAAGTATTTTTATTTGGAAAATTTTTTAATGTACCTTTCAGACTCAGTTATTATCCATTGTGTATCACAATTCCAAAACACTCTTGTTGCTGATCAACTGGACTACATGGTGGAATTCCTCAAAAGAACTTTAAGTGCTAAATCTTCGGAAATTGAGAAGTACCGTGGACATTGCAAATCTCTTAATTTTAAACATAAATGTGAACTATGCTCAGAAAAGAACCACAGCAAAAAAGTGTCTCAAAAGTAGACAGAAATTATCTCAGAACTATTTGAATAAATGCTTTCTAATTTAGAAAATTCAGTCTTTAAAAAAATTGACGTAATTGCTCTGAAAAATGTTAGATTGGTACTCTCTTTTAAGATTTCCATTTCTAATGGATCTTTTAAGCGCCTCTTTTCTCTTGCCCTGGTATTGTTACACCAACTCCCCAGAGCCAGGTGTGTGATGACGCACTTAAGCTTCCTCTGCCTTTCCCAGAAAGGGGATCCTCTTCCAGTTCTTTTTTTATTTTGTTCTGGTTCTCTTTTCTATCAATTTTCTACTTTTGAAATAAAGTTAAAAATGATTGGAACATTAATTGTAACTTCCAGTGAAAATAATTTTGATTGGAATGAACTTTTTTTATCATTATTATTTCTTCAGCCTTGACTGATTTCTTTTGTTTGCTTCTGTTTTTTCTTTACCATTAAATATCCAGGGGACCTGACCCTTACAAGTCACCCCCTTCCCTCCAGCAGTGGTGCCCCCAAGACGGCCACTTTGACCCCATGACCTTTGCAGCCCTGCCTCTCATTCCCCTGCACCCAGGATCAGACTTGTTCTCAGTATTTACACATTCAGAATGGGGAGCTCTTTCTGGAGGTGATTTTCATCTGTTCTGCTGCTGGGCTCTGCCACCTGACTTTCTTCTCCGTCAAGGGTTCTGCTGCTTTCAGGTGTCCGTTTCCCTCCCTGTGCATTAAATGAAGTTTCCAAAATGCTCCATCTCCTGTTTATGCTACAGGCAGGACCAGCTAGCTTCATGGGCATGCTACCAGTGCAGCTGCACAAGGCCCAGTTTTCAGAAGGGCCTCACGTGTGGGGTTTAATGCTCTTTAGTCACTGTCTTGAAATTCTTAATAATTTAATCTTTGGATTTGTGTTTCATAAATCAAGTTTTATGGCACAGTGGATATGTATCGGGGCCTTGGATCCTTGATTCATGCTTGGTCCTGCCTCCCCCACCCCTTTCACTCTACCCACCTCCTGACCTCCCCTGGATGAGTTCCAGCTCCCTGCCCTTGTCCCTGGCTTGTAACCACTGCTCCTCTCTGGCTGGGGTGGCAGGTGGAGGCCTGTGCTCCCTCTAGTCCTCCGGACCCATTAGGGGCTGGAAGCAGGTGCAGGAAGGGCTAGGGTCAGGGCAAAGAGGAGGCTGTTCTGTCCTATGCTGTCGGTGTCATGGTGCATTTACCGGTGACTCAGTGGCAGCCTTCCTTCCTCTGCTGATCCAGGAACAGGGCATGGCCCAGCACAGACGCTGCAATTCCTTGGTTTGCCAGTTCCTTGTGGTTTGTGGCAGTAGACCCCTGGAAGGGGAAGATTAATGTCTCTGCCCCTGGCTGGGCCCCTCATTTTCATTTTGCTCTGGGCCCTGCCAATTATGTCTTGAGCCTTGGCTATAAATGTGAATAATATATGGGTGGTTTCATTTGCTCACCTGGTTGAACTCTGCGGCTTTGGAGAGATTCAAATTTAGTAGACTTTCATTATGTCATTGGAAACTAGAAGCTCCTGATTTCTTATAATTTATTTTATTGATTTTTTTCAAGCTATAAAAGTTATTCATACTTTCTGCAACAAAACAAACATTGTAAATGTGTACAAAGTAAGAGCCAACATACTGTTTCCCCTTGCTCCCACGTAAAGTAACCAGTGTTCACATTGGGTGCATATGTGCGATTGCTCCAAACTTTTATTAATAATAACATAATACGCCCATGCATGCATGCACATGCCATGTGGGTTTTTCTGAGGAATGACAAAAATGCTTATATCTTTATATCCTGAAAGTCCCTCTATTCTGTTATATATGGATCCAACTCATTCTTTTTAATAACACATAATACTTGATATCTGTAGTATAGATTTGCCATAATTCATTTACCAGTGTCATCATGATAAACACTTAAGTTGTATCCAGTTTTGAGTTATGAACAAGACAGCAAATAAGCCGCTCTTACTTAAAGCTTTATATTTAGTGCTCCAAGTTCATGCGCATGAGTGCCCCAAAGGGCAGTTCCACACTAAGGGCAGATCACTTTCTAGAGAGAGTGGGGCATTCACACTCCCACCAGCATAACATGAACACCTGTTTCGTGCACTGTTGCCAGCACTGGAAGTTATCAGTCTCATTAATTCTTGCTAACATGAGCAATGAAAAGTGATATCTGGTTGTGATTTGTATTTTCCTAATTATCATAAGGTCAGGTTTCTTAGCACACATTTTTTATCTACTTGCATTTTCTCTTCTATGAAATTCTTACTCATCCCGTGTGTGTGTGTGTATATGAATATATATGTTCTATTGGAACACTTATCTCTTTTTTATCAGTTTTAACAGTTTTATTAGGGATATTAACCTCATCTTTTATCTATGTGGCAAGATTTCTCCTCAATTACCATTCATCACTTGACTTAATTATGTCTTTGTAATAAAATTATTAAAGTTAAATGACTGTTTTTTCCTTCCTTGTTTTTTGTTTCTTGATTTGCTTAAGAAATTCTCTCTGATGCTAAGGTTATAAACTAGTCTCCTAAATTCCTTATAATTAAAAAATATTTCCAATCCACTTGAACTGTCTTTTTGTATCTCATAATATTTTTCCTTTCAGATAGATAATTGTAGCCAGTATCATTTATGAAACAAGTCTTTCATTTCCATTTTTCACATAACTATATTTTGCCATGTATAATGCACACCATGTTTTTGGCCCAAACATTCAGGAAAAAACTTTCAATTTTTAAATTTATTTGTTTGTTTGTTTGTTTATATTTAGATACTTGTTTTTTATATTATAAAGGAATTTTAGCATTTATTTTTGAATATATCATGGTACAACAAATTTATGTGACAAATAATTACAAAACAGAAGAACAGATACAAGGTATTTCAGGTACTATCCATGTATAATGCGCATCTTTATTTTTCCTCAAAAATTTGGGCAAAAGGTACACGTTATACACTGCAAAATATGGCATATTATGATGAAACGTGTTATTCTTCAACATATATTTGGATCTACCTCTGGATTTTCTGTCATATTCTGCTGATACATTTGTGTATTCCCATTGCCAATGACATGTTGTTTTACGTACAAAACTTTATATATGATTCTATCTGGTAGAGGAAAATCTCCCCTCACTATTTTTAACTTTGCAAAATTTACTTGGCAATTCTAATGTATTTTTTCATATGAAACTTAAAATAATTGCTTTATTTCCTCCACTGTTGGAAACTGTTGGGATTTGGATTGGGATTATATATACTAATTAAAGTTTAAGTATTAATTTTTAAAAACATAATTTTATTAATAATTATTAGTTATTTTCTGGCTTTTACAACTGTTATTACTACCAAGTATGGAGCTGGTTTTCTATTTCTTACAGGTTAGTGTTAGTGTCGAAGAAAACTATTCATTTTTTGTTTGTTGTGTTTTGTTTTCATTCATTTTAATCATTCAACAAATACTGAATCTAAGACTTTGTCCATTATAGATGCGTCATCATTTCAGGTACCACTGACATGGCAAGTGGCTTCCAATATAGCTCCCAGTAATCTCCATCTCCTAATATTCATGCTCTTGGGTAATTTCTATTTATTTATTTATTTACTCATGTATTTTTAATTAAAAATTTTTTCAGTTACAGTTTACATTCAATATTATTTTGTACAATATTACTGTCAGGTGTACAGCGTAGTGGTCAGAAAACCACGCATGTGTTCTGATGGTATTTACGGTACCCAGCTCCTTTTCTGCTCGTTATGTCCCCGCGACCCGACCGTTCCGGGACTGCCAGTCTCCTCAATCCCGTCACCCCACTCCACCCCCTCTGGCAGCTGTCAGTCTGTAGACTATTCGTTTCTATGTGTTTATTTTGTATCATCACCTTATTCAAGACTGTTATTTCCATTTTGTAGCTTTTAGTATTGACCATGGTGAAAAGTCCAATACTAATTTTCTCTTTTTTAGGTAACTTTTCCTTTCTTAATGCAAATTCATATATTTTTGTCTTCATTCCATCAGTTCAGATATTTCAGCAGGGTGTCCCTGGTTAAGCCTAAAGGTTTAAATATTTCTAACAGAAGTTTTCTTGTACTATTTTTTTTAGTTATATGTTTTCCATCTGATCTATTTTTCCTTTAGTGTTACTGATTCTGCATTTAAAATATTCTGGGTCTATATTAAGTTCTCCAGGTCCAGCAGGACTGTGGGTCCTCTGTCTGAAGCATATCGCTTGGTAAACTGGGAGATGCAGCGCTCCTGGCTCCTCACCATTGCAGACGCACAGGCGAGGACCCTGCTCATGCTGGCGCGCCTCCCGCCTCCTGGGCCCTGAATGCTGTAGAGCACGAGTTATAAAGCCAGGATGTACTCTGGCCTCTTATGAACTCCAGGCCTCAGCCAAGGGCTTACTCCTGTTTTCCAGATTTTAGTTATTTAGTTCATAGACAAAAAGTTGGGAGAACCCCTTGCCAATTTCTAATTTGGGTATTTACTTTTTTTTTTTGCCTGTCCAACTGTGCCAGCAAGGAGTAGGTGATATGGCGGGTCATACTATAGACCAGTGTGGGACCTGACATCTGTCTGATTAGCAGTTTAGTGGTACCTGGCAAGCTCCTATGCTCCCATTGATAATTTCCTATGTACATATATGTGTGTGTGTACACAGGCACATATGCACCTCCTCACACACAGGCATACACAGCTTTAATGTTGACTGTGAAGTAAACATTACAGTACAAGTCCCTCATACAGTCGCACCAACACAGACCAATCATGAAGGAGAAATAAGCTTCCAGGAGACCAATGTTCAAGCACTCTGTTTGAAAACTTTCCCTTCTTCTAGAAGTTTTATGAAAATACCTACCAGCTAATGGATGTCCATCCTTGCTGTGGTTTACAGAGAAAAGGCTAGTTCAGCTGACTACTTGAATCCCTTTGGGTCAGGAATTTGCAGATTTAGAAGGTAATCTGTACTTGTTATTCATCACTGTTTAAAAGCTTTGGTTCAAAAGAGGTATAATTTAAATTTGTGAGCGTCCTTTATTGCCAAAGGAATGTTATTTACAATTATTTGCCATTTATCATTTAATTATTAGTGACAGTAATAAATTTATTTTTACATCTTCAGAATGGTTCTTACCCCAGAGGACTGTAAATTGGAAATAGTAGATGACAGCATCGATGGGGTCATACTTTTATGTACTGCAAAAGCAGTGTAACCCTTGTGGGAGCTGTTCTAATGCATTGTTTGGCCTACTTATCATGCCCTGACTACATTTAAGTGTGTGGCAATTTCATTATGCATTCACCGTTCATTCGTGCATTATTATTCTTATCATAATCTCATTTGATTCTATTTTATTTTTATAATTTTACAGTGATTTCTGTGAGTCTGACACAGAAATGGTTTTCCCCTCTCATTCTATTTAACCATACAGTAAATGTGCTCCCTATTTGCATCAAGGACAAAGGCAGGTTACAGAGAAACCGTGCCACATTAAGGTTTTTTCCAAAAAAGGAGAAACAAAATAAGTAACTTCTAGGGTGTGTCCTCAGCTCTGTATCAGTTTATTCCATTCTGTATCTTCTCTTCCATTTCTACGTTCAACTAGCAACATCACTGGTGTTCAGAATGGTGAGCATAAGGTCCCACAAAGTGATTTCCAGCACACTAAACATGTAAGCATGAAGAACCAACTGTTACATTTTAGAAAACATATCAAAGCAAAAAAGATGGAAACATAGTTTCCTGAATAATCCTCATTTGATTATTAATTGAATTAACCAGAATGTTCCTTATTTTCAGCATTTCATTTAATTGGTATTTTATTTATCTCTGTTATCAATTTATTCAACAACAATTTATTGCATCTCAATGAGATTTGAGCTATTTTTCCAGGTGCCAGGCTAGTAGAAATGAATTGCACATTATGAACATAGAATGTGGTAAATTAAGTCAATCACCAAAAATGAAAGGATACAGGATATATCTGATAAACATAACACAGAGAATAAATGCATTCGATGTTTTTAAGTGATACTTGCTACATTCAAAAGAAAGCATAAAAAGAGGAAAAGGGACAACCAAGGGCAGAGGAGACAAGTGAAAAAACAAAGAGCAAATGATAGTTTAAGCCTAATCGTATTCATAATTACATTCAATGTAAATGGTCAAATAACTCAACTGAAAGGCAGGGATTCCTAGATAAAAGAATAGCTAAGACTCAACTATCTGCTGTCAATAAGACACCTACATTAAATATAAAAGTACAAACAGGTTAAAAGAAAAGGGTAGAAAAAGTGTACCAGGATAACACTAATCAAAAGAAAGCTGAAGTGGCTATATTAATATCAAACAAAGTGAATTTCAGAACTAAGAATATTACCCATACCAAATATTATCATTTCATAGTCAAAAAGGGTCAATGAATCAAGAGAATATAATAACACTAAGAGATTATGCATATAATAACAGGGCTTCAAAATATATTGGAATTAAAACTGATAAAACTATGAGGGGAGACAGATGAATCTACATTGACAACCAGAGATTCTAACACCTTTTTCTCAATAATAATTTGGGGAAGAATGTTCCAGGCAGAAGAAAAGGTATGTGCAAAAGTCCTGGGGTCAGGGTGAGTTTGAGTGTTGCAAGAACCCAAAACTGCCCAACGTGTTTAGAGCAGAGTGAATTGAGTGAACATGGTGCTTGGTAGGCCAGAGAGGCAGGCAGGGGCTAGAGTCTGTAAGATCGTGTGGGCCATGGTAAGGGTCTACAAAGCAGAATTGGAGCAAAAATATGTGCTTCATAATATCACTTTGATTTAATATTTAGTCATTAGGTGGTGTTAGAATTTCTCTATGCCCCCAAACTATAGACATTGGATGACAAAGAGCCCCACAGTTTATTTTTAATGTATTGATTTGAGAGAGAGAGATTTTTGTTATTCCACTTATTTACACATTCATTGGTTGATTGATGTATGTGCCCTGATCAGGATCAAACCTACAGCCTTGGTGTATCGGGATGATGCTCTAAGCGACTGAGCTACCCAGCCAGGACCAAGAGTTACACACCTTGAAAAACAGCTAGACCTGATAGCATACCATTAGGAAACAGATCTCTTTCTCTCCCATCACTCCTCTCAACCCTGTTCTGTTAGATATTCCTTCTGCATTTCTGGATTATATCTCAGGGATCTACCACAGCTTGAGTCTCATTTTCAGTTATTAACAGTCTAATATGATCTAAATCACCCCCATTCCCCCATTATTCAATTCAGTGTTTCTATGCTTGCTTCAGCTCAAGGCTGACCTTGTCTTGAAAATCTGCAACAGAAGAAGGGTGCATGGCCGTTTATCTCAGCTCTCCTTGCTCCCTCACCTTCCACATAGGCTTCTGGTTTCTCAGGGTCAGGGCAGAGAGAATGAGAGGTAAAGAGGAAATTGGGCCTTTTGTGGGGTCTTTTAACTTTCTCTTGGTCATTGAATACTTTTTTTCATGGGATGCTTCGGTGGTTCTTGTCTTACCCTCTGCCACACATCTCTGCCAACACACACACACACCCCTAAACTTTTCCATTCCTTGTCTGGTGGAATGTGTTTTCCACTTGATCTTTTATCAAGCCCTCCTTTCCTGACTTCTGCTTTTAGGGGTTTAGCTACAGCTTCTTCTGCTGGCATCCCCTTGCTCCAGTGGCAGCCAGCCTTCTTGGGAAAGGTCCCTTCGAGCCTGCTGCCGCCTTCTGCATTGTCCACTTGGTCCACAGGACTGGTTATGAATCCTTGCCTCACCAAACTTTGGAAATATAGGCTTCTTACACTGTCCTCTTTCCCCTTCCTGTTAGGGGCAGCTCCAGCAGCCTTCGTCCCTATCATACCCGCCCCATTCTCCTGACAACTCCTCTACACCTTCTCTGGGGGCAACGTTAGAGGCCTGTGAGCTTCTTTCTGCAGGCTGTCTTCTGTGCCTCCACTCTCGTGGGGGAGTTCTCTTCTGCTGCCCTCACTGGAAGGGAGAATGTCCTATCTCCTTCCCTGCTCTAAGAAGGGGGAACTCCATAGCCATCCTTATTAAGCCAGCAACTGTTTAAACATTTTTCCTCATTCAGCCAGCAACTCTCAAATAGCTGGAGATGGGAGATGAGTTCAGAGTGGTGACAGTGTGTGGCGACCGCCCTCATCCTGGCACGCCCTGTGTAGCAGAGCCTCTGTAGTGTGCTGACCCTTATTACAGCTTTTGGCCATTTAGTATCCTGTCACATGTAAAAAAAAGTTTGAATACACAAATAAAACTACCACTGATACTTATTTATAATATTGAAATATAAAGGACCAGCTGGTTTGGTTGTTCAAAACTTTTCTGCTCAGCAAAAAAACCCATCAACAACATGAAAAGGCAGTCTATGGAAGGGGAGAAATTATTTGCACACCACATATTTGATTAGGGCTTACTATCTGAAATATACAGGAACTCTTAGGACTCAATAGCAAATAAATACATAAATACATACATAAATAAATAAATAAACCAATTCAAAATTTGGCAAAGGATCCAAATAGACATTTTCCAGGGAAGACAAGCATGTGGCCAATAGGTATGTGAAAAGGTGGTCAACATCATTGATCATTAGGGAAACGCCAATCAAAACCACAACGAGATGTGACCTCTAGCCCTTTGGGTTGACCATATTATCAAAAGAACAAGAGGTAACAGTGCAAGTAAGGATGTGGGGAAAGGTGATTCTTGGGCACTGTTGGTGGGAATGTAAACTGGTGCAGGCACTGTGGAGAACAGTATAGAAGTTTCTCAAAAAATTACAAATAGAACTACTATATCCCAGGGGTGGGACCCAGCAATCCCACCCCTGGGTATACATCCAAAAGAAGGGAAACCACTGTCTTGACGAGATCCATGTGCTCATGTTCATTGCAGCATTATTCACAATAACCAAGGGATGGGTACAACCTAAGTGTCCACCAACAGATGAATAGGTCAAGAAAATGTGGCATGTATGTGAATACACAATGCAGTATTATTCACCCATAAAGAAGAAGGTAATCCTGCCATTTGTGACAACATGGGTGAATCTGGAGGGCATTATCCTAAGGAACATGAGTCAGACAGAGAAAGACATGCTATGCTGCATGGTGTCACTTATATATGGCATCTAAAAAAAGTTGAATTTGTAGGAACTAAAAATAGAAATTGGTTGCCAGGGTCCAGAGGGTGGGGAAAATAGGGAGAGGTCGGTAAAAGTGTACAAACATTCAGTTATAAGATGAATAAGGTCTGAGGACCTGATGTAAAACATGGTCACTGTAGTTGATGAGGCCTCATTGCATAACCGGAGCTTGCTAAGAGAGTAGAACTTAAATATTCTCACACAAAGAAAAGGAGTTAATGGGTGAAGTGATGGATGTGATAGTTAACATGAAAGAAGAATCCTTTCACAATTATACATGTATCAAATCATCATGTTACATACTTTAAATATCTTACAACTTTATTTGTCAATTATTCCTTAATAAAGCTTGAAAAAATTATTTTGAAAGGCTCTAATATGGTAAAAGAAATTTAAGACCTTGCTGAATTAAAAGTATTTCTCGGAAGTCAGCTCATTAAATTACTATCTGGTTTGGAAAGGAGCAGGCCTCTTACTGTGAAGAGATGTTTTAAAAAGTGACATTTAAAAATTAGCCACCATTTGCCCTGGCTGGTATGGCTCAGTGGTTGAGTGCCAGCCTACAAATCAAAGGGTCGCCAGTTCGATTCCCTGTCTAACATACACTCCTGGGTTGTGAGCCCGGCCCGCAGTAGGGGATGCACAACAGGCAACCACACATTGATGTTTCTCTCCCTCTCTTTCTCCCTCTTTCCCCCTCTCTAAGAAATAAGTAAATAAAATCTTTCAAAAAATTATCCACCATTTGTATAAATGTGTCTGGAAAATTTTTATATGAAATTTAATGATTTGGTAAATTAGTTAATATTAAGTACATTCATAGACATGAGCTTCATAGAATTTAAATATTAATCAATTTCATTATAAAAAGTAAATGTAACCTCAGGCATTTTACTGATGATTTTTCACTGAAGCTCACTTCTTAGTCCATTATTGGGCCTTTTCCCAAAGTACCCTGTTTATCAGAAAAGCAATGATAAAATAAAATCATGACTGTTCTAATACTGACTGAAAATGGAGAAACCAATCAGGAATAATTGATCAAGGCCACCCTTCATTTCTGTCAGATTATGGAGAAACCATGATTGAGTCTGTTTGAAAGATAGTTGTATTCTGTTGCTCTTAAATTGTCCAGACATAAAAATGGCCTGACACCTTGAAAAGGGTTAGAAAAGGTCTCATGGCTTAAAAAGAAACCATCCTATGGAGGTAATGAAACCAGCCCACAGGCCTGAAAGGAAGTCATCTTATGATGTAATGATGCACCAGGTGTGATGGGAGGAATGGCGTCTCCAGGGAGACAGGAAAAGATACCAGGAAGGAGCAGCGCTAATCCCTAGCTAATCGTGGAGGTTCTGCCTCCAAACACAAGGCCTTTTGAGATGTGGAAGTGAAAGGGTTGTTAAAACCTTTCTTTCGAGTGCAGATGAAGATGTATTGAAAACCAGTTGTGAGTGAAATGAAGCATTGATTACAGTTTGGCAAGACTCGGAGAACCACACTTATTTATATTTTGCTCTCAATTATGCGATTCTGTTTCTAATTAATCACTAAGTTTAGTGTAATTGATAGCCATCAAGTAGGCTGTCAGTCCTCTCCCCACATCAGAGGGTATCTGTCTGTTCATCGCTAAATACTCCCTCTGTCTCATGGGACTGCCCAGGCCCTTGGTCAGTGGGTTTGCACTGCACCCCTGGACCCGTCAGTGCTTGGCCGGTGCCTAAGAGGATCCCAGGGACGTCCCTTTTAAGGGTATGAAAGGGAGACAGGATGGCCTGCTGTCCCCTGAACTCAGAAGTTTGCCTGGGCTCTCCGCCTAACTTTGAGAACTTTTTCCCGACTCTGCCTCAGCAGTAGAGGGGGTTTTCGTGTGAAGATTCAGAGAAGTGTCTCGTGTTTGCAGTGAAGTCATTTTATTCCTGTGTAATATTTGAGGGCATTCTTTTGCAGGTTGCTGACAGCCTCCTATTTTTCCCTTTTTCCTCTCTGCATCTTTGCTTAGGATAAAATAAGTTGGGGTACATTTTATTCTATATGAAAAATATGTGTTAAAAAATGAGAACACTGCCTCAAAAATAGCAGCAGGAGGCACATGTCTTTATTCACTTTGTGAAGTATAAATAGTAGCACTGTACTTCGTGTCTATAGTGTGGCCAGTTAAGCCAGAAACTTCCTGCATGTGGGAATGGGGGTGGGGCTAGTAAACGCAATTGGTGAGAAAAAAAGGCAAAGAAAAAATGGAAAAAATACGAGGACAAACAGAACAGAGCTCATCAAGACAGAGGGAGACAGAGGAGCCTCCACATGTGTTTGAACATGTTCTTTAGTGTTAAAGTGGTCATTGATTAGCTTGTCACAATCTCCCCATGTGGCTATTACAATAATCAATATTATCCTTCAAAAATACAGTGGAGAGAAGAAAGCAGGTATCTCTCTCTCACTTGTGCCCCACTGAAATAATGAAGAACTAATTTGTGCTGGAGGTGTCAAGCTGGTGTTCAGTTTTAAAACCCAAGATTGTGTAAGAATAGAAAGTAACAGGGTTGATTACATACTCCTTACACAAAAATTGATTTCCATACTTTATATTTAACCCTCATTAGCAGGTGTGTCATTGGTGTGACTGCTCCAGTATTTGTGCACAAAGTGCATTTCTGTGGTTGTACTTAATTTGACCTTTGTAGTACCTTTCGTATGCCATGTGGGAATTGGCCATGCCCTCTGTCTGCTCTGTCTTCACTGCACTTGTTGTAGTGCACTGGGGACAGGAAACCCATCATGACAGGTCCTCCGGAGGAGGCCACATGGACTTGAAGGAGCCACTGGATTTCTTTCCCAGAGTCTGTTTTGCAGACCATGCAACTCGAGGTTCCTCTTTGTGCAGGAGTGGGCAGCTGCTCCGTCCACTCAGGCACTCTCAACCTGTTTTACCAGGATTAGGCTCACTGAGTTTTTACTTCACTTGGCCTGGGATATGATATCTTCAACAGAAGAGACTTCACTCTTTTTTCAGGTATAACAGTTATATTTAAGGGCTCTCCTGGAGAGTCACTGACATATGCATGATTGTTACTTCATTAGCATCGATCCAGGTGACTCTCAGATGTGTGCTTCTTAGTGTGGTGAGCTTTCGCCAGTACAGAAGCGCGATGGAGAGAACAAAGCACAGCAGCTAGTGGGCCATATAGAGGGTAGCAAGGAGGGTGTGGGAATGATCAGTGGCAAGTAGAAGGGGGCGCAAAGACTCAGTGAGCGTTGAGGGCAGAATGCTTTTCGGTCAGAGAATGGAAAATGTTTTGTCTTTAGTGAATTAAAATCAATATGCAGTTTTATTCAAATACTCATTTTACACTAGGTTAAATAATATATTCTGATGTCTCAATGTGCTTTCTTGGAACGTATTTTAGTAAACAAAAGCCTTCCTTTTTCATATTTAAGTGAATAAAAGTTTTTACTCTTTAGTACTAAGAGCTTTGTATTTGATGCTTTGTTTCTGAAACGCGGTTGCAGATTCTGGTGAGCAGTTTTTCAGAGAACACATTTGACTCTTCTTTCCTGAAAGAGTAAATTCCAGGAACCCATCACCCTGCCTGTCTTCCCACCCACCAAAATGGGATGATTCGAACATATGGTGACTAGCTTGTCAACATGCTTGATTAAAGTGGGGGCGGTTTCGCCAGGTCACTGCTAACAGTTTCCAAGCCCCCTCCTCCCCGCCCCTCTTTGGTGTCTGAGTACCTGGTATTTGGTGCTGTGTAGAGTGACCACAGAACTAATTTTCTGATAGGGTTTCTTATTGTTATATTATTATCTGATTTTTATTATTGCTCTTTATAACAGCTTTATTGAGGGATGATTCACCGACCATACCAGTCGTTTATTTAAAGTGTTCCATTTCCTAGCTTTTGGTGTATTCCCAGAGCTGTACGACCAGCACCGTTATCAATTCAGGAACATTTTCATCACCTGAAAGGGAAGCCTGTGTGCCTCGGCCGCCACGACCCTGTTTCCTCTCACTGCCGCCACCCCCAGCCCCAGGGAAACACAGACCTTTCTGTCCGTGCGAATGTATTCTGGACATTTGATACAAACAGACGATTACAGCACGTGGCCCTTTGTGTCTGTCTTCTTTCACTGGACTTGTCACTGAACCTTATTCTCGAGGTTCAGCCACGTCGTGTCAGTACTTCAGTCCTTTTTATGGCTGGATAGTACTCCATCGTATGGATATGTCGTGTTTATTTATCCATGAGATGTTTCTGTTTTTGGCTATTATACAGAGCAATGACATTGCTGCACAAGCTTACAGGGACACACACTTTAATTCTTGTTGGCATACACTGAGGAGTGGGGCTGCTGTCTTATATGGTAACGCTCCATGTAACCTCTTGAGGAACTGCCAGACCATTCTGCAGAGCAGCTGTACAAATTTTCATTCCCATCAGCAATATATGAGGGTTTCAGATTCTCCCCATTTTCTCTAACACTTGTTACTGTCAATTTTTTTCCTTATAGTGGGGAAAGTTTTGAGACTGTGCCTTTATTAACTACATCAGGTATGAACTAGGTGTGACTATCTGAGCTAACCAGGAAGTGTGACTACTCTGGAACTCTGGGAAATGAGGGCCTGCTCAGAGCAGCAGCAGGGGGGCAAGCAGGGGGACCTTCCTAGGGGAGGCAACTGAGTATGAGGTAGTAGTAGCAGTTGGATATATTCAACAAGGAAAACATGTCTGAGTTAAGCACCATGTCCTGTGGGTACTTGTTGCTGTCTCTAATGATCAAACCTACCTTTATTTTGAAAGGAATCAAGGCTCTTAAAATCACTTTTTCAGGTATAATGATGTTGTCACTCTTAATAGTGAGACACAGCAGTAGTTCAGCTCTGTTGAATAGGTAAAATGACCGTAACCAGGTAACCCATGGCTCCCAGGGGCAAGTGTGTAACAGGAAGTTCAATCACATCTTTTCTCTTCCTGTGGTGTGGCTGCAGGGACCGAGTTTGGGCAGTGAAGTGCATCTTTTTCCTCAGCCTCCCTGAGAGCTTATGCAGGTCACTAGATCTTCAGGTTTTACAGATTTTTATCAACTTACTGTATTTTGCTATGTGTTATGCACATTTTTTTGCCCAGTTTTGAGGGAAAAATAAGGATGCGCATTATACATGGGCATAATGATTATGTACTATGGGTGTAATAATGGGCATAATAATCCCATGTATAATGCACACAAAAACTGGGGGTGCATATTATACATGGGAGCACGTTATAGATGGGAACGCATTATACACAGCAAAACTCAGTATTGCCCTTTCAGTATTGTCAGTGACCACATGACAGTGTTCTTGTAAGACGTCTTGTAAGGGAGTCTCAAGCCCTCCACCCTGTCACGTTGGCAGGTGACTGACTGGGCAGCAGCAGGTCACGTTACTCCTGTGGCCAGGTGAGGGCGATGCCACAGACAACGTCAGCTGACCCAGAAGCCGAGACATTGTCAGTAAAGGTGGTGTTGGCACAATAAATACCTGTTGGACTTTAATACCCACAAAAGATATTCTTTCCAGATTAGATATCTGGCTTTTATCTGTTGGCAGAAAACTGCGTGTCACAATGTTTCCATTTTTTTATTTGCTGCTGTAAAGCTCAGGGCTGAGGCTTTTGTTGTTGTCATTTTTGTTCAATCATAGTAACTAATCCATCAGTGTCTTTAGTGTAATTCCTGTGCTTTTTCCAGTGTTTCTTAATTATATTTTTCATTGACCTTATCTTAGTAAAAAATTCTAAGCCACCTTTGAATTTTTAAAAACACCCACCCAGAAAATATCACTGTCTTTCCTCTCCAGAATTGTAGGCCTCTTGAAAAACCTCTCGATTTGATTTAGCCGGGTGGCCCTGCTAGGTGTACCCACCCTTTCCAGGCTCTCTACTGTCTAGGGTTACCCTTGTTCATTCATACTAAGGAAGTGCAAGGACAGTAACTCTGAGTGTTCTTCCAGAATTTAATTAGAAAAGGCAAACTGCTTGATAAAGAGGCACTTTTCTCAAGATTAAATATCCTGCAGGGAGAATGGGCTGCAGTTTAAGCTGCAAGCTCTTCTGAGATCATTCAAATTGTCTTTGATTAAGATGTAATCGATAGGGAATAGTCTCATTATTGCCCATTCTTTTCTAGGGAGCAGGTAAGAGAAGCTCTTCTAAAACCCGAGTGAAAGCTGCCCTGCCGCCAAGGCCCTTGGGAGAGCTCAGGCCCAACTCTGCCTGGAGCAGGCTGCTGGCGGAACAAGGGGCACGTGGGCTGGTCCTCGAAGGGCTGCGTGCCCTTGAGTCCTCTGCCAGAGAGCGGCATTGTCTGCGAGGTGGAAGAGAGGTAGTCGGTCCTCATCATTTGTGTGTTCTATAATTGAGAATTTGTCTACTCCCTAAAATTGATTTGTAATCCCTAAATCTATACTCCCAGTGCTTTTATGGTCATTTATAGGCGTGGGCGCCACAGTGAAAAACTTAAGTCACCCAACGTGTATGTCCCGGGCTGAGGCTGAACGAGACAATGCTCTGCCCTTTTGTTTCAGCTCTTATCCTGCAAATCAGTGTCCTTTTCCCACAATCTATTTAGTGTAATGTTCTCCACAATTTTATGCTTTTTGCTGGTGATTTCACTGTTTAAATTGACCCTCAAGCATAGTGCTGAAATGCTGTCTACTGAACATGGTGATGTGTTTTACAAAGAAAATATGTGTGTTAGATGAGCTTTGTTCAAGCATGAGTTACAGTGCTCTGGGCTCTGAGTTCACTGTTAATGAATCAACAATATGTTAAACAAGATGTCTTTAAATAGAAGCACACATGTTAAAATAGGTTCTATGACCAAAGACTTTCAGGAACCTAACTCTATGCTTCTCCTAGCAGCAATTGTTCGGTAATTTATTAATTCAGTGTGTGCAGTGACTTTGCAGAACATAACCATTGTGAGTAATGAGCGTCGACTATCTCTCTTCCTAGCATCATAGTTGTTCAAGTATGTGGGGCCTGCCTTCAGCCCTCCGGAATAAAGTTGGGGCTTATTATTTCTTGGATATATTTCTTCTGGAGAATTCCTCTTGACACATTATGAATATTATATAGCATTGGATTGAGCTTTTGCAAAACCAAGGTCATCTTCAGGGATTTTGTTCCAAACATTGACCTGGACTTTAATCAAGTGGAGAACTTGGCCTTTCTTCAAGCTTCTCTCTGTAATATTTTCACAGGACCTAGTAGATGTCTGACATGTTTCTTTTTATTTACTGGACATTCACAATGTGGAAAAATACATGTCACTGTAGAACTTAGGGAAGAATGATTTATTGGGCACTGAACTACACAAATTGTAAATCTAGAGAAAAATATTAACAATAAGACTTCAAAGCTGAGAGAATGTATTTGGTGAACTGCTTTCATGTAAGTAAATCATTTCACAGTTCCCACTGTAGAAGCCTTTGAACGTGCTGAGAGAGGGCCTGACACTCACAAATGTCTCTAGTCACTTACGATGTTAGTCCTCACTTTCTGAGTGTTGTCTCTGGAGAGTCTTCCTGAATTAGAAAGTTGGGTAGGCATTAAGAAATAATTATTGCAAAATGTCAATGAAAAAAACAAAACACCAAAATGTATATATGCATCATGAGTTTTCGAAAGTTAACTGTGGGATTTGATTCAGGCTGTCACCTTCAAGCCCACCTGATGTGTCTCCCTGCATCCAGAGTGGCTTGATTCTGTCCCCTCTCCCCAACTTCCTGGATGGTTAGCACCGTTATTAACGATAACAGAAAACCATTGCACAGTGGGTTCACATGGAGGTGTTGCCTCCACTTTCAGTTTGTGGCTCCCTCTCCACTGCCTCCCCCTGAGCTGGGAGGGGGGCTGTTGTGTCGCAGCCTGGCACGCCTCAGCGGGGGTGATGGGACGGGTCTTTCTCCTGGAGGCCAAAGCAGGCCAGGTAGCCCTCACTGTGCCCGCCCGACCCTGAAGCCGCTGGCCTGCATCTCATCCTCACTGACGCTGGCATTGCTCTCTGCTCTGGATCCTCACCAGGATCTTAACCAGGTTTTTCACAAGCCTTATCAGTCATCAGGGTGACCCAATCCCCTGACAGTGAGTGGGTAGTGATTAAGTCAGCTTTCAGAAGGCTTCTTACATGATGTGAAATGATTGCAAAGAGATGGTTTACAAGAGCAGTTAGAAGAAAGAGTTCAGGTGAGGGCAGTGACTTTAGTGGGTAATGAATTGTCTACAGGTAAATTGGGAAATTGTTTCATTCACCATTAGAATATAACTAACCATAAAATGACTTCATTTGCCTTTTTGTTTTCAGCATCTCATTTCCTCCCGTGTTCCCTCTTAACCCTTCACTCCCACCTCTACTCTGTGCTCCCAGCACAGGAGCTAGTGACTGCTCAGAAATGAGGTGACGTGCTGATGGCATTTGGACAAGGGATCCTAGAGCTTCTGGTCTTGATCTTAATTAGCCACCCTGCTTGAGGCAGTCCTTGGGGGACATATGTGCACAGAAGATAGTGACTGTTGATGGCTTTTGCTATTAAGTCTTTTTTTTAAAAGGCTTTATTTATTTATTTTTAGAGAGAGGGGAAGGGAGGGAGAAAGAGATGGAGAGAAACATCAGTGTGTGGTTGCCTCTCACGCACCCCCCAACTGGGGACCTCGCCCATAACCCAGGCATGTGCCCTGACTGGGAATCAAACTGGTGACCTTTTGGTTCACAGGCCTGCACCCAATCCACTGAGCCACACTATTCAGGGCCATTGTTAAGTCTTGACCCCCATCAAATGTGGCACCAGGAGAGCCTCCTCCACTGGACCATATGGAGAACTACTTTGGCAGGAAGAAGAACCAACCAGACACAACACATCTCTCTGAGGTGTGCCGCAGGGCTGGTGGGTCCAGGTCTTCCCTAGGAGAAGCTCCAGGCCTTGTCCCAGCTTACCTCGCCCTAGACAGGGGTTAGGGCTCAGGAACTACATGGGAATTAAAAACCTCTGGAAAACAGTGCCCTTCCCCGTGTAGAGCAGAGGCTCACCTCTCACCATTTGCTCAGGACTGAAGTCAGCCCTGGGATGATTAAACACTACTCATGGACTTTCTGAGATGACAGTGTTGTGGGGACATTGGCATGTGATGTCAAAGCCAGCCCAGTGAGCCTCCACTGCTGTCCGAGGCTGGCACGCCATGGTTTGGAGGCTGGGGAAATCACCAGAAGTGTTTCCTGGGCACCGAATACTCTTCTGTTTCCCTCTGTCTCAGCCTATCACTCCCAGCTTCCACTTAACCGGGACCATCCCTGGGTCTTCGTGGCTTCGGATTTTTGTCCTCATTGTAAACACTATTGGCAGAGTTAAGGCCCAAGTTTACCTCCATCTCCTCTATGGAAAAAAATCCCCTGGCTGAGCCTCTGTTCAGTGCTTGGGCCAGTGTGTCGCATGTCCTTGCTCCGGTTCGGCTCTGGTCTGTAGGAAGCTGAGAGGCCCGGTAGGTAGGCTCTCTGATCAGACGAAAGCTCGATGTCCCCCTCAATTATCCTTATGCTTTTGTAGGCTTGAATGATGACCTGGCTCAGGATACCCATTTTAGTTTTTCAGCTAATGTGTTTCCATGCGATGGAAATCACAGGGCCCAGTCTCTCTAAAGGCTTGTACCTGAGATCACAGTAAGACTTCATGTTGTCTTAAAGAGAGATACTTTTTCAAATATTTCAGTGAGAAGTTTTACGTATTAATGCTAATGCTGAAACATAGTATAAAATCAATCTTCATCATTTAAATTTCTCTCTTTCCAATGAATACTTGTTTAACTTAAGTCAGTATTTCAAAAACTGCCCCAGGTTCATTCCCTGCTTGGGGGAGCTCTGTGGTTCCTGTTACTTCTGATTGCAGCGGTGCTTGGCTTAGTGCTTTAACGACCATGAACTTCTGGAAGGAAACAGATATACAACAGCTTGTGAAATGTCGTAATGGCTTTCTTAAATTGTTTTAGTTCCATCCATAAGTATATTTTTATGTCATGTTTCACTAAATACCCTTGATTATGTGGCGTTCTGATGAGTGAGTACATGCAATAAAAATAAGGAAAGGGAATTTAGGTTCAGTGAGGACACTACCAGAAAAATAAACTTGCTTAATTCCAAATGTCCAATTCTTTCATGATTTGATTATAAACAGGATTTTTTAAAATTACATTTATATATTATGGACTGGAACTTGAGCAAGAGTTGCTATTCTCGTGTCAGTTATTTTTATTTTACACTGTGTTTTGTCTTTCTGACGTTATGTCCTTCTGATCCCACTGGAGCCTCCGATACTGCTGTGGTTCCCTACTTCCGTCTGGTGGCCCTGGTACCCTCCGGGGCCTTCTGTTTCCACTTAGAAGGCAGTGCACACCCCGGGCTGCTCACACAGCAGCCGCTGGAGTCTTGGGAAAGGGTATTGGGCTGTGAGTCATCTTCTCTGATGGAAAATTCTGAGTCCTGGTGGAGCAATGTCCAGCAGACTGAGGAAAGCTGGAAATGGCAAACTTTCCGCCTGGTGACCTGAGGCTGGAGCCAGATGCGGCAGAAGAGTAAAACTTCCACACAAGCCTTCCTGGAGAAGGTTGGTTTGAATCTTGGTCAGTAGACATTAAAATGACAAACAAAGGCATGTGTGATGAGAGTTAGGGCCTAACCCCCGGACTGGCCATAGAGAGAGCTCCCTGGGGCTTCCTTTGCCAAGTGGTGCTGCCCCAGAGCTGCCCAAGCTGGTGTGCAGCATCAGGAGGTCACAGACACACTCTACATTCTCCCAGACTAGGAGTTGCATTAAAGTCCCTGTCATTTCAGTGTTTAGTAATAAAAGTGTGTACATATGATTGATGAGAAGACAGGTTTTTTTTAGAAATATTTTATTTATTTGCCCTGGCTGGCGTAGCTCAGTGGATTGAGTGTGGGCTGGGAACCAAAGTGTCCCAGGTTCGATTCCCAGCCAGGGTACATTCCTGGGTTGCAGGCCATAACCCCCAGCAACCGTACATTGATGTTTCTCTCTCTCTCTCTCTCTCTCTCTCTCCCCCTTCCTTCCCTCCCTAAAAAAATAAATAAATAAACTCTTAAAAAAAAAAGAAAGAAATATTTTATTTATTTATTTATTTATTTATTTATTTATTTTTAAAGAGAAGGAAGGGAGGAAAAAAGAGAGGGAGTGAAACATCAGTGCGAGAGAGAAACATCGGTCAGTTGCCTCTCATATATGTCCCCACCAGGGACCAAAAACGCCACCCAGGCATGTGCCCTGACCGAGAATTGAACCTGTGACCTTTTGCTTTGTGGAATGGTGCCCAACCAACTGAGCCACACCAGTCAGGACAAGAATAAAAGTTTTTGTATATCTTTTACGTTGTGTAAGTAAGCACTAAAGTGGTTTCTTTTTCTTTAATAGAGTTTAATTTTAGAGTAATTCTAGATTCACAGCAAAATTGAGCCAAAAGTACAGAAATTTCCCTAATGCCCACCCCCCACCCCCCGGCCTGCAACACACACACAGCCTCCCCATTATCAGGATTCTGCACTGGAGTGGTATGTTCGTTACAGTTGGTGAACCTGCATTAGCACATCATTGTCGCTTCAAGTCCCCAGTTTGTAGCAGGGCTCATGCTTGGTGTTGTGCATTGTAGGGGTCTGACAAACGTGCAGTGCCATGTATCTACCATCATAATTCACAGAACAGTTTCATCGTTCTAAGAGTCATCCATGCTTCACCTTTTCATTCCATCACATTTTCTGACCCCTGGCCACTACTGATCTTCCTACTGTCTTCAGAGTTTTGCCTTTTCCATAGTGTTACAAGTTGGAATCATACAGTATGTAGCCTTTGTAGATTGGTTTCTCTCACTTAGTAACATGCATTTATGGTTTCTCCATGTCTTTTTATGGCTAGAAAGCTCGTTTTTCTTTTTGGCACTGAATAACATTCCATCGTCCAGATGTACCACATTTTACTTATCCATTCACCTACTGCAGCCCATTTTTGTTGCTTCTGAGCTTTTGCAATTGTATTATATACAGTTGCTATGAACATCCATGTGCCGGTTTTTGTACACACATGTTTTCAATTCCTTTGGGGAAATACCGAGGAGTGTGATTGGTCAATCATGTGGTAAGAGTATGTTTAGTTTTTTAAGAAACCACCAAACCGTCTTCCAAAGTGGCTGCACCATTCTGCATTCCCACCGGCAGAGAACAGAGCTCCTGCTGCTCCACACCCTCACCCACCCCGGGCGTGGTTCTGCTGTGGATGTTCAGCGTTCTGACAGGTGTGTATATCACTGTCAGTTTAATTAGCAATTCCTTAATGATATATGATGTAGAGCAGCTTTTCATATGCTTGTTTGCCATCTGTATGTCTTCTTTGGTGAGGTATTTGTTATGGTCTTTGGCCCATTTTTTAATTGGGCTGTTTTCTTATGGTTGAATTTTAAGAGTTCTTTGCATATTTTGGATACTAGTTCTTTATCAGATGTGTCTGTTACAAATATGTGGCTTATCTTCTCACTCTCTTGACATTGTCTTGTGCACAGCAGATGTTTTTAATTTTAATGAAGCGCATCCTATCAATCATTTCTGTAATGGATTGTGCCTTTGGTTTTCTGGCTTAAAAAGAAGTGTTGCCAAACACCAGGTCATCTCGATCTTCCCCGTGTTATCTTCTAGGAGTTTTACAGTCTTCACTTTACATGTAGATCTAGGTTTCTTTTTTAGGAACTTTTAAATTGAAGAACCATGTACAGACAGAAAGTTTGAAAATCACATTATTTGGTGAATAATCACAAAGTAAACCTATTTGTCACTATCATGTAGGTTAAGAAATAGACCAGTGTTCCAGAAAACCCCTCTCAGTCATTATTCCTTCTCTTATTGCTTTGATTTATAAAACCACACAGAAGTGTTGCCTGTTTCTGAATCTTATATAAATGAAATTATACAGTATATATTGTTTTATGTCTGGATTTTTTTGCTTAGTATTACCTTTCAGAGATGAATCCATGTTGGCACATGTTGCAGCATGTAACATGTTTTCACTGCATGATCACACCATTAGTTATTTATTCATTCTAATGTTAATGGACATTTGGGATGGTTCCCTTTAGGGCTGTTGTAAGTAATGCTGCCATGAGCATTCTGGTGCATATCTTTGGATGCACATGTAGGCACATCGCTGCCGGGTGCTTACCTATGAGCAGATAGGTGGTGTCCCCCTATTTGCAAGTTGTGCCTAAGGATCCCGGTTTAATGCCTCGTCTCCCAGAGGAATGATTAATTTGCTTCCTTTTATTTTTAGAATATCCCAGTTTAGACTATAGAAAATTATGTCTTTTGATGAAGAGAAGTTTAATGCAGTTCAATAAATCATTCCTTACCCCCAAGGTCATGAAGATGGTCTCCTACATTATTTTTAGAAGCCTATTGCTTTTAACCTTTTACCTTTGTTCTTTTATGTTAACCCACATATGATAACCTTTTATATTCACTATTTCTGATTCTCTTTGTTCACTTGACAGTCATGTTTCCTTCTGGTATCATTTCCTTAAACTGAAATAATTATTTTAGCATTTCTAGAACTATAAATCTATGGACAATGAATTGTCCTAGTTTTGCTTCATCCAGAACTGTCTTAACTTTAAAGTTTTTCCTCTGTCTCCTGTCTCCACCATTTCTCATGAAAGTTTAGCCATCGTTTGGATCACTGTCGCACTCTGTGTAAGGTGTGGTTTTCTTTGGCCGCTTTTATCTTGGGCTTTTAGCAGGTTAATTATAACTTGCCTAAGTGTAGCATTCTTTGTCTCTATCTTGTGACTGTTGACTTCTTAAATCTGTAAACATGTAACAATTAGCAAATTGGGAAACTTTTCATCCTGTTTTTTCCCTAAATACTTTAACCTACCATTCTCTCTTTTTTCCACGTGGAACTCCATTACCAATATGTTACATATTTTCTATTGCCCACAGATCCCTAGGTCTCTGTTTATTTTTTAAAATCTTTTTCTCCCTTCTTCAGATTGGACAATTTTTATTGATAAGTGTTCATGTTCATGGATTCTTTCCCCTTAATCTGTATTCTTATGATACTCTCTTTCGCTGAATATTTATTTCTGATAATATATTTTTCAATCCTAAAATTCCACTTGTTCCTTTTTATATTTTCCATTTTTGGCTGAGATTTCTTCTCTTTTCATTTGCTATGAGCATATTTTTTCTCTACCTTATTGAGCATAATTACAAAAGCAGCTTCAAAGTCCTCATCTGAAGACTCCAGCGCCTGGGTCATCTCAGGGTTGCTGTGAGTTGTCTTCTGTGGAGTGATTTGGGGTTGTATTGTGGACATGGTAAATATGTTGAGGGGAGTCTGGATTCTGTTACGGTTTTCCGAAGGCTATTGATTGTTTTGTTTTATTGTAGTAGGCAATTAACTTGATTAGTAGGTAATTACCTTGAGGCAGATGGCAGCTCAAATCTCTGTTAAACTTTTCATCATCAGCCGGGCTCCTCCCTGGCAGTCTGCGTTGTGCATGAGTGGTTCAGGGTTCTGGCAGGTATTTGGGCAGAGCTGAGAATCTCCCCTCTCCGGTTCTCTCTCTGCTGGAATGCTCCCGTCACTGTCTAGCAAGCCTTGTTGCCCCAGGCCCTGTCCTCTGGTTCCCTAGGCGGGGTTGGTGGTGAGCTGTCTACCAGGGTTTGGCTCTCCCAGGCCATGCTGTGACCGTGGCCTGCCTGCAAGACGAAGCTGAAAAACTGGGAAACCTAGCAGGTGTGCACTCTTTCTCCAAATTTCTGACTTCCTCCAAAAATCTGCCTGCTCTTGTTTACTTTTGAGAGCCCCCAGGTTGTCACTTTTTGTCTAGAATTCATTATAATCGTTTATTATAATTATTGCTTATAATTGTTTATTGTAATCTGTGAGAAGGTTGGTGGTTCAGGAGTTTACTCTTTCTAGCTAGAAGAGAAACCTAGTTCATTTATATTAAATACAAGTAGCAATATATTTACACTGAATGCTCTTATCTTACTATTTGCTTCTCTTTTCTCCACCTGTTCTTTTTTTTTTAAATCTTGGTTTCTATTAGTTTAAATATTTTATTTCATCTCCCCACTCTAGTTTACACACTGTGTTTAGTATGCTTTTTGTAATTCATAGAAATTATAAAATTACTCTTATTAGTCTAATGTTAATACCTCTACTCCTCTCCCAGATAATTGGACTTTAGAACATTTAATTTCCAGTAATTTCCCCACTTATTTTATGCTCTTGTCATGTATTTTAATTATCTATGTTTATAAACTCAAGAAGACATTACTATTGTTTTCTACAGCTGGTATTCATTTAGACTCACTCATGCATTTACCTCTCCTGGTGATACTCATTATTTGCTCCGTCCGTGAGCTCCCGTCCGACATCGTTTTCTTTCTGAGTACAGTCTCCCTTTAGTCTTTTCTTCAGTGCTGGTTTCCTGGTGACAGATTCTCTCAGGGTTTTTCTTGTCTGCAATGTTTTATTTTATTATTATTTTTGAAATATATTCTCACCACATACAGAGTTCTAGGTTAGCATGTAATTTATTTTGGCATTTTGAAGCTATCATTTCATTGTGTTCTGCCTCCCATTATTTCCTTTGAAAATTAAAGGTCAGTTTTACTATTATTGCCCTTCTAAAGCAATGTGTCTTTTTTCCTTGGCTATTTTAAAACATTTTTTACTTTGTATTTTGCTTCCAACTGTTCTTCTATGATATGGATAGATGCTGTTTTCTTTGTATTTTTTCATCTTAGGGCAATAGTGCTTCTAGAATTTGTGGGTTGATCTACTCCTTCACTATCGGAAAATTCTCATGCATTTTCTCTTTAGATACCGCTTCTGTCCCATTCTCCTTCTCATCCCTCTGGGACTGATATTACATCCATATGACACATTTTCTCTGTTCCGATGTCTCTCACACTCCTCGTATTTTCTATTCCTCTATTTCCCACCTTAGTCTTCTGACATAAATGAAGTCTCTCCATAAAAAGTCCAGTCATTAACTAAAATGTAAGCCATAACTAGAATGGTTTACGGGACATTGATGTAGCCTGGTAGCCAAGGAGAATGGACTGGAATGCACATACGTGAACAATGACAACTTCATGTACTAGTCAGTGGGGGTGGTAGACGCCATTGAGTGAGCCTGTGTACTGTGTGGCTGTCACATTCAAAATGACTGAGCAAGTACAGCAATGAATCTGCATCAGATTTTGTGTGAAGCTTGAACATTCCTCCATGGAAACTATTCAGATGACTCAGAAGGCTGTGGCTCTGGGCAACTAGTGGTTGGCAGCTTCATCATGACAGCACGCCTGCTCGTGCATCACATCTCATGCAGAGTTTTTTGGTGAAACATCAAATCACCCAAGTGAATCAGCCCCCCTACAGCCCAGATTTGGTGCCCTGTGACTTGTGGCTTTTCCCAAAATTAAAATCAGCTTTGAAAGGGACGAGATTTCAGACTGTAGATGAGATTCAGGAAAATACAACAGGGCAGCTGATGGCAATTGGAAGGACTGTGTGAGGTCCCAAGGTGCCTACTTTGAAGGGGACTGAGGCATCATCATCCTATGCACAATGCTTCTTATATCTTGCATCTTCTTCAGTAAATGTCTCTATTTCTCTTATTACATGGCTGCATGTCTTCTGGACAGACCTTGTATTCTAATTTTTCAATTTTCTCTGCACTATGCCTCATATCCCTATATACTCATCCATTTAGTGACTGTTTTTAATTATTGTATTTTTAGTACAGGGATACCTCACTTTATTGCACTTTACAGATACTACATTTTTTACAAAGTGAAGGTTTGTGGTAACCCCACACAGAGCAAGTCTATTGGAGCCATTTTCCCAGCAGCATCTGCTCACTTCACGTCTCTGTGTCAACTTTGGGCAAAGATGCCATGAAGATTGTTGAACCGATAACAGATGATTTAGAATATTACATAAACTTACATAAGTAGAATATTACATAAAGGAGCAGCAGGGTTTGGGAGGATTGACTGCAATTTTGAAAGAAGGTCGACTGTGGACAAAGTACTGTCAGAGAAATAGTCCCTGAAAGGAAGAGACGATGGATGTGGCAGACTTCACTGTTGTCTTATTTCAGAATTTGCCACAGCCACCCCACCCTTCTTCTGTCAGCAGCTGTCAACATAGAGGCAGCACTCTCCACCAGCCCGAGGATTACAGTTCGGTCAAGTTTCAGATTATGATTAGCATTTTTTCAGCAATAAAGTATTTTTATTAAGGTACGTACATTGTTGGTTTCCACGCCGTACAAGGCTGGTTGTTTTCCAGGTCAATCCTATGGTAGGGTTGTAGCCCACTGGGTTCCCGACTGAAAACCCAAGGTGTTTACTAAGGTCCTTCCTCCCTAATGGGCCCTGCCCACCGGTTTTGTCCTCCCATCTCTGTGAGATGGGTGAAGCTCTGCTCAGCTTGTCAGCTGCTGCTTTCAGAATCGTCAATGGCCTTGAGGAGACATGGGTGCTGAAAGCCACATTCTTGCTTTTTACCCTCCTTTATTTCCCACATCTTGGTCTGACAGTGTCTCACTGCATTGTGATCTCTCTCATACTTTCAAACAGATGTTTTTAAAACATATTCTGTCCAAACTTGTAGTTATTCTTAAAAGAGAGTTGTTCCAAGAAAGCAGGTTTGGGGAACATAAAGCACTTGCTCAGGATCATACAGGATCTGGAAGTAATCTTACAAAATAATTTTAAGTAGGAGACACTTTTCGACCAGGAAAATCTGGGGCTTCCAGCAGCCTATCTCCCCAACCATCGTGCTTTTTTGTTTTTAGGGTTCGTCTGTGGCTACATTTGCGAAGCACTAAGTTGAACTTCTATTTTACAAAACCGATTCCCAGCGGGAGGGTGTGACCTGCCCAGGGTCACAGAGCCAGTTAGTGTGCAAACCGGGACAGACGTCCGCCTTTGATCCTCAAGCGAGTTGTCCCACCCCACCTCGTGGGCCCCTATTATTTTTATTATTCCTTGAAGACTCAGACCACATCTCAGCTCTACTGAGACATCTCAGTAGTCCAGGAGGATCCCTTCCGTTTGTGGGGAATTGTCCTTGATTTACCTAATCATGTATGAGTGTCATCTCCTACCTGCTATTCCCTCCCCTCCTTCAGCCCCCTCCTTTGCTTCCCCAGATTTTCACATTGCCGTTTACATTCCTCTTTGCCTATTAGGTAAGTCCACAATGAAAGATGTCTGTTCTAGTCGAGTGGCTTCAGAGACTGCTGAATTAGTCTGTCTTCTTTTATGGCTGGGAATATTGTGTCAAATTCTGCAAAAGGCTTTAGAAAATAAGATGTAGAGAAAAATGATAAAATGAGACATTTGAAGACATTTTTAAAGTCATGATTAGCCTCTTCATTTAAAAATAATTTACAATCTCTTCCAGAATTGCTAGGAAAGGCTTTTAACCTCTGTTGCTTACCTGCCATTTTCTTAAGCACGTGATATATATTTATGGGTTCTTACATTAAATTATTAGCCAATCATGAGTTAGGGACTGGGAATAAAGCTGAGCGGAAATCCACTCCAACAGCTTCTCTTTGCAAGGCTTGAAACTGTGGTGTTCTATGATTTTGTTTTTAATGGGAAAGCCTTTTGGTGGTTACCAGGAAGAAACGGTGGGCACGGTGGAACTATCACTGGCCTGGCAGCCTGGGACGTCACACGCATGTGACCTTGAGCACACCACATACCCTCTTAGGCCTTATTTGGCAATCTGTAAAATGAAAAGTTTAAATAAGATGGCTCCTTGGAAGCCTTCCAATTCCCAGATTCTCGGAAATCATCTTTTACTATGACTTCCATGTCTGGAAGAGTATTTTTTCATAATACAAGTGAGAACAGAAAGCAGTTCTTTATTTTCTGTGGTAGTGGAGGGGAGAGAGGGTCGGCTAAAGTTAGCTGATCCAGAAGTTGGCATTCGCGTTTTCACATCAGCCAGTCAAATGTTTTGGGGCAACATTTTGATATAAGCTAGAGAAAGGGCTTACACTGTCGTGATCCAGTGTATTAAGTTAGATTACAAATATAAGGCACCTACTTAGTTTCTGGCTCACTGTGGGTCTCAGTAAGGATTTTCCAAAAGAATGAATGTGAGATCATCATAACAGTATCTATCATTTATAAACTGCCTGCAATGCCAAGCACTGGAGAAACATCCATGAATAATACAGAGCTGGCATCTGCCCGCTCAAGGGTGCAAATGTTATTACTGCTTAGGTACACATGGGGAAAAGGAGTTCCAGATTTGGTGTTATATTAAAAACCTTTTGCCGAATAGCAACATTGGCAGCTTTAGTTCTTCCGCAGCCTGCATTTTGTGCCAAGGAACTGAGTAATCTTCCATTCACCAAGGGTTTTCTCAGCTTTTTAGCGGTGTATTAAATTAGACACCCACTCACCAAATATCTTGAGTCGTGGTTGTAACAGATGGATTTGGGCTTTGGGTGCTGGGACCCACCCTGTCACAGCTGATCATTTACTGGTTCTCTGACTGTGGTTGGATGGAGTTGGCATGTGTCTCCTGGGATGCTACTGCCCCTGACAATTTGTGGTTCTGGTGACAGAATTATTACATGGTAAATATCATGGTAGATATATAAACAGAGAATAGGGGATAGCAAATGAAAAGAGTCTCAAACACATTTTAAGGTCTTAATCATTTAAGTTGCCAAGTCCTGGGAAGGCATGCGGTGTGTGTTAAGGGATCCATTGTCGCTGCAGCAGTTTTCCTCTTCCTCCAGCAAGGAAAACAGTGATTTCCCTAGACCTTCCCCAGCAATGGGGAGTGTCATTTAGAATATTGGGAGTTTGATAAGCAAAGTAGACTCTATCTTTGATTTGCATTTTTCATTGCAGAGGGCTGGGCATTGTTGCATAATTTGTACAGTCTAGTTGTGTGTTTTATGAATTGCCTGTCCTTTACTCTTCCATTTTTAATTGGGATGCTTGCTTTTTTTATAATTGTCTTATTAGAGTTTTTAAAAACTCTGATAAGATGCCAACTCCCTTTCTATCATGTATTACAAATACTTTTTACAGTTTTGTTATACTTTTATTTTTATTAATAAAAACCTAGCAATAACTTTCTTCAGTGTTTGTGTGCTAGATGTTATTTTTAGCAAGGCATTCTAGGCCCTTGAATGATCTAAGTGTTCACCTACTTTTCAATACTCTCATGAGGTTTTTTCCATTAAAAATTTTTACCTAGAAGTTATTTGGATATATGTTATGATGCATGGAATTAATTTTTCTCCACATTTTAACCAATTATCCTATCATTATTGAAATCATTGAATTATGCATGACTTCTCCACTGACATAAAATGACACTTTTACTGTTTACTAAAATCATACTTCCAAGACAGCATGGTTCTCACAGAGAGATCAATAAAAGATAATGAAAAGCTTAGGGACTGGAAGAATATATAAGTATTGTTCACACATACATTTATATGCTGTGTGTGTTCCTAAGCTCTGCTGTTTTTCATTGATGTTTCTGCTAGAACTGTGCTGTTTTAGTAGTTTTCTTTGAAGGCAGTTGTTACATCTGGCAGAGCAAAATACTGGCAGTTATTCTTCTACATGAATTTAAGAATCATTTTACAAGTTTAAAAAGTTGCTCCAGGATATTTATACTAATTAATATATTGATTAGTAAGGGGAGACATTTTTTTACTACTGACTTCCCATCCAGGAAGGCAGCATATCATTCCATTTGTTTCAATCATCTTGATGTCATATAGCAGACTACCTGACAACACAGGTAATCTGGCGTGTACTATTGTGTGTGAAAGGAGTTTCTGAAGTCAGAGAGTCTGAGTTCAAATCCCAATCAGGCTATTTATTAGCTTGTATAACAGTGAGAAAATTATTTTCTCCAATGACTGGAATACAGTAAGTACTCAGTAAACATCTGTGGAAGAAATGTTTGAATAAAAGAATTCATTCTTCAGTGTTTTGGTTTTGTTTTTTTAAATAAGCGTTACTGTGCATCCTTGCCAGCAATTGGAATTGTCAGATTTTGTTTTGCTTTGTTTTTCTGATTTTCGCCATTCTAGAAGGTGTGTAGTGGCATCTTATTATTTTAATTTGCAATTCCCTAGTGACAAATGATGCTGAGCATCTTTGCTTAAGCCATTTGACATCCGTATGTGTACTTTGGTAAGGTGTCCAGTATTTGCCCATTTTTTAAAATATATTTTATTGATTATGCTATTACAGTTGTCCCATTTTCCCCCCTTCACTCCCTTCCACCCTGTACACCCTCTCCCACCCATATCCCCCCCTTTAGTCATGTCCATGTTACTTATAAGTTCTTTAGCTTCTACATTTCCCATACTATTCTTACCCTCCCCCTATCTATTTTCAACCTACAATCTGTGCTACTTATTCTCTGTACCTTTTACCCCTCTCTCCTCCTCCCACTCCCCTAGTGCTAACCCTCCATGTGATCTCCATTTCTGTGGTTCTGTTCCTGTTCTAGTTGTTTGCTTAGTTTCTTTTGGTTTTGCTTTAGGTGTCGTTGTTCATAATTGTGAGTTTGCTGTCCTTTTACTATACATGTTTTTTCTGTATCTTCTTTTCTTAGATAAGTCCCTTTAACAGTTCATAAAATAAGGTCTTGGTGATGATGAACTCTAACTTGACCTTATCTGAGAAGCACTTTATCTGCCCTTCCATTCTAAATGAAAGCTTTGCTGGATAGAGTAATCTGGGATATAGGTCCTTGTCTTTCTTGACTTGGAATACTTCTTTCCAGCCCCTTCTTGCCTGTAAGGTCTCTTTGGAGAAATCAGCTGACAGTCTGATGGGAACTCCTTTGTAGGTGACTGTCCCCTTATCTCTTGCTGCTTCTAGGATTCTCTCCTTCATTTTTACCTTGGCTAATGTAATTATGATGTGCCTTGGTGTGTTTCTTCTTGGGTCCAACTTCTTTGGGGCTCTCTGAGCTTCCTGGATTTCTTGAAAGTCTATTTCCTTTGCCAGACTGGGGAAGTTCTCCTTTATTATTTGTTCAAATATGTGCTCAATCTGTTGCTTTTCCTCTTCCCCTTCTGGTACCCCTATAATTCGGATGTTGGAATGTTTGAAGATGTCCTAGAGGTTCCTAAACTTCTCCTCATTTTTTTGAATTCTTATTTCTCCGTTCTTTCCTGTTTGGTTGTTTTTTCCTTCCTTCTGGTCCACTCTCTTGTTTTGAGTCCCAGTTTCCTTCCCATCACTATTGGTTCTCCATGTATCTTCCTTCATCTCTTTTACGGTAACCTGCATTTTTCATCTAATTTGCGTCCAAAATCAACCAATTCTGTGAGCTTCCTGATCACCAGTGTTTTGAACTGTGCATCTGATAGATTGGCTATCTCTTGGTCACTCAAAAGGATGACTCCTGGGGCATTGATCTGTTTTTCTGTTTGAGACTTGTTGCTCCTGTTACAGTGAGGGGCAGAGCCTTAGGTGTTCACTGGGGCTGGGCACCTCAGTCGCTAGACTGTGACGTTGTATGTGGGAGCAGTGGGGGGAACAATAGCGGTAGTTCCATTCTCCTGGGACCTCAGTCCCTTCTTTGGGATTCTGGGATGCGCTCTCCACCCTGCTCCACTACTGCTGTCTCACTGGGTCCTCCAGCTGCCACTTGCGTACTCAGGGTCTACCCGCTGCGATCTTGTATGCCCCAGATGCCCCACAAGCTCCCGGTTGCCTTATGCGCCCAGTTCTCCCTGTTCTCTGCACGCCGTGACCCACGCCCGGCTGCTCCTCTCCGCCCCTCCTACCGGTCTGGATGAATGGGTCTACTTCAACTTCTTGGCTGTCCGACTTCCATTCAGATAAATTCTCTGTCAGTTCTGGATGTTATTCTGCCTCTAATTGTTGTTGTTCTAATCTTGGTTGTGCGCGGAGGTACGGTGCATCCACCTATGCCTCCATCTTGCTGGAAGTCACCCATTTTTTGATAATAGTGTTTTCTTATTGTCGAATTTTAGCATGTGAATATTTTGGGTACAGGTCCTTTATTACATATGTGTTTGAAAATATTTTTGCCCTATCTGTTGCTTATCTTTTCATTCTTTTCAGTTTCTCTTGAAAGCAAAAGGTTTTAGTTTTCATAAAGTTCAACATACCATTTTTATGCATCCTACTTTTAATAACATCATTTTTAATCCTCTAAAATTCACCCTCATAAAAAATAGAACAATAATGTTAGTAAAGCATACACCTACAAGCAGCATTTTTTACAAAACTAAGGATCAGAGTAAGTCTATAAATTCTAAAATATAAGAACCACTAATAGCAACAAGGAGCTCTGCAGGAAGAAGTGTTCGGACAGCAGAAAGGCTTCTGGTGGTCCTGAGTGCTGGGGAGCCCACACATGGCCCCTGAGGACCCATCCTGGGGGGCAGTCCCCCTGGGAGTGGAGGTGAGTTGATTTGAGAATGTTAGCAAAAATGGAGGGTTTCACAGGCTCAACTCTCAGACAGTGGAGGCATGTGAGAAACATATGCCCACAAAACAGAGAAGAAACTGCAACCTAATATTTCAAAATGAGCTAAATGAAATTAAGAAAATGATTAAAAGATGTGAAAGAACCAGATGAATCTGAATTAGAAAAATGCAGATTAAATGATTAGAAAACAGAAAGGCATGAAAGAGTTGATAACTTAGAAAAGAAGTAGAAATAAAAGCAAAAAAATCTGAGAAATGAAGGTCAAACCAGCAGAAATATGAGAATGAATAAACACTGCAGAAAGTACCACAAGGGAAATAGATGTTGGAAAGAAATTAGAAAAAAACAGAAGTGAAAAGGGAAAGGTTTGAGAGAAAATGATAGCTATGAAAGATAGACAAAGGAGAATATGTGTGTGTGTGTGTATTCTCTCTCTATATTCTTTCTATATATATCATATAAATATATATCATAAACTGAATCAATGGAATAGAACATATATTTAAAATTATATTAAAGAAAAACTCTCTGGAAAAAGACTGAAACCCCCACCTGCAGAAAGGGTACATTATATACTGGGAAAATTTATCCTGAAAAGACATCACAAATATATATCCTAGCAGGGGGTGGGCAGGGCAGGGAGAGCAGTGGGGGGAAAATCGGGACAACAATAATAGAACAGTAATTTTTTTAAATGACCCAGCAATTCCACTTCTAGGTATATACCTGAAAGAACTAAAAACAGGGACTCTAACAAGTCCTTATACACAAATGTTCACAGCAACAATAATCACAACATTCAAAAGTGGAAACAATTCAAATGTCCATCAATAGATGAATGAATAAAAAAGCTGGTATATGTATACAAGGGAATATTATTCAGCCACACACACACACACACACACACACACAAAGAATGAAGCACTAATACATGCTACAACTTGGATGAACCTGGAAAACATCATGCTACATGGAAGAAGCCAGACACAAAGGTTGCATATCCTGTGGTCCAATTTATATGAAGTATCCAAAATAGGTAAATCCATAGAGGCAGAATACAGTGTGGTGGTTGTTAAGGACAGGGTGGTGATAGAGGCAATGGGAGAATAAGGAGTAACTGCTTAATATGTACAGGGTTTCATTTTGGAATGATAGAAATATTTAGGAACTAGATATAGGAATTGTTTATACAACCCTGTGAATGTACTAAATGTCATTAAATTGTTTGCTTTAAAATGGTTAATTTTATATTATGTGAATTTTACCTCAATAAAAAAAGAAAGCTTGAAATTATATATATATTTTTTTTTCCTAGCCTTATAATCATTTTTAAAGAAAAAAAAATCTATTGGGGCATCCTGGCAAAAGATCAAGTTATATTCAAAGGAAAGAATTAGATTGTTGTCAGACTCTGATAGCAATGCTTAAAGCCAGGAGACTCTAGAGAAATGTGTTAAAGATAATCTAGAAAAGAAAAAGTGAGCCAATCATTCTATATCCACCAAAATTAACCTTAAAATATAAATACCACACATAAATTGACTGAATGTGCCAGAATCAGGAAATTTGTTCCTGATTAACCCATTTTGAGAAAATTTCTGTGAACCTATGTACTGTAACTGGAGAAGCTTTGACTTAGGACTGGTGTTTGGCCGTGAGACCTTGAGTTGCATTAGCTTCTGTTCAGGCCTCTGGTTTTCCTGAAATTCTATAAGTGCTTCTGGTCAAAAAACAACAACAACAACAAAAAACAAAAACAAAAAACAAAAACAAAGCTGTGCAAAGTAGTTCTATTATCCCTCAGTTTGAATGTCATTTCTCCTTAACTCAGGTGTTGGTTTTGACTCTAGTTTGGGTTGTGATTGTTTTATATACCTCCCTTTGGGAAGTCACATACCATTGCATATGTAAATTGTGTGGCCCATTTTCCACCCAAAGGGTGCGTATTATCAGACCTCCTTCTAATATCAACAAAAGGAGAGACTTCTGGTCAAGATGGCAATGTAGATACATGCAGTGCTTGCATCGTCCCAGTCACATGAAAATTACAACTAAACTACAGAACAGCAATCATTGACAACCTCCTGAAACAGAGCTGAGTGAAAGCCCTACAACTAAGGAAACTTTAAGTATATTTTATTGATTATGCTATTACAGTTGTCCCATGTTTTTCTCCCCTTTATCCCCTCTGCCCTGTGCCCACTCTCCCTCCAACATTCCCCCTCCTTAGTTCATGACCGTGGGTCATACATATAAGTTCTTCAGTTTCTCCATTTCCCATACTATTCTTAACCTCCCCCTGTCTATTTTGTACCTACCATTTATGCTTCTTATTCCCTGTACCTTTTCCCCCATTCTTCCCCCTCCCCATCCTTGCTGATAACCCTCCATGTGATCTCTGTTTCTGTCATTCTGTTCCTGTTCTAGTTCTTTGCTTAGTTTATTTTTGTTTTGTTCACTTTACTGTTCATAGTTTTGATCTTCTTCTTTTTCTTAGATAAGTCCCTTTAACATTTCATATAATAAAAGCTTGGTGATGATGAACTCTTTTAACTTGACCTTATCTGGGAAGCACTTCATCTGCCCTTCCACTCTAAATGGTAGCTTTGCTGGATAGAGCAATCTTGGATAAAGATCCTTGCCTTTCATAACTTTGAATATTTCTTTTCAGCCCCTTCTTGCCTGTAAGGTTTCTTTTGAGAAATCAGCTGACAGTCTTATGGAACTCCTCTGTAGGCAACTGTCTCCTAATCTCTTGCTGCTTCTAGGATTCTCTCCTTCATTTTAATCTTGGGTAATGTAATGTCTCTTGGTGTGTTCCTCCTTCAGTACAACTTGTTTGGGATGCTCTGAGTTTCCTGGACTTCCTGGAAGACTATTTCCTTTGCCAGACTGGGGAAGTTCCCCTTCATTATTTGTTCAAATAAGTTTTCAATTCCTTGTTCTTCCTCTTCTCCTTCTGACACCCCTATGATTTGGTTGTTGGAACATTTAAAGTTGTCCTGGAGGTTCCTAAGCCTCTCCTCATTTTTTAAAATTCTTTTCTCTTTATTCTGTTCCAGTCAAGTGTTTATTTTTTCCTTCTCTCCAAATGGTTGATTTGAGTCCTGGTTTCCTTCCCTTCACTGTTGGTTCCCTGTGTATTCTGCTTTATTTCACTTTGTATAGCCTTTACTTATCCTCTATTTTGCATTTGTATTCAATCATTCTGTGAGCATCCTGATTACCAGTGTTTTAAACTCTGCATCTGACAGGTTGGCAAGCTCCTCATCACTTAGCTCCTTTTCTGGAGTTTTGATCTGTTCTTTCATTTGGTCCATATTTCTTTGTCTCAGCACACCTGCTATGTGGTAAGGCGCAGAGCCTTAGGCATTCACCAGGCTGGCATAACCCACATAGCTGCTTTGTGGCACTGAATGTGGGGGAGGGGCCAGAGAGGGAACAATGCCACTTGCCTAGCTCTCATCTGACTTTCAGTCACTTCCCCTACTATTCGCATGCAAATTAGTCCCTTCTGGTGCTGATTCCTGGGTGGGTGGTTTTGTGTATATTCTAGGACCTTGTGGGTCTCTCCAACAGACTCTCTTGTGAGACTGGGAATTTCTCCTGACACCACAACCACCACAGATTTTTACAGCCAGAGGTTTTGAGGCTTTATTTCCCCACATTGGAATCTTGGGTTGCACAATCTGTCTCACTCCCCAGTTACTCTTCCTGGGTTGTCTTCATGCAAATGTGGGACCCCCTAGCCCCTGCCAGTCCACCAGCTGCCACCTTTCCACCAGTCCTCTCCAGCCCAGCTGCCCATCTCTGCCCCTCCTACCAGTTTGGATGAATGTTTCTTCTTCAATTCCTTGGTTGTTGGACTTCTACACAGTTCAATTTTATGGCAGTTCTGGTTGTTTTTTGTTTTTAATTTGGTTGTTGTTCTTCTTTTGATTGTGCGAGGAAGAAAAATGTATGTACCTATTCCTCCCTCTTGACCAGAAGTCACAAGTAGGGATTTAAAGAAGCCACATCAAGACTCATAGGAGGGGCAGAGATGTGGAACAGGCTGGTGTCACACCCACACATGATGGACAAAGATCAGGAGGGATATCTCAGCTGCAAAGTTCCCCCCTGAGAAGTGTGGGTTCCCAGCCCCACACCAAGCTCCCCATCTCAGGGTTCCAATGACAGGAAGAAAAGTCCCCATAACTTCTGGCTGAAAAAAAACAGCAGGGATTATGGCTGATCAAGATGCAGGGCTCCTGAAGTCCCAGGTACTTCCTTTTAAAGGGCCTACACATGGACTTACTCTGACCCACTCTGTCTGAGGTCCAGTGCTGGAGTGGCAGTTCAAAAGACACCAGGGACATATGGGGAGGAACTGACTTGTTGAGAACTAGGAGGCAGTAATTACTCTGGGTAGAGTAATCTTTGTTGTAGATCCTCACTATTTAGAATAGAAGGACATATAAAGAGCTTCCCAAACAAGAAAAAGCTGAAGGAGTTCATCATCACCAAACCAGTATTACACGAAATGTTAAAGGGTCTTCTTGAAGAAGAAGGAAGAGGAAGAGGAGAGGAGGAGAAAGAAGGATAAAAAAATATGAACAATAAAATGGCAATAAATATGTATCTGTCAATGACTGAGTCTAAAAAAACACAAACAAACAAGTAGAACAGAAACAAAAAACCAAGAGGAAGGCATTAGTTTCTATTGGGATTATTTTAATGTTGAGCACAGAAAAGCTTATTGAGCCTTGTGATTTTATTACTTAACCGGTAAAGGCAATTTAGTGGTCCAAATAACTGAAAAGTCCAGGGGTAGAAATGGGCTAGCATTGGCCAAGACTTAATCTGGCAGGTTGGTGATATTGCAAAGGATTTGATTTTTTTTCCATTTCTCCACTCTACTTTCCATGGTATTGTGTTCATTCTCACCTAGTGTCATGATGTTATGAGCAGACAAATGGCCATATGTTTCTTTTGATAACCAGTGAGAATGAAGACAAAAAGAAAAAGAGAGGGAGTGGGTGGGGGGAGGGAGGCAGGGGGAAGGAGGGAGGGGCAGCAAGCATTTTTTCCAGGATTGCTAGCAAAACCCTGAGATAAAACTTTGAAACAGTCTAAGTCATTCAACTACCCCTAACTAATCACTATAGCCAGGGAAATGGAATGCTCAACCACATTCACATAAATCCACGTGTTTTCTTCAGAACCACATAGACACCCAAACAAAAGTCAGTGACCTCTGGGAGAGAGAAGGAGGGAATGGATGTTGGGGAGGCTGTCGATAAAGGAGTTTTTAGAATAAATACTGAATTTTATAAAAATGCCATCTTTGCATCTCTGGTGGAATTTCCTAGAAGCATGCCTGAATTCCCAAGTGGTGCAAAACGCATCTTGCCTGAGTTCCCATAGCACTCTGCAGGTGCCCCTGGCTTATTACTTACCACCATTATTGAATTAATTGCAGAACGATGTGTTGTCTGATGAAGGTATTTTAATGCCTTGAGTACAGAGAGGGGAGAACCTGAGGCTTATCAGAATGAGCAAGTGGGCAAGCTTTGCCATGGGTGTAAACCCACTGCTTGCAGGATGCATGCGGCCCAACACAAAATCATAAATTTACTTAAAACCTTGTCTTTGCTTATCAATTTTTGTTAGTGTTTGTATATTTAATGTGTGGCCAAGACACCTCTTCTAGTGTGGCCCAGAGATGCCAAAATGTTGGACACCCCTGCGTTTAGAGCATGAAAAAAAAGAGCTCTCACTGCCCATTCCTCTGTGGGAGGGGGATGCAATTCAGCCAGTTCTCTGGTGAAGAGAAGAGGAAGTTGTGAAAAGATCCCAGATAGGGGATTGTGAGTTTGAATCACTTTCTTAAGGAAATATACTTTGGTTGAAGAAAAAAATGGACTTTTTGGATTCAGTTAATCTTTTGCTGTAGTTGGGAGTTTTCTTACTTTCATCTTCCCCTCCCACAGTGGACACATTTATTCTGTGCACCTTCCTCACCCTCTGAGTTTCTGGGAGGAGGGGGGAGGGTGCTGTGATGGAACCCCTTCTGCAGCTCAGACACATGCCCTTAAAGAAGCCGCTCCCCCGCCTCATGGTGCTCCCATATACTCTCCCCTAAATATTAATAAACAGCAATTGTTAAAAAAAAGAAATTAGGTTGTGGGAGTTGTCACATTGGCTTTTGAAGTAAACCTCGGTGAAACCAGAAGGCCAGGGCACAGTGGCGACTTGCTGGCCATGTGTGTCCCTTTGTTAGGTAAGGAGGAAGGCTCACAGGCCCCGGGGATACCCTCCCGGGGTGAGCCCCACTGGTCTCAGGGGCACTGCTGTGTATGCCAAGCATCTGTAAATGTTGAGGTTTTAGTTGTATAGTGCTTCACTTAGGTTTTACATCCTTAGCATGTGAACTGTACTTTTTAGGAATAATGGTTTGGAAATAATTGTTTTTACTCAGTAAGTAAAATTCCTTTCAAAAGGAAGGCATTTGCATTTTCCAGTTTCCTCCTCCTGAGTTACTTTTAAGTGAGATTTGTTGAAATGGGATTAGTTTTTATTTATATTTATTTGTTGGTTTATTTATTTATTTTAGAGAAAGGGAAAGGGAAGGAGAAAGAGAGGAAGACAAACATCAATTGGTTGCCTTTTGTATGCACCCCAACTGGGGACCGAACCCAAAACCTAAGCACATGCCCAGACCAGGAATCAAATTGGCGACCTTTCACTTTGTAGCACATCACTCAACTGAGCCACACCGGCCAGGGCAAAATGGGACTAGTTTTAAATGGGAATCAGTTCTTGAGGCTGAGTCCTAACCCCTGAGGGTCCATGTGATCTGTGGGCTCACACTGATGGTTGCAGTTCACCTGTGTGTGTGGCCCTGACACACTCGAGTAGGAAAACTGGCATGGTTGAATTTTTGGTGTGGTACTAGATGTGGCTAAAAGGTCAGAGCTGCTTCAGGGTCACCACGGACCCAGTGTGGGATTTTCCTGGAGCCAAGCAGGGAAGACATTTAGCTATTGGTTCTCTAAGGCAGCTCTAGCTTATCAATGATAACATTGAGGGCAGAGACAGCATGGATAATTGAAATCCACAGGAAATCTCAAACTCATTTTTAGCAGATGGTTTCTGTCTCCTTGCCCAAGAAATCTATTTACCAGAACTGCTCACTGACCATGTGGCAGAATTGACTGATTTGACTATCATCCCTCCCCATTTTCTCCCGTCTTCATTTAATGTTAAGGAGAAAGCATAGAGCAGAATGGAGGAGCATCCGAAATACTTGTTTTTCTGCAGTCTGGATATTTGCCTCCCGAGTAATCAAAAATCAACTGTTTTTGCTTGTCCTCTATTGTGCAATATAACTTTAAATGTTTGAAGTCCAGCAGTTTCTATCATTGGTAATACTCCTAATAACAGGAAGGAAGTTAGTTGAGGGATGTCACGTTTTGCCATTGCCTTTAAATCCCCCTGCTGTCTAAGTCAGACTCTGGATTTGACCTTTGGAATCTGGGAATGGTGTTGTTTTTACACACTCTGGGCCCAGTGACACTGTGGCTTAATTGTTTCTGAAAGCATCATGTCTTTAGTCTTGCATTTCATGCACGATGTAAAACCTTCTGAAATAATCATAATATTGAGATGCAGATAGGATTTTGTTTTGTTTTTCCTGTAAAGAGAATGCTCTCTAAGGCCTCCTTCAGGTACTCACCAATCATAGATTGTATTCTAGACTACTTTTTCTCTTTCCATTTTAATGCATAATAGGTATTAGGCTGAGAGCTCTTTTCTCATGCCTGTGGATGAAATGACTACTGTTCAAACAGTTCTCTTTCATCTGATTTGTGGGGCGGGGGTGGCTTCTCCAGTAGACTATGCTGGCCCCATTTTCTGGATTTGAATCTGATGGCATCTGGATGTCTTCCGTGTTGACTTTTAATTGTCACCGCAGTGCCAGAGGATGGCCACTCCCTTCCCACTCATTGTTTTCCAGGCACAGTAGGCTGTGTTGTTGTTTCCCCACTTGCCCAGTGGCACTCACTGAGTATAGTAATAATACAGGGTCCAGCAAAAATAACGCCCCCCTTTTTTTACAAAATCATAAGCATATAATTCTGTAACATAACACTATCTCACTCAAGCACACCACATGACATTTTAGGTGAAATGTTCAAAGTAAAACTATACATTATTACACCCATATTACTACCTTACCAACCACACTCAAGCAGGTATTACTTCTGCTAGACCCTGTATTTCTTAAGGAAGAGCAGCCTTGTCACCAACAGTGACTGGGGGATGGAGGGGAGGGCGTGGGTGGGGGCACTGTGAGACACAGTGCCGGGAAGCCCAGCATTGTCTGTCGGGTGCACAGGGTGGCTGCGTGTAGCCTCTCCCCGTTCCAGGGGGGGCTGACTGCATTTGCTGCGACCGAGCTGCACGTCCACCTCCGCCCTTGCTTCATCTTCCCTGTGCTCATTATTTCTCAGCCAGCTCTTTCACTAAGAAGTCATGTTAAAACTTTTACTTGAAGTCTCTTGGTGCACCATCTTAAGACCTTTCTGGAACAAATTAAGATATAAGTGAATATGTAAATAAGAGCACAGCCTTCTAAGTAAGGAGGGTCTGGGCTTAAATCTCAGCGCCAGCCTCTCGGGTGAGTTACTTAACTTTTTGGAAGTTCCAGCCTCTGTAGCTGTGAGGAAGTGGGATTGCTGTGACCGTTGCATGAGATGACATGTGGGGCGGGCCCCCCAACCTTCTCCTGCCTTACTGAGCTGCAGGACAGTTAATCGTCTTGAGCAAAGTCTCCTGAGTCCCAGCCCAGTTTTCTAGGATTTCATTTTATCAAGTTTCTGGGGAAACGATCCATTTTCTGAGGAAGTTTAAATGCAGCATTTTATTTTACCAAATAAAGACTTCATTAGAGAAAATGGTGCTGGGTTGGCCAAAAAGTCCATTACATTTTTTTCCATAAAATAAAAGACACTTTTATCATTTTTACCAATTACGTTATTGATTTGGATATTTTGAGTATGTCGGCTGTCTCCCACTATTGACTTCTAGTGGGTAGAGGCCAGGGGTGCTGCTAAACATCTTCCAGTGCATAAGACAGCCCCATAGGAAAGAATTATTTGGCCAAAATGTCAATAGTGCCAAGAAACTTCACAAACCACTTTTGACAGATTTGATCACTCACGGCACCTTCTCCATACACTGCACAAATCTTTTTTCACGTTTCAATGGCATTTTTGCCTTTCTTGAAATAATAAAATATAATATGCCAAAAATGTTGTATGTTTTCTTCCATCTTCCATATCAAAATGAACACACAAAAATTCACCAATTTTGATATTTTTAAAAAATGCACGCTGATATAACAGCTGTTACAATACAATAACAAAATTGTTTTGAATGAAGTTAAAGACAGGAGCTATGAGAGCCATTGTAATATTATTTGGCCAACCCAATATATGTACAATATTTATGTAGTAGCTAATGCTCAATTAATGTTAACCCAAACATAGAAAATGGGCTTTTTTCAAGAAAATGAAATATGTTTTATATTTATTTTGCATTATTTAAGATACACAACAAACTAGAGAGTGTAACTCAGTAAACACCTATGTACTTACTACTTGCTGCTTAAAACAACAGATCAGAAACAAGACTTGAAGCCCCAGGTGTTTCCTTCCCTGGCTGCACCCTCCTCTCCAACAGCAGAACCACTTGCCTCAGCTGAGAATTTATAAGCATTTCTCTCTACTGTTATAATATATTCCTGATCTACACTTGTCTTAAATAGTTTAAAACTTTATGTAAGTAGTATTCTAAGACATGTATGTATTTTAAGCTTTTTTATTTGATGTTTGTGAGATTCACCTATTTTGAATGGGTAGCTCTAGTTGACTTGTTTCTTTCGTATACTGTTCATTGTATGGCTATTCCTCCGTATATTAGTTTTTCTGGTGATGGGTGTTCATGGATTATGGGCTAGACTATTTCCAAATTTTGGTTATAACTAAGCTCAAAATGCTCATGTGAATGCCTCCTCATATACACACCCCAGAGAAACACTCACAGGGGAGCTGCACTGAGGGATACATCCTTCTTCATCTCTAGTAGGAATTTCTAAAATGTCTTTTCATTGGCTGAACCAAGTTACACACCCACCAGCAATGTATGCATCACTGTGGGCCCGCCTTCTTGCCCATGCTGGGCAGAGTTTGACTTCTTCATTCTGCCATTAGGTTGATTTTTTAAAAATGGCTGGGTATGACATGGTATTTTATATATGTAATTGCTACTTAAAATTTTATAAATTTTAATATAATTACTACATTAGCCATTTAAAATTAGCTATTTAATGTAATTAATATATTAGCCATATGAAATTAATAAATTTTAAATAGCTAACAGTTTAAAATTTTTGTTTGCCTGATAACTAAAGGTGGAGCATTTCTTCATACTTGTATTTCCTCTTCCATGAATTTATTTTTAAAATTTTCACCCAACTTTCATCTTGGTTGTCTTTTTACTGACTTTTTGAAGGTTTTGTTGCATGTTCTGGGCCCTAACACTTGTTGGTTTCCCGTGTTTCAGGTAGCATTTCTTGGGCCGACAGGTCCCTTTCTTTTTTTTAGAGTTTTATGCTTTTGAGATTGTTTTTGATGAATAGGAGCTTTAAACTCTAAAATCAAGTTGATCTTTTATGTTTGTATTTTGATGAGTAGATATTTGTATGTTTGTATTTATGTGATAAAAAAGTCATGCTGCCAAGTTGCTGTGATGGTTGAAACAGCAGAGCATGAAACAGAAGTTCAGGGCCGCATTGCCCACTATGTATGAATATGAGCAATCTTGTGTGTGGGGGGGGGGGGGTGGTGAGCATGTAATCCAAAAAAGAGTACACAAGACATATTTTACTTATTTTGACTCTAATTCAGGGATACTGTGTGGGGGGAATACGTCATCAAATGTGAAGGAGTAGATCTTCCTCTGGCCTAAGTGATAATCTTGTGTTTTTGGAGGGAGAATCTGGAAAAAGTCCCGTGGTGTCCGGGTGCAGGTGTGACAGCTTGGGCTGAGTGGGTTCGGGTGCCTTTCACTAGGTGAGGTGCTCTGCTGATATTTGTTGAATAATCAAATATGTAACAGAGTCTGATATTAAGACATATCTACTCTAAAGAATTGACCAGTGGTTCTCAACCTGGGCTACACCTGAGGAGATGTAAAAGTGCTGATGTTTGGGCTGCATCCTTACAGATTCTGATTCTCTTGGTTTGAAATAGGACCCTGGCATTGACATTTTAGAAGTCCCCCAGATATATAGGACTTCTGGGTCAGGGAATCGGAAGTAGGAAGGTTCAGGACCACCTGCCAGGCAGTGAAAGGTCGGGGCAGCGAGCTGCCTGGAGGAGCTAGAGAGTGGCCAGAATCCAAGCTGGTGAGGGCCTGAGGCTGGCATGAGGGCAGAGCCGACTACCAGGGTGGGCCCTGGCTGACAAGAGACAGAGGACGCATTCTGGATGTGTGAGGGCAGGGGGCCTGGGAGGCGGAGACCAGGATGAGCGAGAGATGTCCAGCCTCGTGGTCGGTGCTAAGGCCCATTGGATGGGAAGCCAGAGGGCAGGCATGGGCCCATTAAAAAGGCAAAAGTCAAATACAACCTTTGCTCACCCAGAGCTCAGAGGATTAAAGAAAGAAATTTGGCTTGGGAATGAAGGATGGACAGGACACATCCCAAGATAATTAAATATCATTTTAAAATCAGAGCTAACAATGCAGCAAGCAGAGTTGATGAAGGGCATTAAAAGGCCTATTCCTGAGCCCACAGCTGGCCCCGTCTGTGAGTGAAAAATGGACTTTACGGTGGAGTCCCCTTGTCGTGCAGTCGGGTTTACCTGAGCTCTGTGTGTGTGCACTGTGTGTGAGCATTCAGTACGGCAGGTTGGGGGCTTCCAGAGTAGAAGTGGTTGAAGTGGGGGAGATCCAGGCTTTGAGCTTGTTGTTGGGAGGTGGAAATTATGGAACAACTCCCCCCACCCACCCCCACAAAGCACACGTGCATACCCTCCCTTTCCTTCTTGGTCCTGGTGGCCACCCTGTTAGCAGTGGGACAGACTGACTACCAGGACGTGAGCAGGGATTGCCGTACCTGATCATCTGTTTTACAAAATCAGAATGGAGTCCAGAACCCCAGCACAGAAAGGTGGGCAGTACAGTCTGAATTCTGTAAGTTTTGGAGCAGGACAGAAGAGCAGTGCCCTGGGCGCCAGGAGAAACGAAGGCTCCGTCATGCCTCTGTTACGTAAAATCTGTGTCCTCTTAGGCAGTTTAATTCAATTCCATTTATTTGTGGAACACCAGCATTTTTTTTTTTTTAGCATCTTCTAGATGCTGGGGATAAGATTGTGAAAAGGAGTCTGTGTCCTCGAGAAACTTACAGTCTTGCCAAGGAGAAAGCTATTTGAACGGGTAACAAAGGCATCGCTGTGAAGTGCAGGAGGCGTGCAGAGGACAGGCACAGGTTCTGCGGGGGCGCCTCGGGGCTCACGCAGCCTTCAGAGAGTGGGGGCATATGAGCGAGTTGTGCTGAGCAGACGGGGTAGGAAGGGCTTACCAGCTTACCACTTTTCTTCCTGAAATCTCACTTCATCGTTGTTCGAGGGAAGCTCTAAAGTCCAGCCCAAGTCATGTAACAAATTTCCTGAAGTGGAAGGTATTAGGGCTATGGCGTTCCCCACCAGAGAATGCGGGCCGTGACAGGTAAGCTAGCCAACCTGAACGCACACCTGACTCCTCCTGGGATTTTGTCTCTTTCAGCCGCCTCCCCCGCATCAGCTGGTTTTCATCTTGCCACTTCTTCTCCATTGAAAGGAGGCCAAGCTCTGTGGGTTTTAGGTAATCTTTTTCTTCATCATTGAGATATATTTTCCCGACTTGCTTTCACTGCTGTAGTTCCCACTCACAGCAGTGTCTTTGTTTTGTTTTTGCTAAATCTGTTACTGTCTACTCAGAAAGCAGGCAAACCAAGTGTTTGATTTCCCCATAGTCATAAATCCTGTTAATCCTCTGCTCAAAACCCAGCATTGTGGTTGGAGCTACCGAATAAAAAGGAGGTTCCTTTCGATCTCCTCCACGGAGCTGACCCCAGCCCTCCCAGCCTTACTCTCATGCTCGTTAATCCAATTCCCCCAATCTTGTTTTCCCCCATTGCGCCTGTGTGCTAGTCCCTCCGCACCTTTGCTCGGGTTGTTCCTGAAGTCTGACGTTGCATCCCCCAGCCCAGTGTCTGCATCTTCCGAGTCTTCATGACCTGCTCATCTGCGCAAAGCCTCCCTGAATCCTCCCACTTTCAAAAACCAGAATTATTATCTTCTTTCTCTCAACTTCTGAGGGAAAATGTGTATCAACCAGAGTTCTGTATCTTGCTAAGTTATCAAACGAAAGCAAGCAATAGACATCTGCAAATCAACAAAGATGGAAGAGGTTTGCCACTCATAGACCCTCTGCATGAAAACCTGTATTCCCTATTGCACACTCACGGACTTATGTTGCCAGCTTGAGATAGGCTAAAGTGAAAGTATTTATACCATAGAATTAGCAAATACTACAAAATAGGACTCTTTTCTCCCCCTAAAGAGCCCAGATGTGAATTGGTAGCCCTGCTGCATGTATACGTGTATGTGTGTGTGTTACCATGGACACACAAGTATCTGACACACTCTGACTGTTGGACTGTTAGCACTGCACTGTCGGCCAGCAGTCCTTCCTCATTCGGCTGCTGGGACAAGCCTTGTGGTCAGAGTGTCTAGGAAGCCTGTCTCTTTTCACACGGTCGTCCCATCCCCCGCTCCTCTCGGATCTGGAATTGTACTACCTGTGCCCCACCCCCTTCTTGCTTCTGTGTTCTTGACCCACTTGGTCACTTCCTGGAATCAGGGCTAATCTACTAATTGAGGATCTGTGCATCTGCAGTTGCTCAAAGTTCACCCTTTGAAGTAGCGACTCTTGGCTTGGCTACACAGACATCAGTAAATGGTCTCCTGTTTCTCTTCATAATTGGCTCTTACAAATTGGTGAAATGCAGGCAATAAGACGCCTGCTTGAAACTGCTCTGACAACTGCTGTCTGTGAATGTACCTGCTACAGAATTTCCTTTGCTGGTCACTGCCTTGCGCCAGCCCTCATAGCCAATGAGGAGAGTTTCCAGGGTTTCAGGGATAATTGTCCTTTCTTGGACACAGAAGCCAAGGTCAGATGACTGGGAGCACAGACTAAGAAGGAAAAGGCAAGCCAAGAGACACGAAGCAGAACGTGGATCAGACTAGAGGAGCTGGTGTAAACCGAGGCCCCGGCTGGCAGTGGAGGTGTGAGGTGGGAGGAGACCCATAGAGGGGGAAGGGTAGGGGTCTTAGAGAGGGTCCACCAGCCTCGAGGTTCCTCTCCTGGGCTCCGCCAGGCAGGGAACTCCGGTGGCTGTGGAGAAAGTGGGTCCTTCCTGTCTTCTGGCAGGAAAACAATCTTCTACACTGAGTGTTGCCTTTCAAATTCCACGTTGTCCCTCAGTGGCCATTGCCTGTTTCCCCTAAGGTCACTCGTGTGAAAGTGCCTGGCACAATGCTTGGGACTTCAGGGGGCTTCCCAGCATCACGAGGTGTCCTGCTGGCAGAGTTTAAGACGGCCCGTGCACATACTAATGTCCTACAAAGCATACAGGACTGCCTTGGTCAGGCGTGAATTAGGGCTATTTTTTGGACAGCCTGGGCCCTTCTAGCAGGGGTCTTTGTCCTAGTCTCGGCCTTCCAAAGTGAGTTACTTCTTTATTCCTTTTAAGCTCTTACTGATTTCTTCTTTTGTTTATTTTCTTCCCCTGGATGATTTCTGTGGGAGCCAGTTTTGCTGGAGAAGCCACTAACGAGTGGTCTTGTTGGAGGGGCTTCGTGTTGGGGATGCAGTGAACCCAAGAGAGAGCACAGGGAAATGAAAAAGATACCTCAGATTATCGATCAGATTTACCTTACTGCATCAAATTGGTTTCACTTATTAATCAATAGCTTTTTAGTTGAATAAAATTCTGGCAGTTGCACTGCTATTGAAGGAGAGTGTCTCTTTCTGACAATAAAAACCGCGTTTAGGGCGGAGCTGGGAGGGGGCCAGAGGCGCAGTTACGCAGAAGGCCTGACAACAGTCCTCCCCCGGTGGGATGGCTCCCGGGCCGCACACGCACACTGGCGCTGGCGTCAGCACAGAACCCCTGCAGGACATTGCTTTGCTCAGAGAAAAGAAGCCTGAGAGTGAGGCACTCAACTGGAGCCTGTCGCTGTTACCTGAAGACAGCAGGGAAACATTGTAGGAACTTGTCACTGGTCCAAGGGCTTAGGGACTCAAGGCCCACAGCTGGGTTTAGTTGCACCAGGCCTGCTGAAAGGACCCACTGTCGTCGGAAGGCCCCCTTGCCTAGTAGAGCAGGAGAGCGCAGCGTGGCCGACCTGTGAACCCCTCACGGAGGCCCAGAGCCTTGGATGCATGGCATCAGAGGGTTCTCCGAGTTTTCTGCTGGCCTGTTTGGTGAGAGGCCAAAGTCCCCAGTGTCATTTCTTCACAGATGATGCTGGGGTGCAGTGGGGCTTATCAACCTTACAGAGGAAAAGAATGAAAAGAATGCCAGCAACTTGTGGTGATGTGTTAGAGAAAATTCACAACATCAGGAGTTAAGCATGGGCAAAGGGAAAGAAAGGAGAAAGGTAAAATTTTTAGTCTTCCAAAGTATAAAGAAAGTGCTGATTTTCCTGTTTGTGTTTTAACTGATGGAGCCTCTTCTGACCCTTGGGCCACTGCGGTATCTGTGGTCCTGTGAATTGCTGAAGGCGTCCCGTCTGGCTGATGGGCCAGCGACATGTGTTGAATGCAGGATAACCTTCCAAGTTGTGGCAAAATGACTGCAGCCTCTTAGGGAAAAACAAAACTGGATCCATGGAGGTGAGGCCAAGGCCTTCAATCCAATTATTGAAAGAAAAGTCATTTCTAGACGTCCAAGTACAGTGATTAAAAATGCACATGCTGGCTTTGTGCTTGCAGCCAAAGGGAGTTGGCAGGTGCTGGCCAGCGAGCATCTTAGCTCATTCCCGGAGTCTTGGGGCACGATTTAGTCTCTAGTGGTCATGGTGTGGTATTTATTTGAGGAGCTACAATGGAAATGAATAATTTATCCTTGGTAAGCATGGGTAAGAGTAAGCTGTGTATTCCCCATACTAAAACATGAAGATAAGAAAAATAAGATCTAAATATAGGAACACCTCTTAAGCCACAGAAATACTTTATCTTCCACATTTGAGAGGGATTTTTAGTGTCTTGAAATTTCAGAATAACAGCCTAGCATGGCTCCCAGCATGTGGTAGGTGCTCTGTAAGTCATTACTGAGCTGAGTTGCTGTCTTCCATAAAACAGTACATGCTCATTGTAAAAGTCCATGAACTTAAACTGAAAAAATAACCTGAAATCCCATAAGTTAGCATTTGGGGGATATAACCTCCTAGACATTTTTAGTGCATATAAATGTTGTGTATTTTATGAAACCAGGATGGTGTATACATGGCATTTTATAAACTGTCTCCAGATCAATAAACTGGATCCTCTGCAAAGTGACATGTGTAATATCCTGTGTAAGGAAGAATTTGTCAATTCTTGTAGTTTCAGGCTCGAAACATCTCATGTGCTGTCCTTTATTTAGCAGGTTTCTCCTGCGGAGGTACGCATTGGGCCCATGAGACTGACGCAGGATCCTATCCAGGTACGCCTCCGTTGCTCAGTGAGGGCTGCGCTTCCAGAGCGCATGTTATATGAGCAGTGTTGGGGAGCCCCTTCTGGTACTCCGGCAGACAGCCGCCCTTGCCCCTCCATACATGCCTGTACATAACATGTAGTGTGTGTATGTGTGTGTCTTGCTTGCTTTTGTTAATGTCACACTCAAGGAATCAAATTGTATAAATATAACTGCATGATGGATTGTGAGGGAGAACAACTCTTCCACCAAAAGACTGGTCTGTCGCATACCCTGCTACAACCAGAAAGGGAAGAATCACGTGAGGTAGAGGGCGGGGCTTTGCCCTGGGCCACAGCTGGGTGTGAACCTTGGCTCTCCCTTTAGCCGGCTGTGTGACCTTGCGTGTGTTGCTCCACTTCTCTACCCAGTGCCCTGTGTGCAAATGGAGATGATAATGCTTCTCCCATGGGGATTATGAGTTAAATGGAAGAGCATCGAGTGCCCAGAAGGCTGCTGGGCTATGGAAGATGACCAGTAAAGGATGACTGCTGTTGTTGGCTGGGAAGAGAAAATGACAAAAGGGTCCTCTTTCTTGTCCTGTGTGGCTTAAGCCAAGCAGCCTTCTGGGCCCTGTAACACAGAGGGAACAGGAAGTGCGTCCTCCCTCCAGCTCCCCATGGTCCCTTCAGAGAAGCATGTATGAAAGGGGCCTGTACCCTCTTGGATGATCGTCAAATCCCCTTCTGCATACACATCGTCATGGTGGGCCTCAGTCAGTGACCTCCTCCCTGTGAAAACTGTAGCTTGTTAGCGCCTGGAGCTTGTCCTGCACCTGGGATGAGTGAAGATGCAGCAGAGATGGACTAAACAAATCAACCAACTTGTAGATGAAAGTGAAAACCAACCAAGGAAATGTACTGTTTGATTTATGAGCGAATGGAAAAGAAAATAATGTTTTACCGTTGCTTGAAAAAGGAAATGCAAATCTTGGGAAAGGAAAAAGAAAACAAAAGGAAGAGATTTAAGCTTGGGAAAATTTGCTGAAAACAAACTTAAGAGCAGAGAGAGAGAAAGAAATTACTAAAATAAACATAAGCCACAACTATCTGTGCAAAATACAAACGAGTGGAAAATTCCCGTAGTCATTCTGGACACACATACTCTGTAGTCCATTTGGAATAAAGGCAGTGATGAAGGATCCATTAACAGTATCTGTTCTCAAAGCAACTTCCAGAATATTTCTTGGGATTAATTAGTATAGTTTTTTAGATCTGTTCATTTAATTTACTTTCATTTTTGCCCTGTGATTACTGGCAATGCATGCTCTTGATAAGGAAGTCTCATCCTTTTAAAAATGTAATTCATTAATTTGTAAAGTATTTCAAACATTCATAAAAGTACATGTATATAGACATATCCACTTTTGTCAGATATTAACAGTATATCCTATTTGTCTGATTTTTTCCAGAAACAAAAGATTACAGATACTGTTTAAGTCCTTATTTATTCCTTTGCCTCCCTAAAAGTTAACCTCTCTCTTCAGAAGTTGATTATGATAGGTATTCATATAATTATTCCACATGTGTATGCATTCATTCATAATATTTTGTTTTGAATATTTTTAAGCTTTATTTGAAAGGTAACAAGCTACAGGCCTCATTCTGGAAATTTTCTTTACTTAACATTATTCAATTTCATATATAAGAATCTGTTGCCTAATCTAAGGTCCCAGATTCCTTTGTTTTCTTCTAAGAGTTTTATAGTTTTAGCTCTATGGTCTATTTTGGGTTAGGTTTTGTATTTCATGTGAGGTAGGGCTTTATCCTTTTGCATGTAGATATCTAGTTGTCCTAGCAGCTTTTGTTGAAAAATATTCTTTTCCTGTTGTTGTTTTGGTAACCTTTGTCAAAATTCAATTGACCATAATAATTATGAAGGTTCATTTCTGGATTCTCAATTCTATTCCATTGATATGTCTGTCATATGCCAGTGCCACTCTGTCTTGCTTATTATAGCTTTGAAATGTGAGTCCCCTAAACTTCTCCTTATTTTTCAAGATTGTTTTGACTGTCTTTGTCCTTTGCATCTTCATATGAATTTTACAACCAGTTTGTTAATTTTGGAGTGGAGGGGAGCAGTTGAAATTTTGATACTAACTGCAGTAAATCTGTACATCAATTTTGGGATTATTAATATGCTAATTTTGTCTTTAAATCCATTAACATAGATGTCTTTCTATTTATTTAGATTTTATTTAACTTCTTTCAACAATGTTTGATAGTTTCTAGTGTATAGTGTATGTCTTTCATATTTTTGTTAAATTTATTCCTGAAATATTTTATTCTTTTTGATGGTATGGCAAATGGAATTGTTTTCTTCATTTTTGGGGGTTGTTCGTTATTAGTGTATAGAATTACAATTTTTTGTGTATTGATCTTGTATTCTATAACCTTGTTGAACTCTTACTAGCTCTTACAGTTTTTTGTAGACTCCTTAGGATTTTCTACATACAAGATCATGCCATTACTTGCTCCTTCTAATCTGTGTACCTTTTATTTTAGTTGCCTAATTGTCTTGCTAGAACCTCCAAAATAATGTTGTGTTTAGTTTTATAAGATAATGTACTCCCAGATCTTTTCCCAAAGTGGTTGTACCATTTTATAGCCCTACAAACAATATGAGAGTTCTGGTCCCTCCAAATTCTTGGCTGTATTTGATGTAAAGTCTTTTAATTTTACCTAATCTAGTGGCTGAGTAATACTCTTTTATGGTTATTTAAATTTACAGTTCTTCATGACCAATGTTGTTGAACACTTTTTAATTTGTTTATTAGCTATTTTTATCTTCTTTTGTGAATATTTGGTTAACCTTCTGCCTATTTTCATTTGGGTTGACTTTTTAAAAGTTATTCAGTTGTAGGTGTTTTTTATATATAATTACAAGTTCATTGTCAGATTTGGAGAATATTTTCTTCTAACCTGTGCCTGTTCTATTCATTTTCATGTCTGGCTTTTGAGCAAAATTCTTAATTTTGATAGTTTAATTTATCACTTCTTTTATGGTCATTGCTTTCTGTGTTCTAGGAATCTTTACCTATTCCCAGGTTGAGAAGATAATTTTTCTTCTAGAAACATTTTAAGTTTTCATTGTAGATCTGTCATCTATCTCAAGTTCATTTTTGTGTGTGATGTGATATACCGGTCAAGGGTCATTCCCGCCCCCCATGCTGATGTCCAGTTGTTTCAGCTCTACTTGCTGAAAAGATCCATACATTCCTTCCTCCTCGGAGTTGCTCTGATGCCCTTGTTACTGATTCTTTAATACTTGTTGCAACTTGTTTGGTGGCTATCATATAGATGGTTTTGAAATTAATATCCCACAAAAAGCTTTTATAAAATATGTATCTCTGTTGAATACAGGATTCTCTATTCATGAATTAATTTAACTATGAATTTAACTCTTCAAGCCACCTTTATCTTAATTTTTGACTGCGTGATTTATTAGTTTTTATGGCAGTAGATTTGTCAATATCTGTTAACATTTGCTGATATTTTGAGTCCATAGGTTAATTTGTATTCTTGATTATGTATATTCTTGGTGACTGTCCCTTTTATCATGGAGTGTGACTCTTGAAACTTTTGCCTTAAGTTCTGTTTACTTGTTGGTAATATTGCCAGATCAGCTTTCTTTGATTAACATTTTTTCTGGTATATCCTGTTCTGTCTTTCATTTTCAGCTTTTGTTATAACTTTATATTAATTATGCCTCTTTTAAACAGCACATAGCACTTTTTTTCTAAGACTTACTCTGACCATCTATCTTTTGATAAGGCAGTTCTGTCCAGTTACATTGAGTGTGATTACTGATACAGTTAGTCTTATCTTGTAATTTCTGTCTTATTACCCTTTTTCTTTCCTTTTTTCTTATTTCTGCTTTTTATCAAATTGATTTTTCAGAATTGTTTTTTATTTTCTCTTTTAGAAGCTAGAGGTTATGTTTCTATTTTTTTAGTGGTTACCCTTATTTTTTAATATGTATGCTTAGCAATCAAATTTTATAACCAAATCTCAAATGTACTGTATTTCTGTCATCTCAGACATGATCTGATCCTGCGCAGGATGTAAATATCCCTTAACAGCCCCACTCCTCATCACTGGAACACAACTGTAATTTTGGATTCATTAGGTATACTAAAACATACAAAATGTTTTCTAACTTGTACTTACAAGCTATAAAAATGTAATAGTAAAGGAAACACCACAGGCCTACCACCCAGGGCAAGAGCTTGAATATTTCCAGTGCGGCTGGAAACCTGCCCGGTGTGGTCACATGAATTTGGCCCCAAAGGACAGCAGGTACAAGTGGTCAGCAGTCCTTCTCTGAGTGAGGGAGCGAATAATTGAGATTCTTTTTTTAAAGATAAGAAACTTAGAACTAAAGATGACCTTAGTACTTGGTCTCATTCAAATGTAGAATTTCATTCATTGACCTATTCAGCAAGAATCTGTTTAGTACCCACATCTTCAAGGATCCTTGCGGGTGCCGGCCAGGGGCAAAAAGACTGCATGATGCTCCCTAACAACCCAGAGGGGTCTGGTCAGTCAGTTTCGTTATTCCAAATGCTCTAATTTGGGGGGCAGCGATATGTAGTTAAGTGTTTTTGTGCTCTTCCTACTGACATTACAACTGTCTTTTAAAAAAATCATACCACATCCTAGAGCCTTTGTTTTTGTTTTTTTGCTCCCTTGGAGGAAAATATCTATTCTGTTACTTCACTGGAATCCCAAAAATGTTAATTAGCTACATCAACCAGAGCCCTTAGGGCTTGGGAGGAACTTGATAAGAACTTCTCAGGATGGTTTGGGAGTTCACCAGGGGAAATTTGCTCCCCTGTGAGCACAGGCAGCGTGGGGCTCCACCCCGTGCAAGCTGGCTGGAGCACTGTCAGGAGCAGAGTGGGTGGAAGTGTTGGGGGGAGCGCAGTAGGGGATTGTAGAGCATGTCTCTCCTGGTGAGTAGCTGTGACTCACAGTAAAAGTCATGTTTTCCAGTCTTAGCAAGAAGATAAGAACTTTTGTAGGGGAAATATTATGAGGCACTACATTCATATCAACATAATAACATCTGAAAATCAAGTGGCCTTTTCGGCTGCAATGCCTGAAGCACAGCTCCTCCCCGGTGTGCAGAGCTGCCGTGTCTCCACTTCAAGTGCTCTTCCCGCTCCCCTCACACTGGGTTTTCCACCTGGACTGGGAAACGGAGTCTCACCGCTGTGACCTGCGCTGTTTCCTCCAAGGCAGCACTTCCCTTTAACATTTATTTTTCCATCTTGTGTGGACATGGATTTTTCTGGAACTGTTATGTATCAGAGAGTTTACATAGTAGAGATCATGTGGCCTCCTGGGGGGCTGTTCCTCACATAGTAAGTGGGGCTGCTGAGTGATGGAGACTCAGCAACTCACCGTGGTCAGCGTGTCCCTAGGGTCAGCCCTAATGCTGCCACCAGGTGGTGTCCTCTGCCTAACCCAGCCAATTTGGTGGAACCACAGAGTGGGTTGGAATTTTGGTCCTATATCTTAGGGGGTAAAAATAAAACTGTCAGAGAGGAGGTTACTTAACACAATGATTGCACAAGCTCCGGGGTCAGGCTGACTTCCGTTCAGACCGTGCTAGCCGTGTGGCTGTGGGCAAGTCTCTCAACCATTTCCAGCCTCAGTTTCCATATCTGTAAAATGGAGGTAATGTCTACTTCCAAAGAATGTGATGAAGGGTTACTGCATAACATATCTAAAGCACTTCTAATATAGAAAGGGCTGGCCCTCAGAAAATTCTCATCACACTTTAGCTGTTATTTGCATCACTTTCCTAGGGACAGGTGAGGCTTCTGAGCCATTTTTGGCCAACTGAATTGACCCCTTCTCTGATCAAATTGGTCAGTCCTTTAGTACGATGTAGACACAACTTACATGATCTATACATGCAGTCGATTCTGGAAGCTCCTTGTTACCCAGTTTTGCTTAAAGCCCAAACTAGTATTCTGAAAATTGGATGTTTAAGAGTTGATATTTGTAATCCATTTGGAGATGTGTAGGGCATACCCTTATTTAAAGAACACTAATAATAATGAACATTTACATTGTCATCTTTAGGTTAAGGGAAAGCTAGTTTTATGCTAGTTTTATGCACAAAGTGATTTGTCATAATTAGCCTTCACCAGAGGAAAGTTTTGTTCTAATTTAGCTATCAAAGAGTAATTATATAAAGTAGGCACTTTGCTGCCACTTCAGCCCACAAAGCACTCTGTAAATAACAGTCGTGCAGCGTGGTCAGGGTCCAGTTGCATCCCGCTTTCCAGCATTGCTGTGATTGGCCTCTGCCTGGTTGGTCCTTGGCTCAAGCCCAGACAGGAGTGTGCAGTGCCGCCACCATGTGGCTCCACGACCACACCCAGGACACTGCACAAAAACAGGTCGTTGAAAGAAGGAACCAGCCAACAAACGTGAAAGTGCAGCAAGGAAATGAAAAATGGTCGTGGCAGGAGTGAGATTTGAATCCACTGTAAGTGGGGTTGGAGGAGAAATAGCCCACCGTGGGCACGTGGACACTGCTGCTCTAGAGAGATTCTAGACAGGTCACCAGAGGACAGTAGTCAGCACAGGTTTGTGGAAATAAACGAGGAGAATGGTTGTGATGGAAAGGGCGAACTGCCGCAGAGGAAGCGATGCCAGCAGAAAAACCTGCACACTCATTCAAGGAACTCTGGGGATGTTTTATGGCATTGGAAGTACAGAGGAGAAAATGTTGGAAGCTGATCCAGACTTAGGAGTTTATAATTCACTAAGGCATAGAAAAGATTTTCATTTTGCTTAGTTATTGAAAAGTCATCTTTCTGAATATTTTATGTGGAAAGAATTTTAAATTCTACCCAAAGAAACTCTCTAGTGAGTGCTTTTATAATATGAATACTCCTGTTTTAAAATGTAGGTTTTATTATCATTCAGGTAGGATGAGGCCAACAGATCAACAGATGTCATTGAGAAGAAGTTTGTCCCTCACAGCTCCCAAGAGCGGGGGATGTGCCACAACAAGCAGGACCACAGCGAGAAGAGTCAGGGTTGGTCCCGAGGCAGAGAGAGCAAGGGGGAAATGTGGGCAAGAGCCTTTATTGTGGTTTCTGTGGGAAGAGATGGATGAGGCAGGGTAAGCTGGTTTGGCTGGTCTCAGTCATTTCAGGGAGTCTGGGGCCTAGGGGTGGTCGCTAGCTATCTGTTACCTTGCCCTAGAACAATAGGGCAGGTGGACAGTGGGCCTGAATGTTGGAGCTTGATAAATGAGGTGGTAGGCTATGGCTCTGGGTTGGTTTGCACATGAAAAGTGCATTCCCAAGTCCTTTGCTGTCTCTTCAGGGTCAGTCAGGCTCTGGACATGAAGGCATCAGAAATAAAGCAAATAACAGGGCATGGTAAAGGCAATGCCCCCCTTTCAATCAGTTCTGCCAGTTTCCATGTGAAATCCAGTTCAAGGTCCTAAAATGACCCATAAGGCCTTACCGTGATCATGGACAGTTCTTACAGTGAGAACTTCAGTCTTCTCAACCTCTCACCCTCCCCTCTGTCATACTGGCTTCCTTACAGTTCCTTGAACACAGCAGGCAAGTATCCCATTGTAGAGGCCACTGGAACTGCTCCCTCAGCTTGGAATGCTTTTCCTCAGATAACAGCTTGCCTTGCTTTTCTGTTTCTTTCAAGCATTTGCTTGTATGTCACTTTCTCAGTGAAACCTACCCCAACCACCCTCCTTAATACTGCTACCAGCAAGCCACTCCAACCCCCTTACCCTGCCCTACAGTTTTTACTCAGCACTTACCGCTTTCAACATTCCATGTCATCTGTTGATTTATTGCACCTGTTATTTATGGTTTGTCCCTCCACTATGGCACAGCAAGGAGTCTTCGTTTTGCTCATCGGCATACTCCAAGCAATTGAAAACAGTGTCTGGTACAGAGTAGATACTGAGGAAATATTTCTTGAAAATGACATTATTTTTCTGAAGGTGGAACTGTCCAGTTTTTTAAGGACACATTAGACAGGCAAGGTGAATACCTGTAGTGACGTCCAACAACGGAATACCGTTGTGTTCTTGCATTAGTCAACCCTAAGCCATGGTGGTATGAAGGAAACAGAAAGGGGTGAGCTTCTTGTCCAGCCATCCACAATTCAGCCAAAGAGATGAGGGACAAGAAATTTCATCACCTTTTCTGATTCTTAGGCTCTGCATGTCAGATTTCTCATGTTAGTAGCACAGCTGCATGATTAAAGGGCTATTGACTGCAGGCAGAGAGCAGTTTCTTCCACCTGCTTTTGTTCATGTAGCTCCCTTGCTAATGATTTCATCTGTGGGGCTTCTCTTCACTAGCAAAATCCATGAGGCCATGCCCCACCTCCCACTCCTTCCTAGAAGTGGCTGTGCGGCTGAAGTTTTAGGAACACCCTGGACTGAGGAGTCACTGACTTATGCCCAGAGAGGGCTCTGAATAAGTGGCTGCCTCATGTGTTACTGGCTTGTGATTTCAAGCCACATACTAAAGAAGAAAATGTACAAATCGTGCTGAAAAGGATGATTTTTCTGGAACATAGCTTTGAGACAACAGTAAAACAAATGACATTTATGATACAGCCAGATATTTATTGATGTTAAGGAATTACTGGAGAGGGTTAGGTATGAAATGGCATTGCCTTTTCTTTTTGAGAAGAGCCTTTATCTTTAGCAGATGCATGTGGATGAAATGATATGATGTTCAAGATTTGCAGAAGTTAAACAAGAGTTGGGAGAGTGGATAGGGGTGGAGATGAAACCAGCTGGGCCAGGAGCTGGTTATTGCTGAAGCTGGGTAATGGGTACATGAGGTTTTTTATGTTATTGTGTCCATTTTTTATATGTTGCCAATTTTCAATTAACAAAGCATTTTTAAGATATAATAGTTGGACAGGTTTTTTTTGTTCCTGATTTTAAATGAAACATATTTAGTGTTTCATCATGAAGAATGATATTGGCTAGTGGCTTGAAATCTCTTCATGTTGAGAAACTATCCTTCCTTCCTAATTGTTTAAGCCAGAAGTCGATAGTGAAAAATATGAAATGCTTTATTGATATCATGAGATTATTATGGGTTTCTTATTGGGCCTGTTGCTGTGATGTAGTCTTACTCCTATTAATAGTAAATGCCTGTTGCATTTTGCAGAAACCCCTACGAGTAGCTGTCCTGTCACCCCTCAGTTGTTTCCTGAGCAGCTAGTCGTAAGTGCCGGCCCAGCGCTGGGCTCGGGGTGTCACAGGGAAGGAGACCGGCAGGTCCTTGCTGTCCCGAAGCTCCATTCTAGTGGAGAAGATAGACCATAAACAAAGAAATAAATGAACAAGTCCGGGTGACTTTGTTCACGTAGCTCCCTTGTTAATGTAGCAGAGGGCGAGGCTGTCTCCTGCTGCCCAGCTGCCGGAGAATCTGGGTCCCGGAGCCCAGGGCTGGTGAGGGGAGCACCAGTACTGGGGCTGCGCTCAGGTTGGCCCCCGCAGCTTCATCTTTCATGACCATTCATTCCAGATTCCGGCAAGGGCTGAGTGTCAGAATTAGTTTTTGAGGTGGTTTTGAGTTCCCTTCCTTTCCTGTGACTTTACATGGATGTGAGTGCTAGGTTCACAGAGGTGGGCGGCCTCCAGGTACTACTGTGAGGCAAACGCCACGTGCACTGGGTCCAAATGGGTGTATATGTGAGCATTTGTCTAACCTGTGTTAATTATCCTGTTAATAATTTCACTGCTTAATCTGTTTCAAAGCAAAGTCACTTAGGAATTTTTTTTAAATTGCCACTTCCACCAGAGGGATTGAGCACCTATTGTGTGCTCATTCAAGTCCCACAACTAGGCTGTTGCACCGGTGGCACTGCTCTTGTCCTGCTTGGCAGTGAAGACACGGTAGGCCAGAGAGAGGAAATGCTCTGTTCAAAGACACTGGAACCAGTTGGAGGAGCTGAGATTTGAACCCAGGTAGCTTCCCTCCAGGGACTGCATTTGTAATCAGTATACCAGAGGCCTGTTTTTAATACAGTCTCTAAGGGCAATGCTTTCTGTCAAAACACTGTTTTCTGTGTGTTCCAGGTTCTCCTGATCTTCGCCAAAGAGGACAGTCAGAGCGACGGGTTCTGGTGGGCCTGCGACAGAGCCGGCTTCCGGTGCAACATCGCCCGGACTCCAGAGTCAGCCCTGGAGTGCTTTCTAGATAAACATCATGAAATTATCGTCATTGATCACAGACAAACTCGAAACTTTGATGCAGAAGCTGTGTGCAGGTGCCTTCCTTAATTTAATGTGCTTAATAACAGCCCTTTAACAGCCTAGAATGAAAATCATTTGTCGATGTCTTTAGTTCCATCCCAAATGTTTCTAAAATATGAGTTGGTGTTCTTAAGCAGTATATTCAGATTTCTGTGATGAAAGCTCTAGTTCCTATAAATTTATCTCACCTTTTCTATTTTTCCACATTTGAGTTCTGATGAATTTAGAGGTGTGAGCAGGCACCACTGAAAACTTTGGGATTGTCTTCCCCCTGAGTATTGCTCATATTTCACAAAAAAGCATTAAAATTCATACAGTTCTTATTATACAGCTATGGTTTGGATGCAAACCAGATACTTTAATGTTAATTATTCCGTCCCAAAATGAGCATCAGAAATGTGTGAAATATACATTTTTTCCCTGCCTGACTCAGATGGGTGGATCCTACAGCCGTCAGGGAGCGAGGCAGCCACTTTGCAGCAGCAGAAAATCATCCAGGGATCCGAGCCCGCCCCTCTACCCCTGCCCTGACTTGTTTCCAGAAACCTTGTGCTCTGGGGAGGAAACGCATGCCAGTCCGTAAATAAGTGCAGTCCTAAGAGTTAGCTCTGGGTGAACTGATCCATTTAGCAGAAGCGGAATGCTTTGAAGCTAGACAGGAAGAAGTCACTAATTAAATTCGAGGCTAGGCCAGACTCCAATTACATATGGAGCTGGAGTTTTCTTGAAAGTATTAAATGAAATGAAAGGTAGGGGCGTGGCTTCTGAGCACCTGGGTGCCAGGAGACAAGGAGCCTGAGAGGAGTTTCCTCACGCATGTGTCGCTGTGCTGTTCTTGGGCAGTTTTCAGTTTACCAGAGAAGACTTTTTCTTTAGGAGCCCATTTTATTTATTTGTTTCTTTATTTAGTATTTGTTATTGATTGTGCTATTACAGTTTTCCTAATTTTTTCCTCTTTATCCCCCTTCCACCTTGCCGCCCCCACCCTCCAGCATTTTCCTCCCTTGGTTCATGTCCATGGGTTGTACATATGAGTTCTTTGAGTCCTCTCTCCTATACCATTTTTATCTCTCCCATCCATTTTATACCTACTAACCATGCTTCTTCTTCCCTGTACCTTCCACCCCTCTGCCCCCACCCCCGCCCCCGCATCCCTCCCTTCCCCCTCCCCACTGAGCTCTCTCTGTGTTATGTCCATTTCTCTGATTCTCTTCCTGTTCTGGTTGTTTGCTTAGTTTTTGTTTTCATTGTTTTTCTTTTAGTTTCATTGGTTAATAATTGTAAGTCTGTTGTTCATTTTACTGTTTATATTTTTTATCTTCTTTTTCTTAGATAAGTCCCTTTAACATTCATATTAATAAGGGCTTGGTGTTGATGAACTCCTTTAACTTGACCTTATCTGGAAGCACTTTATCTGCCCTTCCATTCTAAATGAAAGCTTTGCTGGATGGAGTCATCTTGGGTGTAGGTCCTTGCCTTTCACGACTTCAAATATTTCTTTCCAGCCCCTTCTTGCCTGTAAGGTTTCTTGTGAGAAACTAGCTGATAGCCTTATGGGAACTCCCCTGTAGGTAACTCTCTCCTTTCCTCTTGCTGCTTTTAGGATTTTCTCTTTGTCTTAATCTTGGGCAACTTAATGATGATGTGCCTTGGTGTGTTCCTCTTTGGGTTCAGCTTCTTTGGGACTCTCTGGGCTTCCTGGACTTCCTAGAAGTCTATTTCCTTCACTAGATTGGGGAAGTTTTCCTTCATTATTTGTTCAAATAAGTTTTCAATTTCTTGCTGTTGTTCTTCTCCTTTGGCACCCCTATAATTTGGATATTGGAACGTTTCAGGTTATCCCAGAGGTTCTTCAGCCTCTCTTCATTTTTTTGGAAAAATGTTTCTTCATTCTGATCCAGCTGGGTGTTTATTTCTTCCTTTTGTTCCAAATCATTGCTTTGAATTCTGGTTTCCTTCCTGTCACTGTTAGTTCCCTGAGTATTTTGCTTTATTTCATTTTGGGTATCTTTCATTTTTTGACCAAGTTCAATCAGTTCTGTGAGCATTTTGATTACCAGGGCTTTTAATTCTCCATCAGACAGGTTGGCAATCTCATCACTTAGTTTTCTTTCTTAGGTTTTGCTGTGTTCTTTCATTTGGGCCGTATTTCTTTGTCTTGGCACAGCTAATAGATTGTAAGGGGGCGGGGCCTTAGGTATTCACCCCTCTTTGCTCTGCTGCCTGTGGGGGAGGGGCCAGAGAGGGAATGATGCAGCTTGCCTGCTAGTCTCTCTAGCGCACTTTCCAACAGACTCTCATGTCAGACTGAAGTGTCTCCCACCTGCAGCAGCCCCAGCCATAGGCCACAGTCAGCTCTGAGTCTCAGTTTTCCCCTTAAGTCAGTCCCTCCTTTGCAGCTCCCCAAGCTCGCCAGTCAGCCTCGCCCCTCAGGCACCTCCCTGTGGTTTTTCTGAGTTGCCTGCGTGATTCGCCTTAACCAATCTGGTAGTTCTGGTTGATTTTTTCTTTAATTCCCTGGTTGTCAGAGTTCCACGCAGTTTGATTTTCTGGCACTTTTGGTTGTTTATTGATTTTAGATTGGTTGTTATCCTCCTTTTAGTTGTGCAAGGAAGAGAAGGGGTTCTACCTATGCCTCCATCTGGGCTGGAACTCTCCAAACTGTTAAGGAACCTATTTTAAAATGTCAACTGGTCTCAAGTAATTTTATCTTTCTGCATAGGAATATTTGCCTATTTATTGTGCATATTAATAAATAAAATGTATCAAATTATTTGGGGAATATTTTTAGTAGTTAAAATAATTTTTCCTTTTTAAATGACTTTCAGAGTAGAATTGGATTCTTTATAACTACTTTTTCTTGGTCTTGACTGACATTAATTACGTGATTTTGTAGTAAAAATACCACAGTCCTTGGTGCATACATAGAATGATTTAAGACAAGCTCCAGATGTAAAAATAAGAAATTAATGGGAAGAGTTCTTTTAATTCAGGCAAAGGCCCACTTTAGCGGGTAACCTTTGCAATCTCACGGGGATGTGAAGAAGTGGAGTTCTATTCCTAATAAGCAGGCCTCTGTCTGAGCGGCGCGGAGAAGCAGAGGGCGGTCTGTGCGGTTCGGCCCCAGGTGCCCATCTGCTGGCGCGCTTCCCGACTGTTACTGGTGCCGTTGAGCGTGGCCCAATTCCCAAATGCCTGACTGCCAGGACGTGCTCCCAGCAAATGCACATTCTTTATTGTCCTCTGTGGTCCAAGGTCCCTGGCTTTTGAGTTAGACTGGATCATAGCTTAGCATACTTCCCTGGACCCCTGCCCCATCTGTCCCCAGCTTCCCCTTAGTCCTCTCAACCAGGAAGAGGTCCAGGTGGCTCTGACCACACAAGTCCCTTCAGAGGAATGAGAGAGAAGAGGGAAGCATTAGGTAGCTACCCAAAACATGGACGCCATCTCCAAGAATCTGAGCAAGTGTGTGCTCCAGCCCAGTTATATTCATAACAGAGTTTGAGCTGCTTGCCCAAGGCCTACCCCTTTGAATGTAGCCCAGAAGTGTACTCTTGACACCTCCCTGGGGAGGAAGAGGCTGAATGTAGATGAGGAGTGCTCAGTGTTTCCTGAGAGACAAGAGCCCAGCCCTGAAACATTGTGCATCTTTTTCATTAGTGCCAACTGGTATCTCTGCTGAGAATTCAATAGGCTACTAAGCAGAAAATGCGTGTAGTGTCACCTTACCAACCCCGTTCTGTGTGCTGCATGGAAAGTAGACGGTGCTCCTGCCGGAGGGCTACTGACTAGTCCCCGGCCTCGCAGTTTGTTACGGCCTTGTCTGCAAAGGTCCTTGTCATTCAGCCACCATCCATCCTCCAGGGAAACCCTCACTTCCCAGGAATATGGGGCGTGTTCTTGAGCCTTTCACCCTCATAGAATGAGGTCTCAAGGAATAGGAAATGGGGAAGGTACACTTTTTGAGAAAGGTCAGGAAACTCTGGAGTTGAAGCAATACAAGCTGGCTGTCCCTGGGGGAGCGCTAGAACACACATGTTCAAGAGGAGACGGTCTGAAGTCCCAGCAGCTAGGGAGAAAAACAAGTATCTGTTGCTTCACACACTGTTCGGGAGCAGCCCTGAGCCCTCTGCTCTTGAAGACAGTGTTTCTCTTTCCAGGCATCTCAACATAAGCAGAGGCCAGGCCCAGGAGGGGGTCAGAGTGAGCAGGCTCATTTGTGCTAAGATTCGAGTGTGTGGCACTTTATTAGAATTCATCCATTTCAGGACCCTTGACCAGAACAGTGCAAGTCTAAACTGTAGCAGTCACAGCACATTTTCTAAGGAGACTCATTGACCTCCACATTCTTCATCCCTATGTGTTATGATCCTGCTAAATTCCTAGGGAATAAACTAACTATGAACAGGTGGTCGCAGTGATGACAGTTGCCATATTGCAACATTTCTCAGCCCCAGTTGGTGACCCAGTTGTTTACAGTATTTGAGGGCGAACAGCAGGGCCACTGGAAAGCCGGGGGGGCTCTGTGCACCATTTAATACATGGTAACCCGCATGCGTATATCCAGCTACCGGGGAGAGCTTTCTGTCTTTATTATAAGGTCAGTCAACTTTCTGGACTATCTACTATTTTAAAAGAGAAAAGATCCAACCCAATTACCTCCCCAAGTACAAACTGATAACTAGAGAATTGTAGGATTGCCAATTGTTTTGCAGGGTGGAATTTCAATCAGAAAACATGGAATTTAAGTGGGATTTGCTGGTTTTTGAAGTGGAAAATTGGCAGATCTGACTTGCTGGATAATTGCCTGGGAGTTAAAAAAAATCCTTTTTTTTTTTAAATAACACAAAGAGATCGTCCTAATCCACAAGGGCATCTTTCTTTGTTGTCTTCCACGTGTTTCCAGACTTATCCTGTTTTGTTTTTTAGTTTAATAGACTTTGTTTATTAGAGAAATTTTGGGTTTACAGAAGAATGTGCAGACAGTACAGAGAGTTCCCACCGTTCCCATGCACCCCCTGCCTTCCAGTTCCCCTCATTGTGAACATCTCTCATTCATGCGGTACACTTCTTACAATTGTGTAACGTTTTTCAATTACAGTTAACATCCCATCGTACGTTGGTTCCAGGTGTACAGCATTCGTGGTGCCGTACTGGTGACACACCAGACTTGTTCTTTAGAGGAAGATTTGCTTTTGTGCCATGGGTTTTCAGGGGGATGCCGTTTCGCATTGGTTTAATGTAGCAAAGCCCAGGTCACCTGGTTTGACTTGGCACCTTCTTGTTGCAGGTCGATCCGGGCCACAAACCCCTCGGAGCACACGGTGATCCTCGCGGTGGTTTCACAAGCGTAAGCGCACCTCCCACCCCTGCTGGAAATAGTGCTGTCCTTTCTGAGACATTTGTCTGATGTAATCCAGTTTTGGAGCTGGCAAAGCAATGGGCATGTCCTCGGCCCCGCGGCACCAACTTGAGATCATGCTTTGGGGGGGTTTTCTTTGTTTTGTAAGTTTTCTCTCTGTCACATCTCACTGCTGTTACCTCATATTCATACATCTCAGGAAAAAGTGGGTACTTCATTATATGCTAGACATGAATAGAAAGTCTGCGGAGGAGGAGATCTGGAGAGGACGTGATTCTAGCTTATCTTTTTTCTTTAAAGAAAAGAGACGGGGGTGGGGGAAGAGCTGGGAGAAGGCTTGCTCAAGAAGAAACAAATGGTAGCATGAGAACAAGAAGGCGCATTTGTAAATCCACTGCAAGAAAAGGGATGTGCAGTTTACATTTGGGGACAGTTATGTGGCTAGAGGCAGGACTAGGTTGCGTGCCAGTGCTGGAAGGCAGGAAAGAGGGATTAAGCTGTCGGCATGAGATTGTGGGGTGAGAAACTGGTCTGCCAGGGTTAGTGTCTGAAATGGCGGACACTTAGAATGGAAGATCTAGAAGGAAAGAGGTGTTTGTACAAACCACAGTGGAGGGGATCTTTGCAAGTATCAAATGGGTTCCAATCACTTAACAGCCATCATTTGCTTTGGAGAGAGTAAGATCTAAAAGGCGGGCCTAGGATCCACTGGACTTGGACGCATTGTGGCAAATGGCACAGATTCTGCAAGGCAGGAGCTGATGGGCCAGTCACTCAGGAGAGCTTAGGTTCCACCCCAAGTAGCCGGAGCCAGGGGAGACTTGAAATTCTCCACTGCAGAGCATGTTGGTGCAGTGGGGAGTCCTGGCCCCAAAGTTTGGGCCTGACCGAAGACTTCTCCTTACCTGATACGCCTCGAGTCTCATGTTAGGAGTCCACTTTGATACCTTCCATGGGCTGTGGGGCAAGGAAAATGAAGAAACTGTCCCCATTAGTTCCTTCCTGGTGGGAGGTGGCACCTCAGGGGACTGAGTGAGGGAAGCTGAGATGGGCAGTCATCCTTCTTCCAGCTGATGTTTTATCTTCTGGGGCCTCAGGGACCCTGGGCATGGACACCAGAAACACACCAGGCCACACGGCACACCCCCCCAAGCCTGGCTGATTCCACAGGCCCAAGAACAAGGCACTCTTTTAATTTCCTACTCATACAGCAAAAGTGTGTGCTTGTCCTTGATGAGTTATGGTTTGCTGTGGCTTATTATTATTTTTCCCCTTTTTCCCCTATGGTTTAATAAGAGGTTTCATAGATGGAGAGAGTAATGATAAAAATGAATACTGAGTTTGTGCCACTCAGCTTATGAAATAAACATTAATAATAAATAGAACGTTATTAATACCTTGAGAAGCCATTTTGTACCCATCCTGATTTATCAGTTAGCAAAGGTGGAACCTTCAGTCCCGAGGAGAAAGGGAGTTAGGGAGGGCAGCTTTTCCCTGGACAAGAAATGCCACAAATAAACACTGGGATTTCTCTTCCTGTTTTCCATCTGCTCCTCCATGCAATCCCCTCTGTTCCGTTTTTCTTCCCTGTTTTCCAAGGTATATGTAGCATGTCTCGGGGAGTCTTTTCTCTCTCACAATGGTGACAGCCCAGCCTGTCTTCACAACAAGCCAACCCACACCGCCCCCCCCCTCCGCCCCCATGAGTTCTCACACTGAGTTCTGAGACCCAGCTGTAGGCTCAGTACAGGAAACCTTCCCATGAAATGAATGGTAATGGTCAATTTTTGTTTTCCCCTCTTCCTTTCTAACTTGGCATCAGTGATGACAAGTCTTTCTCATTTGGCTATTGGCTGAGGCAGCTTATCATGGCTGTTGTCTTCCTCACGTTGAAAGGTGGACCCTGCTAGGTCTTGGTGGCGGGGGAGGGGGGCAGTGGGAGTTGTGCTTTCAGAAGGTTTGGGGATGGCAGAGAGGACAGCAGTCTCTGGGATGAGTGCTGCACCTACCTTGTCCCTCTATGAGACTGCTCCCCTACATTTGCCCCAACTCCAGAGGGCAGCCCCAGGCTGGAGAGAGCCGCTGACAGGCCTTCAGGCACGCTGCTAGTTTTCTCTTCACTGTTTTGGTCCTTTTTTGCATCTGGAAGTCAGATGTGGGGGTCTGGGTCCTTGAGGGCAGGTGTACCCTGTGGGCACATGCTTGTCAGGAAGCCACTCAGGGGGCCAGCACCACGGTCGCCTCATTGCTCTCTCCATGTTTCAGTGCGAGGAATCCTGGTTTGTATCTGCTGAGTGACCACATTTTCTGCTTTACTGCAGATCGGGCGACCACGAAGAGGCCTCAGTCCTCCCTCTTCTTCACGCAGGCTTCAACAGGGTACGTAGACGATGAGCCAGCCCCTCCCTCAGGGGCAGGCAGCTCATCCCTGACTGTCCCACAGCAGTGGAGGCCAGTGTCTGTGGAGAAGCGCTGAGGGCCTTGAGCCCCGGGATTATGAAGGAAAGAACTGTTCTCGGGTGGTAATGAGCACCTGCTAGCTAGTTAAGCTTCTTTTCCTTTTTTCTTATAACTTCATGATGACATAAAGCACATCTTATTATATCGGGCTGAAATTCTGTGCCCCAAAGTTATCTCACTTGAATCAGCCCGGTCAGTGAGAATCAGGGTGTGCATGTGGTTGCACATGTCCGCTGAGTCGGCTCCCGGGGCTCGTTCGTGTGCAGCAGGCGTCCTGTGAACTCCTGGCTTCAGTCGTAGATTCTCAGAGCAACGGCACGAATTAGACTGCTGTTCAACTGGAAAACGAAGATGGATTACTCCAAGGAGACTTACCAACAAACTAAATAACTAGGCAGGCTTGGTATCTCAGGTCTTTTGGTAGGAATAATCTGAACCTCAAATAGATGGTGTTATGCATTCTGTTCCTTCAAAAATAGGATATTGCCTTTGCCTTGTGACGTATGAAGATTCTTTTGGGTGCTTTAAGTAACAGTGCATTGCAATCCCTGGTTTAAGAAAAACCCTATCTTTGTTGTAGGCCACAGGGGAGCAGGAATTGCTGTGAGCAGCAGTGCTGTGCTTGGGTTGTTTTCCGCTCCCGTGTGGAAGTAGCTGTGCTCTGTCATGTGTCCAGGCAGCTCCATGGTTCACGTGTGTCCCGGGAATGAACGTTCCTAGTCAGCGGCGTCACTCCCCTGACTCTCCTCTTATCCATCATGGCATCTCTTGGAGGCTGGCGTTTGGCTCTGAAAGCTCTTCTTCCATGTTGTCTTGATGGGAATGCACAGAACGATGCTTCTGAGTTCTGGAATGGAAAAAGGGAAACTGGTAGAGAGGCCTGGGACTTCTCTCCTTACAATGATCCTTTTCTGAAAAGTAACCTGAGGTTACCCACAGGTTTCCTAGCTCTTCTGTTTGACGCTGACCACCCCACTGCAACCCAGCCCGACGTCATCCTTGACGTCCGAGGCAGGGCCTCTCAGAGTGTGAGGTCGTAGGTTCTCCCCCTCCTGGTGCCCCACTGCTGAGAAGAGCAGTGACACACTGTGGTGATATCCATGGGGACCCCTGTGTGTGCTGGCAAGCATCCTTTCGGAAGTCAGCTTTCAGTCCAGTGTCCTGCCGCTGACTGGTGTAGAGGAGTGACCCTGGGATCGTACGTCTACTCACAGAAAAGTTCAGGGGAAGCAACTGTCCTTTGTGGGCTGAAAATGCAATTAAGGAAATTTAGGAGGGAAAAGTTCCATCGTTCCTTTTTGCATGTTTTGTAACTTGTGCATGCTGTTCTAGAAGGTTTCATTGCCTTCTGTTTGGATATGGTGCTACTTTCTGCAGTCAGCACGGAAAATAAAACCCCTGGTGGGAGCGTGAAGCGTGAGGCCTGCCACGGACACCTGGTGTTCTTTAGGGCCGGGTCTGCTCAAGGCCTCTGCCAGCGAGGTCACGTGCCCCCAGGTAGTCGGCGCTCTTCCCGAGGACGCACACGGCACCCACAAAGGCTCTCCCTTCTGAGTTACTGTGCCACGAGATCAGCCGAAGTTGCTCTTCAGGTGGCTGGTCTCCTTTTTTGGGCAAAATCTTGTCTTTGGCAACTCTCTAGCCAAGCACTCTTCCAAATATGCCAGCAATTCTGCCTTCCGTGCGGTTGTTTCCCATCTCTGAGTTGTTTTGATTGTATTAAAGCATCTGCTGAAACTCTGCCCTGTGTTGCTAGCTAATTGGCCAGCGCTTCAGACGATGGGTCCCTAAGTGGGGATCCAGGAACAAATTGTGCCATGAAATATTCCACAACTCCACTTGAAGCCTCGGTAGCTCTGTGTAAGTGGCCAACTGCATGATGATCAGTCTACTCTGAGCCTTTCAGAAACCTGTATCTTAGCAAAGGGCAATCGCCAAACTGCATTTTTATATCAACGTTTGTGTCCCTCTCTTTTTATCTGGAATGATGCTCATTCAGTTGACTGAGTATTCATGGACCACTTACCATGTGCCACGCGATGTACTAGGTGTGCCAGTCAGTTTTCCCCCTGGAGAGGCTTCCTAAGGAAGAAATGGAGAGCCAAGATGGGTTTGTTTGGCTCCACTCTAGGTTACTTAGTGCATCCTCATCGACGAATGAGAGACTGAATATTTTCTCCATTTTCATAGAGGAGGAAACAGGCCCAAAATGACTGAACAGCTTGCCAGAGCTCACACTCACAGCAAGTTAGAAAGCAACCCCCACACGGGGCCCACTGAGGTAGTGTTTCTCAAACTATGGAACTTTAGTGTTCCAACAGCTCTTAACAGGTGTTCCTTTGCAAAAGACTTCTGTGGTCAAATAAGCTTAGGAAACCAGTGAGGACTCTTTCTCCTCCACCCCTGGGAATGCACAGTGCACGTTGGCAGTGGGGCACATGAGCACATCAAACGACCTGAGAAGTCCTGTATGAAGGACACCTGCCTCAGCTTCTGCAACCAGGGCCCTGGAATCTGAGTTTTTAGCCAAAGGCCCAGGTCTCAGCATGTTGAGGTTTGAAGACCACTGCTTTTGATTCACCCAAATCATTTCAGAGGTAGGGGTTTTTAACTACAGTCTTGAAAAATCCCCCAAAGATAAGGCACTGGAATCCTCCCTTACCTTACTTGGTACATGTATTAAGTACCAATTTGTACAAAATCCTCCAGTGTTTAGAAAACATCACCTACAGAAAGCTGTTTTTCACTGCAATGGAAGTTCTTAAACTTCAAGAAAAGTAAAACATAAAAAACTATTTCTTAGCTGTGGCTGGTGTGGCTCTGTGGATTGAGCGCTGGCCTGCAAACCGAAAGGTTTGATTCCCAGCCAGGGCACATGCCTGGGTTGTGGGCCAGGTCCCCCGTAGGGAGCGTTTGAGAGGCAACTGATCGATGTATCTCTTGCACATTGATGTTTCTCTCCCTCTCTTTCTCCCTCCCTTCCCTCCTCTCTAAAAGTAAATAAATAAAATCCTTATTAAAAATTATTTCCAAAATTAATGACATCTGTAGCTTATGACATTATCAGTGGTTTGGGGGTTTCTCTTTATATTTTTCTGTATGTTATATAATTTAAAATTAATGTATATTACTTTTCTAATTAGACATAGACACCAAAGTTTACTTTTAAAGCTTCTGTCTTAAAATAAACCAGCCTAAATCTGTTTACTCCAACATTTCCAAAACTTACTTTATCACAGATTGTTTTTCGTATATTATGAAACATCAGCTAACAATGTTCATAGGCTGATGTAGAATCTCCACCCATCCAGGAGCTCATCCTGAATCCAACCATGTTTAACTTCACACAAAAGAAGAGAAGGTACTTCCTCTCTGTGCACGTTCATGACGTCCCCTCTTTCCCTCGCCCTTCCCAACTTCCACCTGCAGCAGTCATGGGGCCCAGGGGCACAGAGAAGTTGCGGCTCCAAAAGTGCTCCCCACGAGGAAGCCATCCCCACTGGATAGTGGCAGTGTGTGTGCGTGTGTGTGACAGACAGACACGGGGAAGAGAGCACAGTAGACACTCAGGAGATGAGGCAGGAAGCAGAGAACAAGGGCCCCTCCCCTCCAGAGGGGTCCTTCCCAGTGTGGCACACACCCAATGTGTGTGGTGCTGGGTCTGAGAAGACTTTCATTAGTGCAAGATAAAGCACAGGCATTTCAGTAACTAACTGCAGTTTTCCCACCTTTGTTACACAGGAAGTTAAGCATACAGTACTACCTGCTCTGTTGTTTCTCATGCATTTAAACAAGCATTTCAGACACCTTGACAGCTGTGTCATTCCACCTAATCTACTAGTTGTCTTATGTAACAGAGTTACTGGAGTAGGAAAAACTGTTCCGTTTCTTTATTTAACTCTCCAAGAAGTAATTGTATATGTCTTATGTATTATCTTTGCTTTCTTTTCAGAGATTTGTGGAGAATAGCAGCATCACTGCTTGCTATAATGAACTTATTCAAATAGAACATGGGGAAGTTCGCTCACAGTTCAAATTACGGTATGTAGTTAAGTAAGACAGGGCACAAGGCTGGTTACCATTTCCTCAAAAAAGCTCGTCTGTCATCAGGCTGTTGTTTGCAGGGTCCTGGCTCCGTCACAGGGATTTTGAAGCCATTAAGCAGTAATGGTGTCTGGTAAACAGGAGAATCTAAACGGGAAGCCCTTTGTTATAATGAAATAAATTAGAAGCATTTCTTATTTGACAGTATTTTCCACTATTTACAGCAGTTTTAAAATTATATCCCGAGCAAAGTACTGGTAAATTTTTGTAAAATTAGATCAAGATTAAGAATAGCCTTTGAGGATTACTTGCTGCTCTCAACATTTGCAAATCCTCCGTGGGTTGTTATGGACAGGAGCAGACCTGGGGATATATTTAGTATGCTAACTGTAATAATTGCTGAGCAACCACAGCACCAGTTTCACGAAGGCTGTCCGTGGCCCCCTGTGTGGGAAGTATCTTCAGGAATCTGATTTTAGGTCTTTGAACTGGTGCAGAGTGCTTTAAGAGCAGCTGCTCCCTGGTACTCGCTTCTGGGTTGGGTTCACCTGAGTGGCCGGAGCTCTGGGTGGTAGGCGTTTTGCTTCTGGGACATCTTGGGGTGTTGAAGTCCAGGGTCACACCTGGTTTGGCTCAGGCTCCGGTCCAGTACTCTCCCAGGACCCTGACTCTCTCAACTTGCCCCCCTCAAGCAGAGAAAGAGGAAGGGACAGAGGGGGCCCTGCCCAACTTGTGGTCCCTGGGAGGCCAGAACCCAACAGCTCCGGGCTGTGGGATGCCAGAAGGCCCCTTGCCTGGCTTCCTTCTCTCGGGCCAACTACAGGTCAGGATAGTATCAGGCTCAGAAAAAAAAAAATCTGATAGCATCACCCTGTAATGATTATACTTCTTATTTTAGTTCTTCATTTGCACTCAAAGGTAACTAAACCCTTTTTTAAAATTATTTTTTCTCAGTCCTGTGGAAGTAAAATGGTTTAGCATAAATCCACAAAGGCCATTCTTCTGGGGTGCACCATGGCCAAGGAGGGTGCCTTTTGGTGGCTAGAGAGCTTTGAGAAACAAAGTGTGTGGATAAACAGTGACTTTCTTAGGTGGGAGAGTATTTTAAAAAATCTCAAACAATGGAAATTTAGGTATTTTAGCAGTTTTTGGTGAGTAATATTGCCAAAAACTTTGGAATATCTATATGCATAATTAGGTCCCTTGGTTTCTTTGTATCCACATATTTGTTAGCTTTGGAGAAATTCATAGAATTTTTAAAGAAAATCACAGTGCCTTTACTTCAGAAATTTATTATTTTTACTATTACACATTCATTGTCTTTATTCCTGGGGCTCTTTACTATTTTTACCTGAGGGTAAAAAGACTGTACCTGGTTTTTTAGATGTTTCCACAATGAATAGAATTAGAAAAAGAGGGACTTTGTTTTGATTTAAATCTTTTATTGTGTATTATCTACAACAAAAATGAACAGATACCTTATTGCTTTAGTAGGTAATTTCCTCATTTTATTTTAAATAATTGTTTGAGATTTCATAAGCAACATTACATTGATGGCACATGTAAGGTGTCAGAAGGTGCTGTGTCCACATGTCAGGTGTGGACGGTGAGTGGGCAAAGACAGGTCTGGCAATTGGGACTAGCCATCCCCAGCCAGCACAAGGACGTGAAGAAAGGACTTCTGGCTATTGCGCTCATGAAATCTGCTTGGAGTCCAAGCACTGAAAACTTTTCAAGGTCTCATCAAATTAGGAACTTAGCAAATTTCTAAGTACTTAACACTATGTAAATCCCATAACTTCTCACTCCTCACTGACTGGAGCTGGCTGAGGCAGTTGGTCATAATGAAAAAGGTCAAGTTCTTAATACAAATCAGTGTGACACTGGTGAACGGACTTGACCCAGGCAGGCAGTGGCCCCAGGAAGGTGGGTCTGCCAGTACACTAATCTCTTACCTCCCACACCTGCTGATGCTTGGTGGGTAAGGAACATCTCTTCCCAACCATGAGCAACCAGTATGAGAGCTGCGCCTGTGTGGGGTGGGAGTGAGGGGGTGCGGGTGAGGTTGGGGGTGGTAGTGTTCTCCAGAAGAGGAAGCCAGAGGAGGACAAAGTGGTCGGTTTCTTCTGTTGCTTTTTGGCTGGTTGTGCCTCCACTGTCTCCAACCTCTTTCCCTTTTCGGACGAGTGGGGGTGTGTGCGTGGTTTGGCTCTCCCTGGGTATACTAGATCTGGGTCCAGTGGGTGGGGGCACGGTGACCCCAAACCATGACCTTCCCGAGGTCCTTAGGGCATCCAAGGACCTCTAAAGCCTCTACCTGCCTCCCAGAGGCAGGCAGGCAGCTCCATCACTTGCTGCAGACTGGGAAAATGAGGCTCTTTATTATACAATGCCAGAATAATTATAGTCTAATTATATAATACTTTCCCCTGCAATTCCGCCCCCAGCTGCAGCTAAATATGTGACATTGCTGGCATTCTGCAGGGACAGCCTGTACTGCAAGGATGGTGTTGGATGCTGAAGGCAGATACTTCTGTCCAGGACTTCATGTGTGCTGGCCATACTTACTGAACCAAAGGGGGAGACAATCAGGATCATGGGATCAAACAAAAACTATCTAGTTTTAAAATTCTGTTTTATAGAATAACTTTTTTAAAACAGGAGAGCTAGATCTCAGTTCTGAGTGCATTTGATGAATCACTTCATGGGGCAAAAGAATTCATGAAATGGGGACTGGCTAGGGAAATAGGGACAAGAGATGACCATTACCTCTGACTCTGTGCCTCTTTATATGAAAAGAACTTTGTTATCCAAAATACAGGTAGGATTTCTCTACTTACTGGGAGTTGAAGCTGACCAGTTTAAACTAATGCAATGCCAGCCAGGCGTCACCGTTAGTCTAATATCTGTTATCCCGGAGTACACCCAAAGCATCATGCTTATTTTTCTTCAAGTCTTAAGAAGGTAGCAGGCCCCAATTTTAGAAACAATCAGTTTCTAAACAATGGGTAAAACTTTGTATTCCGTGGAACTCTGAAGCTCTCTAGTATTAACAGACATGTATAGAGTGCCGACCGACACCTGGGCTCTGAGTGACAGCTGTTGTGTCACAGGAGAAACCCACCTGTGGAGGCTCAGAGTGGCCGGCCCGACTCCATCACTGCCCGGGAAGGTGCTGACCAGTAGCGAGTCCGTGACCCCGCGCTGCCTCCACTCCTCACTCCCTGCCCCTCCCAGCCCCCTGCGGGGATGTGGATCTGTGTTCAGAGTCTTCTCTCTACAAGCCGCCACCTTGAGCAGTCCTGTCCTTGTCCCAGGTGGCCTCTGTTTGTGTGTGTGCGTGTTTTGTCTGAGGAGACTAGAGCCCCTTTGGTAGGGACACAAGAGATTATGGGCGACCCGCCACCTCGGCCACAGCCGACAGAGGAGAACACTGAGACCCAGGGAGACCCGACACCACCAATCACAGCACAGCCGCTACCGAGTGTGCTGGCAGTGGCTCCGGCTCCGGGGTGGGATCCAAGTCCCACTCTGCCGTCGTTGGCAGCACTCTGCACCCCACCACATACCGCTGTGTCCTTTATGGACTTCAGACCCGGGCCTCTGTAACACTTGCCTTCCCTCTGGACCTTCACGGGCCCTTAAGAAGAGGAGGGGAAAATGGTTACATCACCTGCACTTCAGGGGTGTCCCCACCAGGGTTGCTTTTGCTTGTGCTGCTCTTTCCGATTTTCCAACTTCTTAACCTGAAAGATACAAAAATACATTTGAGGTACAGAGTTACAAGGTCCCCTAGAACAGAAAATAAATAAAACAAGGGCTTTTCCGAGTGAAGAGTATTAATAATTGATATAAGCAATTAAATTCCCAAACTCTAGGAACAGTGATTCAGGGTAATTGCCTCGTTTTGCCACTGGTTATAGAACCATCAGCCAAACTGGTCTGAAGCCTCGATCCACAGGCTGCGGGTGAGGAGAGGTTCCCCCTGGGGGAAGTGACCTCTGGCCCCACCCAGGTCCCCTCACCTCGCCTGCTGATAAGTATTTGCTTTGTCCCATTGGGCATCGTACTTATTGACAACTTTATACTTTGTGAATAATCACACAATGACCATTTAGTAGATAAATTTTGGAGATTGGAGCTAAGATCTTTTATAAAGTAGCCTCTTAAGTTGACAAAAACAACAGTACTTCGAAGTACCTGTTTACGGACTTAGATGAGACACATGGGTACTTATAAAAGATACCTGGACAAATGAGAAATTTATCATTTAATATATATTAAAGGAATTTGCCACTTAAAATTTTTGAGAGCTTAGTTTGGCAGCTTCCAGAGGTGAGGAAGCAGCCCGCAGAGGGTGTGCCCCAGATGGCCAGCTCTGGGGAGCAGGCGGCGCTCCCCTGCAGGGCCCACGTGGGGCGGCCCGGGTGCTGGGAAAGGCTCCCACGACCGACCATGAGACCAGATCTTGTTTGCTTCTTCCTGAGTGGCAGTGCAGTGGCAGCTTTGGTAACACTTTTAAACTCCTCTTGTCTCCTTTTTCTCCTACTTTAAATCATCATACTTACAAGTACAGAGATGCTACTAGGACAGTACACAGCCCAAATTAGGTAACCTGGAGCAAGTTAAAAAAGAAATTTTACTGTGCCCATCAGGGGTCTCAGCTGAGTTAGGTTTGTAGTCTCCTCTGCACACCCACATCGTAATTCCTTATTTTACTCACCCTTCCACATCCGTTTAATACCTTGATCTCCACAACTGCAGGAACACTATCTTTCATCTTTCTTTGGGCTAAAATCCTTCACTCCCCATATGGGTTACCTTGTTACTTACTACTGGTTTGTTACTTCGGTTCTTGGTTTGGTACTTCAGGTATAATCATGAGAAAAGACAGGTTATGATTCACTTTTCAACAGCAGCCTTTGAAAGCCTTAGAGAACAAAGAAATAGTACTCTGGGATCTTACAAATAATGAGCGCCGTGTGCTGAATTCTTGTATTGTCCTGAGTGCTTTGAGAGATGCCTCATGTAACTCGTTTTGATTCTTACCACCTCCTGTAAAATATGTGTTAATCTCCTCATTTTGTAGAAGAGGCAATTGAAGGCCAGTGGAAACAAAACGTTGTCCAAGGTCCTATAACCGGCAGAACATGGAACCAGGTCCCCCCGGTTCCTTCTGCCCTGTGCCTTGTAAGCGGTTCGAACAGGATGGCAAAGTTAGGTGCCATTATGAGTGGGGGAAAAGTAAATAACACTTTTAATAGTTTGTTTCATGGAACATCCATCCAGTAAATCAACATCTTTTTTGTAATGGGTAAGAAAGCCTTCACTGGTATTCTTTAAACAGCCAGTACAAATAACAAAGCTTTAAGAACTAGTTACATACTTGCTGTTCAACAATAAATAACTTACTGTATTTGGAGTTGGTCTAGATTTGGAAGATAGTTAAAATTCTTTCCAAGAAACTGAGAGAGCAAAATGATTTCAGATGTTCCAGATACGTAACCAAGGTCAGCAAGAAGCCTGCCCACCTGCAGAGCTGTGTAGTTACCCAGGTGAGGGGATCTCCGACGTGTCTGCCTCTCCTCACGCCAGCGGCTGTGATGCACAGGCTTGTTCGAGGTCAGGAGGGAAAGGAGATGAAATGTTTGTGTCTGTTACAAAAGGCTAGCCTACTTCAGATCCAACTTGGGCTTAAGCAGGTTTTCGTCACTGATAGGAACTTGACTTCTGTTTCATGCACAGCACAGTCAGGAAGGATGTCACTGGTGCAGAGCGCGGGGGACCCACAGACAGTCCCCCAAACCTTCGTTCCCTGGTCTCAGTAGGAAGGTCTCATTCAGCGTGTGTGTAGTTCATTTCATGGTCCATGAAGATTTTGTGGTTACAATTCTTCTTTTTGTATCATATACATAGAAATATATGCTTTTGTTTGTTCATCTAGTTTGAAAGCCTAGGTTGTTTTATTTTCCTCAAGGCAATATCGGAAGGTACATAGCTTTAATGAATCTGAGGAACTGTTTACTTTGATAAATTAACAGATGAAACGCTAATGGTTTTGTAGCAGAACTAACATCGATCTTTTGCAACTTCCAGGGCCTGTAATTCAGTGTTTACAGCATTAGACCACTGCCACGAAGCCATAGAAATAACAAGCGATGAGCATGTGATTCAGGTACGGAGACACCTTTTATCTGCAGATGTCAAAACAGAACCTTTTCAGTCTGAGCTATGCTTTTCCCAGCACTTGCCCATAGTCTCACATTTTAGCACATTTTAGCACATTTTCTTTGGAGATGAAAATATCAGCATATTCAAAAAATGATAGACTTAAGCTAAGAATTAGATATTCAGTAAGAATAAAAATTTATTCAGATCAGAGCCTGTGATTTCTCTGACAGAGGTGGGATAAATTCTTTGCACCATCTGTGAAGACAGCGTTTATGCAGAAATATATCAGAATTGTACAGCAAATGCTTGTAAGTGCCTATGGGAATGAAATATTTTCTTTTTTTTATTTGTCAATTACCATTGACAGTCAATGTTTTGTGTTAGTTCAGGTGTACAGCAGAGCTGTTGGGCAGTTAGATAATTTGTGAAGTGATCCCCCCGTAAGTCTAGTGCCCACCTGGCACCACGTGTAGTTATTACACTACTACTGACTATGCTCCTTGTGCTGTACTGTACATCCCTGTGCCTGTTCTGTAAATATCAAGTTGGACTTCTCAGTCCCTTCACCTTTTCCACCCAGGCCCCCAACTCCCCTCCCACCTGGCAGCCACAAGTTTGTTCTCTCTATGAGTCTGCTCCTTTGGGGGACAAAATATTTTCAAAGGTACTCATTTATTTGCCTACAGTTCGTATTCTCATATTAAAGCACTCTAAGATGCTAAAATCCCCTTCCTAAGGAAATGTGTATAGTAGACAAACCGTTGTTGAAATGATATCATGTTATATTTGTTGCAAAGTAAGACATTTATACTTTAGACAGACTCTGAAGGGGGGCTTGAAACGCACAGTTGGTTTGCACAGCGGCACTGATGTGAGGAGCACTTGCTTTCGTCCGTAGAGACCAGCCAGTGTCCAACCCAGCGGACCCCTGACAGACAGAGCCCCACATTTGCTGTGCTGCAGCCCCCGCCCCAGTGCACACACAGACACCCCCGGCTCTCACGCCGGACCGACAGCGGCAGAGCCCGCCACGCCCAGGCCCTGTCATCGTCGTGCTCATGAGGTTGTCCCTTTTCCATCCAGTGACCCTATGAAAGAGACGTAAGTGCACCATAACAGGGACAGGAAGGCAAAGGGCAAGCAACTTATTCCAGGAAAGCCCCAGTGAAAAGTATTGAAACCAAAATATGTAGCCATATTTTTCTGACTCCAAAGCCTTCCCACCTGGTATCCTGTATGTATGGAATGTTCTTCTGACTGTTCTTTGAAATGGATCTGAAAGTGTCCTCATATTGCCGCCTGTCGCTGGCCCACCTGGCCATGGGTCAGCACCCCGGACCGCAGAGAAACCAGGCACATTTCTGCTGCAGACCAAGCACACGTCTCCATCTCTCCCACCTGTTCCCAGGCTTGAAAGTCAGTTCTCTTTCTGAAACACGTTTGCTTTGCCCCTCCCTCCTTCACAGCGGGCAGCCTGCTGGTGACCCCAGCAATGAGAAGAGGGGGCGCCCTGCTCTCTGTTCACCTTCCTAAGTTGGATTCTGACAGATGGCACCTTTCACAGGGACCAGAGTCCTCCATTCCACAGGGTGCACCTGGTGGTTAGAAACCCTGTGCCTCTGTGAGAGCTGGTACAGCGATGCTGTCACAGGCGTTAATCCCCTCCCGGCCTTTACCATGAGCAGGAGCAAATGGGCTGATAGCAGGTTTTTTCTTGGGGACCCTTTCAGGCCCCTGTAAGAACCTACCAGCCCTATGAAGATAAAACGAGAGCGACGAGGAAGAAGTTGAACAGAGGATGTTATATGTAATGGGGAAATTAAAAGGACCTTTGTGCTACGGAGTTGGAGGCGGTCCTGGGTGGGCTATTCCAGCACGCCCCTCTGTGTCCCAGCAAGCACTCCTCTGGAGTGTACAGCTCCTCTGAACTGACTTGTAACCCCTTCCCATTCATAGTATGTCAACCCCGCCTTTGAAAGAATGATGGGCTACCACAAGGGCGAGCTCCTGGGGAAAGAACTCGCAGAGCTGCCCAAGAGCGACAAGAACCGGGCAGACCTCCTCGACACCATCAACACGTGCATCAAGAAGGGCAAGGTGGGTGAGGCCAGCCGAACAGACCCACACGCCCTCCCCGATGCGCTGTCTCTCCTGTGGGTTTCCACGTCACGTCTTTAAGATTGGCTTCTTTAATAATGCTATAATTAAATACAGCTTGTTTGTATTTGTGAAGCGAGTGATTTTTGTATGTCAAGCAAATCTGGTGCTTATTGTGATGATAGAGAATCTGGTGATCTTGTTTAAGGAAATTTCACCCCACCTGTCACCGCTGGAATATCATCCGTGTCTCCGAGCAGAGTCCCGCCCATGGAGCTGTTGTGTGTTCCTTAGCTTATCCAGTGTTTGGGGAAATAGAAGCATTTGATGTCAGTGTTCACATGGAGGCCTAGTTTTCCTGTTGCTCTTCTCACCACAGCTCAGCAGGCATGGATAGCTCACATCTCCCTGCTGCTCCACATTGTCAGGGGCTCACTCTCGGCCCCAGGAGATGAAGGCAGCCAAGAGGTGGTCCCAGGAGGTGCCAGTGCAGTAGGGACCTTCCCTCCGTCCCCACCCCCTCCAGAGCAGCGGTGCCCTGGAGCAGGGGCTGCCTGTGTGTTTTCTATTAAGCATTCAGAGTGCTTGCTCCCATGCTGTTTCTTTCATCTTGCTTTCTCTGATGTGAAGTAGTTAGATAGCATCATCTTCATTTAATGGGGGCCAGTGCACAGGAATAAAATAAGTTTGGTTTATATGTGATGGCCAAAATTAATTTTAAAAAATTGGGGCAGTGAGGCTGAAAACAGAATGTTTTCAAGTACTCCAAAAAAACTGCCATGAGGACACTGCCGCACAGGTAGGGGCCCTGAGAACATTGCCACATACCTGGTGACCCCCTAGAACACTGCCTCACAGCTGGGGCCCCCCCACCCAAGATCACTGCCGCACAGCTGGGGGCCCCAAGAACATTGCCACACACCTGTTTCCCACCCTGAGAACACTGCCGCACAGCTGGGGACCCTGCTCCGCATCCCAGTTAGCCATCTTGTGTGGGAGGAGCAGGAAAGGCCGCAGAGAAAAGTCACAGGCTCTGGTTTAACCGCTCCCTCCCAGAAACTGCGGAGGTGCGGTAGGTCCCCCTTGAAGTCACCAGGGTCTTCATCCCAGCCACTTCCCCAAGGTCCAGAGATAGCAGGACCCTTCACACTCCCCTTGGCCTGTTGCATGGACAGGGTCAACAGCCAGACCGACCCCAGAGAAGTCTTGTCTGGAGGCCGAATAGGACAGTAGAAAGGTGATGGGCTTCAAGGAGCGTTAAAAGGTGAGAATTCTAAACCACATTCTCTGCTTCCCAATATGGGCACATTAGTTAGAATCTCTGAACCTCAGTTTACCCATTTGTAAATTAAGAATGATAATGTCAAACTCAGACTGTTGTGAAGATTTTGGGAAAAGATCTCAGAAAAATCCTTTGAGCTGGTGCCACTGTAGTCGTAGGGGTGCGAGCAGGGACTCTTCCCACTTGTCAGGTGCCCTGGGCCCCAGGAGGGGCAGCCTGGTGGTGGAAGTGTTGGTCTAATTGTGTTCATGCCTTGTGACCACGAGCCTTACAGAGACCGCTTTGCAGCGGAAGCAACAAGAGAGTCGTATTTGGTGAATGTAATAAAAGTATGTGGGAATTTATTGCTCAACTTGGGGAGACCCACTGTAGGAGCAGGTGTTGGTCTCGATGGCGGATGTTAAGAGCTCTCTTTGTCCATGTAGGAATGGCAAGGGGTTTACTACGCCAGACGGAAGTCCGGGGACAGCATCCAACAGCACGTGAAGATCACCCCTGTGATTGGCCAAGGAGGGTGAGAGCAAACTCGTGAACTCTTTTAGTCGAAGGGCCCATGTGGGCTTACTGAAATGTCAGTGTAAGCGTTAGACCTGCACATATGGTAGGCTTGGGCTGCCCGTGGCCTATACCAAGGACACCTCCATGTGACCAGCAGACATGGCTTTTCCTCTCTCTGTCTTCTCCTGCTATGGGCTTTACGAAGCTTCACCCCAACTGCCCAGCCCCACCTGATCATCTGTGGTTCCACTATGCCCACTACCCTCTGAAGGAGCTCAGGTTCTAGGCCAGCCCCCTTCATGTCAGCAGCACAACAAGGGGGAACCGACCCTCTCTCCTTGAGGCACTGGCTCTGTGCTTTCTCCAGGCGGCGGGAAGCCATGGTTCATGGTTACGTAGAGAAAGGTATGTCTAACCCAAAGCTGAGGTGGCCTAATTCCATTTCATCTCAGATTCCCAGAGAAGCCTATTTATTTGGGAGAGATAAGGCAAATATGTGATTCCTTTTCCTTCTCCCAGTTCAATTTTGTGAGGTTTACACAGCCAACCAGGATCCCCTGGCAGTCCGTCACTGAGGACCCTTTGTAAACCAGTCTGAAGGTCAACACCAGCCTCACAGTACAGGCTTATAAGGCTGTGTGCCGTCGCATGAAGTTTTGGAAAAAGAAAAGGGGGCGGTCATTGTGCCAATAGCCAGAGAGGAGAGCCAAGCCTGTGACTCTCTGGCTGCCCGCGTGCCCTGCAGATTGTGTGGTTAGAAAACAAGACGTTCCATGAAGTCAGCCAAGTGTCCACAGGCTGTTCCCACTCCGAGGCTGCTTGCTTGGCCAGTTTCAAAATTGTTCCCCCTCGGTTTAGAGACCATCGTCTCATATTCCCTGTCATTCTGCCTCAGTGTGGGGGGTGGGGGGCACTGATGGTCTCTGACCCTCCTCCTGAGTGCAGAGAGGGGCACCAGGCCCTTCTCCTGAGCCCAAGGCCCCCTGCATGGCCACCCCCGGGCAGTCAGTGCCCCGGACCACTGTGGCTGCCATGTTGTTATCCTCATCCCCACACCAACCTCTCCGAAAGTTTTAGCAGAGATTCACGTTGTGTGTGTGTGTGACCAGAATTATTAGGTGACCGGGACAAAGGAGACGTGCTATTGCTGGTAATTTCTGTCAGCATGAATTTTTCTGATCTTTCTGATTTTACAGATAAAACAGAAGTTCTTTTGTCCAGACACAGTGTTATTTTTTCCCCAATTGTAGGCAGTGAGCTACCAGAAGAAAATCTTATTAAAAGTAGGGAGTTTTTACCTCTTGCTGTTCCGTGAAGTTCATTACAGGATAACTAGTACATTCTTTGCTCTCCTCGGAGTTCTCCAGAGAAAACTGAACCAGAGAGAGACAGAGTCAAAGACAGAAACAGGGAGAGAGGAAACTCATTACTGTAAAATCTAAGACAGCCCACTGGAATTCCTGGCTTTGCTCTCACTAGAAAATCTACCTCAAGCTGAATTTTGTGCAGGGTGGAGGCACCTGTAGTCTTTTCCTGGTCTCCTTCATGGTAATGAGCAAGGCTGCAGGCTGTTTTGGGATTCTGCCCATGACCTTGAAATAAGAGGATTTTTCTCTGCCTGAAAAATGCCACCATTATGATGACCATGCTGTGACATAATATGGAAAATTAAATATAAAAATAGCCCTGAAATTTGATCATTGCCCAAATGACTCCTTTGCTTTCTATATAAGCTATAAAGTTATTAGCGTCAGCAGAATTAAAGCCAATTTTTTCTGGAGTAGCATTTCATCCCATCACTGAAGATAGCGAGGAGCCAAGCCTCAGGAGTGAGTTACAAAATGAAATGCCCATCAGGACAATGTTCCTGAGCCAGTGGCGACTCAGAGGGAAGCCCAGCTTCTGAAGGCATGTGTGGGCGGTGTGGGAAAATGCATTTTTGTAGATGGGGTTTTGTTTGAATTTTAAATCTGCCTTAGAATAGACCTGCAAGTTTTACTTTAAAAAGTTTCTGCTGATATTTTCACTTGCTGATTTGTTGAATCATCTTGTATCTGACTCACTAATAACTAATTATTTATGTTATTAGGAAAATTAGGCATTTTGTCTCCCTCAAGAAACTGTGTTGTACCACTGACAATAATAAGCAGGTACAGTATCCAGCTTGCTTCGTTTGCTTTGTCAGCCTGACCACGCATTACGTCCTCGCCACTGTTCTCTGCTTGTCTTTCTCCATGTCTTCTTGTAGTTGCAAGTTTGGAAGGCTTATGGCAAAATTCAACTCCTCTGGCAAACAGTAAAAAAACAAAACAAAACAAAACACACACACACACACACACACACACACACACACACAAAGTCCCCTGCAAGCCTGTGCTGCCATCTTAGGCATGCATATCACTTATGATTTAGCTTGTGGCTGTGCAACTCGAGACTAATATTTTTTGAAAGCATAAAATTCTTCCTTCAAATAAGAACTGTTCTGTTTTTCTATCTTAATTTCATCAGCCAATAAAAAGTATATATGCATTGGAATATGTCACCCCTATAAATTCATATCAAAAACAGGAATCACCCTGAATTAGTACTATGATTTTTTTTACCGTTACATCATGCAGAACAATATATTTTAGCATTGTCTTCTGCAATAAAAGAATTTTAATCAGTTTCTATATTTACGAGCTTTCCTTTTTAGAAAGTTTTATTGTAGAGAACAGCATTGGTATTTTTTTCTTTTTGACTTATACTTTTAATGATGGATTATGTGTATTTTTTACTTCATACTTAAAGGTTTGTTGATTGAGAAGTACTGAACAAACAATCATTAATTATCTGTTTTTGACAACATAAAACATGGCCTTTGCCTTAGATGAGGACTTGGAAAGGAGAGGCAGTGTATCTAAAGGATGTGAAAGATTGGAGCATGTTGGAGACTTGTCAAGTGTGGGGTTAGAAGGGGAAGCCTGGCCAGGCAAAGAAATAAAGTGGGGGAGTGACAGGACCCAAAGATGCCTGGGATCCAACCCCCCAACCCCCTATGAGAAGGGGGCTCCCACCTCAAAGGGAAATGGGACTGAGTGCAGGAGCCTGCACGGGGCTTCCAGTCACAGTTCAAGTCCACTGAGGTATCGAAGTGCATCTGCATAGACTGCAGAATGATCCCATTCGTCACCACACAGGGTTACAGATGTCATTGTTGTGATGAGAACTTCTAATGTCTATTCTTAGCAACTTTCAAGTATGTATTATAGTATTGTATTGTTAACTGTGTCACCGTGCTGCACATCACAACCCCAGGATGTACTTATCCTGCAGCTGGAAGTTCATACCATACCTTTGACCCCCTTCACCCACTTGATCACCCTTAACCTCTGGAAACCACCAATCTATTGTCTGTATCTATGAGTTCAACTTTGATTTTTTTTAATTTTTATTTTTTTAGATTCCACATATAAGTATATCATACGGTATTTGTCTTTCTCTGACTCGTTTCATTTTGACTAAGATCCATCCATGTTGTTGCAAATGGCAAGATTTCCTTCTTTGTTATGGCAAAATAATATTTGATTATTATTTGCATGGGTCCTTGAATAATCTCATTTGTTCAATGTTGCTTTATTATAATGTTGATATGAGATACCATAGGATCTTAATTACTGTTTATATCAATTAGCCTATTGTAAAAATGGTTTTGTCATATGTGGTTTCACTTAACCACGTGTGCATAGGTTGCAGAACCTATCAGCAATGTTAAGTAAGGACTTACTGGGGGCTGTGTGTGTGTGTATACACTCATATAAATACCTCATTTCTTAAAGATTTTATTTATTTTTAGAGAGAGGGGAAGGGAGGGAGAAAGATAGAGAGAAACATCAATGTGTGGTTGCCTCTCACATGGCCCCCACTGGGGATCTGGCCTGCATCCCAGGCATGTGCCCTGACTGGGAATCAAACCAGTGACCCTTTGCTTCACAGCCCATGTTCAAGCTACTGAGCTACACCAGCCAGGGCTAAACACCTCATTTCTTTATTCATCTGTTGATGGACACTTGGGTTACTTCCATGTCTTTGCTATTATAAGTAATGCAGCAATGAACATTTATCATGTCCTTTGGATAACTACCCCAAAGTGGAATTGCTGGATCATATTGTAGTTCTATTCTTAACTTTTTTTGAGGAACCTCCCTGTTATTTCCACAGTAGCTGTGCCAATATACGTTCTTATCAACAGTGCACAAGGGTTATCTTTTCTCCACGTTTTTGCCAAAACTTATCTCATGTCTGTTTGATAGTAGCCATCCTAACAGCATGAATTAATATCCTATAGTTTTCATTTGCAATTTTCCTGAAGATCAGTGATGTTGAGCCCCTCTTCATATGTGTTGGCCATTTGTATGTCTTCTGAGGAAAAGTGTTTAATTTTTTCCACATATGTGGGGGACCGACTTAATTTATACAGGAACTTTTTTACTGTGCATGTGGTGGCACTCCTAGCCCGTCCATTGTTCAGGGGTCACCTGTGTGCAGATCCTCTGCCCCTTGGGTTTCATTGGATTGTTTGTTTTGCTGTTGAGTCATGTGCGTCTTTTGTACATTTTGGCTATAAACCCTTTACTGGGTATATGATTTGCAAATATTTTTTCTCACGTGGTAGGCTTCCCTTCATTCTGTCAGCGGTCTGCTTTGCCGTGGGAAGCGGTTGTGTCTGATGCAGTCCCACGTGTTCATTTTTGCTTCTGTTGTCTTTGCTTTGGGTGTGACATCCAAAAAGTCATCACCAAGTCCAGTGTAAAGGGGTTTCTTTGCTATGTTTTTGTCTTCTGTGGTTTCAGATCTTATGTTCAAGTCTTTAGTCCATTCTGAGTTGATTTTTGTATATGGTGTTAGGATAGGGGGCCAGTTTTCCTACCACTATATATTGGAGAGACTGCTTTTCTCCATGGAATATTCTTGGCTCCCGTGTCATAAATTAATTGATCATCTCTATGTGGATTTACTTATGGGCTCTCTATTCAGTTCCGTGGAGCTCTGTGTATGTTTTTATGCTAATACCATACTGTTTTGATTCTATAGTTTTTAAATATAGCTTGAAATCAGGAAGCGTGTGCCTCCAGCTTTATTCTTCTTTCTCAAGATTCATTTAGCTATTCTAGCAAAATATTCCAGAATAGCCATAGCAATCATATGCTTTTTCATAGGATTTAGTTCAATATGAAATTCCTTCTTTTGCACTAAGAATTTTGTCTGGAATTAGGAAATTTTCAATAAATACCACCAAGTCACTCAGAGCAGCAAGTCCTTGGAAGACCAATGGCAAAAGAAGGAAATTGACTTTCATAGGGGAAAAAAGTCCTTTTAATAGCAAAGCTTAGACAGCCCAGGAGGGAGAATGAGATCACCTGGGAGTTGACACAGGAAGGGGAGAGGTACGGGAAATCCTGGTGCCTGGTCACAGAGCAACCACTGAACCCAAGCAGCACAAACCAACCTGTATGGGCTGTGCTGAGCATTCATGCTAGAAACAAGCCAAGTGCATTTTATGTCCAAACAGAGCACAGCCTCCTCCCACTGACCTAGCCTTGTTCCTACCCCTTCCTCTCTTTCTCACTTAATGAATGGGACCCCCGATCTCTCTGTCACCAGTCTCCCTGCAACTCCATGTGCCCAAATTCTGCCAGGTCTTCATGGCCTAGCCCAAGAAGCATCAAGTCCCATCTCCCTCCTCCAGTCCCCAAAGAACCTTCTTTACCATTATCATGGCTATTTGCATGCCTAACTGCCCTCTCCTCTCCAGAGGGGTCACTAGCATGTGCTCATCTGTGTTTGCACATGCTGCCTGGCACACAGTAGGCCTTCAAACTATTGGTTAGCTTGAATGGAATTGAATGTCCAGGTTCTGTCCTCTTGCCCCCTGTAAACTCTCCCTGCTTCTCAGAAGAGCAGCCAAGCCCATAGCACAGGACTGAGGGATGCGGAACCGAGGGCCCACCCCGTCTTTTCTGAGGCTCTAAATAGAAACATCATTACTGCCATGAATTAGCTGCTGTTCTGAGAATAGTGGAAACGCAGAGCTCAGATACCCTGAGTCATTGACGTCACCTAATGGTGCTGCACAGGCCTAGAGAGACACTTAGATTTTCCAATAACAAAGAATTTTTATATCCCTGGCTAACCACAGTGTTTCTCCTCATTGAGGAGGCTAAAGTGAATGGCGATGGGTTTGTGAGGGGAAGGGCTCCCTAGGGGGTGGAGGGGGCGGCAGGGAAGCAATCTGTCTGCAGGTGACTCCAGTGGTGCTGCTTTCTGGGGTCTAGCTCTGACGTCAGAACTTAGCCATGGGTGTGCATTGTAACGAGGAATGAAATTGTAAGCCGGACTGCTGTCTTCTGGTGATGCTTGTCAGCAACAAAAGTCTCTTTTCCTCTGTGAACCTGTAGCTCTTTGCCAAGAGGCTGGAAATGCTCAGTGAGGTTTGTCTGCTATAAACATAGTCTCTACCTTCACCACAGGCCCACTTTCTCCTCAAATATGTATCGAAACCTGTTCTGTGCTGCCACCAGGGACACAAAGTCTCTGCCCTAGAAGTCATAGGGGTTGCAGACAGGTAAACAGGATGCATTTCTAGAGGGCAGTGTGGGGAGGTACGAGCCTCACGCCAGAGAAGCACAAAACACAGACCCACAGAGACTGGCTAGGGTATTTTTAGGTGTCACCTATACCCTGCAGGCCAAATGTGGCCTGTTTTGTAAATAAAGTTTTACTGGGACACAACCGTGCACCCCCGCTATATAGTGCTGTGGCTACATAGGTACAGTTATAGCACAGCTCATATGGCCAGCAAAGCCTAAAATACAGGGTCTGGCAGAAGTAAGGTCTGCTTGACTGTGGTTGGTAGGGTAATAATATGGGTGTAATAACTTATAGTTTTTATTTGAACATTTTACCTAAAATGTCATATGGTGTGCTTGAGTTTGATATTGTTATGTTACAGAATTATATGCTTGTGATTTTGTAATAAAAGACTTTGTAATAAAAAGGGGGCATTATTTGTGCAGGGTCCTGCTGTATTTACTGCCTGGACCTTTACAGAAAAAGTTAGCTGAACCCATTTCTAGAAGATAATTTTCTTTCTCAGATTTCTCACTTTCTTAGGCCAGGGACAGTCTGCCGGGCCTCCTGGAAGTCCCTCTCTCCACGCATACACACACATTCTTGGGCACCCTTGCCTTCCGGCCAATCCCTGCTCCCTGGTTCAGAGCTGTGGGGACCTAGTTTCTCCAAGACCACTGCCTTTTCCTGAGATGCAAATTCAAATCCAAATGCATGTCTCAGACTGTGGGATTTTGGGGATCTGGTCCTCGAGTCAGATTTGTGTAGGACCAGGGAAGCTTCCAGAATCCCTGACTTTGTACCAGCTTCCCTGAAACTAGCCTGGTCACAGCAGGGAGTCTCCCCACTGCTACCCCCACAGTGCCCACCCCCAGCTGAATCACAGTGCATCCCCCTTCTCACTTCCTCCTCTGAGCCATGGCCAGGAGAGCACTCCCAGAAGCCAGTGTGCCCACAGTGGGTTAGGAGCCCTGAAAAAGAGTGTGGGAAGCCAGCAGGCAAGAAAGCAGGGCTGTAGTTGGTGATATGGATTGAATCAGCTGGTCCCCTTCTCATGGAAGGACAACATGCAAGCCATGGGGAAGCCTCGGGGAGGTACAGATGTCTCATGTCTGGTAAGAGGAAGTGGCTTTCTTGTGGATTCAGGGAGCGTGGACCACGCAAAGAGCAGCTCCAGAAAAGACTCCCTGTTCCACGGGGTTAGAGCAGGGGAAGGTCTGTGGCCCGGCTCAGAGGAAGAGCTCTTCCTTCTCGCCACTCAGGGTTGCAAGACGAAGGCTGATTAAGAGCAGAATGAGACCAGCCTGACCTGGATTTTGTACACGGCTTTCTAGGGCTTGAAAATGGAGCACTCTTGCCATTGGAATGCCATTGGCCATCCTGCCACCTTTATTTCATGACAGGACGGTTGTTTTAATCAGGAAAAAAACAGGAAGGACATAATCCCTGGATGAAGAGTAGCTGTTTAACTTGAGTAAATCTAGCTTGGTGGTGAAACGGGTCTCTCCCGTTGCAGACTGTGAACATTGTCACAGCTTGAAATCAGTCTGGGGCCAGACATTTGGGAGTCACTGACTCCAAAGCACCTTCAAATATGTACCTTATTTGCAAATGGAAGAGGCAAAAATGGGGTCTGAATTGGCCAAGTTTGCAATGATGAAATTTTGCTTTGAGATAAACTTTTGGAGGTTCATCAATATTTTGTTTTATAGTAAGCTATTTAACTTTGAAATTGCTGTAAAGATTGGGAAAAATGGAGCTTTACTGTAATAATAAGACTAAGTCTGTCAGAAGTGCATACAAGTTGCAAAGGATATGGAGTAGCAGCGAGTGAGAAGGGAGAGAGAACAGGTCTTCAGTCTTGTGAATGCTTTGTGTGGGGAAGAAGGGACTGAGACCTGAGGGCCACAGCTGTAGAAAGTTTTAAGGGATCAGATTAGACTCAATATGGGGAAGATTTATTAGATTGACCAAAATTGATAGCCTTAGTGGGTAGTGAGTTCACCACCAAGGGAGGTAATCAAATAGAAGTATACTGAGCACTCAGTGGGAAAAGCTGTCTAGGAAAGTTACTCATTGGCCAGCTGTTAGACTAGATTGGAAGTTCTCCAAGTGTGGTTCCCTGGAGCAGCAGCAGCCCCACGAATTGGTTAGACTTGCAGAGTCAGACCTACAGAACCACTCTGGGGGGTGGGCCTGTGCAACCTGTTTTAATAGAGACCTCCATGGGATTCTAATTCACTCTCAAGTTTAAGAGCTACTGGACAAGATGAATTGCTTCAAGACCTGAGCAGGGGCTGTTCTGGGTTAAATGTAGTCAGAAAGGATTGTTTTCACTTCTGCCCTCCAACCTCCCCATCCCGAGTATGAGGGGCCTGACACAGGCTACTCAGGACCTGATATTGAGAAGGACCCTCAGCTTTGCCCCTGTCACGCCCAGCCTGTGCCCTAGACCAGCCCGTCCAGTACTGATGTTTCTAGTCAGATGGAGACATGCTGTAAGTGTAAACCACACGCTGGATTTCAGACACTTTGTATGAAACAGAAGGCAAATTGTCTCATGAAAATTCTGTCTCATATCGATTACATGTTGAAATGATAACATCTTACACATATTGGGCTTAACGTATTAAGGTTAATTTCTGCTGTTGGTTTTCATTTTTACTTTTTAATGTGACTACTAGAAGATTTAAAATTGTATATGTGGTTTACATTTGTGGCTCCCACAATATTTCTGGTCCAGCCCTTTCCTCCCCTGATAAATCTTACCAGGAATCCAGCCCCCACGCCCTTTCACACGTGATGGAGGGACCGACAGGTTGTGCGTGTGGTGTAGTTTCTGCCGGTGAGTCAGCTGCAGACCACTGAGCCTCCCAGGAGACGAGGGGGATGTGCTGAGGGGCAGGGAACACTTTTGTTTGGGGAGAGGTGGGGAAACGGTCCACTAGTTCCCACACTGCAGCAGAAAGCTAGCTCTCACCCTCGAGGGCACTTGAGTGGACAGCGAGGAGCCTGGGGCACCATGCCTCTGACGGGCTGCTGCCCGCTGCCCCTGGGCCCTCTGCAGTCTCCCCCCCACCCCCCAACTGGCCTCTCTCAGGTGTCTCCTTGCCCTGAACGCCCCCGGGTCTCTACTCTCCCCACATTTGCCAAGTTCCATACCAGCCCCTCTAAACCTCCCCTTCCCGGCGGGAGGCTTGGCTGATGGCCTTGTCATGATTTGGGGACTTCTAGCATGTGGCAGAGCAGGGTCCTGATGACTGAGAGTGTCTAATATTTCACAGCGTTCTCCATGAAAGCGGGAGAAGAGGGTGGCTGGTACAGGGATTTCTGCTTAGCGCTAAACTAACCCTAGTGCCCAAAACAGGTTTCCAGTTTGTCCGAAGTACCCCAGCACTTGATGTCTGGCATGTGCTTTTGAGTGGTATGAACCCTGTGCCACTGCCTCATCCTTCAGGACTCAAACCAGCTTCTTACTCCAAGAAATCTTTCCACACCTGCCACCTATGTCTCTCCCCACCAAGGAGGCGACAGTGACACTGTCTGCGTCGCCCATTGGACCATTCATCTCACTCTGCTTGGGCAGTGCACACCCACTGTGTGTGCCTGGTAAACATTAGGAAACTATTTTGAAAACTAACTTTTTCTCCCTAACACTATAACCTTTGGCACACATAAAAAATAAAAGGGGCAGCTCTATGTAGCCCCAAGTTATTATTACAGGTAGAGTTTGATCTGTATGTGGCCAATGTGTGTGTGTGTGTGTGTGCGTGCGCCCAAATGCTGTGCCAGGTGCTGTGACAAAGCATTTTGCTGTATTCTCCAGAGACACACATCCAAGTGTAACTTCTTAGAAGGGAGCTGGAGAAAAAGGATGCTGGTGCTGGAAGCACGACCTCATTTTCCCAAGAGCAGCTGTTCACGTTGAGAAGCGTATTTGACGTGATCAGTGTTTCCGTGACCCTGGGTTTGCACATACGTACTCTACTCATTGTGGGCATCCCAAATACTTGCTGACGTATTTGGTAAAGCCACTAAATAAACAAAATTTTTCCACTTAGCTGTAGTAGACATTTACATGAAGCTATTTAAAGAAAGGCCTCTAATATTGCATAACCACATTTTCGCCCAAGAAATCACACGAGAACAGCCAGAGCCGGAGCAGACACAAACGGAGTACCTGCCGCGTGTCTGAAGGTGCAGACAAATAGGAGCTCACAGCGGGGACAGTGGACAGACAGGGACACTGAGAATTCATGACACAGGAGTATGAATCCTGTGTGTGGAAGGTCTTGACTCCAAGGCAGAGACACAATTTCCTGCCTGGCGTTGGTGGTGGCTGCCTTCATGGTAGCCAGGCAGTCTCCACAAGCTTCATGAAGTCCTAGGGGCCTGGGGGCTGAAGCCGAGCTAGAGTCACCTGGCTGATGAGGGGAGGGTAAGCTGAGAACATTCTGGGCATATGCACCTACCCTGAGCCTGGTGGGGGAGGAGTCTGCCTCGTTTCAGGAAGACACAGGCACCCTCACCCTGTCAGAGAAGCTCGGCCCTTGTGGCCAGCAGGGCAGCATGCCCCGGCGTTGTCAGTCCTGCACAGGATGGGGTTCCTTTGTGCCAATCAGTCTCTCATTCTGTCCTTTCTGCCCTGTCAGCAGGTGTTTATAAGGCACTTCTCCATGGTGCGGGGACAGGTAGGAGGTGGAGGACGGGAGAAACAGAGGGGAAGGGACTGTACATTGGAGCTTAAGTTTAAGTTTCCCTCTGTGCAAAACCATTCATGCCCACTCCACGTAAGAGTTTAATGAACAGTCCCCTCCCCTCCAAACAATTTTAATTTATATTTATGTGCATGTAAGCTATTTGCATCTTGAAATTCATCCTATAACAAACCCATGGCAAATTCTGAACAGAGATATTCCTTGTAGGAAAATATGACCAGAAAAGTTAGAGTTTATATGGATAAAATCCAAAGAATTTAAATCCATATTTGTGATTTAATTTAGATCACAATATATCTGTGTTGGCACAGATTTTTTTTTAGTTAAATTGACATATAACATTGTATTCGTGGTAGGCATATAATGTAATGATTTGTTATATGTATACACCACAAAATAGTCTCCACAGTAACTTTAGTTAATATCTATCACCACAGTTACAGATTTTTTTCCTGTAATGAGAACATTTAAGATCAACTCTCTTAGCAACTTTCAAATGTGCAATGCAGTATTGTTAACTATAATCATGCTGCACATTACTTTCCAGAACTTATTACTGAAAGTTTGTATCTTTTGACCCCCTTGACCCATTTCACCTACCCCATACTCCTCCACCCCCGGCAATTACCAGTCTGTCTTCTGTACCTATGAGCTTGGTTATTTTCTTTTTGGTTTAAAATTCCACATATAAATGAAATAATGTAGTGGGGTTTTTTTTGACGTGTTTTTTAAATTTTTTATTTTTTTATTTATTGTATTGTTTTCCATTATCACTTAGTCCCCTTATGCCCCTTCCCCCTGCAGCCACCACATTGTTGCCTGTGTCCATGAGTCCTTTCTCCTTTTTCCTCAACCCCTGCACCCTGAGCCTTGCCCCAGCCCCCACCACTAGCTGTCAGCCTGCTCTCTATCTATGAGTCTGTCTCTGTTCTGTTTGTTAGTTCAGTTTGTTCACTAGATTCCACATATGAGTGAGATCATATGGTATTTGTCTTTCTCTGACTGGCTTCTTTCACTTAGCATAATGTTCTCCAGGTCCATCCATACTGTTGCAAAGGGTAAAATTTTCTTCTTTTTATGGCCAAGTAGTATTCCATTGTGTTTATGTACCATAGTTGTTTTATTCATTCATCTATTGATGAACACTCAGGCTGTCTCCATATCCTGACAATTGTAAATAACGTTGCAGTGAACATAGGGTTGCTTATGTTCTTTTGAAGTAGTGTTTTGGGTTCCTTCAGATATATTCCCAGAAGTGGGATCACTGAATCAAAAGGCAGATCCATTCCTAATTTTTTGAGATATCTCTACACTGCTTTCCACAGTGGCTGCACCAGTCTGCATTCCCACTAACTGTGCAGAAGGGTTCCCCTTTCTCCACATCCTCGCCAGCACTTGTTTGTTAATTTACTGATGAATGTCATTCTGACAGGTGTAAAGTGATATCTCATTGTGGTTTTAATTTGCATTAGGGATATTGAACATCTTTTCATATGTCTATTGGCTATCTGTATGTTAGAGAAGTGTCTATTCAGGTCCTTTGCCCATTTTTTAATTGTTTTTTTTTTGGTATTGAGTTCTGTATAAATTTTGGATATTAATCCCTTATTAGATGTATTGCCGAATATGTTCTCCCATTCTGTGGTTTTTCTTTTAAATTGTTGATGTTTTCTTTTGCTGTGCAAAAATTTTTTAGTTTGATGTAGTTCCATTTTTTTTTAAGATTTTTATTTATTTATTTATTTTTAGAGAGGGAAGGGAGGGACAGAGAAAGAGAGAGAGAGAGAGGGAGAGAGAGAGAGAGAGAAACATCAATGTGCGGTTGCTGGGGGTTCTGGCCTGCAACCCAGGAATGTACCCTGGCTGGGAATCGAACCTGGGACACTTTGGTTCCCAGCCTGCGCTCAATCCACTGAGCTATGCCAGCCAAGGCTGATGTAGTTCCACTTTTTATATTTCCTTTTGTTTCCCTTGTCTGGGGAGATATCTCAGATAAAATATTGCTACAAGCAATGTTTGAGATTTTTCTGCCTGTGTTTTCTTCTATGATTTTTATGGTTTGGGGTCTAACATTTAAGTCTTTGATCCACTTTGAATTTATTCTTGTGTGTGGTGCAATAAGGTGATCTAGTTTCATTTTTCTGCACATACCTGTCCAATTTTCCCAACACCATTTATTGAATAAGCCATCTTTAGCCCATTGTATGTGCTTGTTTCCTCTGTTGAATATTAATTGAGTACAAAGTCGTGGGTTTATTTCTGGGCTTTCTATTCTGTTCCATTGATGTGTCTGTTTTTATGCCAGTACCATGCTGTTTTGATTACTATAGTCTTGTAGTATAGTTTGATATTATATAGTGTGATTCCTCCAACTTTGTTCTTTTTCAGGATTGCTATCACTATGCAGGGCCTTTTGTGGTTCCATATACATTTTTGAATTATTTGTTCTAATTCTATGAAATATGTCATTGGAATCTTGATAGGAATTACATTGAATCTTTAGATTACTTTGGGTAGTATGGACATTTTAATAATGTTAATTCTTCCTATCTATGAACACAGTATGTGCTTCCACTTAATTTTATCTTCTTCAGTTTTTTTCTTCAGTGTCTTATAATTTTCTGAGTATGGATCTTTTATATCCTTGGTCAGGTTTATTCCTAGGTATTTTAATGTTTTTGAAGAAATTGTGAATGGGATTGTTTCCTTAATTTCCCTTTTGGTTAGTTCGTTATTGGCATATAAAAATGCAATTGATTCCTGGATATTAATTTTGTATCCTGCTACTTTCCTGAATTCATGTATCAGTTCTCATGGTTTCTTGGTGAAATCTTTGGGGTTCTTTATGTACAGTATCATGTCATCTGCAAATAAAGACAGTTTTACTTCTTCCTTTTCAATTTGGATGCCTTTTATATCTTCTTCTTGTCTGGTTGCTGTGGCCAGGGCTTCCAGTACTATGTTGGATAAGAGAGGTGAAAGTGGACATCCTTCTCTTGTTCCCAATCTTAAGGGGAACAAGTAGTTTTTACCCATTGAGTATGATGCTGGCAGTGAGTTAGTCATACATGGACTTTATTATGTTTAGGTATGTTCCCTCTAATTCCATTTTTCTGAGAGTTTTTATTATAAACGGGTGCTGGATTTTATCAACTGCTATTCATGCATCTATTGATATGTGGTTTTTATCCTTCATTTTGTGTATGTGGTGAATCACATTTACTGATTTGTGAATGTTATACCAACCTTGCATTCCCAGAATAAATCCCATTTGATCATGGCATATGATATTTTTTGATGTGTTGCTGTATTTGGTTTGCTAATATTTTGTTGAGGATTTTAGCATCTATGTTTATCAGGGATATTGTCCTATAACTTTACCTTTTTGTGGTGTCTTTATCTGATTTTGGAATTACGATGATGGCCTCATAAAATGAGCTTGGAAGACTTCCCTCCTCTTGAATTTTTTGAAGTACAGTAGTTAGAGCAGGAGAGTGTTAGTTCTTGGAATGTTTGGTAAAATTCACCTGTGAGGACATCCAGTCCAGGCCTTTCGTTTGTTGGGTGTTTTTCGATCACTACTTCAATTTCCCTAGGTGTAATTTCTCTATTCACATTTTCTCATTCTTCCTGATTTAGTTTTGGAAGATTGTGTGTTTCTAGGAATTTATCCATTTCATCCAGGTTGTCCAGTTTGTTGGCATGTAGTTGTTCATAATATTTTCTTACCATCCTTTGTATTTCTTTGGTGTCTGTTGTAATTCCTCCTCTTTTATTTCTGATTGCACTTACTTGGGTCCTCTCTCTTTTTTTCTGGAAGAGTCTGGTTAAAGGTTTGTCAATCTTGTTCATCTTTTCAAAGAACCAGCTCTTGGATTCATTGATCTTTTGTATCATTTTTTTAGACTCTATTTCATTTATTTCTGCTCTAATCTTAAGTATTTTCTTCCTTCTACTCTGGACTTTGTTGTTCTTTTTCAAGTCTTTTAAGTGTAAAGTTAGACTGTTTATTTGAGCTTTTTATTGTCTTTTGAGGTAGGCTTGTAATGCTATAAATTTCCCACTTAGGTTTGCTTTCCCAGTGTCCCATAGATTTCAGATTGTTGCGTCCTCATTTTCATTTGTTTCAAGGTATCTTTTGATTTCTTCCTTGATCTCATTGTTGACCCCTTCATTACTTAATAAGATGTCATTTAGCTTTCACATCTTTGTCTATTTTTCAGTATTCTTCTTGTGATTGATTTCTAGCTTCATAGCACTGTAGGCTAAAACACTACTTTATATGATTTCAATCTCTTAAATTTATTGAGACCTGTTTTGTATCCAAACATGTGGTCTATCCTAGAAAACTTTCCTTGTGCACTTAAAAAGTATGTATTTTCTCCTGCTTTCTGGTGAAATGTTCTGAAGATATCAATTAAGTCCATTCGATCTAGTGTCATTTAAGGGCACTGTCTCCTTGTTGATTTTCTGTCTGAAAGATCTCTCCTTTGAAGTCAGTGAGGTATTAAAATCCCCAACTATGACTGTATTTTTGTTGACCTTTCCCTTTATGTCCATCAGTATTTGCTTCACATATTTAGGTGCTCCTATGTTGGGTGCATAAATGTTTACTAGGGTTAAATCCTCTTGTTGGATTGTTCCCTTTATCATTATGTAGTGTCCTTCTTTGTCTCTTAATATGGCCTTGGTTTTAAAATCTGTTTTGTCAGATATAAGTACTACCCCATGTTTTATTCCTTTTCCATTTGCACAAAATATCTTTTTCCATCCTTTTACTTTCAGTCTGTGTGTACCTTTCTGTCTGAGGTGGGTCTCTTGGAGGCAGCATATATATGGGACTTGTTTTTTGATCCATTCAGCTACCCTGTGTCTTTTTGTTGGAGCTTTTAAGCCAGTTACATTTAAGATGATTATTGATAGATACATACGTAGTGCCATTTTATTGTTAGACTATTTTCCTTCATCTTTTTTCTTTCTCTTCTTCTTCTCTTCTTAAAGCAAGCCCTTTAACATTTGTTACCATACTGGTTTGGTGTTAACAAACTCCTTTAGCTTTGTCTTGTCTGTGAAGCTCCTTATTTCTTTTTTTATTTTAAATGATAGCCTTGCTGGGTAAAGCAGCCTTGGTTGTAGGTTGTTGTTTTTCATCACCTTGAATATTTCACACCACTCCCTTCTGGCTTGAAATGTTTCTGTTGAGAAATCAGATAACAGTCTGGTTGGAGCTCTGTGTAGGTAACTACCTGCTTTTCTCTTGTGGCTTTTTTCTCCTTGTCTTTAAGCCTTGCATTTTAATTATGATGTATCTTGGTGTAAGCCTCTTTGGGATTACTTATTTGGGACTCTCTCAGCTTCTGGGACTTGTGTGTCTTTGTTCTTCACCAGATTAGGGAAGTTTTCAGTCATTATTTCTTCAAATAGTTTCTCGATCCCTTGCCTGCTTCTTCGTATTTGTTTTTATGTATTAGGTGGATCTGCAAAGACTCTGGTGCAGACCTTTGCCAGACTCTGCTTGTGACTGACCCTGGGCAACCTATTCAGAGCTGCCAGTGATTCACAGCTTGTGGCTCCCTTTGCCAGGCTTGGGTGTGTGCAGAAAGGACCAGACTGTGTACCAAGGCTGGCTTTTACCAGTACCAAGCCCAGGGAAAGGGTCAACTAAAGTCTCAAAGCTCCCAGAGATCCACTTCTGCCTGCAGGCTTTCTGTTAGGCTTACTCAATGAAAGTCTTCTAGCCGTACTCCTCAGCAGCAGAGCTAAAGATGCACGGGTTGGGTGAGAGGGACTCTTGTGGGTGAGGCTATTGCTTCCCTTCAGGCAGATGCTGCTTGTAGGGAGGTGCTCTGCCTGAGAAAGGTGGCCTCTGCAGTATGGGGAGGATCCTCAGTAGGATCCTGGCAGCTGTTCCTCCAGTTCTCTTCCTAGAGCCACCAGCCCCAGACTCTGCTCATGTGTCTCTAATCCACATGAGCCCAGGATAAGTGACTGCAAATGAAATTTTGTGAATCAGCCCTTAAGAGTCTTCCTGCATCTCTAGCCATCTCTCCCTTATGGATAGAAACCCAGCTACTTTTCACAAATGTATGTTGTTTGGGTTCCTTTCTGGCTCTGGTATGGTATTTTGGGGAGCCCAGCTTTGGTTTTTACCCGACGTTTCTCAGGGGGAACCCCCGGCAGTCACTGAAATATCCCTCTGGAACTTCAGCTGCCACCCATGGGAGAAGCCCAGCCAGCCCTCCTCTATACTCTGTATCAGTTAGGCTGTGGTGATGTGGCTTCTTCTGTCTGTCTGGGGTCTTACGGCTTCTCACCAGCTAGTGTTCAGTTGATTATTCAGGATGATTTTTCCATAATTTTGTTGTAATTCCAGTTTGGTCCCGGAAGGAGGTTAGTGTAGCTTCCACTTACTTCTCTACCACTTCTCTTACTTGGGTCTGCTCTTTGACTTACCTGACTTAGCATAATGCCCTTGAGGTCCATTTATGTTTTCACAAATTGCAGGATTTCATTGTGTATATGTACCACATTTTATTTATCCATTCATCAGTTGAAGGACACATTGTTTCCATGTCTTGGCTCTTATATAATGCTGCAGTAAACATGGGGGTACATATTATCTTTTTGAGTTACTGTTTTCATTTTCTTCAGATAAATACCCAGAAGTGGAATTGCTGGATTGTGTGGTAATTATATTTTTAATTTCTTGAGGAACCTCCATACTGTTTTACATAGTGGTTACATCAACTTACATTTCCACCAACAGTGCATGAGGATTACCTTTTCTCCACATCCTCACCAACACTTGTAAGCTCTTGTCTTTTTTTATAATAGCCATTTTAACAGGTGTTTAACAGGTGTCAGCGCATTGTGGGTTTGATTTGCACTACCCTTTTGATCAGTGATGTTCAGGTAACTGTTGGCCATCTGTGTGTCTTCCTTAGGAAAAAATCTATTCTGATCCTCTGCCCATTTTTAATCAGATTTTTTTTTTTTGCTGAGTTACATGAGTTCTTTGTGTATTTTGGATATCAACTCCTTATCAGATAAATGATTTGCAAATATTTTCTATAATTCCATAGATTGCTTTTTCATTTTATTAGTGGTTTCCCTTGCTGTGCAGAACCTTTCCTGTGTAGTACCACTTGTTTATTTTGCCTTTGTTACCTGTGCTTTTGTGTCACATCCAAAAAATCATCATTAGGAACAATGTCAAAGAGCTTACTCCTAGGTTTTCTTCTAAAAATTTCTTGGTTTCAGGTTTTATATGCAACTCTTTAATCCATTTTGAGTTGATCTTTGTGACTGGTGTAAGAAAGTAGTCCAGTTTCATGCATTGCCTTTGGCTTTCCAGTTTTTCCAACATCATTTGTTGAAGAAACTGTCCTTTTCCCACTGTATATACTTGACATCTTTGTCATACATTAATTACCAACATCTGTGAGGTTTACTTCTGGGGTCTCTATTCTGTACCTTTGATACATGTGTCTGTTTCATGCCAAAACCATACTGTTTAAAATAGTATAGTTTTGTAATATAGCTTGAAATTGGGAAATGTGATGGCTCCAGCTTTGTTCTTCTTTCTCAAAATTGCTTTGACCAATATTTTGGGATCTTTTGTGGTTTCACACAAATTTTAGGATTTGTTCTATTTTGTGAGAAACACCTGGGAATTTTCATAGGGATTCCATTGAATCTATAGATTTCTTTGGATAGCTTGGATATTTTAATAATATTAATTCTTTCAATCCATCAACATGGAATATATTTCCATTTATTTTTGTCTTCCTAAATTTCTTTCATCAATGTCTTATAGTTTTCCATGCATAGGTTTTTCACTTCCTTGATTAATTCACTATTCCTAATTCCTTATTCGTAGGTATTCTGTTCTTTTTGATGCAATAGTAAATGGGATTGTTTTCTTAATTTCTCTTTTTGATAGTTTGTCACTATCAGAGAGAAATGCAACTGATTTTTGTGTATTGATATGTATCCTATAACTTTGCTAACTTTACTTAGTAGTTCTAATAGGTTTCTGCTGGAGTCTTTAGGGTTTTCTACATATAGACCACTTCATTTGCAAATGGAGTCAGTTTTACTTTTTTCTTTCAAATTTAAATGCCAGTTACTTCATTTTCTTGTCTGATTGTTGGGACTAGGACTTCCAGTATTGTGATGAATAAAAATAGTGAGAGTAAACATACTTGTCTTATTCCTGATCATAGGTGAAAATTTTTCAGTTTTTCACCATACAGTATAAGGTTTGCTGTGGGCTTGTCCTGTATGGCCTTTACTATGCTGAGGTATATTTCTTCTATGCCCAGTGTGTTGTTTTTCTATGGTGAAAAATTTATATTTAGAATTAGCCTGCTGGGCTCAGTTTAGATTATCTCCATTTTGTTTGCAACATCCAGAGCATCATAGTCTGGGGCCAGTCAAACATACACTTTTTCTCTCCATCAGGCCTGATCAGGGTGTTGACCTTGGCCACATCAGTGTCACAGAGCTTCCTCACAGCCTGTTTGATCTGGTGCTGGTTGGCCTTGCCATACACAATGCACACCAGTGTTTGTTGTCTTCTTTCTTCTTCATGGTTGACTTGGTGGCTAGTGGAACTTGATGATGGCATAGTGGTCAAACTTGTTTCTCCTGGAGGTACTTGTCTGAGATTATTTGGACTGCCTTCAGAGCTGCAGTGTCTTGCTTGGGCTGCCAGAATATAGGTAATGTGCAGAACTTCTATTTTGTGTGTGGCTGTGGATGACTTTCAATACTGCTTTTCTAACCTTCAAAGCCTTTACTTTGGTTTTAGCTCTGGGGGCCACAGAGGTGTCTGCTTTTCTTCTGGTGCCGTCTTTGTGAAAAGTTATTGAGAGTTTTTGTCATGAATGGATGTTAAATTTTGTCATACGCTTTTTCTGCATCTACTGAGATCTTATCTTTTGTATATCATTTTGTTAATGTGGTATATCACATTAATTGATTTGTGGATATTGAATCATCCTTGTATCCCAGGGATAAATCCCATTTGATTGTGGTGTACGATCTTTTTAATATGCTGTTGAATTTGGTTTGAAAATTCAGTGGAATTTTCTTGAAAATTCTCGAACTTAATTCATTCCAGAAAACAATTCAAGAAGCATTTTGTTAAAAAAATGAGTCTCCTTTGTTTGTCTCCTGAGAGACACGTGACTGACCATACAGGTATCAGCATGAAAGGGTTGTTGAGTAGGGAATCCCAGCCTGAAGTTTTGTTAGACAACCAAGACATTTTTTTCCATGAACAACTTGGTCAAAAACCAAACTGTTTGAGAACCAAGTTGTTCAAGAACTGAGGGTTGGCTATTTTGTTGAGGATTTTTGCATCTATGTTCATCAAGGATGTTGGCCTATATTTTTCTCTTCTGGTACTGTCCTCATCTGCCTTTGGTATCAACATAAAGCTGGCCTTATAAATGAGTTTGAAAGTGTTCCCTTCTCTTTAGTTTTTAAAGGAGTTTGAGGATTGGCATTGATTCTTTAAATGTTTGCTAGAATTCACCAGTGAAACCATCTGGTACTGCATTTCCTTTTGGGGAGGTTTTTGATTACTGATTCAATATCCTTACTATTAATTGGTCTGTTCAGTTGTTCTGTTTCTTCATAACTTAGTCTTGGCAGGTTATGTGTTTCTAGGAATTTATTCATTTCTTCTGTGTTGTGCAATTTTTGGTGTATAATTGTTCATTTTAGTCTTATGATTCTTTGTATTTTTGTACAGTTAGTTGTGATATCTCCTCTTTCTTTTCTAGTATTACTTATTACTCTTCTTGATGAGTTTGGTGAAAGTTTAGTCTGTTTAGTTTATCATTTCAACAAATCAGCTCTTAGTTTCATTGTTCTTTTGTATTGTCTTTTTAGTCTCTATTTCATTTATTTCTGCTCTGATCTTTATTTTCCTCCTTCAACTAACTTTGGCCTTAGTTTGTTGTTGTTTTACTAGTTCTGTGAGGTGCATGGTTAGGTTGTTTATTTGTTCATGTAAGTGTTTATCATTATGAACTTTCCTCTTCAAAGTATTTTTGCTGCAACCTGTGTTTTGATATGTTGTATTTCTATTTTCCTTTGTCTCAAAATATTTTTAAATTTCTCCTTTTTTTCCTTGACCCATTGTTTATTTAGGAAAACATTGCTTAATCTCCACATATTTGTGAATTTTCCAGTTTTATTCTTGTAATTGAATTGATTTCTACTTTCATACCATTGTGGTTGGAAAAGATGCTTCTTATGATTTCAACCTTTTTAAAGGATGAATGTTCCATGTGCACATGAAAATAATGTGCATCCTGCTGCCTTTGAATAGAATGTCTGTTGAGTCCATTTGGTCTAACATGTCATTTAAGTTCAATATTTCCTTATTGATTTTCTGTCTTGCTGACCCAGTCATTGATGAAAGGGGGATACTGAAGTCCCCTACAATTATTGTATTGCTGTCTGTCTGTCTCTACAGGGCAGTTCTGAAGGACAGCTTTGCCAGGTACAAGACTGTAGTTTGACAATAGTTTTTCTTTCAGCTCTTTGAATATGTTATGCCACTACCTTTTGTCCTGCAAATATTTTGCTGAAAAATCTGCTCATAGTCATATAGGAATCTTCCCTTGTATGTAACAAGTTGTTTTCCTCATTCTGTTTTAAGAGTCTGTCCTTGCTTTAACTTTTGATAACTTAATCATAATGAATCTTGGTGTGGGTCTGTTTGAATTCATCTCACTGGGAACTCTCCAGGCTTCTTGGATCTGGATGTCTATTTCCTTCCCTAGGTCATGGAAGTTTTCAGCCATTATTTCTTAAAATGATTTTTCTGCCCTTTTCTCTCTCTCTTCACCTTCTGGGATCCCTATATGTGAATATTGGCCCACTTGATGTTGTCTCATAAGTCCCTTAAGCCATCTGCACTCTTATTCATTCTTTTTCTATTTCTGCCCTAAGTGGATGAATTCTACTGCCCTGCCTTCAAGGTTGCAGATCCTTTCTTCTGCTTCATCTAGTCTTCTGCTGAACCTCTCTGTTGACTTACTCATGTCTGTCATTGTATTTTTCAGCTCTGTGATTTCTCCTCTGTACTTTTTAAATATTCTGTTTTTGTTGAAATTCTCACTTTGTTCATGTGCTGTTTCCTGACCTCAGTGAGCATATTCATGACCATTATTTTGAAATCTTTGTGAAGTAAGTCACCTAGCTGCATTTAATTATGGTCATTAATTTTTGTTTTTATCTTGTTTCATTTGGAACATATTCCTTTGTTTTTTAATTTTTCTTAACTCTCTGTGTTGGTTCCTATGCATTAGCTAAAATAGCAACCTCTCCCATTCTTGAGGGTGTGGTGTCCTGTAGGAGATGAACTTATTTTGCAACCTACTCTAGCTCTTGGTTGTCTCTCATGCCTTTGCAGTTGTCCAAGCAGCCTACTTTGTTCTTACTGGTTCCCAGTAGTTGAGGGTGTGTCAGTGTCCCAGTGGGTAGGTCTTATTCAGAACCTAGATGCAGGCTGATTGGAGGCCAGACCCTAAGGCAACAGCTTTTAAAGTATGCAGATATGCCTCTTACAGGCTAAGACTGGGAAATGTGTGTTTCCGTCTGCTGCCTCTGCATTGTACCCTGGGTGGGATAGCCTTTTAAGAACTGTTTGTTATAGTCCTATATGACCTGTGAACATAAACCCCACTGGCCACCAGAGCCAGGTGAACCAGGGGTCTCCCCTGTGTGACAGCCACAAGATACCAGCAACATGGGATAGAGCAGAGGGAAATCAAAAAGACAGAATCTTCCAGCCTCCTGGTCTCTGGAGAGTATTGCAGTCAGCCCCTTGGTGTGTGTATAATTATAAGCCTGCCCCTTCAGCCAGAGCTTTTAAGTTAAGCAAATGGGCCTCTTTCACAGAAAGACTGAGTGTATTTCATTTTTCTGTCTCTGCATTGGGCCTTGGGGCTGAGCCACAGTGAGTCTGTGTGAGCCCTTTAAGACCTATCGATTAGTTCTTTATAGCCTATGGACCTTGTGGATGCAAGCCTTATTGGCTTTCAAAGCTAGATATTTTGGGGGGTCATCTCTCATGTGAAAGTCTTACAAATTGTGGACAGATGTGGAGTCTAAATCCTTCACTCCTCAGGGAGCAACTGGGAGCTGTGAGTTTCCTCCCAATTGTATGTTGCCCCCCCAGGAGTGGGGTTTATGACAAGATTGTTTCTTAGTCTCCCCTACCCCTGTTACTAGACAAAAGGGATGCGTTTGCCTACGTGCATCAAGACCCAATAAAATGCAAACAGGAGTTTGCAGTAAAGAAAGTAAATGGCACCGATCCCAGAGGCACAGGTGAGCCACTGTCAAAAAACTTGGCTCTCTCATGGCTGCATACGGACAGAGAATATACAGGAAAAATTATTGATTATTGTGATCAAGGGAGTCAGATCCTGGGCTCCACTGATTGGTTGGGGCCAGGGTAGGAAGTCGTTGATTATTGTATCAGGTCCTGACGTCCTAAGGGCTTCAAAGGTCGAAGTGAAAAAAATGGAGGCAAGTAAGTCGTGGTGCCATGACACTGGACAAGGCTGGTTTGAACCAAGAAGACAGAAAGGAGAGGGGGCCGTGTTAAGGAAATGGAGTTTCTGCACAGTCACACCCCCTTCAATGTGGTTTTCTTTTACCAACCTGTCGGGTAGGGATCACCCGATTAGTTTCTGGACTTCTTTCATAGGGGATTGTCTTATATGTAGTTGTAGACTTACTGTCTCTGGAGGAAGAAGTGAGTTCAAGAGCTTCCTATGTCTCTTAAACTTAAAAATTCTCTGGACTTAAGAAAGTGATGGAGAAAATTTAACAATACAGATTAAATTTAAATGTACATCATTCTTTGGTGGTTGCATTGTGAACAGCACAAAAATTTGAAGAAATATCTTTCCAGTATTCAAAATCTATGCAATTCAACAAAAAAGTTGCCCACATTGCTGACTGATGAGTATAGTTTCTATGCATCTGTTATTTTACTTTCCTCTTACTGCTCAATGTAAGTCAGTGTAAGTGAATATATCAGTTTCATTCACATCAAAACTCTTCTCATTTATGATTTGTAGCCATAGACAGGCTACACATTCCAGAGTTCAGCAAAAAGTCAACAAAACCATTTTGTGAAAACCAATTGGCTATAAAAAATTTATGGTGAAGAGTATTTTATATTTTAATATTATCTAGAAATTGTGTTCTGCAATCCTCTATATCAAGTTAGCAACATTTTTTAAAATAATTTTAGTTCTTTTTTTTTAGGGAAAGGGGAAGAGAGAGAGAAAGCGAGGGAGGGAAACATCGCTGTGCACAAGAAACATGGAGCATTTGCTTTTCGCACGCCCCCAGCCTGGGACCTGGCCCACAGTCCAGCACGGGACTGGGAATCGAACTGGCAACCTTTTGATTTGCAGGCTAGTGCTCAGTCCACTAAGCCGCCCCAGCTAGGGCTCAAGTTGGCAATGTTTTAAAAGGGCCAGATAGTAAGCATTTTAGGCCCTACAAGCCCTGCTGCAGCTACTCAACTCCACCATTGTCGTGGGAGAGCAGCCCCAGTGATGTGTAAATGAAAGGGCAAGGCTATGTTGTAATAAAATTATATTTATAAAACCCAAGTGCCCTAGTTTTTATCAGTTTATAATAAACTTAGATATGGATATCTATACATATTTCAGCGAGCCAGTTTTTAAATCCTTACCAGCGAACCACTTAGTCCCCACTCTAAAGGGCTCCCCAGTGGCCCATCATCTGAAAAACAATCATTATGCCTCGTTCAGGAGCACGCAAGTGCTCTGTGAACCCGCCTCTGCTATGCCCCACTGCACTCGCTCACACTTGCCTTGGCCACACCGAGCTGTTTATACAATACTTCCCTAAACACACCAGGCTTTTACATGCATCTGGGCATTTTAGTTACTGCTCCCCTGTCCAGCCTGCTCTTCCTGACCCCTGTCCTCCTGGAGAACCTTGCTCCCTTGATGTAGCTCACGTTTCTCCTCTGTGATTTTCCCCTGACCGCTGTCCTATCACCTGCATAGTGTATCTAGCACTTTGCCCACTGGGTCCAGCTCATCAAGGGCAGCCTTGTGTCCCAGTGCCCTGCATCCCATCTCGCACTGGTGCTACTGAACTCCATCAGTAAATATTTGATCAATGTAGCTTGTCAAGGATCTTATGTTTTAATAATCATAATAAACTGTACTGTATAGTGAACATGTTGTATCCCTTGCTTTGCAAGCACTTTTATTCCCTTTACTCCTGTAACCTTCACCACAACAGCATGGGTTAGATCCCACAATCCCCACATTACAAACGAGAAAACTGAGGCTTGGAGTGGTTAAGAAACCTGTCCAACTTTCACACAGGTCATGTGTGGTAGAAGCAGGATTCCAACCCTAAAGTAGTTAGAAATATGGTTGTAAAGGAAATAGATGTTCATATTCTAAGTAGTCACATGAGAGAAAGACCACCCTTCCTTGGGAAGCTGAAGGACACTTTCACAGAGGTGCTGACCGAGCGATGATGGAGTTATCCTGTGCGGAGAAGAATGCCACGCAGAAGTGGTAACCAGAGGTTGCAGGAGAAGCAGGAATGGTCAGGCTTGGCTGGATCTCTGGATGTGCCGTGGAGCCGGGTAGATTGAGCTGGAGGTGATGGTGGAGCTCAGACCCTCAGCTGCCCACCTGGCTTTGCCTTACTTCCTATGATAGTCTGTGCCCTTCTCTGGGTGCTTCTGGGTCCAGAGCCATGCTGGTGGGTGTTTGGACTAAAGTAAAATCACACCACACACCCGCTGCCCCAGTCCAACCTCTGCCCACTGATGAAATCAGGTGTGTGTGTGCAGTTGAAAAGCCATCAGAGGACGTGACAGCCGGGCACTTTTGGGTCCATGTAGAATGCTAAGAGGATGAGGTAGCAAATTGTTGGCAGAAGGGCTGTGGGCCTCTTTCAGGGAAAACTAGAGCCTTGACCTCTGCTGCTTGTGAGGGCCGTGGGCCCGGCTGCTCATTAGCATATGGTAATGCGTGATGAGTGTTGTTCTAGCTCATCTTCCCATCGTGTTTTGGAAGTGTGCAGCTAATCCAAATTTAAGACCCAACTGTAGTGACACCAGCTACTTTGCCTGAAGAATCTTTTGTTTCAACTATAGTCAGAGAAGTTTTCATCTCTGAGGATTTTACTTAAGCTTCTGGGCCTTCACTTATGTGGTACCTCATTTAAGAAATTTCTAAGAACAAAATTCCAATCAATATGGATCCTCCAAGGCCATTGCTGGAATAAGTGAGGAAGAGGGAGAATTTAGAGTTTTCTCCAAATATTTGCTCTGCCCCACATCAGGGAAGGCTGACTCGGCAATCACTGGTTTGCCCCGGTTTGCCGAAGGCTGAGTTTCTGATTAGATTTCAGAGCGTCACTCCAGGAGACCAAAGAAAATATGCATTTACTCAGCCTCTTCATGACCATTGGTCTCTGAGCCCAGAATTACAATGTAAGGGGTGGGTTAAATGAAACTTTTTCTTATTGTCTTAATCAAACAAGATGACTGTGGAATGAGAAGCAGAACGGGTGTGACCGTGTCCTGGTAGGAGGAAGGAAGCAAAGGGCTGGGCGTCAGCTGGTTCCACATGTGCTGGTTCAGTTCCTTCATTCTGAGCGTGGACCACAAGTGAAGTGCTACGCAGAGAAACCACAGGTGCCACCTGCTCTCAGGTGGCTTTGAGTCTGGGAGAGGTTTGTGTGAAGCTTTCAGATCATTAGAACTGTTAAAGTCAATGTAAGAGCCTAATGACAGAGCATTGGCCTTGGACTTAACAAAGGAAGAAAAGGCAGTTTCATAACAAGCAGGTTGCAACTCATAAGAAACACAACCTGTTGAACTGTGGAAATCCTGCTGGAGGAGTGTTTACGTCTAGCCGCCTGCACTGGGAAACAACAGCGCCTGAAACATTTATGCTAAAAGGCGAGCAACATGGCTGAGGACAATGAGGCAGTGGTCCTCAGCCTTGGCTGCACATTGGAATTGCCTGGAGAGTGTTTTTTAAAAATACAGTGATGCCTGGGCACCAGGGGCTGTGACGGAATGGATCTGGAGGATAGGCTGGGCATGAAGATGTCTAAGAGCTCCCCAGGTGATTCCAATGTACTGCCAAGGTCAAGGTCAAGAACCACCAGGCTGTAGAGTGAAGCCTCTGAGTGGTTTGGATCTGGTATGATCGGTTAGCTTAGCCCAGGGAAACCCTGACGGATATTTTATCAGGGGAGTGTGGTTTGACCAAAGAACCATGGAAGGGCCGGCAAACAGGATGGCTGGGATTAACTCACACAAGGGGAGCCAGGCCACTGTGGAACCACCAGCGGTGGGACCAGGACTCCATCTTCGTAGCTCCCTTTTGGGCCCTGGCCCACAGAGGGCACATGGAGCATGTGTGTGAAGTGAATGTTTGCACTCAGGGCGACAGTAGCTGCGGAATTTGGGTAGCAGAAGTAGCCCCTGCACATGCTTGCCCTTAGGCCATGTCTGGACTAGGGGGCACGGAGCATAGAGTGGACACTGAGTTCCAGCAAGTTGGCAGGAAGGCTTCCAGAACAGGCACTGGCCCAGGAGAAGGCTGACTGGGAAAGTGGCCATTCCTGCTGGCTCTGTGAGCGCCTGAGGATGGGGACCCTGCCTGTCTTCTCAGCATGCAGCCGGCACAGAGCCCGGCTCCCCACGTGGGGCTGATGGTCTCTCTGCTCAGGAGCCCCTCCCCAGGGCTGGTCCAGGCATGGGAGTGTGTCTGTCTCTCTGCAGGGCCCAACCTGAGGACACGTTACTTCCTGATACAGTGAGATTTGGGATACAGCAACAAAAATTAATCCCATGTCTATATCCCAGACCCTGTTTCTGCTTCAGCAAACAGTATTTTTTTTTTTTCAGTTCTCCTCCACATTAATGTTTCATGGCTATGAGACCTGGTAGGGGAAGTAATGGTGTGGATGGGGATTTATTTTGTTTTCTGTTTCAATTTTGAAAAATTCACCCGGCACCCCTTAGGCATGAGAGCATCTATTTTTTAAAAATCAATTTCAATAAATTGTCCTCATGGCTCTTCAGGGCGGAAACATGGAGGCTTGCTCCCTGTCACTGTGGGCTCCTGGCGGGTCAGCAAGCGGGCTGCCCCTTCAGCCACAGAGGTGCAGCATCCCATGGACGCGTTCCTGGGAGAGCTGATGGCCGAATCACGTCCATGGACAGACAGCTCAGTGGTGGTGAAGAGACAGTGTTCCCTGGGGGGCCCAGTGACAATGCTGTGGCCGGGCCTGAGCCCCAGGCCTGCCTCCCTGGGGATGGTGAGCCATGCGGAAAGGCCAGGCTCAGGCAGGGTGAGCTTCGTGCTCAGAGAAGTTAAAGGCTAAAGGGCATATTGCTACTGGCCGCGGCCAGTGGCTCTCCCTCTGGGCCTGAGAATCTCAGGCCTGTTCTTGGGGCCTCATCACTTCTGTGTGTGGGCGGGGGAGGGTCTGCAGCAGCTTAACGTTGGGCAGGTCTTGGAGGTGCAGGCACCCCTGCCTGTTGCCTAATCTTTTCTTTTCTTTTTTTCTTTTTTTTTCTTTTAGTCATTGTTCGAGTACAGTTTTCTGCCTTTTATTCCCATTTCAGCCCACCTACCCATTCCTCCTCACCTGCCTCCCATTTCCACCCCCCCACCCCCCAGTTTTTGTCCATGTGTCCTTTATATTTGTTCCTGTAAACCCTTCCCATTCTCCCCTGAAATTCCCTCTTCTCTCCCCTCTGGTCACTGTCAGCCTGTCCTCTATTTCAGTGTCTTTGGTTATATTTTGCTTGTTTCTTTGTTTTGTTGTTTAGGTTCCTGTTAAAGGTGAGATCATATGGTATTTGTCTTTCACCACCTGGCTTGTTTCACTTAGCATAATGCTTTCCAGCTCCATCCAAGCTGTTGCAAAGGGTAGGAGCTCCTTTCTTTCTGCTGCATAGAATTCCATTGTGTAAATGTACCATAGTTTTTTGATCCATTCATTTACTGATGGGCACCTACGTTGCTCCCAACACTTAGCTATTGTAAATTGTGCTGCTATGAACATTGGGGTGCAAAGGTTCTTTTAGATTGGTGTTTCAGGGTTCTTACAATATAGTCCCAGCAGTGGAATTGCTGGATCAAAAGGCAGATCCATTTTTAGTTTTCTGAGGAAGTTCCATACTGTTTTCCATAGTGGTTATACCAGTCTGCAGTCCGACCAACAGTGCACTAGGGTCCCCTTTTCTCCACAACCTCTCCAACACTTGTTGTTTGTTGCTTTGTTTATGATGACCATTCTGACCAGTGTGAAGTGGTATCTCATTGTGGTTTGAATTTGCATCTCTCTGATAGCTAGAGATATTGAACACTGTTTCATGTGTCTCTGGATCCTCTGTATGTCCTCCTTGGAGAAGTGTCTGTTCAAGTCCTTTGTCCATTTTTCAATTGGGTTGCTTGTCTTCCTAGAGTGGAGTCATTCAAGTTCTTTATATATTTTGGAGATTAAACCCTTGTCTGAGGTATCATTGGCAAATATTTTTCCCATACAGTTGGTTCTCTTTTTTATTTTAATACTGTTTCTTTAGCCATGCAGAAGCTTTTTATTTTGATGAGATCCCATTTGTTTATTCTTTCCTTTATGTCCCTTGCTCTAGGAACATGTCAGTAAAAATGTTTCTGCATAAAATATCTGAGATTTTCCTACCTACATTCTCCTCTAGGACTTTAATGGTGTCATGATTTATATTTAAGTCTTTTATCCACCTTGAATTTATTTTTGTGTAAGGTGTAAGTTGGTACTCGAGTTTCATTTTTTTGCACATAGCTGTTCAGTTCTCCCAACACCATTGGTTGAAGAGACTATTTTTACTCCATTTTATGTTGCTGTCCCCTTTGTCAAATATTAATTGACCATGGAGACTTTGGTTTATTTCTGGGCTCTCTATTCTGTTCCATTGGTCCATGTGCCTGTTTTTATGCCAGTACCAGGCTGTTTTGATTACAGTGGCCTTGTAGTATAGTTTAGTGTCAGGTATTATGATCCCTCCTACTTTACTCTTCTTTCTCAAAATTGCAGCAGCTATTCGGGGTCGTTTATGGCTCCATATAAATTTTTGAAGTGTTTGTTCTATGTCTGTGAAATATGCCACTGGTGTTGCTTTATCTTTTGATAAATCAATTAACACTCAGAGGGACATTGTTCAAACAGTGTGTTCAGTTATTTTCTGAAGTAGGAAGTCGCACTAAAATTGCAGCATCTTCAAAATATCTAATCAAAACTATCAGGGCTTTCAGGGTTCTAGGCTTCGCCCGTGACTGGCAGCCCCCTGGTGGCTGGCCCGGCCCCTCAGCGCAGGTGTCCCCTCAGCAGGCCTGAGCCGAGGACGGTGGAAGCCGGCCCGGAGCAGGCCCTCCAGAGGGAGGCCCCTGCTGATGGTGTCAAGGGACCCAGCCCTCTGCCCACCCCCTTCTCATCCGCTTCCATTGGAATAGGAGGGTGAACTAGGAAAAAAGACCTTTCAAAACTTCTGTTTAGACAATGTCAACTGCTGTTAGTAAACTTACAATGAAGAGAAGATGTCAAAATTAGGTTTCTCAAGCGCAAAACAAGCATCTTTCCATAAAAAGGAAAGAAAAAAAACTTCACCATTTTGCCTTATTTTGTTCAGAACGGATTTCCTCCTCACGCAGCTGCTGATGCTGAGCCAGCGTTTGGATTTACTTTCTGGAGGCAGCCGGCATTCCTCTCGGTTCACTAGTGCTGCCCACTCCTGTGTTTGAACTACTCTCTGGCCCAAAGCATACTTTGCAGATAGACTTACAGGCACTGCTTTTGACCTTTCATTCTGGAAATACCAATGGTACCCTGGGGAGCTTTACGTTTTGCTAAGGTTCTCAGAGTACTGAGTCACAGACCTTGGTGAACCGTCTGCATGCACGTCTTTGCACAAACAGCCCACACTTGTTCTCATGCATGAATTGGCTCCCCTGGCTGTCCCACTGGAGTGATTGTCACCTCAAACTCACAGGCTGGGGCAACTGAGCTGACGTGGCCTTTGTGACTAATAGTTCCGCACAGAAGATAGGGTTCCTTAAATGTGGAAATTACCGGTTCCCTGGAGAGATCTTGACCTCTAGCATCCCAGAGAAGGCAGTGTGAGTTCTTGATGGTCTTTTGAATCCATCTCTCCTCCAGAAGAAGAGGAAGATTCCCTTTCTTTGAAACCCCTGAGTGCAGCCGTGCTCCTTACCCAGTCTGTCCTGCGCCCTCTGCCCGATTTGTCCTCCCGAGAGGCCACTTGGGTCATTTGTTTCCATCTTGGACACTCCCACTGGCTCCTGATTGCCTGTAAGTTGTGTCCAGGTGACTCACAGTCCCAGCACTCGTCCCCTCATCTCTCTTGTGACATGGCACATGCTTCCCGCTGTGGAGCCTCCACTCTAGAAGGCTCAGATTCTTGGCATCGTTTTCAGTCCTGGCTGCCGTGTCCCAGATATAAATTCGAAGGCAGATTTGGGAGTCCAGTTGCTCCTCTTGCACGTCCCCTTTGCAGTGGCCGGCTGCCTTTCGGGGACCCCTGCTGCACTTATTTGCTGTGTCTCACAGCCGAGCCCTTGGTCGGGTTTTTTCCCACTACACTGTCCCAGCAGCTCTGTGTTTTCTCCATCCTCACTCCTCCTTCCTTCAGGCCTTCCACAGTGCGGGGTGGTGACCAACACTTGCAGGCTGAGGGAGGGCATGTGAAACCACTCACACGCACTGGAAAGGTGAAAGTACTTGGCCAGCCACTCAGAAGGAACAGGAACTGCCAGGAGTTTAGCAGCAGGTGAGCTCTCATGAGCACCGCGTGGAGACTCTGCTGAGCCACAGGAGCAGGGGAAAGGGGCTGAGCAGTCTATTTGACGGCTGGTTAGACATGCAGAGGAGAGAGGAATCTAAGGGATTCTAAGTGACATGGTGTGTCTGGAAATGGTGAAGCATAATACAACAATGTTTGTGATTTCCAGAGTGAGTGTTCTGTGGCAGGCTGTTTTGAAGGCATCGGATAAATTAATCATTACACCAAGCCCAGGAGATGGCATTGTAGTAATAGTAAATGTCCAAGTTGGTGTTGAACTTTGCAGCATCGCACCGCTCCTCCCTGCAGTGCCTTTGAACAAAGTCCTTACTGCTACATGCCGCACACAGCCTGAAGCACACTCTGCCACTCATAAGTCAGGGAGGAAGCAGACGTCACGAAAGAGACACCAAGGGCGCATCTTCCGCTCACATTTCAAGGAGTTTCCCCTCCAGCGTTTTACTGTGACAACTGTCAAACATACAGCAAAGTTGAAAAGATTTTACAGTAAACAAAAACCCACCACCTAGATCCTACCTTCAACATTGCACTATATTTGCATTAGCACATCTCTCCAAGCATACATTCCTCTCTGCACCCATTAGTACATCTCTGACTTCTCAAAATAAATTGCATACTGGTATATCAGTACTCTTCCCCAAATACTTTAGCATGGATATCTTTAACTAGAGTTCTACATTTGCTTGCATTGTATACAAAGTTAAAATATAAAAAATGGTACAAATTGTAAGTGTGCCTTTGCATGAACTTTGACAAATGCATACCCCTGTGTAACCCAAACCTCCAAGCACACACAAAACATGACCACTGACCAAGAAAGGCTCATTCATTTTTCTTCCCCATTGGTCTCTGGCCCTTCATCCCCAGAGGTAGACATTGAGCTGATTTTTTTTTTCTGCCATTGATTAGTTTTGCCAGTTCTAGAATTTCATCTAAATGGAGTCATTCAGTATGTACTGATTTTAAAAGGCTTCTCTCAGCCATGTAATGTTTATGGGTTTTATCTATGTGTGGACTTTATCCTTTGGTTACTAACTTATATTGCTGAGCAAAACTCTAGCATGAACATACCACAGTTGATCCTTGTTCCTCTTGATAGACACCTGGGCTGGTTACAGTCTTGGGCTATTGTGAATAACGCTGCTAGTGAACATTCTTGTATAAGCCTTCTTGTGCATCTATACTTGGAAAAATACCTAGGAGTATTGCTAAGTCATAGTTAAGTGTGCATTTATTTTTATAATAAACTGCCAGTCCTTTTCCCCAAGTAGTTTTACCATTTGATGTTCCAAAGAACAATGTGCAAGGGGTCTCGTCACCGCACGTCCTTGCCCAACAGGTGACGGTGCCAACCTTGACAACTTCAGCCGTTCTGCTAGGAGCGTGGGTTTTAATTTGCACTTGTCTGATGATTAATGATGTGGTGCACCCTGTACTACTGTCCTTTTGTGTATCATTCTTTTCAAAGTGTCTATTCACATGCTTTGCCATTTTTAATTGGGTTGTTTTTCTTATTGAGTTGTTGAAATTCTTCATGTATCCCAGATATCAGATACACGTTTGCCCGTATTTTCTTCTACTCTGTGACTTTTCATTTTCTTCACAGTGTTTTGATGAACAGAAGTTTTTAATTTGATAAAATTTAATTTATTAATATTTTATGGTTATTGCTTTCTGTGACCTGTAAGGACACTCTGCCTGTCCCCAAGTCATGAAGCTATTTTATTTTCCTCTAAAGACTTTGTAGTTTTATCTTTTATGTTTTGGTTTGTAATTCATCTAAAATTCATTTTTGTGTAGGCTGTGAGATAGGATGAAGCTTAATATTTTTCCATGTGCATATCCACTTATTCAAGCAATATTTATTGAAAAGTCTTTCCTTTCTTCATTGGGTGGCTTTGCCCCTTTGCCAAAAACCAGACGACCGTGTGGCGCAGGCCTGTCCTGCACTGTGTCCTGCCGCACTGGTCTGTTTGCCAACCAGCATGCCCACTGCACGCGCTCTTCATTGCTTTATAGTGAGTCTCAAAGTCAGGTAATGTAAGCTCTTCGACTTTGTTCTTCTTTTTCAAAATTGACTTGGTAGTCCATGTTCTTTGCATTTCTACATAGGTTTGATAGATAGAATTAGTTTGATAGTAGTGTTCACCCCCAACACAGTCTGCTGAGTTTATGAATGGGATTACACTGAAACTATAGATTAATTTGAAGAATTAATATTTAACAATATTGATTTCCCTGTGGAAATGCAGTTACCCATTTATTGAGGTCTTCTTTGATTTCTTTCAACAGCGTTATGTAGTTTTCAGTATGGAGGTCTTTGCATATTTTCGTTAAATTTTTGTCTAAGTATTTTATGTTTTGGTGTTATGACAAGTAGAATTGATTCCAAGTTTATTTTCCAAATGTTTGCTGCTAGTTTATAAAAATATAATTGATTCTTTATAATTTTATATCCTGTGAACTTGTTTGATTTATTAATACTAGCAGTTGCTTTATAGGTTGCTTAAGATTTTATCAGACAAAAAGTTCATGTCTGTTTATGAAGGAACTTGGTTTACAACTTTTTAAAAATACTTCCATCAGGTTTTGTATGTCAGGACTATGCTAGTCTCTTAAACGAGCTTAAAAGTGTTCCCTCCTCTCCTATTTCTTGAATGAGTTTATATAATATAAAGTATTGGTGTTAGTTCTTGCTTAAATATATGATCAAATTCACCTGTGAAGGTATACTAGTCTGAATATTATTATGTGGAAAGATTTTTGATAAAATTTTTTTCCTAATTTTTTTATAAATACAGGAAAATTCCGTTATTTCTGTTTCATCTTATGTCAGTTTAGGTAAGTCATATTTTTCAGATGACTTGTCTATTTCACCTAAATTTTTTGGCCAAAAGTAGATAATAACTTTTTATTATCCATATAATATCTCTGCATTTTGTAGTAATAACTCCCTTTCATTTCTGAAAGTGATTTGTTTTCTTTTTTTTTTCTTATTTATCTACCTATGTAGGGATTTACCAGTTTTGTTAATCTTTTTGGAGAACTTACATTTAGGCTTTATTAAGTTTCTCTATTGTTTACCTGTTTAGTTTATCCATTTTGTTGATTTTGACATTATTTCCTGCATTCCTTCCATTCACTTGGTCCACTCACTAGTTACTTTTTTTTTTCTAGCTTCTGTGGTGGGACCTCAGGTCATTATTTCTTTGTAAAAGCTTCAGTGAGGAACAGCTGACACACGCTGAACTGTGCGTGTTTACAGTGCAGCATTCGATGTGCTTCGTTAGGTGCATGCACCCATGGAGCCATTGTCACGGTCAGGGTGACATCTTCATCAACACACCTTCAACAGTTTCCCTGGAGCCCAGGGTCCAAAATGGCACAGAGTAGGCAGATGTTACACTTACCTCCTCCCAGTACCAAATTGGAATTACAACTAAAATATAGAGCAATTAGCCTTAACAACCAACTGAAGACTAGCTGATTAGAAGTCTTATAACCAAGGATTTACAGGAGAAGCCACACTGAGGCTGGTAGGAAGGGCAGAGACATGAAAAAGGCTGGCTCCACTCCCATGGGGGGTGGTGAGGATCTGGGGGGATACATCAGTTGCCAAAGATCCCCCTGAGGAGCATGAGGCTCAACCCCAAGCTGGGCTCCTGAGCCCAGAGCACATCTGACTGTAAAAATCAGTGGGGATCCTCTGTGCCAGGGAGAGACAAGGTTCTGCTAGAGACACAGGCACCCTCAGAAAGGCCCAATTCACAAGATCTCATTCACAGCCACTCATCCTGGGCTCTCATGGAGGGTGGAGTGGACTAGAGACATGTGAAGAGAGACTGTGGTTTGTGGTTCCAGGGGGAAAGCTGAAGGGACATCTTCCAGGATCCCTGTGGAGTCCTTCTCCCACACCACAGATGGCATCTTTCTTGGGTGGAGCACACCTCTCCATACAGCATTAGCCTAGGGGAATTAAATAGCCCCATCCTCCGGACTCCCATTGCCCCACCCTGCAGAGCTTGTGCCCTGCTGAGGAGTCATCTGCCTGGATTGGGGTGTAGAGAGAGGTCCAGGCAGACTTGGGATATCATTGACTGCATTGTGTGGGTGTAGGCCAGGGGCCACTCCCCCTACCTTATTATAAGCCTGATTAGAACTTTTCCCTCACAGGAGATTCACTAGCCTCAAGCTCTCAACTCCAAGAAGCCCCACCCTGCTGAGATTAGCCTTCTGGCATAATCGTGGACAGACTGAGTTGTGTGGCTCTGGGATAGGGGCCATTTTACCCTTGCATGCCTGAACGGTGCAGAGACCTCCCTTCACTTGGCCAAATCTTGGTCTGTTTGGGCCTGATAAACTCTGGGGTCCTCACCCTGACGACTACCTGAGGCCCCACTGCAAAGGTGTGTAGGCACACAGTGGGTGGCACCTACACTTGGTATACCCTGGGACATTTGCCGAGTCGCCTCAGACCCAGCACTGGCACCAAGTTTGAGCATGTACCTGTCTGGTGAACACCACTCACCCTAACTGTTAACTCACTGACTCATACAACTCAAGAGCCAGAGGCTCTTTCAGTTACTGAGCATAACAGGCAGCTGGCAGATGGGAGCAAGCAAAGGTGGATCTCAGGGTGCCTTGGGACTTTTGCTGATGAGCTCCTGGGCTTGGTATTGCTAAAAATCAGCCTTGGTACACAATGTGGCCCTTCTTGTGCACACTGAGGCACAGCGTAGGTAGCCACAAACTATGGATAACTTCATAGCTCCAAATAGGTTGTGCAGCCAGTTACAGGCAGCGTCTGACATTGGTCTGTGTCAGAGTCCCTCCCAAGAGGTTCTAGAACCAAAATACCAGTTGTCAGCTTCAGGCAACATCAGAGCAGGATCCAAATAGCTTCACAAGTGGCGTACCCAGATGGGTTTCAGCAGACACCAGACACCATTGAGGTAAATTCCCTTTCATGTGGTCAGCACCTTGACAGAAGCTCATACACGGTGATCACAGTTGATTATACCATCAGTCAACCTGAGGGTTGCCCCCACTCATGAATGAGCCAGTAGCAATCAAGACTCGTTACAACAGGAGGGCCCACATAAACCACCCAAGGGACATTTCTGGAGCACCCAGCTCAAGTGATTAAGGAGATTGTGCCACTGGGTCCCACAAGACACCTAATATATAAGGCCACCCTACCAAAACTGGGAGTCATAGCAGATCTACCTAATACATACAAACAAACGCAAAGAGGCACCCAAAATGGGGGGACAAAGAAACATGTCCTCAATGAAGAACAGGAGAAATCTCTAGAAAAAGAGCTAAATGAAATGGAGGCAAGCCAATTTATCAGATATGGAGTTTTAAAAAATGGTTATAAGGATGCTCAAGGAACTTGGTGAGGACTACAACAAGAAACAGGACATAGAAACCATAAAAAAGAGCCAGTAAGAAAGGTAGAGTACAATATCTGAAATGAAGAACACACTGCAGCCTGGCTGGTGTGGCTCAGGGGGTTGAGTGCCAGCCAGCGAACCCAAGGTTGCTGGTTCAGTCCATGGTCAGGGCACATGCCTGGATGTGGGACAGGCCCTCAGTTGGGGCCATGTGGAAGGCAACCAGTTTCTCTTGCATGTCAAAGTTTCTCTTTTCCTTTTCCCTTAAATCTAAGAAAGAAAACAAAAGAGAAAGAAAGAAAGAGAAAGAATATACTGGAGGAATACAATGTCCCCAGCCAGGGACCTGGCCCACAACCCAGGCATGTGCCCTGGGAATTGAACCAGTGACCTTTCAGTTTACAGGCTGGCATTCAGTCCACTGAGCCACACCAGCCAGGGCTATAAAGTATCTCTTGATGGTCATAAAGGGAGAGTTGATAGTGGTACAGTCATAGTCGGGGATTTTAACACCCCATTGATATCAATAATTGGATCTTCCAGACAGAAAATCAACAAGAAACAGTTACTTTAAGTGACACATTAGATCACATGAATTTAATTGATGTCTTCACCACATTTCATCCTCAAGCAGCAGAACATACATTCTTCTCAGGTGTACATGGAACATTTTCTACAAAGACCACATGTTAGGACACAAAACAAATCTCAATACATTTAAGAAGACTGATCATCCCAATCTTCTTCTCTGACCATAATATTATGAAACTAGAAATCAATCACAAGAAAAAAACTGAAAAACACAAAAAGACATGGAGGCTAAATAACATATTATTAAACCATGAATGAGTCAACAATGAAATTAAGGAAGAAATCAAAAGACACCTTGAAACAAATGAAAATGAGGACAAAACAACTCCAAATCTATGGGAAACAATGAAAGCAGTTTTAAGAGGGAAATTCATAGCATTATAGGCCTACCTCAAAAAACAAGAAAAATCTCAAGTAAAAATCTAATTTTACACTTAAAGGTACTAGAAAAAAACACAATAAAGCCCAAAGTTAGTAGAAGAAAGGAAATAATAAAGATTAGAGCAGAAATAAATGAAATAGAATATGAAAAAAATACAAAAGATCAATGAAACCATGAGCTGGTTTTTTGAAAAAATAAGTAAGATCGACAAACCTTTAACCAGACTTATCAGGAAAAAAAGAAAGAGGACCCAAATAAGTAAAAAATGAAAGAGGAGATTTAACAACTAGTACCACAGAAATACAAAAAATTGTAAGAAAGTATTATGAGCAAACTATATGCTATCAAATTAGACAATCTGGGCAAAATGAATAAATCCTCAGAAACATACAACCTTCCAAAACTGAATCAGGAAGAATCATAAAATCTGAATAGACCAATTACAACTAATGAAATGGAAGCAGAAAACTCCGAACAAACAAAAGTCCTAGAAGAGATGGCGTCACAGATGAATTTTACCAAATATTAAAAGAATAACTAAAACCTATCATTCTGAAAGTATTCCAAAAAATTCCAGAAGGAAGACTCCCAAGCTCACTTTATGAGGCCAGCATTATCCTAATTCCAAAAACAGAGAAACACATTACAAAGAAAGAAATTATAGGCCAATATCCCTGATGAACACAGATGCTAACATCCTCAGAAAAATATTAGCTCACCAGACCTAGCAATACACTGAAAAGATCAAACACCATGAGCAAAAGAGATTTATTCCAGGGATACAAGGTTGGTACAATATTTGCAAGCCAAGAAATGTGGTACACCACACAAATAAAATGAAGAATAAAAAAAATCACATGATCATATCAATAGATGCAGAAAAAGCATTTGATAAAATCCAGCATCCATTTATGATTAAAAGAAAAAACAACTTCCAGCTAATTGGGAATAGAGAGAACACACCTCAGTGTAATGAAGGCCATATCTGACAAACCCACAGCCAATGCCATACTCAGCAGGGAATCGACTTTGTGTGGTAAACACACAATACATACACAGATGATGTGTTATAAACTTTCATTAACCAATGTCACGCCAGTAAATTCAATTTAGAAGGAGTTTCCTTAGGCCCCTTTGTATTTCTTTCCTCCTGTCTTCCTTGACCCTCCTCTATCTCCAAGCAACCACTGGTCACTGTAGTATAGTTTTTATGTAAATAGAATTTTAAGTATATGAAATTGTAGTTTATATATTCTTTTGAGTGACTTCTTTACTGAGCATAATGATTCTAAGGTTCACCCAAGCTCTTACATTATTAATAATACCTTTCTTTTTTACTGTAGCAGCTTTATTGAGTTGTAAATGTACCATACAGTTCACCCATTTAAAGTATACAATTCAGTAGGTTTTAGTGACTTATTTCTTTTTTTTGCTCAGCAGTATTCTGTTGTATAACTATACCACAATTTATTTATGACATCCAAATATTTTTTTATGATTTTTTTAATTGCTGAATAGTATTCCATTTACTTTCCAGGAGAGGGGACGGAGGGGAGAGAGAGAGGGAGAGAAACATCGATCAGTTGCCTCTTGCACACCCCCAACCAGGGACCTGGCCTGCAACCCAGGCATGTGCCCTGGCTAGAGACTGAACTGGCGACTTTTGGGCTTGCAGGACGACGCTCAACCCACTGAGCCACACCAGTCAGGGCCATGGCATCCAAATGTAATGGACATTGGGCTTGTTCCCACATTTAGCTATTACAGCTACAGTTGCTTGGAACGCTCATGTAAAAGTCCTTTAATGGACATATACTTTCACTTCTCTTGGGTAAATACCTGCATCATTTAGTAAGTATGTTAACTTTTAAAGAAATTCCCACACTGTTTTACAGTTTCTTTTAACCACTTCACCTTCCCACTAGTAATATAAGAGTTTGACATGTACACATCTTTACCATCACCTGGCATGGCCAGTTTTTAAATTTTAGACACTCTCCTAATTATACAGTAGTATTTCTTTGTGGCCTTTTTTTTCTAAGATTTTATTTATTTATTTTTAGAGATGGAAGGGAGGGAGAAAGAGAGAGAGAGAGAAACATCAATGTGTGGTTGCTGGGGGCCGTGGCCTGCAACCCAGGCATGTGCCCTAACTGGGAATCGAATCTGCAATGCTTTGGTTTGCAGCCCATGCTCAATCCACTGAGCTACGCCAGCCAGGGCCTCTTTGTGGTCTTAATTTTTATTTTTTCAATGTCTAACATCTTTTCACATACTTACTTGCTATATGTGTATCTTCTTTGGTGAACCGTATGTTCAAATAGTTCACTCAGTTTTAAATTGGTTTGTATACTTCCTTAATGTTGAATTTTGACAGTTCCTTATATATTTTGGAGAAAAGTCTTTTATCAGATATGTGCAAATATTTTCTCCCAGTCTGTGGAGAAATTTTTCTAAGAAGTCTTTGGTAATCCAAGATCACAAAAATTTGCTCTTATGTTGCCTTTTAGATGATATACAGTGTTATCTCTTATATTTGGGCCCATCATTCATTCTGAGTTAGTTTGTGTGTATGGAGTGAGGTGTGGACTAAAGTATTTTTTTTTTTGAAGGGAGGAGGATTTAGTTAGCCAGTTGTTCCAGCTTCTAATGAGAAGACTATCTTTCCTCCGCTAAATTGGCTTTGCACCTTTGTCAAAAATCAATTGGCCATATACATGTGGTTCTCTTGATGGTCTCAGTATTCTGTTTCTTTGATCTACTTATGTATTGCAATGCTGTTATAATTACTATAGCTTTATAAGTCTTGAAATTAGGTGCTGTAAATCCTCAAACTTTGTTCTTTTTTAAAAGTTGTTTTGGCTACTTTAGTTCTTTATTTTTTCTATGAATTTTAGAATCAACTTGCCCATTTTTCTGTTATTGGTTTCTAATTTAACCCCATGTGGTCAGAGAACATACCTTATGTTACTTGAATTGATTTAAATTTATTGAGACTTATTTTATGGCCAGATTAAGGGCTTAGTCAACATTTTAAGTTCATTTGAAAAGAATGTATATGTATTTTGTTGTTGTTGGGGAGTATTCTATAAATGCCAGTTAAGTCATGAAGGCTGATCACGATCTTCATATTGTCTGTGTATTTACAACTTTTTTCTAGTGTTTTAAGTGCTGGCAGAGCAGTGCTAGGACCCTCAGTTGTGATCTTAGACTTGTCTGTTTCTCCCTTTCACTCTATCAATTTTTGTTTCATGTGTTTTGAAGCTCTGCTGTTAAGTAATATACATGTATGATTATTATGATGAATTGACCTTTTTATCATTATGAAAAGCTCTCTTTGTATCTGGTGACACTCTTTGTTATAATCTATTTTATTTAATATTAATACAGCTACTCTAGCCTTCTTATGTTCATTCATTGCATGATGTATGTTTTCCTGTCCTTTTATTTTCAATCCATATATCTATTTAAGGTACATTTCATATAGACAGCACATAGGTGGGTTTTGATTTATTTTCCCAGTTCTGACAATCACTGTGCCTTAACTTGAATGTCTGGAGTCCACATTCAGGAGCCCTACTCATGCCTCTCAGTCTCCTCTGAGAAGCCTAGTCCTCCAGCCCAGACTGACCCCTTCCCGCTGAAGCCAGGGCATTTGAGGGGCTGCCGATGGCACATCACCTATGACTGTGTTTCGCAGGCTTCAGTCACTCCGGGGCTTTGATGGTTTCCATGTTCAGGCACCACCTGACCTATTCATATTTAATACTTTTCTTCAGAAGTAGTCACTTTGAAAACTTTGTATCACCATAGTAATCACCACCGTAAAATGGAATACCACAATCACTAGCCATAAAGGAAGGAAACAATAATATAGATATAACAGAAAAAAAAACACAATTTTATTAAATTCTAGATGGCCACTGCTGTTGGCTGAAAGCTCTGAGACTGAGCCCCCTCTTCTTGGAAAGAGAGGGGTGTTAAAGACACACCAATGCCAGCCTGAGGGTTTCTATTTGATGTACTCAGTAGGCTTGGAAAGACCCTGAGGTGCAAGTGACTTGAATACCTGATTCAAGGTTATTTAGACGTGATGGGGTTCCTTCAGGGTGGTATGGCATAGACTGATTCAAGGTTAGTGTCAAGTTTTGGAATACCCTGAGCTTACCTGTTAACCCCTGGGCACCACCTTCCCCCATTCAGAAACACTGTGTTTGGCACTTTTGAACCAGCTTCCCAAGAGAGCATCCCTTTGGTTCTCTGCCACTTCCCCGTGCCTAGAACATTGCTTCACACATAGTGTGCTCTCACCAAACACTGCATGAACACGTTCGTTGTGACAGTACTTGTCTTTTGTCCCCTAGTAGACAGTAGATCCCTTCAAAGCAGGGACTAGCTCCTAACCATCTTTATCTCACAGGCCCAATAAATATTTTCTGAGTTGAATTAGAAGATGCGGGATCATTTAGAATGCCCTTTTTCTCTGGGAGGTGGGGGGATGCTAGTTCACAAAATGTAAACAGATTCTAATGAACTGCATTTTCAGAACCCTGGGGCACACAGTGATTAAGCTGTTTTACTCCCCTGTCTTCTCATCATTGCTTATTTTTCTTCTGTGCTTTCTCTGCCTCTGCATATGTTTTGAGAGGGCCCGATTTATTCAGGGAAAGTCCTGCTGATTGTTTCTGTCCTCTGCTAATCGCTGTGCAGATGAAGCCCTGGTGCCACTAAGTAGTTCAGTGACTCTGTTGAGTGCCAGGGTAACAGGAGAACATTAAGTCTTTGCAGTTCCCTCGTTCTCACCGTGAAGTCTGGCAGGCTCGTGCAGTTCCGTGGGCCAGTGTTTGGCCACGAGAAGTCTTGGCAAGAACAAGAAACTTGAAGCAAGATGGAATTTTGTTCTGAAGCTGTTTACATTCAATATGTTTCTCTTTGTCACAGAGCAGTGAGGGGACACAAGCAAAAGGAATGCCAGCATAGAAGTGAGAAACACAAATGTGTTGCTTACATGTGAAGCCCTCAAAGGGGTCACACTGAATTGAGATGTGTGCCCCAAAGATTTCTGAAAACTAAAATCAGTCCCGATATAACAAGCAGCCCAAACATCACTGAATCCGGGTTCTTAACAAACAGGAACATCTGTGAAAGAGAAAACAAAGGGGACCAGCATGATTTGGGCACCCACAGTGGGCCAGGCCAGTGGTTCTCAAAGGCAGACCATGGGATCGGCAGCCCCAGGCTTACTGGAAACTGGTTAGAAACACAACCCTCAGCCGTGACCCAGACCTACGGAAACTGAACTGACGGGGGCAGTGTCCCACAGTGTGGGCTCACAGATCTCCAGGTGATTTCAGTAGAAAGCCCAGGTTGGAAGCCACTGGATTAGGCGTGTTGCATACATTGTTCTAGTTGATCCTCTTGGATCCAAAAAAGTAGGTGTTGGTCCCCATTGACCCAAAAGGTAACTGAGACTCCGTGAAGCTCGTAAGTTCCCCAGGTTTACACAACTAGAAATGGAGATAGCAAAAGATGTTTTGGCCATGTATGATTTCCCACTTGAATCAGTGTTTCTCTAACTGTAAGACATAATCAAATTACCTGGAGATTAAACGTTAAGATTCTGATTTAGTGAGTCTGGAGTGAGCCTAAGAGTCAGTGGTTTTGACTAGCAGGGGCTGCCGGTGCTGCTGGTGGGCAGAGCACTCTGGGTAGCGAGGCCTCACCTACCGCAGCGTGGATGCCGGGCCTGTGGCCTCCCTGGGAACTGAGAGAGCTCCAACTCCTAGGTACCCCCAGACCTAGTGGGTCAGAAACCCTGAGGGGAAGGGCCCGGCCGCCCGTTTTAACAGGCCCTTCAGGTGATTCTGATTCATGCTGAAGCCCAAGAACCACTCTCATATTTCCATGTTAGAAAACTCAGTATTTGCCAGGTGTGAAGCCAAGTGGTGCTTACACTGTGGGTATTTGAAAGTCACTAAAAGAGAAACTGGACAAAGAAAACAAGCGAACATTTAAGCCTGAATGGTAGTTAGCAGTGTTTTCCCACGAGGACAGGGTACAGAAATGGCTGTCACTGGGCCACATATGAGAGCACGGCTCTGCAAGGGCTCTTACGGGCACGGGTCAAGGGAGGCCAGCGGGCACCAGCTCTGAGGTGGGGGGCGTTTTGACCAAGGGACACTGTGGCATGCGAACGTGCTAGCCCTGGCCTTGCACAGAAGGGGGATGCTGAAGTTTTCCCAAGAAAATGTTTAACACTTGAAACCTATATAATTTCATTAACCAATGTCGCCCCAATAATTTCCATTAAAATTTTAAAAAGAATAACAGTGGAAGAGACATGGCTACAATTCTGGCATACAGCAAAGTATATTTTAAAAATTAGGATTTTTCTTTTTAATCTTATGTGATCCCCAAAATCCATATGGCTATTTTCATTTATATTAACCAATGCACATTGCTTTGATATAAGCAACCTTCTATATTGTCATGAAGACAAAGGGCAGAGACGATGGTGTGTAATGGAGGTGAAGCGACCTGACTCCGCGTCAGGATCAGCTGGGCTCCCTCTGTCCTGGTGCTAACCCAGAGTCCATTCATGGAAACAAGGGCACCAGTGTGTCTGTGGCCCTAGGGGCCACGTAAAGGAGATCACTGAGGACAGGGACCCAGAACCTCGTATGAGGTGTTTTGTTCCCGTGTTTGGGAAGCACGAGTGTTTGTTTCCTGTTTGGGTGGGAATTTAGAGAAGGGTATCTTCAGGTGGCTTTTGGTAATAGAGCAGACAGAAAAGATCTTTGATTCATGCATCAGATACTTTTGCCGTCTGAGGAAATATTCATCAAAGTGTTTTCAGTGAAGAAAGATGATCAAAGAAATTCTGCATCATGCCACTCACACTGTCATTTCCATTGCATACAAACGAAGAGAGGGTCTCAGAGGACTCCGTTTCCATGGTTATCTCTCCCATCCAGCGTTCAAACACCACTGCATCCCTAAAGTCGTGGCACATGCAGGAAAGCATTCAGTTTTGTCGTGAAGTTCTTGCTCAAGGATGTTCAAGCTTAAGAAAAAAGATTGCTTAATGAATCCATTTTGTAAGCTGCACTGATTATTTAAGAGAATAGTAGTTTTTAAAAATATATTTTTGTTAGATTTTTAAAATTTATTTTTAGAGAGGGGGAAAGGGAGGAAGAAGAGAGGAAGAGAAACATCGATGTGCGGTTGCCTTTTACACGCTCTAAACTGGGTGTGGGGGGGACCTGGCCTGCAACCCAGGCCTGTACCCTGACTGGGAATAGAACCAGCGACTCTTTGGTTCATAGGCCAGTACTCAATCCACTGAGCCATACCAGCCAGGGCTACTTTTCTTCATCTTAGTCAAATTTTTATCCGTTTTCATAATATTGGGGGTGGGCGGGACAGGGCTGGGGAAGGGAGACACATAAACAACCAAACAACATAAAGCCTGAGTTTGAAACTTTTATTAGAATCTTCTTCCATCACAGCTAGCACTCTCGTATATAATCAAGAAATAGTTCAAAGTCACTTCTCATTTCATTACAAATGTGTATATGAATATGAACAACGTTTTTGTGTTTTAAACAATACCTACTATTTTTACTGCTCTGTTGAACACAGTGAGAACTATAGCGAAGGGTCTCTCAGGGGCGCAGGCCCTCACTGCCGGCCGTCACACCGCCTCGTCTGCCGGCCGCGGGTTTGGCACTGTCAGAGCACGTGGACGTATTTTTTTAGTCAATACTGTGTTTGCTTTTTAAAAAAACACATTTCATGGAAAATTCTCTTATTGGTATGCTGCCATGAAACATTTTGTAAGTTAATATCTTTAGGGACATCAATACTAAGTGTGTTTGTCAATAGAGACCAATACAATGGCCAGATCATTAATAACAGCACATTCACCACAAGCTATAAGGTAAAGAAGCCGATTAATCTCAGTCTCTTATACACTCACATTAAGAGCTTTTGTGTGCCAGGTACTGTTAGCTCTCAGTACACAAAGGTAACTAAATGAGACACAATTCCTGCTTAAATAGAACCTACAGTTTGGAAGGAGAACAGACAAACAGTACGAAGTTGTGAATAGTAAGAAAGGCAATAAAGGAAAAGCTCATTGAGAACCTGTGACAGAGAGATTGGCCTCACGAGGGACTGCAGTGAGGAGGAGCTGGGAAGGCTTCCCTGTGGAAATCACCTCTCAGCTAAGATCTGAAGAACAAATAGGCCAAGGGAAGAGGATGGGTTGGGAGCCTTCCTGGGTAAAGGAGTCACATGGGCAAAGGCCCTGAGGTAGGGAAATCAGGAGGCGGCCAGTGTGGCCGGCAGGCAGAGAGCCCAGGGTCAGCGGCACAGCTGGAGAGCCGGCCATAGAAGGGAGCTGTTACAGGATGTGAGGGTGGACTTGGACAGACGTGGGGATGAGAGAAAAGCAAGCATCAAGCCTGTCTCCCAGGTTCCCACAGCGGGATATCTGGTGATTTGAATTGCAACTGGTACCTCTTATGACTTTGCCATTTGGTTATGACAAAAGCAGACTCAGACATTCCTGCCAACTGCTATTCACATGCCCAGGCTGGTTCTGAGATGCATGTGAGAGGAGTATCCAGTACTTATTTACCTGCTTGCTTATTATTGTAGTGGTCCTGGCCTTGGCTCGTTTTAATCGCTAAAAGTCTCAGGAGTTTTCATTTTAAAAAGTTGATTTTAACATACATTAAGAAGGATATTTTCATAGAGTTATTTTTTTTTGGGGGGGGGAGGTTTCTCCCATTGGCGAGGTCAAGGTTTAGGTTCATAATTTATAAAATTAATCAACAAAATTATTAAAAATCAATGTATTAACTGGTTATGTAGGCAAATCTTATACTTCTAAGACTGTTGGCTGCTGTCTGCAGTTGTGGTTCAAGGAGGGTCATCGTCCTCATGCCCAGGCCTGGGGCCCGTGTCCATGGCGAGTCGCTCACCTCACTCAGCTCCGGCTGCTCTCGGTTTCTTCCGCTCGGTTAGTTTCCAGACTTTGAGATCATATTTCAGACTTCCAATTTTTTTAATAAGTTTTTTTTTTAAGATTTTATTTATTTATTTTTAGAGAGGGAAGGGAGGGAGATAGGAAGGGAGAGAGAGAAACATCAATGTGCGGTTGCTGGGGGTCATGGCCTGCAACCCAGGCATGTACCCTGACTGGGAATTGAACCTGCAACACTTTGGTTTGCAGCCCATGCTCAATCCACTGAGCTATGCCAGCCAGAGCTAGACTTCCAATTCTTAAGCATCAATTTATAGTCTATGTTAATGGAGTATATATTTAGAATATATAGAGAATGTATATTTATATTTATATGTTGACCATGTAATTTTCCCAATGTTTTTAATAAAAATTTTCACATATATAGAAGTTAGAAGTGTAGGTAAATATGTATGCACCTACTACCTAGGTTCTATAAGTAATATTTTACTCTATCATGTCTGTCTGTCTATCCCTCAGTTCACCCATCAGTCCATCTTGTTCTTTGGTACATTTCAAACTAAGTCACAAACATCAGGACATTTTATTCTATGGTACTTTAATATGTGTACAATTGACTAGAGTTTAATTTTTTTGTTGCTTTTTTCCTTTTTTGGATAAAAGTTATGTACGGTAAAATGCACAAATCTTAAGTATAGCATTCCTTGAGTTTTGACAAATGCATATACCCTGAAACTCAGACTGCTTGAAGATACCAAGCCTCAGCATCCCCAAAGTTCCCAGTCCTCCCTGTCTCCACTCCTATCTCCACCACCACAACACACAGGTAACGCCGTTCTGAGTTATTTAACCACATGTCAGTGTTGTCTGTTCGGAGCTGCATAGTGTCTACTCTTTTGTGTTTGGCTTCACTCATCATAATTTTTTTTTGGGGGGGGTTCAATTTTATTTTGGTTTCAAGTGTACACATACTTTACAAAGGGTTCTCAATATTTCCAGTACCCAGCGGACACCATACGTAGTTATCGCAGTATCAGTGACTCTCTTCCCTATGCTTCCCACATCCCGTGACTGTTCTGTAACTGCCCACCTGTACTTCTCACTCCCTTCGCCATCTCTTTTGCCCAGTGCCCCAGCCCCCCTTCCCCACTGGCAGCCAGCTGCTCGCTCTGTGTTTGTGAGTCTGTTACAGTTTTGCTTGTTCATTATTTTATTCATCATCATGTTTTGAGAGCCATCCCTGTTGTAGTTGTCAGTAGTTTTTCTTTTTTTATTGATGAGCAGTATCCCACTGCATCAGTCTACTCACGTATTTCTCTTGTTGACGGACATCTGGGCTGTACGGTTTGGGGCTCTTGTGAACGTTCGTTAGACCAGTGTTTAGTGAACACGCACATCTGTTCGTCTTGGGCAAAGGCTCAGAAGAGGGACTGAATGCTGAGGGTTGGGTCATAGGCCAGGTCTGTGTTCCATTTTATAGGAAACCACAAGACCCCTTTTCATAACGGTTGTACAATTTCATACTCGCTTCAGTTGTTCCACACCTTTGACAAGATTTCTCCTCAGTTTCAGACATTCTAGTGGATGTGTAGAGAAAGTATACATTTTCCATGATTATTCTCTACGAGGGAAACAACCAAATGACCCTGAAGTCACACACACACACACACACACACACACACACACACAGAGTTTGTAGTGCTTTTTGGAGCCAAGCCTGATCAAGCACACAAAGCGTGCAGCACAAGGACAGCAACGTTTGTGGGAAGCAATAGTATTGTAAGTAATTGAAGGCTTAAAGCTATGAATTTGCTTTCCAAAAACAAGCTGTTAGCTTCCAAGGACTTGCTTTGAGCTCCAGTGAGAGCATCCCAGCCCAAGGGTGCCAGTGTTCACATCGCGGAAACTCGGTGCTCTGCTTGTGGTCCCCCTGGGACACATAGTGTATAACTTACTATACACGGCCATGGCCTGCACTTTAAGCTTTTTTCACAAAAGGAAAAGCAACAAAACCACTGCACTCCAGAGAGACTAGTTGGCATGGGAACACTGAATTCCAATTTTTTTGTTTTGCTTTAGAATGCATGTCACAAAACCTATTGATAGCAGAGATTCATACCTTCCCCAAAACTTGAAAGAAAATCATGTTTCAAACAGGTGCCCTGCACTGACCAGGGGATATTGTCCTCACATCCCCGTATAATGAGCCTTGGCCTGGGACTTCCCTTCTGGGCCTCACTGTAGAGAGTAGTGTGGCAAACAGGAACCGGTTTTGGAGCTAGAGGAAGCCTGGTTTGGAATTGTGCTCTGCTGTACACTAGCTGTGTGGCTTAGGCAAGTCCCTTAACCTCTCAAAACCTGTTTCCCTCTCTGTCAGAGGAAGGATCACCCTTCCTCCCTTGGGAGGGTGTTGGAATGACTAGGTTGCACATCTAGAGCTGCTAGCACAGGGCACTCATCCGAGAGATGGCTGCTGTTGTCACAGGGAGAGCTGGTCCCTTTCTCCTCCTGCCCCCACAGTCTTCAGACCCATGAGCCTCCCCTAGGCTGCCCACTTGAGAAGGCCCAACTACACAGCCCCTCATTTCCTACGTATGTCCCTAGTGAGCTTGAAAGAGAATTATGAGAAAATAATATTAGTGGAATTGTTAACACTGAATGGCACCAGATGTTAGACCTCGGTCCTTGACTTTTGGCTAAGAAAGAATTCAGATTCAAGACTCAAATATAAGCAACAGTTTGTTCAGAAAGTTATAGAGGTAGTAGAAGTGAGCCAGCTGGGCTGCATGGGCTCAGGAAACAAGTTACAGAAGCAAAATAAGGACCCTTGAGCTTAGGAAAAAGAAAGCAAAGGTATGAGCCTTGAGGGAAGTAAGGGGGAAGGAAAGAGCAAGGAGAGAGAGAGAGAGAGAGAGAGAGAATATGCTGGGCCCTTCGTCTTAAGGTATTTTATCTGTTTCCTAAAGGCAGGGATTTTAGGGGATGTTTCAGGAGAGGATCTCAAAGGAATATTCCTCAGCTTTCCAGGTGTGTCCTTTCAGGGTTATGTCTCCACTGACTGGTCGGTGCCAGGGCAGGGGGTCCTACTGTCAGCTGTGGCATCTCTCTGTGTGATTTTGCTGCTTTCTGGGCCTGGAGCTGCAACACAACTGAGGCCTGGATGTTGTCTCTAGTTTGACCAAACCTCTGTCTCTGTGGTCAACAGACCTGAGGCTTTGTTCCCAAGATGATCTGATGCGAGTCAGAACCTTTGTTCTGTCCTGAATGCTTAAGGGAGTGGGCATGCAAGGGAGTCAAATGAGGCTGTTCTCCAGCCTCCTTGTCTCTCCTCTAAGGGGTCTACCACATGACTAGTGACACGCCAGGGGAGGAAAGGTCAGGGGAGGGCCCAAACCACATGACAGCGATATGCTAAGGGATAAAAGGTCACCCTGGGGGCGAGGCCCCATCCTACAATACTTGTGTCCCCAGTTCTGCCTGCTGCTAGGCACCCAGGGCTTTCCACCCTCGTGACCTCCTGTCCCTGGCCTGTCGTTCCGAGTCTGCTCGTGTCTGTCTAACTGCCTGCTATGTCAGACCCCGCACACCAAGAATCATATATCAGAATCATTCATACCAAGTTATAAATGGCTGGTGGATTTAGACCTCAAAGGAAAAAAAAGTAATTCTAAAGTCATTTTTTCATCCAAGTGAATCTTTAGCTGTACAAGGCGTTCAGAAGAGGCACACAGATAGCCCGAGTCGGGAAGCTCGGTAACCACCCAGCGCTGTGGGGTGTGAGGGGCAGGCACTCAGGGGCTGCTCTTGCCAAGGAGATCATGAAGTGAGTTGCGGAACAGTGTCCGAGCAGTGTCCTCTGCGGGTAGCAGAGGCCAAGACAGCCTGCACACCTCTGCTAGTGAAAAGCAGGCGATGGTCATTTCGGTTGGTTGGTCAAATATTTCTAGTCCCTGTGCTGTCTGTAGGAGACAGTCTGTCAGAGGAAAGTGAGCCAATTTGGGGGTGGCAGGGTTGAAGTGGGTGCTGTGTGTTCAGCTCAGAAAATGCAAAATGTGGCATTCTCAGTGGAGAAAGACCAGAGCCTCCTCAGTGGATGGACTGGTACCTCTCCTCTCCCTCCACCCTGTTCCCTCTACTCGCCTCCCCAGCCTTCCTGAGATGGGGACAGGGAGTCAGAGTTCATTTTCATCCCAAAGACAGGGTTTGGCTGTGCATCTACTGGACCTTGGGCTTCCTCTGGCTCCCTCTGGACAGCACACAAGCCCAAGTTGACCTTCCAGGAGCTCCACGGTTCAATCATGGGCCCGTGGGAGCCCATGAACTACGTGGAAAGGTTTCTTTGTGTGGATCTGGGGAGCCATGGGGCTCTGTTCCTAAAGGAGAGATGCACCATGATTCAGAGAGTAAAGCTACACATTTAAAGATCACTTGCTTTTGTACTAAAGCTGATAGAGGAACAATTTGCAAGGCAAAAGTTGTAGTCATTTGATGTGGATGAAGAAGTCACACTGCACTCAGTAGCCTTGTAGCAAATGGTCTTTATCTACAAAGGAAAAACAGAGCAGTTGTTCACAGAAGAAATAAAAAGATCCCATAATTATGGGATAAATGAGTCACAGCCCTTAGTCAAATTAAGACCAAGATCTCACACAGGCTGGCCATGTAATTGTTTTGGTAATTACGTGGACTGGGCTGTGCAGAATAATTCATAGAAAACCCCTCTCTTAACACTTCAATTTTACAGGATTATGTGTCAGTGGTTCAGTCAAGCTGGAACGCTTGACCTGTATCTGATACGTAGGGGATTTCTGGCTCCACGGTTGTGTTGCTAAACCATCCTGGTCGTCCTTCGTGGCTGGTCCTACACACCCCCCTGTCTTGTTCTTCGAGTTAACGTGTCCCATTCACTGGGTGGCTGCGGGTGTTTGATGGGCTGAGCTGCTAGAAGTAGATGGATTTCGCAGGAGGGCAGCACGATCATAGCGTGACAGAGCTGCATGTGCCCCAGGGGCAGAGTCTCAGTCCGTCGTAAACACAAGAAATGCAGAACTTCAAAGAAAGCAAATTTATCATTCCCAGTGTTAATTACTTCATGTGTTGAGCATTAGCACAAAGTCACCAGCACAAAAAATTTTGAGAATGAGAAAGAACTAGGTGCTAAATTGCATCTCAAGTTCGGATCTTGTGAAGAAACGTGTAAATTGGCCTGGTCAGTAACAGAGTGTTTGAAGAGCTTTGTGGGAAAACCTTCTAGAAAAGCTAGGCTTAAATTTGTATTACTTTTATATTACAGATATATTTTATAATATGTAATGAAATATAAACAGGTTATATGTTAGCCTTATAAAAATCTTAAACTTTTGTTAGAGCTTTTTTTGTCTTTATGCATTTCTGCAGACTGTCAAAATGAGAACAGCTGACTGAGAATTTAGATGTCCTGCTTAGAAAATGTGTTCTCTGAGCATCTCCTGCTCTCGGGCCCCGCCCTTCTGTAAGGGTGTGGGCTTACCAGAACATTTGTAATAGTGTCAGTTGGTGCACATCTTTCACCTGTTCACATCACCTGTGCAACTTCTCACTCTCTCGAAGTCTTCAGAGCTTTTTAATGAAATTGTTTGGCTGCAAATGTAGCTCATACTATATTTTAAATCTCTTTCTCTTGTTTTACCAAACTTTCAAACAACTTTAGATTCACAAGATTCATCGTGATTCAGGAGACAATTCTCAGACAGGTGAGAACACTTTGGTTTCACTCTCATACACCCTGGTGGCATCTGTGGGTCCATGTCTCTGAGATTCTCCGAGGAAGTCTGGATTGTACACTACCACCCCAGAACTGGGACTGCTGAAATCCGAGGGCTGGTATCAGAAGGTCGGAAAGCCAGAATAAAGGCAGAATCCCTTCACATTTTTTGAATATTCCTACATGGCAGCCTTTTCTGCCTAATGCCACCCCTTCCTGGTTTTCTTTTGCTGGCTAGGGACCATGTAGCCAGAAAACCCTAAGACGGAGAGTGGCCTGGCAGTCCAGGGGAGGCACGTTGTTCGATCACGGTCAACCTTCCCTTTCTTGGCAGCAGCCAGTGACTGTTCGGTTAGAAAACGTGGGTGGACCCTGGCCTGGGAGTCAGGAGCACTACCGAGTCACCATTTCTGCTGCCCGCTCCCTCACCTCATTCCTTGGGCAAGACTCTTGCCCGTCTGACCCTTGGTTTCCTCAGCCATAAAATGATGACTTCTACATTTGAAAGGTCTGGAATTCTATGATCATTACAGGGAAAAAAATCAGTCTACTACCAAAGATAAAATTCTTGTTCCTGCACACACACAACACATTGTCCGCACCCCTTCCACCCCCATTAGTGGCCTTCCAGCCACTAATGCGTAAGTCGGATCCTGGGCTATTATTTAGTCCTTTTCCTTGATTCCAGGATGGACCACACTTTAGCCTACTCAGAAAGACTTCATTTGCTCTTTTGGATCTTCATTTGTAAAACTAACAATTTTACAACAAGATGGCATTAACAGTGCCCATCTTGCTGTTATGAGGATTCAAAGAGAAAATGTACATCATATCTAGCAGTACCGAGTATTTAGCCATTTAGCTTTCTCCTCCCCTCCCCACCTGTCTCCTCTCTCTCAGTGGTTTTGGTTTATTTCTTTTAACATTTACAGCAAGACTATTATTTTAACTCACTTAAGGCCTTCTGGGTGCCAAGACCTGTTACAAGCATTTTTATATCCTTTAAAGTGCCCAGGATTGCCTTGCACATAATAGACGCTCAATAAATACTCACAAAACATTGATCACTTGAAGCCATCCCATCTTGGACAGCACAGGTTCTACTGTTCATTAGCTCTTTGACCTTGAGCTACCTGAGTAATCTCTCCAAGTTTAAACTTCCTCATCGGTAAAACTGGGACTGTACTAAGTAGCTTTTGGAACTGTTGCGGTGATCATATACACCATCCCTGTGAAGTGGGTGTTAAAGCAGCGTGTCTGCTTCACAGCAGCACTCGGCACATGGTAGCTGCTTTTCAGTTGGTGACGCTGTGTCTGTTCTGCCATTGAGCATAGCTATTTAAAACACCTTTATCCTTCTTTTTCCTGGTTTTTAAATTCATTCCACAAGCATCTGTTAAGGGAATGAATAATGGATTCTTTGATTTAAATGGCCTTTATTGAAGAATAATTCTTGAAACTTTAAATCATTTCTATTGCTATAATTTCTCTTAATTTTAATGGAGATAAAATCAGGAGGAATAATCAGTATCCATCTTTGCATGATTTCTAGTGAATAAGTCAGAATTCAGTAAGATGACCTGGGCCACCAGCTGTGAAACTAATCTCCCTACTTTTGTTTTATTGAGAAACATTTTGAGGAATTCCTATGTTCTTTAATCCTGAATTTAACCTTGAGTCTTCAATAAATTCAACTTAATTATTTTCTGGTAAACAGATGTTAGGAATGTACCTGATTATTAAGTCCCTGAATAGTCTAAAAACAGGTGACTGCTGTTAGTTTCTGAGGGTTTGAAAGCTGGTCCCAACAATGTGATTTAAAGGGTTTGAAAGCTGGTCCCAACAATGTGATTTAAAGTGCCACTACCTGTAGTTTTTTAATAAAGAAATACTGAAATTCATATCCAAGGCTAGAAAAATTATTAAGACTGAGTCTGGAAGACAAGATCAGGCAAAAGGATAGCAAACACTTAAGTTAGATCATTTAAGGCATGCCTCTATGGCTCTAGTGTTCAGATTAATTTTATGAGAGTTCTGCCTTTAAATATATGAATTTCTGCCATATACTTTACAGTAATAGCATACTGTAAAAATGCATGTATAATTCATGTTTAGTTACTGATTTAACCTTTTTAATTGAATCAGATTTTTTAGGACACTAAATGGTTTAAAAAAGGTGATCTAGAAATGTGTCTAAAACATATCCTGAAGTGAGAACAGCAAGTAGAGGAACATTATAACAATATCCCATGTGTGCCTAAAAAGAAGGTCTATATGCAAATGAGCAGCTCAATAATAATAGCCAACAAGAGCCACATGCTTAGCAGGCACTGTTCTAAGTGCTGTCCACGGAGTAACTTGTTTCCATCCCACAACAGCATGTGGATGAGCTGCGCCAGCTTTCCTCCCTGGGCAGGTGTGGTTACTGAGACACCGGAAGTAACATTGCCCAGGTTACGCAGCTACTAGATGGAGAGTGGAGACTTGAATTTGGGCCGGTGGCTCTGGAGTTGATCCTGTTTACTACACTCTCTTCTACCTTTTTGGGTGTCACTAGACAAGAACTTCTCTTTCTCTCTTGAAATACCATTTACTGGTGTCTGAGAAACGCACTCTCCTGCTGGAACCTGCATGTCTGCCTCCCGTCTTAGCACAGGAAGGAGCAACTGTTCCAGCTAAGTTCCTCTCCCTGCTCATGTGTGGCTCCCACAAGAAGCAAAGACCCTGAAAGTGTATGTGTCTTGAGCCAGCTCTGCAGCCCGGGCATTTCTGTCCCTTGGTCTTCACTGGTGGCATGCACCATGTGCGGCTTAGATCTTGCCTAATGTGCCAGCACATTCTGAGTGTTAAATGTAAAGCCTGAGAAGACTTACATAGAATTTGAAGTGCTTTTGCCCCTCAGAAAATGGAGGGGGTGGGGGGGAATGAGAGTTTAGTTGTTGGAAATTGTTCGCGTATAAAACTGCTTTTTCTTCTCTTCCTTCCTGGGGTGGGCAGTCTGCATCGCTTGATGAAATCACACCCTCAGGAGAGCCTGCAAGACCATGCAGAGGTCTGACTTTGCGGAGAGGTCTAAAACTGGTCCAAATTAGTTCCTCAAGTAAATTCAGCCCTCTGTGGATTTCACTAGTACTTTATTTCCTCAAATATCATTAGAGCCTCCTCCATTCAGTTAAATGTATTTGTACTTCAGGTCAAAATGAACCCCTCAAAATTTCCCCTAAGTTTTCATGTTTATTTTTGAAAAGTTTATTAATGGAACTAAATAAGCCTTGGCCACGAGCCCCAACCCCACGATGCAGCAGGTGCCACAGGAGAAGGGCACCCCTGTACAACCGAGGTGACTGGGAGTCTGTGCGTGGTGATCAGCTGAAGAGAAAGTAGTTTCCTGTTTCATAGAAATATTTTATAGTGTGTGCGCAGTATCCTTGTTTTCTTTGGAGGAAGAGGGGAAGAATGTGTCCAAACTTCACCTGTGAACACGCTGATAACTAACCACTTCCCATTACTCATCTGAACTCCTAGAGTCCCATTCACTCAGATACAAGAACAGGAGGAGAGAGTCCATCGATGTGAAGTCGATATCATCTCGAGGCAGTGATGGTAAGAAGTTTTTCAGACTTTCTTGACTTTTCAAAGTGTAGAAAATGACATAAGAATATATTAAAGAATTTGCCAGCATATAAATCAAACCCCAAAGAATAGGATTTCAACTGAACTAGCCTTTACCCTCAGAGGCAGTAGACTTTTTAGGCCTTTCCATTCTTTTACTTATTTGTTTACTTTTTAGTCTTCGTCTTCTCCTTGAAATGACTTGAGGCTTGCTCCTGGGCGCCCTGAAGTGCTCTGGGCCACAGCCACCAGAGCAGCTCAGTTCCAGTGGCTCGGTCACTGTTGGGTGCTGGCAGCAGGGAGGGGGCCAGAATCGTGGCTTCTCAACTCCTTCACAAGCCCAGTTGCCAGTGTTCCTGTCACACGCCCTTACTTTCCCTTAATAAAATGTCGCAGGTAAATGGTGAGACAGGACGGAGCAAAACATGTTCTGAGTTCAGCCAGGCCTAACGCATCCACTGGATTTGCAGGGAGAGGGGAAAGTCAAAGACGATTCTGAAATGTCATCCCTCCGTGCCCAGAAGCTATAGGCACTGTGCACAGAAAGAGGAACGTCTCCACGTGTGGCTGGGTGGGGGCCGAGGAGATGATAAACTTCGTTTTTGTGGAGACGCCAAGGAAGCTAAAACTCGAGGCAGGCACTTGGGCCAGAGAAGTGGGCTGGGGAGTCCTGGGGGTCACAGATGAGCAGAGGAACATCTCGGGGTTGGGGGGAGTAGGTAATGAAACATAGGGTCTAAGTCCAAGGCCTGAAAGTACCCCCTCAGTGAGAGGGTGGCAGGAGAACGGGGGCCAATGAGGAGGACTGGGGAGTGGGGGTGAGCCTTGTGGATACAGAGTCACGTGAGCCAAGAGCAAGAGGGCAGCAAAAGAAAGGAGAGGGCTAGCAGTGTCAGACGCTACAGAGATCAGAGAGCTTCAGAGCTGAGAACAAACTCATGGTGTTCACTCATTCAGTTGGTTTTTATTTGGCAAATGACAAATTCTATGTATGAGGAGGGGATGGTTAGTGGCTGACAGAAAGGAGAGAACTGGGGCGGTAACTGAAGAGCATGAATAGGAAGGGCAAGGGAAGGACTTGCCAGTCCCTCGGGGCACAACGGGCAGCTGAGTGTGAGGGAAGTGGCTGAACTAGCACGAGCCAAAGACTCTGAAGAGAAGATGGACAGCTCACAGAGGGGAGGGATAAACGACAGGGCATGTAAGGGGGGTGGGCTGAAACACCTTCAGGTGGCTGGAGGGTGCAGGTATACAACATGTTAGATGGGGAGGATGACGACTGAGGGGACTGCAACCAGATGAGCTCAGTTTTCATAGCAGAGTTTGTATGGCAATCGTTACCCCCATAGAGCACAGGGAAGTGCAGGGTGAGGAGCACAGGTGTGCAGTGTGGCTGCTCTGGCAGCAGAGGACCACAAGGATGGCTGGGCAGCAGGCGGCTCTGCTGGTGTGGCTAGATTACGTGATCCCCCTTGGACCACACAGGTTCTGTCCCTCCCGCCTGCCTCACAGGGAGGGGGAGGAAGGACTGATGAGAACAGTGCTTTTAAAATAAAGCTTCCACCTTTTGAATTTTGAGTCCCATGTAAGCATTACCTGTTCAAAAAAATAAAATTATTTTTAAATAAAAGTTGCTACAGATTAGAGCTAGAGCCACCATGGGTTCTGGGTGTGAGGAACCTAACGGCTCAGCGATGTGAGTGCCTGGCCCTAATTCATACTGAGCGTGTGTTCATTCTTCTGCCCACCCCCAACCTGGACCGCGCCTCCCCTCCCACACTGCACAGTTATCCGGTTACATGGCCAGTGGCTAAGGGAAAGTGATGGAACTGGCCATGATGGGCTGCAGTGACTTATGGGGAAGTAAGTCCTGCGGGGTGGTTAGGCTGTTGGGAGGGGGTCTTGGGATCCCATTAGCCTTCCCTGAAATTTCCCTGGTGGACATGGGACTCCTTCCTGCCACCAAAGTTCCAGGCCAGAACATGCTTTCCAAACTCTGGCCAGTAGTAGCCATGCGCTTAGCCTGTTAGGATTGATAGATGGATGAATTCACTCCTTTGAGAAGCAGGCCCCCAGTCCGTGACGGGCTCCTTTGCCGCACTTAGCCACACTGAGCCACCAACACCAGGTACACCTTTCTTGACCTCTCTCCAGCACCGAGCCTCCAGAACCGCCGCTATCCATCTATGGCCAGGATCCACTCCATGACCATTGAGGCGCCCATCACGAAGGTGAGTGGCAGCTGCTGCCTCTACTTTACAATCAGGGTCACCCAGCACTGGGCTATGTTTTGAAGATAAAATGATAAATGACATACCATTGACATCAGCGAGTTTACTGTCTAGTAGAGGAAACAGATATTAAACAAAACAATGATATGTAATTATAAATTGCAATAACTTCTATAGAGGAAAACAGGGTTTATGAGGGGAAATTAGATGAGGCCCTATTTGGGGTGTGTGGGAGGGAGGGTGTCTCCGTAGAGGAAGTAACGTTTGACGTAGGACACGAAGCATGCGAAGATAGAGGAGATGGGGGAAGAGTATTCCAGGCAGCAGGCACAGTAAGGGAGGGAGCACTGGGGTGGGGAAGGGGGAGTGGAGCGTTTGAGGGCCCGGAAGAAAGGGTGGCTGGAGCTCGTAGACAGAGGGGAGACAGCCGCATGCAGCTGTGCAGGGCGCAGTTCATTCTGGCCCATTGGCCACAGCAAGGAGTTTATATTTTAGTCTGTGTGTAGTGGAAACCACTGAGGGGCTGAAAGCGGGGAGGGACATGCTCAGTTATGCAGACGGTGGATTGGAGATGACAAGGGTGAATGTGAAGAGGCCAGTTAGGGGGGTTTTCCAGAATTTCAGGCAAGAAATGGTGTTAGCTGTACTAGAATTATAGAAGGGAAGATGGCGAGAAATGAGTAGATCAGGAAGTATTTAGGGTGGAATCAATGTGACTTGGTGATTCATTGTATCGTCAGGGTGGGGAGAGAGCGGAGGGAAAGTGACGTGCAAACCAGGGCCTCTCAGACTTGAGCTTGCGCGTGGATAGAGGTGCCTTTTTTATCATGGTGTGGAAACCAGAGGAAGCAGCAAAGCTTCTTGTCTTCCGTGTTTTGGTTATGTTTGCTTGCTGGCTTTGGGGAGAGGGGAGCGAGACCATGAGTTCGGTTTGGGACATGTATGTAAGATACTCCAACACGTATGTCAGGCGGGCAACTGAATGTACAAATCTGGAGGTCAACAAGAGGTCAGAGCCGGGGTGTGGATTTGAGAGTCTTGTCCAAAGTCACGGAAATGAACGAGCTCGTCCCTGGAAGGCCTGGGGAGTGAGAAAAAGGCACTCCACCCTGGAGGAGGAGGAGTAGGAGGAGGAGGAGGAGGAGGAGAGGGCTAGGGGAGGAGGAGCAGCGGAGGAGCTGAGGAGGTATAATCGGGGAGGCAGGAGAAGGGAGTGCGTGACAGCCCTGGGCACTCTGGTCAACGTGTTATCTTCTGATTTCTTTTGGATTCCAGGTGTATATACACAGGAAGTAGAATCCTATGTTTTCTATTTTTTCTTTCTTTACTTCCTTAGGTTATAAATATAATCAACGCAGCCCAAGAAAACAGCCCTGTCACAGTAGCGGAAGCCTTGGACAGAGTTTTAGAAATTTTACGGACCACAGAATTGTACTCCCCTCAGCTGGGCACCAAAGATGAAGATCCTCACACCAGCGATCTCGTCGGAGGCCTGATGACTGTGAGTGATGAGGAAAAACCAGAAATGCTGGGGACATTAAACATGTGCTAGGCTACACATAACATGTAACATGCACTGTTACCTGGAATTACAGAAATACCTATCATGAGGGTGAACATCAGCATAACCAGAAGCATATGCACCAAAATTTATGGGTGTGGTATTATGCAAGATATTCTTGCATTTATCTCCTGTAAAGCTGCCTGACCACAGCAGTGGGAGACAGCGCCCCCTTCAGAATTCGTGTACGGTACGGAGTTCAGAGGCAAGCTGATCGAGGGCAAATGTGCACGATGGGGCCTTGTTCACTTCATCCCCTTGACCTGGTAGGCACAGTCTTGGATTGAGGTTATGGTTAGGTTTCCTTTGACCTGAGGCTCTTTATATAATTGGAAGGGTTTGTATTTGGACTACAGCACTAGTTCCCAAAATCTTAGCTGTAGAATCCTTTCTTTAAATAAAAGCTTATATAGAAGACCCCTTGAGAATAGGCTAAAAGCAGAGTGGAGGTGCCCTGGCTTGGTGGGGGCCAGGCGGAGGAGCCCCCTGCCCTGCCCCCACCCAGCACTCAGACACCTGCACTTGTAACCACCAACCGTGGCTGGTGTCCAAGGGCTCACCCTGTTCTAGTGTTTTACTGTGATCTGTTTGGCTGTGATCACTATCAGCAAGTGAAGAAAAAGAAGAAAAGTCGAATGATTCATTTGTGTTCCTTATCAGAGGCTGAAGCTGGAAGAATTCTCTGGGAGAAAAACAAAGTCTGAGAGTCATCTATGAGTTTTATTTTAAAGGCTGTTGTCTAGCCCGGCCACCAAATGCTGAGTGGGGACTGGCTTTCTGATCCATTCTCCTTGTTCCTACTGAAGGTGTCTGATGAGCCTATAATCTGAGGGACCTCCTAGTCCCTGCCTGCCCTGGGCCGGCCTTGGTCGCCCCATCCCAGTGCAGCGTGGGCTTCGGTTAGAGAGAGCACAGGCCGGGGTCTTTCAGGAAGGCGGCCACTGCAGAGCTGCAGCAGAAGGGTTCCGGTTTCTGGAACGAGTTACCTGTCCTCCTCCTCCCACCGCCATGCCATCCTGGGGCTCCTCTCCACGTAATGCTGGAAGAGAAGAGAGAATGGCAAAGACAACACAGCGGAGCCCCTGTGAGGTCTGCCTTAGAGGCAGGGCAGTTGTGCCCATTGTTGACTTCTCTCTCGTTCAGCTGTAAAAATTAATAGAGATCCAAGGTGTGGCTTAAGGGGAACACTTTCTAGGGATGGCAAACCATTATAAATTATACAAACCATTAAAAAAAGATCCTAAGAAATTAGGTACTTGGGGATAGAAAATGAAGGGAAGGGAACTGAGATGCAAGAATATCTGGGGGCTAGTTCCAGAGCCTAGTAAATGCCAGAACGTTGGAATTCTGTCCCTTGTGCTGCCCCTCCAAAGATCTCAAATCCAGAAGCTTTTCTTTGAAGTGCTAACAACAATGCTTATGATATAAAACAGAAACAAAGTTGGGAAAAGTTAGATATTAGTCAAAATTTAGTCAAAAGCCTCAAACTTTTTAAGGCTTTACATTAAGGACTTCCCAGGTATGGCCCATGGCATTGTCTCCCTAATAAGTAAAACGAATAACACAGTCCCTATGAGGGTAAGTAGGGTCACTTCAAAATCACACCCATCCAAACCAAAGCAAGTTCACTTCTGTGGTGTCACTAACGTGCCTTCAAAATGCCAGAAAAGAAGGATGGCCTGAGAATAGAGCCAACTCATAGCCCAGTGTGAGCCCTGAATGCGGTCATGCACGCCTCATCCTGAGTTCTCCATCTCCCGGGGCTGGCAGCCACAGAGGGAGACGATCCTGTGTCTTACAGCTGTTCTGGTTTCGTTTCAAGCTGCAACTTGGAGTTCCAGATTGACTGGGTTATTAGGCAATCAAATCTCTTAGGCTAACAAAAGGAATGAGAAAATGTACCCGCATGTAAAACGTGCTTCTAATAGCATCTTTCTTCATTTCAGGATGGCCTGAGAAGGTTGTCCGGAAACGAGTACGTGTTCACTAAGAGTAAGTCGCCATCTGTCCACTTGTTAATACAACCTGTCTCTGGCCTGTGTATCCCAGTGCTGCGATTATTTGGTGTGGGTTGCGGGGTGGGGGGGGCACTCAGTGCTACTTCCTATTCGTCTCACCAGACTTTAAGCATCTCTAATGGTCTACTCTTGAAACCAGGTCTCCTAATGAAATTTACTTCTCTGAACACTGTCAGAATAAGAACTGCAAATCTCTATACATTTAAACAAACAATTATTTTTCTATCTGAGGGCCTTGAAATTAGCAATACTAAGAGAAGCACCCTGAAGTGAAAATCTCCCTACTCGGGAGTTCAGGACTTCCTTCTGCAGGAGCAGCCGTGAGGGTGATGACAGATGCTCCAGGGCCCTCCAGGTCCCACTGTTAACCAGCCTCCCTGCCCCATCTGTTTGCCCAGACGTGCACCAGAGTCACAGTCACCTGGCGATGCCAATAACCATCAACGATGTCCCCCCTTGTATCGCCCAGTTACTGGATAATGAGGAAAGTTGGGAGTTCAACATCTTTGAGTTGGAAGCTGTTACACATAAAAGGTATGTGGCTTCTCTGGCTGCAGGCAGGGAGGACTGGTGGCCAAGCTCAAGACTTGCACTTCGGGAAACTTCGAGGGAGACGTGAGTCCTTGCCACAAGGGACCTCACAGGCTGTGCCTTTCTTGCCATGCTTGGGGAGTGTCGACCGAGCAGACCGTGGCCCCTGCGTGAGCTCCTTTATGGAGAGACAGTATTAGTGGGTAAGACATGGGATTAGCCCGGTGGTGACCCAGGATGAAGAAATACTGAGTCCTGTTCAGATCTGCCCAGGCCATTCCTTTGTGCTAATGTGCCAAGGGTTCTAAGTATTCTCATCCCCAAACTTGTTGACGCCCCACCTTATACAATGAGTTTGAGAGCACCATAGGCTTCTCTTCTGACCTGTCCTGCAGGCAGGGTAAGGGTTAGATAACTCACAAAGTCCTCTTCTTACAGCAAGAGAAGGCTACGTCTTCCAGGGTTGTTAGTCTGTTAGGATGTGAGTGCTTCTCACCTGTGAGTAACATAACTCTACATGATACGACTTGGCCGAGACCACACAAACCATTCCTTTCGTCCTTAGGCTCAGTAACTTCCTCAGAGGACACAAAGGAAGTCAGAGCCTATGTATATGGAAGTGCAGATGGAGAGGAACTACCAGGGGTCGGTCTTGGTTGTTAGAGCCACTGCAGGCAACAACAAAGAGAAACTCTGGAAAGCATTTGGATTGACCACCACGAGGCACCTAGTTTCAAATAAGTGGCTAGTGAGGCGATGTCCTAGCTTCTTCTAACTGGGGGAGATGTTTTATGCCCCTGCGCATATCGAATAAGCATCAGAAGAAAAATACCTCCATTTCACATTCCTCAGTGTCATCAAAGAAAGCAGTTTTTGGACCAGTGAGTATAATGAATCAGGGTTTGTTTTCCTGTTTTCCAGGCCACTGGTTTACCTGGGCTTAAAGGTCTTTTCCCGGTTTGGAGTCTGTGAGTTTTTACACTGTTCTGAAACCACTCTTCGGGCCTGGCTCCAAGTGATCGAGGCCAACTACCACTCCTCCAACGCCTACCATAACTCCACCCACGCCGCTGATGTGCTGCACGCCACTGCCTTCTTCCTCGGGAAGGAACGAGTGAAGGTAGAATTCTGGTATCATGATCTAGTTACTTGCCTAGACTAGAGACCCACGGATTTAATCTTAGTACATATTTTAGGCGAAGAGCTATTTCGCAACCAATTTGACAGGTTTTGTGGTGGTAGTGGTTGCTGTTGGCTACAGCTTGGTTGGTCATTTGCTGCTGTAAGGACATAGCCTTTTCTCCTAGCCCTCCCCGCCCTCTCCCCTCCCTCAAATGCCTAAAATAATGATCTAAGCCACCATAAAGAGTCCTTTACATGCCTGGCGGATCCATGAACGAACACATTCTCCAAATGTTCACAAGGAGCCTTTTGTAAAACTGGGTTAGAGGACAGAATTTAATTATTATAGCAAATGGCTAGTAGGTCTAGAGGTTAAGTTTTAGGACCAGAATTTGGCCATTGGTATATTATAATCCAGATAGCACTGCGCGCTTCAGCATTGTACTGATTTGCATACGTGTGTGTGTGTTGTGTAGGTGTGGATATGTGCATTTGCATATTGACAACTGTTGTGAGATTCTGAAAGAGGTCCTTGTCCCTTTGTCTTACTTCGAAGCCAGTGCTGCCAGGTACAGGTGCTGGTTCACAGGGCAGCCCTCTGCACACCCCATCGGCAGCTGGCGAGAGATCCCATCTCCCCTCCTTGCCAACTGTCATCATCTGCACAATGAAGCTTGTAATCCCTTTGCTACATTAGAACTGAAGCTTAGACTATTGATACCCCTGAGGCAAGTGCTGCAGAGGGACTGAAATCCACATTAGTCTGCAAATGCCTGGCATTCAATCCTTTTTTAGCTGTCAGTCCCGGTAGTTGAGAACTGTAGTGGGCCAGGTGAGGGAAACAGGAATGGCACCAAAATGGGGAGGAGGCATTTCCTTCTCAGCCTTGCCAAATCCTAGGATCCACTTTCATCAGCAAGAAAGCAAAGAATGTGTTCCAAGAATGATGCTTTTGAAGATTTTTGTCTCCTACTTTAGAAAAAGGTGTGATCCCAGGCGATGCCAGCCTGTTTCTATAGCACTTATCTTTGAGGAACTAAGACACTTTCAGGTTTCCATTCCAGCTTTCTGGTCCTCCACTTTATACTGCATAGATAGTATACGGCTGAGGTCACCCACTGCCAGCCGAGGACAGGACCTAGGGCCTTAACCCAAGACCAAAGTGATCTATACCTTCTTCAACCTTGAGTTAAAGATGAATCCCACTTAAGCAGAACCACTCTAGAAAAACATAAATGTGTGATAAATTAGGGCATGCTTAGTTACTTTATTATCTTCCTTAATCTCCCTCCTCTAAAATAAGAATTTTTGTTTAAATTCTGAGTTCTGCTAATGCATTCAGGCTCTGGTTGAATTTCTCAAACAGCAGCAATAGAAACAAGTCTAAGACTAGATATAATACACTCACAATGCAAGACATTTTCTAACTCTGGCAGCCCCTGCCAGAGAATCAGAAAATTTCAAGCTGCAAGGAACCATGGAGAACTGGGCTGGGAGGGGCTGCTGAGCTCAGAGGTGTGGCCAGCGGCCCGAGGTCACTGGTTAGTCCATGTGAGGGACTTCAAGTGGGATTCACTCCCGAGGCGTCTTCCCCCAGACCCATGGCCACTGATGAAGAGGGTCAGGGAAGTGTGTTTTTATCAAATTCCCATGTTGTGTCAACCCTAATTTCTTTGTGCGATAAGGCTAAAATTCTTAGTGTCCCTATGACATAGCTCCACACCCTCAGTCCAGCCATCTGGGTAACATGCCCTTCAACTGGTTACGGCCCCTATCCTCTGCCCACTCCTGCCGGCTCCCAGGAACCACTGCAAGTGGACAGGTCAGGACAGAACAGCCTTCCGTTGCTGTTCTCCTGGTGTAAGTGACTCTTTACCCAAGATGGGGAACTGTTCAGGGCTGATCCAGAAGGGAGCTCATTCTGGCCAGTTTGCCTCAGTATGATCCAGATCTTTCCTGCCGGTCAAAGGGGAAAAAATGTACAGGAGAGTTTGCCCCTCAAAGGGTTTGGAATTTCTCCTGTTGTGGGTGTGGGGGGGCGAGTTTTCTTCCCTAGACAGCCCCACCCTCCCAAAGAGGCCTTGCTTCTCCCTGTGCTCAGGAGCAGGCCCAGGCTTCCTCCCCCACCCCCAGCCCCCAGTTTTGTCAGACGCTGCATTATCAGACAGCCCCCCTACACTGCAGGGGGTGGCCCATTAGCGGTGCCTTCTAAAGGTGCCAGGTTAAATCAGTCATTGCAAACTGGAAGGAAAGGCAGATCTCATCCAATGCTATTTGTGTTTACTCCAGTTAGTCGAACCTATTTCGATGATGAATTTTACAATTGGCCCCAGGCTCCAAGCAAGATTGAGCCTACCCCAGGAGCACTGGCTGAGGGCCCCAAGGGTCCTCACTGCACGGGTGGAATCAGTCAGGGTGGAGCCCAAGTTGGTAACCAGCCCTGCAGGGAAGCTTGGCCTCTCCTGATTAGCAGTAAAAAGGGACCAGGCACATCTGCCTGCTCTGAGCTTCACAGACCAGTCTCGGAGAAGAGCTGAGAAGAGCAGCACTGACTGCTGTCCCCATTCAGGAATGAGCTTCAGACCCATTGTTCCTTACTTGTCAGCACTGGGGTAGTTTTTCTTCCCTTAGCCTGTGAGAACTATTTGGGACCATCAATTATTATGCCCAGCCCTCCAGCCTCATCTTGGGGACCACTTTTCCCCTTATTTAACCTTCAGTGAATAAACCACTTTTTTTGTTGTTGTTTCACCTCAGGAGCATCATAGGCTGTTCTGCCTAGAATTCTCTGTCTCGCCACTTGTGCCTAGGCAATGCCTGCTTGTCCCTCAGGCTTCTTCCTAGAAGAAGGCACTTCCTAGAGAAGCCATCCCTGCCCAGCCCTGGCCCTGTGCTGTCCAACGTGCTGGCCCTTAGCCACATGTGGCTATTCACATGTAACTAAAATTACAGAAGTTGAAAAACTTGGTTCTTCAGTCGTACTGTTCACAGTTCAAGTGGCCAGTAACCACCCATGACGAGGGGCTACCGCATGGACAGCACAGCTAGAAACCCGTGCATCGCCAGAGAGGGGGATGGGCCACGCTGCCCTAGACCACATCAGGCCCCATGGCTACATTCTCAAAGCGCCTCTAACATCCTTATTAGCACATCTCAGTGTTACTTTTATTTGTGTGGGGTGTGTGTTTGTTTCTTCAATCTAATTTGCGCCTTCCCCGACCATGAGCTCCACTAGTGCAGAGCCGATGCCGGCACAGTGCATCGCTGCAGCTGCTGTGCGGTGCGTGGCAGCTGGGCGCCCAGGGGGCACCGACAGATTACCAGATGAACGAACTCACACAGGACGGAGTCTCTAATGTAACAGTAGCCCACTCGATAACATCCTCCTAAAGCTGTGAGCGGAGAAAACACTTGTATCTCCTAATTCTTGAGTTAATTACATAATGAGGACTGTAGGAGGAGGGTTTCCCTTTTTGCCTTTACCACCTGCTAGCCCACAGCTGAATTTTGTTCTGGCAACCACCCCCTTCACCTCATTTTCCTGGGAAAATTCTTCACACCTCGTACTGCTTGGTTCTGATTGGTCTACCTTCGTGTGAAGAGTTGTGTTGTATCTGTGCCACTTACTGCCACTCTCAAAACCTTTTCAGAAGTATGCAAATCAAGCGAGTAGTATCTGTGACCACAGGCCACTGTCCGCTCTCTCTGCTCATGGAAGAGACGTGGCAGCACCACACGGCAGGCATCTGAACAGGCCCATCTGGCTTCTTCCTGCAGAAGAAGTGGAGTGAACGGACTCTGGGGAAAAGGCTTTAGGTACCCACTATATCCTTCCAGATAAGTCACAGCACAGCAACGTGTCCCAGGGAGGCTCCTCGCTTCTAGGAAGTCAGAGACGGCTCAGTAGCCTGGGGAGAACGTTCTCACAACCCCCACCCCACAGGCCTCTTCCCCCCTGAGACAAAGGTGAGTAAAGCTCTCCTGCACCCGGTGGGTAACACTCCACCTTGCCTTCCCTGACCCCAGGGCAGCCTCGACCAGCTGGATGAGGTGGCAGCACTGATCGCCGCCACAGTCCATGACGTGGACCACCCGGGAAGGACCAACTCTTTCCTCTGCAACGCAGGCAGTGAACTTGCTGTGCTCTACAATGACACCGCCGTCTTGGAGAGTCACCACACAGCCCTGGCCTTCCAGCTGACGGTGAAGGACAACAAATGCAACATTTTCAAGAATATTGACAGGTTGGTTGTACTTGTCCTCCTGTGCTCAGGTTTGTGAAGTGCAAGTAGGATACTCTGTCATCCCTAACTTCTCCAAGTACCTGGCATCCTCTTAGGGGAAAGGGAGGGGGCAGCAGGTTGTACCACTGTATCAGAGAGTAAAGTTATTAATAGCCTTGCCCTTGTAACCTTAGTTGTTCTTTTCAGACTTTCATCTTTTTAAGTCTCATTTGGTGTTCAATTAGTTCATGAAAATGTTTTATACACAGCAACTCTGTAAATATTGATTATATAACTAATTTTTACCCTCCTAGGAGAGCCCATCTTTTGGGTAACTCAAGAAAAGTATATCCTTCCCTGTCTTTCCCCAGCTCGATCTGTGGCCACCTAAAACCCTCACTCAGGAGGAGAGTGTTCTACAGGTCCCAGCAGGGCGACAGCTGGGCAGGTTTCCGCCTCACTGTCGTACACTCCTCTGGTGAGAGCTGGCCAAATGTGATCAGACAGGGGCAGTTCCTCTTGCCTGCCACAACCCTGCAGTCGGGCTATGCTTACTTCCCACATAGCACCAGCCAGGCTGGAGGGCAGGCCCCTGGCAGAAGGCAGTGTGCAGAGGGCAGAGCTCAGCCAGCCTCACGGCCCACTTGTCAACATGAACCTGTCAGTTTGGTCCCTAGAAATCTGAGAAATATGGAGAACAGTTACTCTGCCTTCAAATTAAGTTTCATCAGCATCAAGGATTGTTTTTAAAACTTTCACAAAGAATTCAACAGCCAATTTTATTCATGTCCCCATTCTGGCCCTTGAAGTTAGAAGATGATAGGAACTGGACAGCAATCTGGGACAGGGCTGTTGCTCCATCCATTACAACTTCTATCTAATTGTAATTTAGAGGCTTACTAATGAAAAAACATTCTTCCATATTGAGAAAACATTCTTCCAATGCCATCACTGAAAGAAATAATGACAATTCTCTGCCTCGAAGGAGGACATTTGGTCCTTTCCAAAACATCCATACCAAAAGGTCCTTGTAATTCAGACCTGTCCGAAATGTGCAGAGCTAATATAAACTCTGCTCTTCTGGAATGTTCAAACCCCAACCCATCTACCCAGCCCCATGTGCCACGACCAGCTAGGCTACCGATGCAAGAAGGGTTATTACTGACTACAGCCACAACACAATTATTATAGCAATAAAACATGCCAGTATTTTTTATGTATTAGTCCTGTAAACCAGAAGTGTAAATAAATGTTATGGGCTATTTGAACTCAAGGACATTTTCAAAGCATGGACGTTTTAGACAGGACCAAATGCCCACTGACCATTCTCTATACAAAGAATCACTATGTCTGCACTGAATGTAATAGGACAGTTCATTGGGTTAACGTACCAGCCTTATAGGGAAGGAACTTGTCATTTCCTTCCATCTCACTGTCTTGATGTTGCCAAGAGAAGATAGAAAGGAGTCATCTTATAAAATAAGTGCCTACCATGTGAGGTTACTTTTTAATGTATATTCATAAATCACATGAGGAAGGGTCAGCTGTCATTGGGGAAAACAGAAGAGTGTCAACCAGTCCTGGTTTAGTGGGAAGAGAAGCAGGCAAACTTGTTTGGTGTCTGCACTCATTTCGTAACCCCAGCTTCCTCACAGAGTGTGGGAAGTGTGGGGAAGTGGCAGCAGAGCAGTTCTATTTCGGGACATGACGTGAACAAGGCTCTTTTGTCTTCTGGTTATTTTAGGAACCATTATCGAACGCTGCGCCAGGCTATTATTGACATGGTCTTAGCAACAGAGATGACAAAACACTTTGAACATGTGAACAAATTTGTGAATAGCATCAACAAGCCGATGGCAGCTGAGGTAAGCATTTCCCATGTCATAAGATACATCAGAGTATATTTCCATTAGAGCCTACACTACCTGGCCTCAAGGCATTTTTCTCTCTTGAATGCAAGGAAATTATTTGCTTGAAGGTGGTAAAGAAGGGTTGAAAGTGCTGGCCTTTCTTCAGGGCAAGAACAGATTGAGTGTCCACAGCAACTCCAAGCTCCTTGGGACAAAGGCTCTAAGGCAGAGCCAGTGGTGACAGAAGGAGGTGGGCCCAAAGGGTGTGAAGGAAGGAGCCTGCAGATGGCACACTAGCATCAACGGTGCTATTTTAGGGGATCCGAGCCCTTTCTAATTCTGTTCTTTGAGCTGTTGGGTGACTTCAAAGTTCGACATTTTAAAGATCTATTTAAAGATCTATATTCCTTCTGTATCTAAAGACTATATATAGTCAAATTGGGAGTGACTACTTGCAAATAAAAGCATAAGCTGTTTTTCCTCTTTAAAATTTACTGATGTACCTTGGCTCACATCGAAGTCCCTACAAACTCCAGTTTGGGGAGCATGTGTAGCAAGTTCACATCTCTCTCGTTTAAAATGAGATCAGAGCTCTGGCCAAGATGGAGTCGTAGGTAGAAACACTTCACTTCCTCGCACAACCAAAAGGAGGATGACAACTAATCTAAAAACGATAAACAACCAGAAGTGCCAGAAAAGCAAACTGCATGGAATTCCAACAACCAAGGCATTAAACATTTACTCAGACGGGTAGGAGGACAGCAGGGGCAGAGACGGGCAGCTGAGTGGAGAGGACACGGGGCAAGGCGGCGGCCAGCTCAGGTGAGGCAGGGCTGGCTGAACAGGAAACTAAAGACTCAAGCTAGCTGTAAACTGCTGCGGGGGTTGTGACAGCAGGAGAAACTCCCAGTCTCACATGAGAGAGTTGGTTGGAAAGTGGGGCTCAAGTGGAGCAAGTGAGCTGCATTGTTCCCTCTCTGACCCTCCCCCACAGACAGCGCCACAACACATCAAAGAGGGTTGCCTTGCCAGGGTGAATACCTAAGGCCCCTCCCCCAACAACATAACAGGTGCGCCAAAACATAGAAATAAATGAAAGAACAGATCAAAACTCCAGAAAAAGAGCTAAGTGACGAGGAAATAGACAACCTATCTGATGCAGAGTTCAAAACACTGGTAATCAGGATGCTCACAGAACTGATTGAGCTCAGTCACAAAATGAAGGAACAAATGAAGAAGGTTAGCCAAAGTGAAATAAAGCAAAATATTCAGGGAACTAACAGTGACAGGAAGGAAACTGAGACACAAATCAACAATCTGTACAAAAGGAAGAAATAAACATCCAACTGGAACAGAATGAAGAAAACAAGAATTCAAAAAAAAATGAGGAGAGGCTTAGGAACCTCCAGGACAACCTCAAACATTCCAATATCTGAATCATAGGGGTGTCAGAAGGAGAAGAACAGTAGCAAAATGTTGAAAACTTATCTGAACAAATAATGAAGGAGAACTTCCCCAATCTGGCAAAGGAAATAGACTCCCAGGAAGTCCAGGAAGCCCAGAGTCCCAAAGAAATTGGACCCAAAGGGGAACACACTAAGGCACATCATCATCAAGTTACCCAAGATTAAAGATAAGGAGACAATGTTAAGCGCGGCAAGAGGAAAGGAGACAGTTACTTACAAAGGAGTGCCCATAGGACTGTCAGCTGATTTCTCAAAAGAAGGCAAGAAGGGGCTGGAAAGAAGTATTTGAAGTCATGAAAGGTAAGGACCTACATCCAAGATTACTTTATCCAGCAAAGCTATCATTTAGAATGGAAGGGCAGATAAAATGCTTCCCAGATAAGGTCAAGTTAAAAGAGTTCATCATTGCCAAGCCCTTAATATATGAAATGTTAAAGGGACTTATCTAAGCAATAGAAGATCAAAAACTATGAACAGTAAAATGACAACAAACTCACAACTATCAACAACTGAACCTAAAAAAAAAACCAAAAACTAAGCAAACTAGAACAGAAACAGAACCAGAGAAATGGACACCACAGGAAGGTTTTTCAGTGGAGAATGGAAGGGGAAAAATAAAGGGGACAGGGAGTAAGAAGCATAAATGGTAGGTACAAAATAGACAGGGGGAGGTTGGGAAAGGGATAGGAAACAGAGAAGTCCAAGAACTTATATGTACAACCCATGGACATGAAATAAGAGGGGGCTGCCAGAGGGTTGGGGGGTGCAGAGCAGAGGGGAGATAAAGGAGGAAAAATTGGGAAAACTATAATAGCACAATCAATGCACTAAAAAAAAATAAAACTGCCCTCTGAAACCATGAAGCTGTTCACAGCCCATAAAGTTAGAAGAGCTTTTGCTCATTCCTGTTGAGGAGAGGTTGCCTATGTGGATAGATGTCCATCTTAAAAGTAACTTGACAATCAGTAAGGAGACCATCTGTGCAGGACCCATCACATGACCAGCGGGGCATGGATGCAGGGGCAGTGTCCACCTCACCTGTGTTCTGCTCCATCCCCCAGGAATCCCACGGCCCCATGCCAGGGCTCTCTCCTTCCACAGAGGACTTATGGGAGCAACTGGGGTTTAGAAGGGAAAATTAGAGTCCTAGAATTTAGAGTTGGGAAGTTCATCTATCCAAGTAAGCCCCAAACTCTGCATTGAGATCTAGTACTTACTGCAGTGACTATCATAAGCACTATCTCCTCAGTGGCAAGTAACCAAAACCGCCACCCTCAGAACATAATTCTTTCCATTGATGGTCTAATAAGTAGATCCAGCCTAAAAACAAAACAGACAAAAACCCTCAAATGTCATGCAGTCTTTCAGCTTGGCAGAGCTCTGGAGAGCTAATTAGCTGTTTTCACACAATCAATTCAATGGTGTTTTTGAAGACAGAGAGTAGAAATCAATCTTCCAGAGTTTGTATAACTGGTGTGTGTTGCATGTATGTAAACCTCCTTGGGGACCTGGACACTTGGCTTGGAACCACTGACATACATCACTAGGTTTGTCCTAGCGAATGGCCAGTCTTCTTAAACATGCTGAACACACCTGTTCCTGCCCGGGCCCACCTTCTACTCCTAGTACCCCCAAAGCTTGTATGGGTCACACTCCCTAGTACCCAGTTGGAAGAGCAGCCAGGAGAGTATGAGTGCACACAGACCTTAAGAGAAAGAATGAAGTAGGAGGAGGTGGGTGAGTAGGGATGAGACAGGTCACAAGAGAGAGGGAGCTGGTAGGCATAAGAAAAAATCAGTGAAGGAATAATTGGAAGGTCACATTATGTGTTATTTTCCCATCTTGAATGCATTAAAAACAAATTTCTGCTTTTACACATTTCCTAATAAATCTGGTAGAAAAGCTCTCCTTCTTTAAGGTCACATGCCAGATTACTAAACACAGAACAGAACTGCTTAAACTACTTATAGCAGTCCACTCTGGGTGGAGGATGGAAGTGAGGGAGTCGAGGGGTAGTGATAGGAAGTTTGACCTTTTAAACTCGAAGTTTTTGTATTGTTTGAGGTTTTCCTTTTTTTTTTTTTTTTAAACAAGACTATATCAGGGCATTGTAGAATTAATGAAGAGAAACCTGCTGTTCTGAGTCACAGACATGTCTCAGTGTGCCCAAGTGATCAGCACCTACTGTCTGGTCAGCTGGCCTTCTTAGGCTTCACCATCACCTTGAACTAACCCTCATCTGACAATGTTTTTCAGACCGAGGGCAGTGACTGTGAATGCAACCCTATTGGGAAGAACTTACCTGAAAACCAAATGCTGATCAAGCGCATGATGATTAAGTGTGCTGACGTGGCCAACCCATGCCGCCCCCTGGACCTGTGCATCGAATGGGCAGGGAGGATCTCTGAGGAGTACTTCGCACAGGTGCGTGGCCTCCCTAGGGGCCCTTTACTTCTCTCCTGGGGATGGCCCCATGTCATAGAACTCTGGGGATTCTCATGATCAACTAGTACATGAGTCCTCCCTGGAAGGAAATGGCTCACACCTGCCTGGACTAAACCTCTGGCTCCCTCAAGAGACTGATGTGGCCGGTCAGTAACCAAAGTCTCTCTAGGGGATGAGGAATAAACTTAGCCTGCATCTTTTCATCCTCAAATTCTTAGTTCCTGAACTTCTACAAAAACTGGGAAAATCATCCATTCATTCACTAGGCTATTACCTCCATGGCGCATGATGGGGAACACAGACAGAAGCCATGGCAACTCACAATATAGTAGAAAGATGTAGAAATGGATAGGTCCACACATTAAAAAAGAGAGAAAAAGAAATCTCTCTACAGGAGGTATATTTTAAGTATGTTAACTGCTATGAGAGTTCAGAAAGATTTTTTCCCCTAGATAAAAGAGGGGCTTTGTGGGTATGATCTTGAGGGGCTTTTTTTTGGGGGGGGGGCAGTGGCAGCAGGTGTTAGAAATGTGGAAATAAGAAAGGACTTTGAGGACTTTGTTCAAAGCATTATGAACAAAATGAGTAAGAAGAAAAAATGTAATTTTTATATAAGGAGAGCAGTACTATCTAGTTGTTTGGCAGTATAAAGAATTAAAGGAGAAAAATCCAGAAAGAATAGACTGCAAGATGCCATTTGAAATACAGGCCTACTTCCAGAGAAGAGGCTCTAAGAACTGATGTGTGTATGTGCAGCAGAAAGACAAACACACGAGTAGTACCTACAAGTAATGCATTGGGGCGGGGGGTCTACATGGCTAGAATATGCCTCTGAGGAATATACCGCAGCTATTAATAGCTGATGATGTCAGAAAAGGCAGTCAGGGGAGTGGCCAGTGGAGGATCCAGTACATTAACTGCAGCTTTCAGGGCTGGGAAGAGAGCCCCTGAATTGAAGAAAAGTAGGACAGGCAGTTCTGGGCTTGCCAGATAAAAGAGGGGGAAACAAAACAAAACAAAACAAAAACACCCAACTATTCCTTGAACAACAGTAGGTATTTTAAGGCTGCCTAATCAACTGACCTGTAATGAGAAAGCTGAGCCAAAAGCTGGCAGGAGGCTGTTAATGGGCTTCCTAGGACCCACAGAGGACTTGAAATCCTACTCCTAGTTATTTTCAAAGTACATGAATGGGAAATGGGAAAGAACCACTTTAAAGTTCTCTAATGTAAGCTCTCTGTTTAGATGTCCCCTCCCCGCAAAGTGTACTATTGTTAATGAGTCAATGTGACCTAAAAATCAAAAATTACAAATGAGGCCTCTGATCAGCTGGCCTCTGGCTCAACATGCCATCAGGAAATGTGGATCTTAATATTCAGCTCAGTGAATATGCAAATAAATATTCACTCCAATGTACAAAATAGTCAGATTTACCCACACTTGGCGCAAACTGCATGACCAATACCCAAATCTGATATGTAGTTTGTCAGTCATCCTTTTGAGTAAAAACAGTGTCCCATGAAAATAACAGCTAGCTCAGCTGAATGGCAAACGTGCTTTTCCCCGAAACCAGCAGCATGCTGGGAAGCAGCACAAGGGCTCTGTGTCCGTCCCGCTGTGTCACAGAACAGGAAGGAGGCGGACACTCAGAGGTCCAACTTCAGTAAGATTAGTAATCCTACTGCTTCCATGAGGGTGTTCTTAGAGTGAAACTGGCTTTCTTTTTAAACTGTAGGCATCTGACTGTTAATAATACAATGACTATGGTACAGTTTGGTGCCGATTCTTTGATTCATGCTAAGGCGTCGGCAGTCCTACCCGTCACTGCTTCTGTCAAGTGGTGTTATTTGCATTAGTATTATTAGTATTAATAATCATATTATCAGTATTACTTTGAAAATAGTTTTCACCTTGCAATAATGAAAATAGATCTCAAAACAGAGGACGTGAACCCTGAGATGGACCCTTCAGGAGAGGCTGTGGTAAAGCTTAAGAGACGTGAGAGTTGGAAGTCCTGAATTTAGTTACTGCATCTCACCAGGTGGTTGGCTTACATTAAGTCCCAGAATCACGCTGAGCCTATTTCTTCATATATACAATTGGACGCTGCTGACCCATTTTCACAGGGTGGTTCTGAGAAACTAGAGCGTACTGTCACAGTTCCTTGTGGCCCTACAGCCCTGTGAGTGTTATGTCTTACAGACCGATGAAGAGAAGAGACAAGGACTACCTGTGGTGATGCCAGTGTTTGACCGGAATACCTGTAGCATCCCCAAGTCACAAATTTCCTTCATTGACTACTTCATAACAGACATGTTCGATGCTTGGGATGGTAAGATAGATTCTGTTCTGTCCACCACACAAAATATTTTGTTATCCTTTACAATGATTACCTTTAACAACAGACTGTTTGTGGCCGGGTATAGTGGGGTGCACATGCACTTTTTGTGTCCTCAGCACCTGACAAGAATCTTGTACACAAAAGACTCAATGGATGTTTGATAAATTGATAAACAAGACTTTACCTCTTCAAAGGACCTCTTCCAAAGCTTACAGCAGTTTTAGTCTATCATCGGAAGAAACTTCAGAAAGAACACAAAATGTATTAAAAGTCTATACTGAGTCAGATGTTTTTGGTAATGGCTTTTCAATTGTTAATTAAAAGGACCACCTGTTTGTATTTCAGAAACTAGTGTTTAGTGACTATCCTTCTAGTGTTGTGTGTTCACCTGCAGCCTAAAGCCTTACCTCGGGTACTTCTCCAGTTCTGATCCCAAATTTGTCCCACAGAGCCCCAGTCTTCTAAGTGTTTCTGGGACATAACATAACAGGCTTCTTTTGATCCTTTTATGTCCTTGCAGCCTTTGCACACCTGCCAGCCCTGATGCAACACCTGGCCAACAACTACAAGCACTGGAAGACATTAGATGACCTGAAGTGCAAGAGTCTGAGGCTCCCATCCGACAACTGAACCAGGACAGAGAAGGGGACCCCTTACCCACAGAGGACACGGTGACTCACAGTAGTGTAAAGGAGAGGCTTTCCTTTATGGTGAAAATGAGAACTGTAGGTCAAGGAGCTAATGTTTGATATCTGACCTTGAATCATGTAAATCCCCAAATTTCACTTTTGGAAAGTTATATTCCATGAAGAAAAATGTGTTCTTTATATAATCACATAGTGACAGAACAAACACATAGAAAAATCCTTTGCCCTGCTGTGACCCTGTGTGTCCTCGTCAACCATGGAGCTGAAAGACTATACCTAGCAGGACACAAGCAGCAAAGACCTGGTGTCTCTGAGCCCATTTCCCTGGATGATGATGACCAAGTAGCTTAGCTAGAGTTCAGCCCATGTGTTACCACAAAAGTCACCACCACTGTTTAGCGTCATTGTTTTCCTCAAGAGCATTGATCTGAAGAATTCCTAAGAGTATCTAAACAAAACCCAAAACTCTAAAATGAGCAAAACAATAAGGACCAAATTATTGATACATTGGTTAGCTTCATAGCCTCCATAGTTCAGGGTTCTTCTGATCGATGTTATGACACCCAAGTTAGCCATGGCCTGGTGCGTGCCTTCTCTAGACTGGTCTCGGCAGCCCGTGTAGCCCTCTTTCCTGTAAAAGGCATTCATCTGAACAGAAAGCCATCCATGATGGGGAAGGGAGTGACATTTTGTTTCAGGGAACTCCATGAGATTCCCTTATTTCTGGTTAACAGAGGCAGTCACAAGGCACTACAGTGAGTATTATATAAAAGCCATTAAATCTGAATGCCCTTGGACAAGCTTTTTTTAAAAAAGAAGAAATTTATATACATTTGCTGTTTAAAATTTTTATGAAATCAATCTAAATTTTCTGGAGAATGCTGTACCATGTACCATCTATATGTATGTATTTGGGGAGGGGCTGGGGAAGTTTCAAGGTTCAAATGTTTTCTGCCTGTATTTGTGATCATGCCATTTTCCTTTAATGATGTAAAAAAATGCAGGATGTGTAAATATATCAGAATATAGACATGTGGGGAAACAGTAAATATTATTAACTGTATGCTAAAAGCTTCTAAAGCACAAGTGCATATTTTTATACGGCTCTTTTCACAACTTTCTGTGATCTACATGAAGTCAGACTTGAAATTTTCCTTTCTCTTCTACCGGCCAACCCTTCTCTATGTATTATAAATATTAGAAGCTCAGTAAACAAAATATCTTCATTTTTCTTTCAAATTCTTTGTACTCCATGCTGCATTTTTAAGAGGTATAAACAGAGACTGGATTAATTGAGTCAGTAATTACTTCTTTCAAACAAAAATTGGAATGCAGAACACTTGGAATTAGTACACAGAAAGAAAAAAAATTACTCATCACTCATAATGTGCCAATGTTTTTTCCTATGTTTTATACTAAAAAATGGAAACATATGTGACAATACCATGCAGAGAAGCATCTCTGAATTATTTTCATGAGACGGTGAGAGGACCTGCTTGATCAGGACAGCAGCTCGCGTTGTACTGTAACGCTGCATTATGTACAAGTGATGGCAATGTTTCTGTGAAGTACTTGTAACTAAATTCCTATGGCCGTTTTATTTATAACAGCTGTTCTTATTTTACCTCCCCTCTGGCCTAAATTTTTCATAATTTCAAAATTTTAGTTCTGTGTCCTTTATTTCATGAATCATACACTTTGTTTTCAGAACACATTAAATTCAGGATGTCTGAATCCCATTTTAAGGAGCTAAATAAATAATTTGCTTAGGCTTCTTCAGAAGCTTGCTTAAGGGGAAGACAATCTTTTCCTGACCATCTCTTTCAGTTCCATTTTGTGAGTAAGCAACATTTATCAAATGTCTCACACTTTGTATTTGAATGTTACAGCTTACTCAGTGGAATGTCAAATTAAGTTCTTATTAAATGCTTTAAGACTACCAGGTTCTAAAGCTTAAGCATAGCTCTGCTCTTTATCAGAGTATCCACAATGGTGTAATCTTCTGAGTAGCTCCTTAAATAGCACACTCCTCCAAAGAGTCATTTTATTAGAATAGTCTTTCAGATGGTATGTGTATCAGATGGGTATAAACTGTTGCAATTGCCTCTTACCCTGAGTTGTTTACTAAAACATTCTATGTTAAGGGGAGCTACATTAATTTAGGAAAATGAAACACTATCTAATAACAGAGAGAGTTCATATTATTACTGCCATACTTACCAGAAGAAAAAGTTAGAAAACATTGTTACCTGGACCAGAATGATGACCCTATAATTTAGCTGAGTCATTCTTTACTTCCAATTTAAGATTTGCTTGCCTTCAGGGTCAGGACTGGTTAGTCTTATGGGCAAAGAACAAGCCTCATCAGTTCAATCAGAACCCACTCCACTTGCGGAAGATAAGTGGAAGGAATGATACAAATGCCCCAAAGTTTAGACTCTTCGTTGTGTTATAAATACAGCCTGAGAAAGAGGTAATAAGGTATACTACACAGTGTTATTTTAAAAATATAATAGCATTGAAAACTAAGATAGGAAAAAATGCACATAGTGTATGTTGACCTCAATTAAAATTGTATTCTAAATTAGGGCATTCATGAAAGCAAAACCCATGAAGTCCAGTGAGTGGGTTGGAGGCATCCCTCTGGACCAAGGGTGTCAAACTTATTTTCACCGGGGGCCACATCAGCCTTGTGGTTGCCTTCAAAGGGCCGAATATAATTTTAGGACTGTATAAATGTAACTACTCCTTAACGGTTAAGCAAGAGCTTGGCACTGCCATCAGGCACAAACAAGGTGCCGGGCCGAATAAAACAAGGTGGAGGGCCAGATTCAGCCGTGGGCCTTGTGTTTGCCACTTGGGAACTAGAATATAACAACAGGGATTTATGTGATACTTATGGTACCATTTGCTCTAAAAACTTACCTGTGGTTTTTGTCACTCCATGTGAATAGAATACTATCACAAAATAATAACCAGAACAGATTAGGAAATAGAGCAGTTGAAAATCTGAGTTTCTCATATGATTCACTGAATATGTCACAAACAATTCAAGAAAATAACTTTGTTACAAACTCATGACCTAATATAAAATTTCCCAAAGAACATGCTAGCTCTTAATGGAATGAAGTCCATCTATAGAGGAAAATTAAAAGCCTGAAAATGATTCTGAGATATTTAATCAAATTGGTCAATAATCTGATGCACTCAGACCAGAATGCATGGTGTTGCATTCTGCCTGGTGTTGGACTACTAACCATGTTCCAATTTCAGGACAAAAGACCAGAAAGCTGTCTCTGGGACTCCTCAAATACGCCACAATGGCAAGTTGTTGGCTCAAACGGAGTGCTAATTTTCCTAGTCATAGTCCTCTATTCTATAATGGAGATAACAAATTTTAATATAGTTCTCCATAAGTCTGTCTTCATTATAAATTAAATAAATGTGAACATTATTTGATTTTCCTCATATGGTGGTCATATAAGCCTTTATCTCTGATTCCAGTCCTCTTTACTTTGTTTTTAAAGGCGCTCAATGATGATAATGGAATAGAACTAACAAACTGCAAGGCCCTGCTAATCTGGGCCTCAGTTTCCTCATTTATAACATGACACTGCTCTGGCATAGGTGATCTTAGCTCTTCCAGACTTTGCAGGCAGTTGTGAAAGCAACCGTCAAAGGAAAAACCCAGTAAATCAACAATTTATAAAGATTCCACCTGCAGTGTGTATGATGAACCATAAATCTGCAGAAAGTGCTCTTTGAGAAGGATCAGTCCTCTGACAGCATCCCTCACCTTGCACTTACTTTAACAGGATTCTTTCATTAGCAGTTTAAATTTAAGAATGACTCCAATACTAAACTCACCTATTCTTAATGTGTGGAACACTTTTTAATTTTTATTCTTTAGTACCAAAAGGGAGAAAAAGTGCTCTGATACAAAGCTGCTGGATGATGAAGACGATTAAATCTCAGTGGCCACTGCAAGTGAAGCCCTTCTCAAGCATTTCAAATGTGAGTCAATGGGGAGATGAACCAGGCACTTTGGACTCGGACTGAAAACACTGTAGCTCTTCACTCACCCAGCTCTCACCCGGCACGTGAGGGGCAGTGTGGGTATAGTGCCAATCTAGCCAATGGCTGTTCAGGCCGATTCACACTGGGGAAAAAATACACCCTCATAAAATTCCTATTGATTTGAGTTTATAGAGATTTTAGTAGCTAGATTTAAAAAAAATAAACAAATTAGTTGGCACCAAAAAAAATAACGTTGTAGTTAAACAGTGAGAGATTCAAGTTTGCTCTATAGAGCATTGATGATTAGTTACTAAATACCAAGGAAATTTGTAGGAGAAAGGATATATTTAAATTTATCACAAGAATTCTTAATTAAATGGGATCCTAAAGATAACCAAAGAATAAAAACCTTCTCATTAATACCACAACTTTACTGCTCTATGTGCACCTCCTCACAAGACCCAAGTTCAAGGGAAGCAGCTCACAGAACAGCACTCACCGCACTCCAACAGAAGCCCACAGTGCGGCCATTGCTCAATCCCTGTTTCCTGCAGGGCAGGAAGAGTTTTCTGGAGATCTCAAGGTTTAAGTTCAAGTTTTGCTGCATCCCACCTCTTCTTCAGAGGGTTTCGTTCCCAAAATATCTTCTATAATTATCATGTGTACTAATTTCCTTAAAAGTGGGCTTTTAAATAAATAAATGTTTAAAGAAATGAACAAGTATAGTTAAAATATTCATTTTGGAGAACAAAAGTATTTCACAATCTAATGACTAAATAAATTTTAAAAACTATATGCAACTTTTAAAAAAATCTTATCAGAATTTAACTAGAGGTAATAAAACTAAACAAAGAAAGTAAGAGATTCTAAGTACTATGCTCATTAAGCTCATTATTTCTGGTGTAAAATTAAAGCATAACTATTTTTAAATTGTCTACTGATTCTATGGTGTAATTTAATTCTGTGTCAACAGATATTTATTTGTAGTATGATCTGCAAAGTTCACTTTTTGAAAATTCCCTGCTAAAACACTTCTGGTATATTCTTTGGTGGATGTACTCACACCTAAGAAGCAACCTGTTGCTGCTTTGCATGCCTACAAAAAAGAATTCACACAATCAGAAATTTATAAAGTGACAAAAATATATATTACACATTAAGTGATCAACATGTTAATGGTTTTCAGAGTATTACCCTATATTTGATGTTCAAAGTTCATGCACATGTGTTCCAAATCCCCTAAACTAGACAGCAAGATACAAGTCACCATTCTCCTCTAATTTTTGAAATAATTTTAAACTGCGCAATCCAGATTCTCGTTCTCCATTTTTCCACAAAATAATGAGATGATCAGCAGAGCATGTCACTAGTCCATGATCTTCAAAGTATAGAAACATCTGTAAAGAAATTTCAAACAAATACCATATGATCTCACCTTTTACAGGAATCTAATCAACAAAACAAACAAGCAGAACATAACCAAAGACACTGAAATTGAGAACAGGCTGACAGTGACCAGAGGGGAGGGAATTTCAGGGGAAGGGGGGAAGGATTTTCAGGAACAACTATAAAGGACACATGGACAATAACGAGGGGGAGTTGGGGAGGGTTGGGGGGGGTGGGTTAGGATGGGGGGGGGTAAAGGGAAGAAAACTGTACTTAAATAACAATTAAAATTTTTTTTAAATGGTTAAAAATTCATTATAAAGCTCGGTCATATTCTAAAATTATAAGGTTTTGCAATGGAAAAAGACAAAAAAAAGAAATTTAAAACTACTGAGTATAGGAACTTCAAGGACAGGAGAAGTGGCAAAGTTAGATCCACAGGTTTCCTTGTAAGACGTGCATCTTGGAGATGTACTGGGATGTGAATTCCTTATCATTTTCCATGAGAAATTTTAAGTGTGGATAATAGTCATACAAATATATGCATACTAAAACCATAAATGCTAGACCAATATCTAGTGTTTTAGTAGCCAGCACTTTAACTGCTCAACTACAGACCTGTAACAGCTATTTTTTTAATGTACATAAATTCCCAAAGTAGCTTCTGAATTTTACATTATTCTTCAAGTACTGTTTTTAAGATTTTGTCGGAAGTCCTGCCTGCCAGACCTATTTTACTTATAATCATTTATACATGCCTCATTATTTATACGCAAATGGCTACCAAAAAAAGTCTGAATTCAAAATTCTCCAAGGTGCACACTGGCTTCAGGTCTGTAAATAAAAGGGGATATAATCAGTCCATCCATAAGCATTTACTGAGTGTCATCTACATGCTTATGGTCCCTACCCTTGAGAAGGTTCTGATTCAGCTGTAATACCAGATCATAGCTGAAGCAATCAGGGCACCGTGAAAGACTATGTGATCAGGTACTACACAGTAATGCAGTTCAGACTCTGATTTGCCACAGAAATTCAGAAAAAGGGGGCAGATCAATAACTGAAATTGTCAGAGAAAGTTTCAAAAACATAAACTTCTCCAAAAAAAGGGGAGGGGGTGCAGGGAGGCCATACCAAGGGAAGGAATAGGCTGGAGACTAAGAACAAGAAAACAGAGTGTTGATGAGGAAGCAGCGTGAACACTGGAGTGGAGAGCAGGCGTCAGAGGAGAAAAATGAAGCCACTGAAAGGATGAGCGCTCATCCAGGCAAAGAATGAAATAAAGGAGAGAAATAAAACAACAGGATGAGTTTTTCTCTGAAATAATTTATTCATTTCCAAAGATAGCAGGATGAGGCCTCGGCTGATTATGTAGGCGTGAAGGAGGTTAATATCAGAACAAAATTCCTCAGGACATGGAAAAGACAGAATTCAGAACATGGAGGGGTTGGGTTAGAGCACAGATGAAAATCTAATCAAAGGGAGAGGAAATCCAAGAGATAGTACCTACCAGACAGCTCAGAGCAGGGGTGTCAAACTCATTTTCACCGGGGGCCACATCAGCCTCACAGTTGCCTTCAAAGGGCCGAATGCAATTTCAACTCCTTAACAGTTAAGGAGTAGTTACATTTACACAGTCCTAAAATTAGTGGCTTTTTGAAAGCAATCATGAGGCTGATGTGGCCCCCAGTGAAAATGAGTTTGACACCCCTGGCCTAGATTTTCTCAATGAAGCCAGAGATACTTAAAAAAAAAAAAAAAAGCTTAAGTATCAAAAACTTTCACTCAGGAAAATTCTTAAGAATCTGACATTTCTATATTATGACAAATGTGCCACTTTGAAGGTTTCCCCACCAGTGAGAAACCTTTAGTGGGTTCCTATGATTTTTTCTAAATTTTATTTTAATCATTCAAGTACAGTTTTCTCCCTTTTACTCCCAATCCAGCCCACCCTCCCAACCCTCCCCACTTCCCTCCCATGGGTTCCTATGATTTTAAAAATAAAATCTGAACTCCTTAGCTTTACATTCATTGGCAGTCATAATCTAACCAAAACTACTTTCCCAGGCTTTTATCTCCTAGATTAGAGTTTGTTCACAGAAGCCCAGTGCTCCAGCCTAGCGAATATGCTCCTTGCTACCAAGCAGATCCTATTTTTGCCCTCTGTCTACTACACTCCAGCCTTACCAACCCCAAACCACACTACAGCCAAGCAAATGAAGTCAAAGTTGACAATGAAACAAAAACAACTGGGCTACTTGTTAGAGGAAAGTACAGATGAGTACCCAACATCTGGGAGCATCAATCCTATCCAACTGTCAAGGTTCAGCTCAAGTCTCAAGCCCTGTATCTTCTACCAATCATTTTCTTGTAAGTCCTGAATATTCAGTCTGCTATGCATCTGGGTCCACATAAGAAGCCTAGATTAACAACGTATTAGGTCTGTATCCTTAGATACTTTATCTACTAAAGTATAAGATCCACAAGGGCAAGCACTGTATTTTGTATCTCTTTGTAAACTCCATTGTCTAATACAGTGCCTGAAATATGGGAAATGCTCCATAACAAGGGTGGCGCTTCTGCTCCTAAGCATAAGTACACTTTCAAATGAGAAGTAATTTGTTCCTCCCTGGCTATGAAACATGAAAGGACAATTTAAGAAAGTCATTACTTAGGGCTTTGCATATACTGCTATCATACTATTACTAGTTCCAGTCATCTCTTTATCTCCACTAATTTTATTCCTTCATTACAGGCAATGGTGCCTATAAGAAATATTAACATTTTTGGATATCCACAAGTTAGAATTATATGCATTTTATAATTCTCAACTAAAATTTTCATATATGTGTAATGATAATCAAGACACTAGGTTTTACTAAAGCTGACAAACTATTATCCTTCAAAGGGAAGTAAAACAGCACTCTATTCAGGAATCTGATAGAGGCCCCTGGAATTAGACTCTGTGAGGCTAACTCTACATACATATGTATAACCACAGCCCTCCGTTCATCCTCAACTGACTACTGTTATGTACTCAACATTATTCACACTGTCCTTACTGTCAGCGATCTAGATCTCGTAAATACTGGTGATTAAGCCCATTATTTAGAACAGCAACTTTCAACTGATGTGCCACAGGAATTTTTAAAACATGCAATACATGACTATGAAAATTATACCTCCTTTTCTGTCAGATTAGCAAAAAACATACTTTTTGGTATGCTGCAGAATTTTAGTCATTAGTTTATGTGTGCCATCAGATGAAAAAGGTTGAAAATAGCAGATGTAGAAGAGACACATCTCTTGATTCCTCAGATTCTATCTCTGTGAAGAGAGAGACCCTAACTGCACATTCCACAACCTGTCCTATTCCATGTTTTGACTCAGCAAAAACCTACAGGTATGAGAAAGTATAGGTCTTTCTGAGACCAACTGAATGAAGACAGCGAGATAAAGGAAGAATTCTCTAGACATTTACATGCCCATTAAAATCAATACCTCTACAGATGATGAGTGTCCAATCAAATCTCCAATAAGTTCTAGTAAACATGAAGTGGCATTTTCTTGTTGCTTTTTAACAGGTTGGCTGGCTTGTTTGTTCACTCGTCCAAATCCCCACATGTTAAAGAAACCTAGAAAAACAATCACTTTGGTCATTTTCAAAATTCTTGTGCTCTTTACTTATGACAGTAATAGGAGATGAGAAAAAAAAACATTTAAATGCGAAGATCTCCTGCACCTATTTTAGTCACGGGCTAAAGGGATAGTACCAGGCACTGTGCTAGTTCTTTTTTTTGTTAATGTTCCTTCTTTTCACCTTTCTTAGCTAACCTGGTTTGTTCCTGGTCCCTCTTTATTGCCTTTAATCACCCACTGGTGAAGGTGTATTAACAAGACAAGAAGCTAGACACTGGGAATGAAAGAGGAGAAGTAAAAGGCCTGAAAGGTGGTGTCCCTCCAACTCCCCCCCAATAAAAGGTCACAACACAGATCTTTCACCAAAGTAGACTGAAAGGAATGTAAGTGTCCAAAAACAATATCCTGTGACTTCAGGTAATGAAGAAACTCCAGAGGCAACCAGCACCTGATTTCTCAGGCAAAGGTTGCTAACAAACTGGGACTTTGTTTTACAAACCAAACACCTGAAAGTCAAGAGTTCATGAGATTATGAGCACCAAAGTGTGTTTTCCCATAAATTGAGTTCGATGTTAATGATAATGCTTCAAGGCTGAAAGAACCCTTTACTATGACATCTGACCATACAAACTGTCTGTGTATCAAGCATAATTATGAACAATACAAATGAAAAATTACTGCATTGGCCAACTGGTCAGTCAGATTACCAGAAAATAAGTTTCCCTTCAAACAATAAAACCCTAATTGACTTGAAGAGAAATAGGCAGGTAATTCTGTATTAAAGCAATATTAAGATGTGAACCCTAGATCCCAATTACCATAGCTTCATGTAAATATCTTACATGCCTATTTGGAGCACACTGTATATTATTCTTGTGGTTATACATGACTGCCTTTCTTCTGGCCTTCACAGAAGGAAAAAACGAAAGTCTCCCTTTTTAAGAAAAGACACACACACACCTGTTGGTACAGGTTCAGCTGCAAGCTGCTGTTTTTCACGTAACTCCCAAATGCGTACACTGCCATCTTCTGAGCATGAGATTAACTGCCTGTCAGGAGAGAAAATCACTGAAGAAAAGAAGCACCATGGAGCACCAATGCTAAATTTGCAGTGAAAGAAATCAGTGGAGCCCTCGATTGCTTTTATTCAACTCTTGGCAGGAGCTGATAAAAATCACAATTTAACATGGCTTTCCAATGCAAAGTAAAAGCACTTTTCAGGAAAGACACATATTATATTGTTACATTGGCTCAAATGTTATAAATATTTCATCTCCATTTTTAAAAATGTATTCAGGAGAACAGGCTATGAATTACATTTCATAATATCCTGAGTGGCCTCGTCCTCCTCTCACTATATCTCTTTTCAGGGGGCCTCTCACTCTGAAAATACCTCGCATAGAAAATAATACTATTCTTTCATATAATTTTCTCCCTAAAAATTCAGCAGCCAAATTTACCCTGAGAGAAAAGTCCTCACTTAGTAACCTTTAACAACAGGAGATTTCCATTTGATTCTCTGGCTATAAACAGTGAGAAAAAAGATGTGTTTATGGAAAATAGAAAAATTAGCACATAGGAAGTGCCCAAAAATCTTTTATCTTTTTAAATAAATGCCCTATTTTAAAGCATCCCTTCTTATAATGAAATTCAATTGAACCATGCTTCTTATAAATTTTGTATTATATTGCCACAAACTCTTGTTAGAGACAGCCACAAGGTATTCTCCACTTCCAAAAGAATATAAGCAGGTCAAGCCACAAAGCCAGGTAACTTTGCCACTTGAGAAATTACACTGGTAGACCTGGGAACTATGAATTTCTTTCATCTGCTGCAGAACAGATGGGAACGGTACCTGTTTGGAAGTTTGGCAATGTGTAGGACACTGGAGTCATGTGCAGTTTTCTGGCAGGCAATCACACGCTTCATTTGAAGGTTATACACGTATAAACCCCTTCCAACTGCAACAAATACATTCTGGGGGGAGAAATTCAGAAATGGGCATAAAACCATTGCTTTCCACTATCTAGTGTAATAGATTTCCAGCCCTGGTGTGACATCAGAAAGCCATTGGTACCTTCCCCTATTCCTAGCCTTCAGCCCAAATTACTGTGCTGCCCTCTGAAGTCCAAAAATTTCAAATCACAAAGGAAAGCTCAGCATTTAGAATGTAGAAGGACACAACTGCTAATACAGAGAAAGTTCTGTATATTACAACCCTCATCTTCACTTTCTTCCTCACTGAACTATGACAGCTAGAGAAAGGAGCTATGGCTGGTGGATTGGCCCTGCAGCAGAAGCTGCTGCGGTACAAGCTAAGTTTTTATTCACATCATACTATATCCTTGGGAAGTTACTTAGCTTTGTTTGCCTGCAAGGTATGAGCAAAATTACTTGTACTTTGTATCTTAAACAACAAAGAGACTTAAAAAGGACACAAAAGAAGTCTATGTTATAGTGACACTGTCATCTTAAGATCTGCTGAAGGTTTCACAAAAACATTTTTTCAAATGTAGTATTAGAAATAACTTTTTACTAAAACAACTTTTAGCATTTGAAAGTATTTTCACCAATACAAGGGGGAACCAAAAAACACTAGAATTATTTTCTGGAGGGCAGGGGCCCTTATAGCACAGGCTTCCCCCACTAGGTGAGTGTTCTAGGAACCCATCTGTATCAGTGTGCCAGCTGGTGCTGTCGTGAGAGGCTGTTTTGGGCTTCAGTGAATTTTTTTTTTGAAGACTCAATGCATTTGCCCATTTCATGATGGGTGATTTACAAGCACTCCTGCTCACACTGTGCTGAGTGTTCACAGTTTTTGAACAAAAATGGCATGACCCCCATGCCCCACCCTCTCTGTTCACCCAATCTTGCCCCGAGCAACCTTTTTTGTTTGTTTCCCTGATGAAAAAAGTTTCAAAGGGAAATGTTTTGCCCATGCGGAAGAGTTGAAACAAAAAACAGAAGCAGCACTACAAGGCATCAAAATCAACGAGTTCAAAAACTGTTCTGAGCAGCAGAAAAAAAAGTCTCAATAGGTGTACTGCATCAAATGGAGAGTACTTTGAAGGTGAATGAAGTTTAAACATGTAAGAATACACAAATTTTTATAAATAAATTCCAGGTTTTGTTGGGTCCTCCCTCATATATATCTTATTTCAGCCTCACAACATCTCATTAAGATAGGAAAAGCAAGTATTATTAGCATTTTCCAGGTGAGCAAGTTAAAACTGAAAGATTAAAGTCACACAGAATATTAGACAGGGAGTACTCAAGGTCATGTTACTCACATCCCTTGCTCTTTCCTCATACCACACTTCCTAGGTTCTGAAATTATTTTGCAAGTCACTAGACTTTTGGTAGCACTTCACTTAGAACCATTCATTCTTACTCATTAGGACCCCAGTAAAGCAGACCTTTCCATTTTATTTTATTTTTATTTTTTTATTTTTTAGAGGGGAAGGGAGGGAGATAGGGAGGGAAATATCAATGTAAGAGAGAAACACCTACTGGCTGCCTTCCCCTGACCTTTCAAAAATCTCTACAGACTGCCTCTCTGTTGTTTGGACCCTTCTCATGCAGAATCAAAGGCTACAAACCCAACTCAGACCTGCGGGATCTGAACCAAAGGCTACCGGAATCTAAATCTGGGATGATCTCCCTGGAATCTCAGAATTGGCACTCTGCATTTAGCAATGCAAGCTGAGAATTAGTGCCAGGGCATTAATGCACAGCTAGCCAACTTGCTAAACTCTAGAGTTCTGGTGGTAGCATTCAATGCAAAGAAACCACAGAAATTAGTTCTGCAGACCAGAACATCTGGGCAGAGTTTAAGTGATTTACCCCAGGTCACAAAAACAATTATGTACACATCTAGAGAATTAATGATCTTTTAGGCTGCAATGAGTCAATAGAGTCACTCTATCAATCACTTGTAATCAATAATTAATGCCCCCCATAGAAAGAAAGAACCCCCTATAAGAGAAAAACTGAGTGTTTTATCAAGCACTTATAGTAGTTAATAAGCATCAATCAAAATTTTTAAGATTAAAAAAAGTAAAATGAAAAAGCTTTTTAAACACCATTTTTTAAAAAGTGAGAAAATAAATTTTAAACAGAAAATTAAGTATATTTAATATTTTTCAAAATAAAGTTGGTATATAAATAAACTTCATCTTTAGGTATATTGGTGTTCTGTACCCTAGTCTTATCCTATTGTATGGTTTTTAAAGTAAGAGAGGGACACAGAAAATTTTAAAAATACAGTACTCTTCCCATCCAGACTATTATTTATGAAATGTGTAAATAAAAATAACAACATACATATGATTAGAAAACTGAAACAGTATAAGGCATGAAATAAAGTGACATAAAAGCTTCCCCCAACTCCTCTCCTCAAAAGTTACAACTCTTAAACATTTCTTATGATTACATTTAGAAAAGTAACTCCCCTTTAAATACATTTTCTGAGCAGGATTCATTAATCCATTGGTATTAATCTTTTACTACAGAAAGAAATGTAAAGTACTTCAAGAGCATCACTCCCAAGGCCTAAAAGACTGAAATCGGTAATTCTCACACAGTCATCTTGCCCCTGGAGCTAATAGACAAAAAGAAAAAAAACAACCCTTTGATTTCTTTATTTCCTTTACCTCTTTAGGAGCTGCACCAGATTCTTCAAAAGGATTCTTTCCCAAAGTGCTTCTAAAAACAATTTAAAGCATTATCCTCAAATTCTATGGGTTATTTAATCCGATCCAGAATTTCAATAGTTTTTAAATCTGTGGTCATTTAATCACTTCCTTCTCTTAAAAACAAGAACTAAGATTAAAAAAATTTTTTTAATGTAAGTTGTACAATGTTTGAAAAATATCAGAACATTTGAAAGCACACCTTGAACATGGGGAATGATACATTTCTATATCCATCATGAGATTAAATTTAAAAAATTAGAAACCAGGTTTACTTAAAAAGACAAATTTATAGATATTTCCTCCACCTTTTTTTTTTTTACCTCTTCATCCCATGTGAAATGATGAATAGAAACGTCATTTGGTTTTTGACAGAGTTTTATTTCTTGCTGGCTGTCCAGCTGTGGAGGCGGGTTCCAGAAGTTGCGCTCACAGGCCTGCACGGTCCAGTCCAGAATGTCCCAGATGATCAGCTCTCCGACATGGGAGCCAGTCACGAAACTCAAATCTAGGCAGAGTTCATATACATCTCATTACTGAGCATTTTACCTACAGGTCAAAATGAATGGACTACCTAGTAATAATTCTCTATAAAACCACAATAATAAGAACAGTGAGGTCCACACATGAGCCAAACAGAAATCCTACTATAACAGAACAGAAAGACCAGAAACAGATTCAAGTTTACTTCAGATAATGACGGCATTTCAATTAGTGAACAAAGAAAAATACCTCATGCTGCAATATTAAGTATTTGGGGAATAAAAATAAAAGAACCACACCTTGGATCATATACTGTTTAGAAAACCCACACTTCCCCTGTGTGTCGCCTTCACTCTCACATTACTACCATACTCACAACACTCCTAACACCGGCTGTGTGGGGTTTTCCCACTCCCAGCAGTACTGTGACAACAGCTAGGTGACCTACAATTTAACTCGGTTCTAACACTATCTACCTAGGGACAGCATTGGGTATCACAGGTTAAGGATTTAGTCCCACAAGACTGCCCCCTCCCAAATTCAGGTGCCAAGAGCAAGTCCAAGTTGTTACCTATGCTTCTAACTGATAAGCTACAAATCAGAGGTTCTCACGGCCCTTCCTTGGATTCAATTAATTTGCTGAAGTGGCTCACAGAACTCAGGAAAACAGCTTAATGTTTACCAGTGTATTATAAAAAATATGATAAAGCAGGGGTCCCCAACCTCTGGGCTGCAGACTAGTATAGGTCCCAGCCTGTCAGGAACCAGGCTGCACAGCAGGAGGTGAGCTTGAATGTAAGGCATTTGGATCCTTGTGAAACCTTCCCTGGCGCCCGGGGTCTGTATGAAAATTGTCTTCCACAAAACTGGCCCCTGGTGCCAAAAAGGTTGAGGACCACTATGATGAAGGATACAGCTGAGCATCCAGATGGAGAAGATGCACAAAATAAAGTATATGGGAAGGGCTGTGGAGCTTCCATGCCCTCTCCAAGCACCTCCACATGTTTGGCAACTTGGAACCTCTCCAAATCCCACACTGTTGGGATTTCTATGGAGGTTTCACCCTGTAGGCATGATCAATTATAAGCTCCATTTCCAGCCCCTCACCCCTCTCTGGAAAATGGGGGATAGGACTGAAAATTCCAAGCTTCTAATCATGGTTTGGTCTTTCGGGTAACCAGGCCCATCCAGGAACCCAGAAAGAAAGGATAGCCTCATTAGAACAAAAGACACTGCTACCACCAGGAAATTCCAAGAGATTTAGTACCCTAAATCAGGAAAATGTCAGGAAACAGTAGAACAAATATTAGAACAAAAGATGTTCCTTGGGCTTTTATCACTCAGAAAATTACAAGGGTTTTTAGGAGCTTTGTGCCAAGAACTTGGGCAAAGCCTATGTATATTTGTCTATTATTTCCTACCAAAATAAGTTTCAGAGACTAAAACATTAAAGACACTTAAAAGATTGAAGTACTTAAAGGTGAATGCTTATTATGAATGTGGGGTACTGAAAGGCTCTAAAGGAGACAGGGTGGGGACTGGGTTCAGGTATCTGAGTAAGCACTGGCTTAGCAAAAAAAAAGTCGTATTTAAATGAGAAACAGGTGGGGAAAATCTGCAACTTAGATGTCAAAATAGGTTTATTATATTTTTGATACATAAGAAATTCTTGAAAATCATTAAGAACAAAATAATTACTGCAGCAGAAAATATGGGCAAAAGACTTGAACAGGCAAAACAATAAATACAAATGGTCATAAACACATGAAAAGATGTTCTACTCCCTAAATAATAATTTTTAAAAAAACCTAAAAGCAATGAGATACTCTTTATTGCTTTTCAAATTGGGAAAGATTATAAAACAGGAAAAATACCCAAATGTTGGTCTAATATCCTAACATAAAGTGTTATAATCACTTCAGATTTAGAGTTCTGCATCAGAACTTTAAAAAACAATGTAAACCCATTGATTTAACAAGTCCACTTCTAGGAATTTATCCAGAGGAAAGTATATGTAAAAGACATATGTAAAAAGGTTGTTACACATAATATTAAAAATCTGAAGATAACTTAAACATACAACTGGGGTCGAATAAATAAGACATCCACAAAATGAAATAGTAATACTGTTACTGAAAATTAAGTTATAAAGTATGTTTACACTGATATGGAAATATACTCATGACATACTCTTACAAAGCAGCAAACCATATGTATACATATATATACACATACGTAGGCCCAGAAAAACACCTAGAAGTATTGGGTTGGCCAAAAAATTGGTGTGTTTCTTTCCATAAAATAAAAGACACATTTTTCATTTTTACCAATAACTTTATTGATTTGGATATTTTGAGTATGTCAGCTCTCTCCCACATGGTGCAACATTATTGTTCTCAATTAATGTCTTGATTTAATCACTATCAACCTCAACTGGGCTACCTGACTATGGAGCATCATCCAGCGAGACACCTCCAGCATGAAACTTCACAAACCACTTTTGACATATTCAGTCAGTCACAGCACATACCTTATACACTACACAAATCTTTTTTTATGTTTCAGTTGCGTTTTTACCTTTCTTGAAATATCAAAGCATTATATGCCAAAAATGTTGCATATTTTCTTCCATCTTCAATATTAAAATGGCTACACAAAAATCCACCAATTTTGGTAAGGTTTTTTTAGATGCAAGGTGATATGACAGCTGTCATAATACAATGTAACAAAATTGTTTCAAATGCAGTTAGAGACAAGTAAGCGCTAGTAGAGCCAGCTAACAGAAAAACACAATGAACTTTTTGGCCAACCCAATATATGGACCAGTGCTTAACACTGTATGGTGGGAGAATTTTAATTTTTATATTCTTTTATGTTTCTCACTATTTTCTCATTTTTCTACTATGACTATGTACTACTTGTACATTAGCAAGTTTTTAAATCCTTTAAAGAAAATGAAATCAGTGGGCCAACAAAGATACCTTACAAATTATATATTTAATAGAAAATGTTGAACTGCTGAGACCAAAAGTTATCATGAAGAAATGTAATTTATTTTAGTTTCTACATATTTAGGGTAAGGTAGAATAGAACAATGCAGCCTGAGTCTAGAAAGCCAAGCTCTAATTTTGGCTCTCCCTGTGACGAGCCTTGTGGTCTGTAGAAATTCATTTAACCTTTTGCTAGCTTGGCTTTCTCGTGCATTAAAAGAGGATAATTGCTAAAATCAAGAAAATAACAAATGTTTAGACATTTTGAAGACATCAAATATTATCTTTGAGTACTGGTATTATTTTGCGACCTGGTCCATATTAACAGTATTAAAACATCTAGTTACTTGTAATTTAGGAATACTTTGAGTAATTATGATTTAATTATTCCATTTATCAAATAAACCAGCAGGACAGAAGTCTCTAATGTCTCGATGAACAATCTCTTAGAAAAAAAGAATTATCAGCAATCATACATGTAAACATTATTTTGTCTTGGTTCCAATTTCTATAGTTTATCAATGGACTCTATATAATTTTCTCTAAGTTCATTTCTCATCTGTGGAGAGAAATAGGCTTTTAATTTTACTAACAGTGGAGAAGTTAAGGGAGAACTAATCCTTCCAGGACCTTCTTTTCATCCCTTTTCCTCTTGTTTCCAATTTCAGTGAAACTACAAAAGAACTACAGAAATTAAGGAGTGGAGATTCTTTTCTTGTTTTTTAAAAATTTTTAAATTTTATTGTTGTTCAAGTACAGTTGTCTGCATTGTCCCCACACCACTCCCCCCAACCCCAGCCATCCCAAACCTCCCTCCCCAGTCCCACCGTGCCTTGGTTCTGTCCATGTGTCCTTTATAGTTGTTCCTGAAAACCCTTCTCCCTGTTACCCGATTATCCCCTCCCACTTCCCCTCTGGTTACTGTCAGTGTGTTCTTTATTTCCATGTCTCTGGTTCTGTTTTGCTCACTTGCTTGTTTTGTTGATTAGATTCCACTTATAGGTGAGATCATATGGGATTTGTCTTTCATCACCTGGCTTAATTCACTTAGCATAATGCCCTCCAGTTCCATCCATGCTGTCGCAAAGGGTAAGAGCTCTTTCCTTCTTTCTTCTTCACTCTAACTCTGCATGTTGCCCAACACAGTTAATGTAACCTACTGAGACCACAAAGTTGCCTGCTCTGACTTAATCTTCCAAGTGTTTGTGATTCATCTATGCAACAGAAAAAAGTATTTGTGCCCAGCTGGGATTTTTCGCTAAAAACAAAGTGACTGGCATTCACCTGTCAATGCAGTTTATCACTATGTAAATTATTAATATTCCCAAACAGATCATTCAAAATGTTTCACACTAAACAACCTCAATGATGTATTATATGTGGATGGACTTGCAAAAGTCACTTAGTATGAAAATCTCACCTGGCATCTGTATACCCATCTCTCACAAAGACCAATACTCTGTGATTACCATGCCATGTTGTCAGCACGAAACAAGAAAAGGAGTAAAATAACGGATGAAGCACCCATAGCCTTTTGCCAGAAAAGACAAGCAAGGTTATCTTGTATGTCTGTCTTAGAAAACCTTCTGCAAATCTCTTTGGCAAACCTGGTATTCATTATTCACATCTGTGGGAGTTCTGTCTACCATTCTAAGGTTGCCCTGAGGCCACTTCACTGAAAATGTACTTCCCTGTGAGTTACAACCCCGGTAAATACACGTTTCATTGGAATTGGTGGACAAAGGACTCAGAGTGGAGCTGAGAACTATATGACATAATCATTTCAGAACTGCCAAAATGGGCAGCAAGGCAGACATGCCAATCAATGTACAAGATCAGACTGTTACAATATTATGTTCAAATTTTACCAGACTACTTGTCCACATATGATTCCTAAATATCCTTATTCCATTATCCTTATAATGTAATTCTGCAGTCACGGAGCTTATAAAGTAAAAAGTACCAGGGCTTTTCTGTAGTTTTTATTAATTTTTTGCTTTAGTTTTCTGTTTTCCTCCCCTTAAGAAACTAGCAAAGAAATACTTGAAGAAAGCTTTCTTGGTGAAATTGTTATAAACTTCTATAAATATCACATAAGAAAAGAATTGCCATAAAGTTAAGGCTACCTCAGTGACATCCCTTCACCTTTATTAAGGAACCATGCTGGGTCAATAGTACCAATGTTTCACCACTGAAATGAGACAACCAGGCAAGACAGGTGTAATGGGCCAGAACTCAGCTGTACTTTCCTTAGCAGCTCTGGGGCCTTGGAGCTTATGGCTCAGTGCCAGAGGCTCTTCAGAATAAAAGCTTGCCTTTTGTCCTGCCCCCTACCGCTAAAGGAAAAAGAGCTCCCAGAAAGAAAGGAGTGCTCCCAACAATGTAACTTGTCACCATAGATAAATTTGGTCCTTAGGAAGACTTGCAGCTGGGTTGTACAAGAAGATGGCTATTAGGGAGGAGGACTTTGGAAGTGGGAGAACCACTCTCACTGATGACCTGAAAATGTGACTGAATGGCATACAAATGGAGACTACACTTAGTGCTATCTGGGCCCCTTTCCCTTTGCCTCATGTTTATGCAAAGTATTGCTCAAAAAGAGCCAACCCAGGCCTCCGGTCAGGAGGGCCGTCCAGTCCTCCATTATACCATATTCATGTCTTACTTATAGGACCCTCTAGTAGTCTTCTTCACATTCTCAAAGTAAAGCCACCCAGGAGGCCTCTCATCTGACCTCGGAACACAGATCACCCAGAACTCCAATGATATAAGCTGTCAATTTACTTGAAAGTGAACTACGTAAATACCAGGATTTATGGACTGGGACTCTATCCTGCCCTCTGATGTCAGATTCAGCTCACAGTACATACCTATTAAAATTATTATGAAGCTAAAACAGGATGCCTGGCAAGTCAAGACTCACAAACACGAGGAAAGGTAGATATGAGTCATTTTCTGTAGACCTTTACCTTAGTTTGGTGTTATTTTCTGACAGTCTTTAATCATGAAAACAACGGCCTTAAGTCCTGCTCATTCAACCGTAAGTCTATAACTTGCTATATAATAATACACTGTGGTCTACAAAAGAGGAACTAGCCAGCACCATTTGCCAAAATGCTGCTAAGCATTAGTATTTACAGCCTTTGACAATCACCCACAGAGCCCGAGATAATGAAGCCCTCCTCCATCTCTTCTCTCTGCCTCACTCTATTCTCCTTGTGCCTAAATCTTACCCTAGCAATCTATGAAACTTGATCAGTTCCACTGGCTTGAATTTCACATGTAAGAGATTGCTAATCTCTACTAGTCAAAAGCATTATTTTAATGATAATTCTAAAAATCCTAGAACAAGACTGAAGCTCATAACAGGTTACATTAACAAGCACAAAATGTTACATAATATAAGCATGTACACAATGAACTTACCATTGACATTAGCCAATGAGAGAATATTATCCTGGTGATCAAGGAGGTGCTTAACTTCAACAATGTCCCACTCTAGTGATCCTTCTGTGGGTGCTATCAACCTGAAAATTACTAAATGAAGACAGATATAATTTTATTAAAATGGTCAAAAAAGATAAAATTCTATTTCTGCTCAAAATACCAGCATTTCATTAAGTTAAGAATGTCTAACATGTTGAAAACCCATCTCCAAAGAAGGCCTTATTCATACTACTTTAAAACAGTTCTTTCAAATGCTTGAGATGTTTGAAATGACCTACTAAAATCCTGAGTGTGTCCTTAGAACTCTGTTCCTTTATTGAAACTCCTCTAATTCCACTACCAACCATCAAGCCCCAATCCTTTCCAGGGTTCCCGTGCGGCCTGGCTATCCTACCTCCCTCTCTCCCTGGCCAATGACTGGCCCACATCCCTGAAGCATGTCCACCATCAGCTTTCTCTACTCATGGTCTCAAGCCAGCAAGCACTGCCGCAAAACAAGCTACAAATTTATGTTTAACTTCAACTCAGAGAAGACTTCAGTAGCTGCTTTTATTTTTTTAAACTTTTCTTAATACCTAGGCATATACCAACCGTTAAATTATAATTCCTCTGAGGTGAATATGCCTTATAATTTTTGTGTGTCATACAGTTCTTTTGACTACAGATTTACAATGTGTTTCTTTACTCATTATCTGAGTTTAAACAAATAGTTTTATTTAAATTAATATAAATCCTAACTTTAATCAATACAGAAAACCCAAAATCGAATCAACTAGAGTGATTCAATCAACAAACATTTACTAAACATCTACTATGCTCCAGGAAATTAGATCTCTAATGTGAATAAGGCCCAGTCACTGCCCAGAAACACTCACAGCCTAGAGCGGTAGTGAGACTATAAACAAGCTTACCACAGATACCTAAGTGCTATAATAAGCTGCCACTCTACCCAGTGCTGCGGATGCTTATGATTAGGATAACCAATATCTCAGAAGTGGAAAGGTCTCAGAGGTCATACATATCTTTTCCAAGTGGTTGGCTAATTCTTAAAGTCTCTCTTCTTTCTCACATTCGTCCCTGGAAAGTAAGTCAGTACCACATTTCATTCTGTCTCTGGACAATTTTTATCAATGGACAAATCTCTAGTAAGGCTGTTTAATCCTGACAGCCATTTACATTCAAACTGTGGCTGTCAAAAGAAAAGGGTATTTCAGTTAACACAAAGGGACTCTTCCTCATACCTCTCAAAATTGTGTGAAAATTCTACTTCAGTTGAAATACTATCAACTAACCTTGAAGTTGGAATTGTGGAATAAAAAGCAATTTATTGTTTCATCAAACTAACAGAGACAAGAAAAACAAACCTACAAAACAGGTTTCTACAAAGAGCAACAAAGTACTAAAGATAGCATGAAACTGTTTAGTGAATCCATAAATATGGCCTCAATACACAAGTAATAATTTAAATAAAATAAAATAAATACTAATAAAATACGAATTAAATCAGAGAACAAAAGGGAAACAATAGCCACTTCTAAAAAAGGGGTTAGGAAGAAAATCCAAGCCTCTGAACCAAGATGACATCTCAGTGCTGACAGTCTTGCTTAACTAGTAAAGCTTCAAAGTCACTAAAGCTGGTGCACACAGAAATTGTACTTCCTGGACTTCTGGTCAAGATAGAGGCATAGGTAGACATACTTCACCTCCTCATGCAACTGCAAAAAAATTACAACTAAATCTCAAGACAAACAACACCCAGAACTGTCAGAATATCGAACTGTATTAAAGTGCAACAACCAAGTATTTAAAGAAGCCACAATCATCTAGACAGGTAGGAGGGGCAGAGATGCAGAGATGAGGCAGAGAGGCAAGGAGATGCAGTGTGGCACAGACAGGTGGCAGCAGCAGTGGTGGCCCCACAACTACATGTGCTGGATAAAAATCAGGAGGGATACCTGGGGAGCAAGCAATCCCAGCCCCACACCAGACAGCACAGCCTGGGGGTTCAGCACTGGGAAGATAAATCCCTATAACTTCTATCTGTAAAAACCAGTGGGGGTTGAGGCAGCAGATGAAACTGCCAGATTTTCAGGAAACTTCACTGAAAGGGCCCATGTAGTCTTAAAATGTTTGCAAACCCACCCACTGTGGGATTCAACACCAGGGAACAGCTGAAGGAGAGCCAGTCACATATTGGGAGTGAGTAAAGTGACTGCAAATGGGGCGAGTGCAGGGCAAACCTCTAGAAGCCAGGCAGTGGCACAGTCCCCTCTGAGCCCTCTCGCCACACAGAGCTACAAAGAGGTAAAGTGGGTTGCTCCACCCTGGTGATTACCTAAGGTTCTACCCCACATATTTTATAGGTGCTGTTTACAGGGAGTCAAAGTAGCTCTACCTAACACACAGCACAGACACAAAGTGGCTGCCAAATTGAGGCGACAAAGAAATATGGCTCAAATTAAAGAACAGAACAAAACCCCAGAAAAAGAACTAAATGAAACAGAAATATCCAACCTATCAGGTGCAGAGTTCAAAACACTGGTGATCAAGATGCTCAAAGAACTCACTGAGTACAGCAAAAACATAAAGGAAGAAATGAAGGTTACATACAGTAAGCGAAATAAAGAAAAATCTGCAGGGAAGGAAGGGAAGAAACCAGGATTCAAATTAATGATTTGGAACATAACAAAGAAATAAACATTAAACCAGAGTATAAAGCAGAAACAAGAATTCGAAAAAAACAAGGATAGTATAAGAAGGCTCTGAGATATCTCCAAATATGCCAACATCTAACTCATAGGGGTACCAGAAGGAGAATAGCAAGAGCAAGAAACTGAAAGCTTATTTGAAAAAATAATGAAAGAAAACTTCCCTGATTTGGCAAAGGAAATAAACATACAAGTCCAGGAAGCACAGAGAGTCCCAAACAAGCTGGATCCAAAGAGGACCACATCAAGACACACCATAATTAAATGCCAAAGGTTAAAGATAAAGAGAGAGAATCTTGAAAGCTGCAAGAGAAAAGCAGAGTGTTACCTACAAAGGAGTTCCCATAAGACTCTCAGCTGATTTCTCAAAAGAAACTTTGCAGACTAGAAGGGATTGGCAAAAAGTATTCAAAGTGATAAAAAGCAAGGACCTATAAGCTAGATTACTCTTTCCAGCAAAGTTACCATTTAGAACGGAAGGGCAGATAAAGTGTTTCCCATACAAGGTAAAGCTAAAGGAGTTCATCATCACCAAAACATTATTACATGAAACGTTAAAAGTACTTATTTAAGAAAAAGAAGATCAAAACTATAAATATTGAAAAGGTAACAAATTCACAACTATCAACAACTGAATCTAAAAACCCAAACAAAACAAATCCAAGCAAACAACCAGAATAGGAAAGGAATATAGGTATGGAGAATATTTGGAGGGTTATCTATTAGCTGGAGTGTGGAGAGGGAGAATGGGGGAAAAGGTGTAGGGATGAAAAAGCATAATTGGTAGGTACAAAATAGACAGGGGGATGTTAAAAATAGTATAGGTCCTATACTACTGGGGAAATGCAGAAGTCAAAGAACTTATATGCATCACCCATCATCATATCTTTAGTTATCTTCATCATATCTTTATCTTCATCATATCTTTAGTTGATGGACATCAACTAAAGGGTAGGACTGCTGGAAAGAAGAGAGGTATTGGGAAGAGGGGAGAAAGGGGGAAAATCAGGTAACTGTAATAACATAATAAAATATACTTTAAAAAAGTAAATAAATAAACTCTAGAAAAAACAATATTGGAGAGACTACAAAAAAATTGTATTTCCTTTTGAAAGGAACCCTCACATAGAAAAAGAGAAACTGGAATGGAACATTTAAAACCAAGGATATGGGCATGAGCTTAGTCTTGGAAACAGAAAAGATACTCCATTTACAGGAATAAAATTTATTTTTTCCATAAGGAAAAATAGCACTATATATTTATTTTGTTATAAAACTAAGTAAACTGCAGAACCTTATTTTTTAGAATATTATGTATTTGTATAAACTACTTTCTGACTAAAACCAACTTTTACTTCTTTTTTTTAGATGATACTCTAACTTCAGTTGAGGCCTTAGTGTTGCTTTTATTAGTATTTTAATGAATTCACTAATTCATTCAAGCATTCAGTAAAAATCCCTAATCTGTTAGCAGAAAGATAAATAAGAAAGTTCTAATCACCAAGGAGCTCAAGGGGCAAGGAGAGAACAAAAAGCAAACAGAAGTCTTTTTAAAAGGCAGTAAGTGAGCCCTGGCTGGCGTAGCTCCGTGGATTGAGCACAGGCTGCAAACCAAAGTGTCACAGGTTCGATTCCCAGTCAGAGTACATGCCTGGGTTGCAGGCCAGGACCCCCAGCAACGGCACATTGATGTTTCTCTCTCTCTCTCTTTCTCCCTCCGTTCCCTCTCTAAAAATAAATAAATAAAATCTTTTTTAAAAAAAGGCAGTAAGTGAAACGACAGATATGAAATTATGACACACAGTGGAAAAACTTCTGGGAGGAGAAGTGTTAGGTAAGCAAGTCTTTTTCCTAAAAAAAAAAAAAAAATGATACTGGCACTGAGCTGTTAAAGAATAAGTAGGAATTACCCAGTTCAAAGAGGACAATCAGTAGGAGGACAAGCCTGATAGAGGGTTACAGCAGAAATAAAGGCATAAAGGTGAGAATGCCTCAGGTGGGGGACTCCCAGGCAATTCAGTATTGACAAGCAGGTGATACAGGATGCAAAAGAGGCAGGAGGGAGATAATAAGAGTACCTGGTTTGATATGTTGAAAAGTTTGGACTTTATTGTGTAGGGTATTGATGAACTTACATTGGTCCCCTAGGGCAAAGACTTCATTCATCAGGGGCAAAAACAAGGAAAAAAGGGGCCACATAAAAGTAAATATATTCAATTTAAAGTCCTTTTCTTTTTTTTTTCTGGCAACTCTATGCTGATATCCAAAAATCCGAACTTCTCTACTAGTCAGAAATATGAGTCTAGAAATGACTGCTTTAGACAGAGGAAGCCACTGAAGCTTTTAAGCAGGGGCATGGCCAGCATTTTAGATAGATCTCTCTAGCATCTACTGAAGAATATATCTGAGGATCACTAAACTCTAGGAACAGTAGGCATTTGGCAAGCACTAAAGCAGAGGAGGAAAGATTTTAAGTAGGAGACTTAATCGAACATTTCAGGCAAGAAAGGAGATGAGAGCCTGAATACAGCAATGCTAGTGAGGTGGAAAGAAATAGATCAAAATATTTAGAGCAGCAGTCCTCAAAGAATGGTCTGCAGACAAGCAACCCCAGCACTACCTGGGAACCTGTCAGAACTGCAGAGCTCAGGCCCCAGTCTAGACTTACTGTATTAGAAACTCTGGGAGTAAGGCCCAGTAATTTGTATTTTTAACAAGACCTTCAGGTCATTCTAATGTACACTAAACTTTGAGAACCACTAAGTTAAACTAAGAACACAAAGTGATTGATCAGCTACAAGAGAAGAAAGGCAGGAGAAAAAGCCAAGCATCACTGCAGCTCAATGAATATGGGAAAACATTTCTGCAAGGAGGGCAAAGGAAAAGAAACTAAACCAAAAAGTATCATACTTTCAGAAACTACTTTATGAAAAGAGAGGATAGGCACAGGGTCTAGAAAAGTACTTCTCAGACATGAGTACACACGGAAAGGTCAGTTGAAGAAAAAGAAACTGCGGCAAAGCAGCAGAACATGCAGGTAGTTAATAAATGGTGAACAATTAGCTCATGTCTCACTGGCATTTGCAAACATGCCAAGTGATTGTCAAAGCAAATCTCAGGGCTGGCCTCTGGAAGACGTAGCACAAGCAATATCAAATGCCCTCTGGGCTACATCAGAAAAATTCTTCAAGAAAGAAGTAGCTTTTAAGAAGCATATTTACTCTAATAATTCTGGCACTCAAATTCCATTCCCAAGGCAGTTAAACACAAAAGGCTTCCTTCACAGTGGGCTCCCTGGCAGTAAATGAACTTTAGCCAACAGTCAAAAGCTAAGAAAGTGGCCTTCGAATGTTCATAATCAATACATCTACAGAATTCCACCTGCTACCCCTTTTCTTCTGCTATCCCACTGCTCTTTAAAGAAATGGCATAAACTCCCCCAAAGAAAATGGACCCCATTCTGGCTTCCTGAGGCAAAAACTCCACAGTTCCTACCTCAGTGAATTCCCCAAATAATTCTCCTCCAATCCTCCCTACTCACAGTTTTAGTTTCCAAAATGATGACAGTCGTTTTACATGGTTAATTTTTTTTTGCTAAGTAAGTGTAAGAGTATGGATCAGCAATGAAGAGAGCTATGGGATGTAAATGGCCTTCTCTGGCATAAGACGAGTGGGTTACCTTGCCTCACTTGGCTATGTTAGAACAAGGGCAGTACAAAAACTGACCTAATCTTGAAATTGTCTAGGTCTCCATATCACTTCAACAATCCCAGGAGGCCAACACTGGGGTGAGAGTAGATGTCCCTTAAATAAAATACCACTTAGTCTTACCAAAATGCATATACAAGTTCTAGTTTAAAAAATTTTTAAAAATAGAAAAAAAAAGTCACACTCACTCAGTTCTTTGCCAACTGCTGCCACAACACAATTCTTAGGTATTTCAATTAAAGCACTGATCCCTTCAAAAATACATAAATATATAAACAAATTATTTTCTTCATGGATTACACGTAAAACAAAAACATTCTCAGTTTTATATCAATCATTTACTATAAAAAAGAGTAGTCACAATAAAGCACACACAATTTACCATGTCACACTTGCTTATACACAGAAAATGATTTTGTGAAAATAGGTGAGCCCTGGCCAAGTGGCCCAGTTGGCTATAGTGTCATCCCATACACCAAAAGGTTGTGGGTTTGATCCTCAGTCAGACAGCGTACAGCAACCAATTGATGTTTCTCTCTCTCAAATCAATAAACATATCCTCGGGTGAGAATTTAAAAAAAATGTAGGGGAGACCTTTGGAAGACATTATTGATCTATTAAAGGTAGAATATACTCTTTGAACATTTTTACTATTATGGTGAACTTATTTACCATGGATCCCTTAAGATAATCACCATTACTCAAATGAGATGTGAAACTGACATTTTCCTTAATGCAAATTTAAGAATCCAGAATGGGCTCCCTGGCAGTAAATGAGTTAGCCAACAAGTCAACAGCTAAGAAAGTGGCTTTTAAATAGCATGTTTATAATAAATTAACACACTTACAAAATTCCTTGTATTACTGGAATAATCTTATTCAACATTCTACCATAATTCACTTATCTATTTAAACACAGAGTTCCAAGTACCTTTTTATCGCTGAATTATGAAATGATTATAGCTGAATCATGAAATGCAAATTAGGAAAATACTCTACTTGTTTGCTTTACCTTCTCCCCCATCAAAAGACTAGTACTCTTGCCATTTGGGGAGTAATTCTCTCTGAAATCTTTTCTCCACATAGGGTTGTTTTAACAGTATGTTTTGTAGTTTCCAAATTCAAGGAGGAGGTGATGGTAGAGGAGGGCAAAAACGAAGAGTTAGTGGCACAAGATAAAAAAGTAAAAGAGAGACGAAAGCACAGGAAGAGCATGAAGAGAATTCTATATACAGGGGAGTTCATTAAAAATGCTTATCAAATTACCTGTGAAGTGAAAATAATGGAAAGTCAATAATTCAGAAGTGGCAACTTAATATACAGAATCACAGAACTTATTACTGGAAAGGGCATGGATGCCCTGTCTTTTAGTCCAAGGCTCTTTCCACTGCATCATACTAAGAGTAGCTTTGCTTATTTCCAAATATGGAATAAAAGCCCTGCTAGCCCATACAAGAAGCAAGGCTTATGAAAGGAGTTTCATGAAATAATGTTCTAACAGCAAGCACTGCTAACTACATGGAACCCTGTAAGTTGGAAAACACAAATCACAAAAAGCTCACCAATGGTAACATATGTGGTCTTTTCAAAGCTTTCTAATAGATTCTCTCAAAGAATTTTGCCATCTCAAGTCACTGATAAACAGGGCATTACTCTGACTACTGAATAAACAGTACTCAAAGGTACCTTGCAAAATAATGGGAGATTACAATAATAAGTAATTATTTTCATTAACACACAAAAGATTATTTTTAGCCCTAATTTCAGTATTTCACGACATAGTTACAGGCATTCCTTGTTTTTTTGCACTTGCTTTACTGAACTTCGCAAGTATTGTGGGCTTTTTTCCTCCGTTTTACAAACTGAAGGTCTGTGGCAACCCTGCACTGAGGAAGTCTGTCAGCACAATTTTTTCAACACCATTTGCTCACCACATGTCTCTGTGTCACATTTTGGTAATTCTCCCAATATCTGGGTCTTTTTCATTATCGTATTTGTTATGGTGATCTGTGACCAGTGATATTTGATGTTATTACTGTAATTGTTTGGGGGTGCCCCAGATAAGACAACATTAATCTGTAAATGTTGTGCATGTTCTGACTCCACCAACCAGCCATTCCCCGTCTCTCTTCCTCCCCTTGGCCTCCCAATCCCCTAAGACACGACAATACTGAAATTAAGCCAGTTAATTACCCTACAACTGACTCTAAGTGTCCAAGTGAAAGGAAGAGTAATGGATCTCTCACTTTAAATCAAAAGCTAAAAATGATTAAGATTAGTGAGGAAGACATGTAAAAAACTGAAAGCCAGGCCTCTTGTACTGGTTAGCCAAGTTATGAAATGCAAAGGTAAAGTTCTTGAAGAAAATTAAAAGTGCTATTCCAGTGAACATACAATTAATAAGAAAGCAAAACAGCCTATTGCTGATACAGAGAAAGTTTTAATGGTCTGGTAGAAGGTCAAACCAGCCACAACATTTCCTTAAGCCAAAGCCTAATCCAGAGAAAAGCCCTTAACTCTCTTCAACTCTTTGAAGGCTGAGAGAGGTGAGGAAGCTGCAGAACAAAGGTTTGAAGCTAGCAGAGGTTGGTTCATGAGGTGTAAGCGGGGACAGCCATTTTCATAACATACAAGTACAAGGTGAAGTAACAAGTGCTGATGTAGAAGCTGCAGGAAGTTATCCAGAAGATCTAGCTAAGTAATGAAGGTGGCTACACTAAACAGCAGATTAGCAATTAAACAGCCTTCTATTGGAAGATGCTGTCCAGTACTTTCACGGCAAGAGAAGAGAAGTCAGCCTGGCTTCAAAATTTTGTTTTTAAAGATTTTAATTTTTATTTTTTAGAAAGAAGGGAAGAGAGGGAGAAAGAGAGGGAGAGAAACATTGATGTGTGAGAGAAACATCAATTGGTTGCCTCTTGCACGCTCCCAACCAGGGACCTGGTTCACAACCCAAGCATTGCCCTGAGTGGGACTCGAACCAGTGACCTTTTAGTTCGTACGCAGACATTCAACCCACTGAGCCACACCGGCCAGGGCTTGGCTTCAGGGCTTTAAAGGACACGCTGACTCTCTTGTTAGGGGCTAAAACAGCTGATAAGTTTAAGTTGAAACCAGTGATCATTTCTATTCTGAAAATCCAAAGGCCCTTAAGAATTATACCAAATCCACTCCACTAGTGCTCTGTAAATGGAATACAGCCTGGATGATAGCACACTTGTTTATAATACGGTCTACTGAATATTTTAAGCCCATTGTTGAGAACTGCCTAAAAAAAAAAGATTCCTCTCAAAAATATTATTCTTCATTGTCAACGCACCTGGTCACCAAGAACTCTGATGGGAGATATCAGAGATTAATGTTGTTTTCAGTCCTGCTAACTCAACATCCATTCTGCAGCCCATGGGTCAAGGGGTAATTTTTACTTTCACATCTTATTGTTTAAGAAATATATCTTGGAAGGCCAGAGCTGCCATAGATACTGATTCCTCTGATGGAGCTGAGCAAAATAAATTGAAAACCTTCTGGAAAGGACTCACTATTCTAGGTGCCACTAACATTCATGGGGGAAGAGGTCAAAATATCAACATTAACAGGAGTTTGGAAGAAGCAGATTCTAGCCCTCATAAGTGACTGAGGGGTTCAAGACTTCAGTGGAGGAAGCAACTGCAGATGTGGTAGAAATAACAAGAGATCTGGAATCAGAAGTGGAGCCTGAAGATGTGACTGAATTGATGCAATCTCGAAAAACTTTAACAGATGAGGAATGGCTTCTAATGGATGAGCAAAAAAAGTGGTTTCTTGAGATGGAATCTACTCCTGGTGAAGATGCTGTGAAGACTGTCGAATGACAAATAAGAATTTAAAATATTACATAAACTTAGTTGTTAAAGCATTGCAAGGCTTGAGAGGACTGACTCTAATTTTGTAAAAAGTGCTGCTGTGGGTAAAATGCTATCAAGAAGCTTTGCATGCTACAGAGAAATTGCTCATGAAAGGAGTCAATTGGTAAGGCCAACATCACTGTTGTCTTATTTTAAAATATTGCCACAGCCACCCCAACCTTCAGCAACCACCACATGGATCAGTCAGCAGTCTCCCATATTGCTAAGGCCCTCCACCATTAAAAAAAGATTACAATTCACCAAAGACTTAAGATGATGGTTAGCATTTTTATCAATAAAGTATTTTAAATTAAGCGATGTATATTTTTAAAAGCAGAATGCTCATGTACACTTAACAGACTATAGTGTAGTATAAATGTAACTTTAACATGCACTGGGAAACCAAAAGAAAAATCACACAGCTCACTTTATTGAGGTGGTTTGGAACCAAACCCACAATATCTCCAAGGTATGTCTGTACTAATAATTCATGGAATAAAATTCACAAATGACCACAGGCTAATGCAAGAAATAGAAGGGAAAATGTACATGTAAATAAAGAGATATAACTCATGATAATAGTAAACGTGAAAATATGTGCTAGATTCAAAGATTACTAGTGGTCAAATATTGAATTGAAAGGTTAAATTGTAAATCCTGGTAAGGTATGGATTTAGTTTTGCTAAGATATCACATTATTCTCATGATATTTTATATCACTGTAGTGATAAGCTAGTTCCAATTTTGAACTGTACATTCAATACACAGAACTCCCACTACCCTTAAGATGTCAACAATATGCTTATTAATATTCTTTTTAGGATATCCAGGGTTCATTTGATTACTTCTTTAAAATTTTTTAATATGTTTATTGATTTTAGAAAGAGGGGAAGGGAGAGGAAAAGAAACATTGATGTGAGAGAAAAACATCAACTGGTTGCCTCCTATACACGCCCTGACCAGGGATTGAACCCTCAACCTAGATATGTACCCTGACTGGGAATTGAACCCAAAACCTTTTGGTGTATAAGACAACACTCCAACCAACTGAGCCATATTGGCCATGGCCCATTTGACTACTTTCAGAATAAAAACTTAATAGTGTATCACATGACTTTAAGGTTATTGTCATTTAAATTTACTCATACTTAAGTATTTTTACTCTGAATAAATAAATTTTAATTTTATTTTTTAAGATCCTTGGTATCAACAGAAGTCAAAACTGATTTTTTCTGTTAAAACCAAAAGTGTATGTCAATAAAATTCTGAGCAAGTAGAATTCTGTTAGTAAGTTTGTTCATGGAAAAAACTTTTTAGTAAAACTGTAAAATGAGGTTATTCTTAGGAATCTATTCAAAGTCCAATGATCTCAAAAATAAAGAATAAAATACTATTAATAAAGTTATAAAGATCTGCTTCCAGGTATCAACATGTTCATCAAACTCAGTTTAAGAACATGGTCCATGAGCATATATGAAAAGGTTTTTCTTGACCAGTTTTGAGAAATTCTTTAAAAAAAATTATTTTTAAAGAGAGGGGAAAAATTTATTTTTAAAGAGAGGGGAAGGGAAGAAGAAAATGAGGGAAAGATTGATGTGAGAAACATTGATCAGTTGCCTCTCATATGCGCCCTGACTGGGAATCAAACTGGCAACATTTTTGCTTTGCGGGATGATGCCCAACCAACTGAGCCACACTGGTCAGGGCACTTCTGAGAAATTCTGCTGGGAGCCAAAAGGGAGTCTTCCCCTTCCAATTTGGGATGGAAATATTCATATATTTTACACAACCATTAACCAAACTGGAGAAATGTGGCTACATGTTATACTCATAACTACAAATTCCCCTTCTTTGCTCATGGAAAGTCTCTGAAGATTCACTGCGTCTTTCAGAGTCTATGAATCATGGTTACCTTGATTTTCTTACCTGTATCAGAAAGGTGACCAGTCTTACACAGGAGATCTAATCTTCGATTCCACACACACAGGTCATTCCCACCAGAGAGCCAAACATCTAGTCTCTGAAGAACAGTTAAACACTGCAAAATTCATGTGAAGTGTATGTCAGTTTAGAAGTTTTATGCATTCCTTGGTGGTTATAAAATATGTTCCAACTCATGTACATGTTTTTACATGGACACACATTTTCATTTCTCCTGGGAATACATAAGAGACTGCTGGGTCAAATTAATAACTCTAACATTTTTAGTATCAAACTATTTTCCAAGGTGGGCATACCATTTTACAATCCCAACAGAATTCCAATTATCTCTATAAGGGATAGAGATATCCTTATCAACAATAATTATGTCTTTTAGGTATTACCCATCTAATATACATGAAATAGTATCACATTATGGTTTCTACCTGCATTTCTCTGGCTAATGATGCTAAGCTTCTTTTCATGTGCTTATCGGCCATTTGCATATCTTCCTTGGAAAAATGTCTTTCAACTTCTTTGTCTATTTTTAATTGTGTTGCCCTTTTATTGCTGAGTTGTAAGAATTTTTCATGTATTCAGGATACAAGTTCTTTATCAGGTATATGATTTGTAAATATTTTCTCCCATTCTGTGGGTCATCTTCCACTTTCTTGATGATGTCTTTTGAAGCATAAAAGCTTTTCATTTTGGTGAAGTCCAATTTCTCATTTTTTTCTTCTGTCATTGTGCTTTTGCTGTCATATCTAAGATTCCTAACCCTAGGTCACAAAGATTTATTCCCATATTTCTTCTAAGAGTTTTATAGTTTCTGTTCCAACATATTTGTCTTATATCCATTTGGAATTAATTTTTGGACATGGCATAAAGTAGGGATGCAATTTCATTATTTCATATGTGACTATCCAGTTGACCCAGCATTTTTTTTTTTTTAAGATTTTATTTATTTATTTTTAGGGAGGGAGGGGAGGGGGAGAGAGAGAGAGAGAGCGAGAGAGAGAAACATCAATGTGCGGTTGCTGGGGGTTATGGCCTGCAACCCAGGAATGTACCCTGGCTGGGAATCGAACCTGGGACACTTTGGTTCCCAGCCCGCGCTCAATCCACTGAGCTACGCCAGCCAGGGCAACCCAGCATTATTTGAAGAGACTAGTCTTTCTCTTATTAAAGGGTCTTGGCAGCCTTGTCAAAAACCAACTGACCACATATGCAAGGTTTTATTTCTGCTCTCTCAATTCCATTCCATTGAACTCTGTGTCTATCCTTACGCCAGTGCCACGCTGTCTTGATGACTATAGCTTTGTAATAAATTTTCAAATTGGGAAGTTTGCATCTTGCGGCTTTTTTCTTTCTTTTCAAAACAAGATTGTTTCAGCTATTCCAGGGTCCTCTGCACTTCTATATGAAGTTTAGGATTGAGGAAGGAAAGAAAGGAAAAGAAGGAAAGGAAGGAAGGAAAAGAAAGGAAAGAAGAAAAACAACCTACTGGCTTTGGGTGAAGATTGTGTCCCATCTGTAGATAGGCTAGTGTTGAAATCTTAACCATATTAAATCTGATCCACAGATATAAGACGTTTTTCTGTTTACTTAAATTCTCTAGTTTCTTTCAACAATGTTTTGTAATTTTGATATATAAGTCACCTATTACTTCTTAAATTTATTTCTAAGTATGTTACTCTTTTGGATGCTATTATAAATGAATTATTTTCTTAACTTCATTTTTGGAATGTTCACTGCTAGTATATAGAAATATAATTAATTTGTATACTGATAATGTATCCTGAAACTTTGCTAAATCCATCTATTAGTTCTAATAGGATTTCCTATATAAAAGATCATGTTGCTTGTGAACAGAGACAGTGTTATTTATCCATTTCCAATGTGGATGCCTTTTGTTTTTTATTGCCTAATTGCCCTGGGTCAGGAGCTCCAGTACAACATTAAATAGGAATGCCTTGTTTGTTCCTGACCTCAGGGGGAAAGTATCCAGTCAGTCTTTCACCATTAATACAATGTTAGCTGTGGACTTTCATAGATGCCCTTTATAAGGCTGAGAAAGTTCTCATCTATTCCTAGTTACCTGAGTATTTTTATCATGAGGGGTTCAAGTCTGCCAAACGCTTTCTCCACATCTACTGAGATGATCCCGTTTTCTGTACTTTTTTCTTACTATGGTATATTACATTGACTGATTATTCAAAATGTTAAACTAAACTGTTTCGGAAATAAACCTCACTTGGTCATGGTGTATATCCTTTTTATATGTTACTAGATTTAGTCTGCTAGCATTTTGTGGAGAATAATACACTGCTTTTGTTACTTAATATCTTATCATTAGAATTTTCCAAACTCTTTATGTATTCTTCTAAAATATCATATCTACTATAATAGTGTCAACAATTTAAAAAAAAGAAAAGAAAAGAAAGGAGCCAGTTAGAGAAAGACAAATACCATATGATCTCCCTATATGTGGAATCATTTAATGAACAAAATAAACTGGCAATGGAATGAAATGAAATGATATAAAATGCCATTTTTAGTATATATTATCTACCATATTTAACTATTTTGTTGTAAGACATTTAGATAATGCCAATCATCCATTTATAAAATATATTTGTAATACACATTTCTGTTCATAAATCTCTGTCCCAGTTTATTATTTCCTTTAGAGTTTTCTAGAAGTTGAATCTCTGTGTTCATTCATGTAATCATTTTTTAGATTTATTCATAATACCAAACTACCTTCCAGAAGATCATATCAATTTATATTCTCAATAGCAATAAAAATGCCAATTTTCACCATCTCCTTACTAATACCAAACCTTATAAAAACTTCACTGGTTCAAAAAATAAATTAATAGTATTCCTTATATTTATTAGAGATCTGAATTTTTTAAATAAATTATCTGTTCAAAAACAATTTAACCACTGAACTAAAGCAAGCGAAGTGCTATTTTTAACAATTTTTAAAGTGAAACAGGATCATAGCAGGAGTAAATACAACTATCTGGCTAGTTAATATTACAGTAAAAGCCCCTTATAAAATACTTTCACCAGACTGGAATTTTATTGAACAGTCCATGAAACAACAGCTCACAAAAAAAATTTCCCCAACACACTAAATTTTTTCCCTTTCCCTGCACCTTCAGTTCATGTGTTTTGTCTGAAATCTAATGAGCTCAAACTGAAAGCAAGAATATTTTTAAAGGAATTTAAAAGGGGGATCTTTCAGATCATATAAAGCATAGAGATTTGATGAATTCAATTCTTCAAAGACAGTATACTGTTAAATTGGATACAAGTATACAATAAATGGTATTTCCTTGCCCATAAACTTTACTAATAATTAGAAGAGCATCATAGCATGAGATGGCTACCAGAGATGCTGCCTTTTAGGAAAAAAAAAATACATTGACTATTGGCACAAAACAATTCTTTTTACATTTTTTAAGCATTGGCTCCAATTTAGAGATCAGTTATCTTTAAAGGAAATGAGGAAACATTACTTGACATTACTATCTTTCCCCAAACTTGCTGACATTATTGAAAAACAGTGATACTTTCTTAGAACATTTAAGGTAATTTCTTCTGTAGGAATCAAAGTAATCAAATGTTATTCAAGTTTGTTTCTCCAACATGTAGAAGAGTTCCTTTCATGTAATAAGGCGTAATTAATAATATATTGTATAATGAATGAAAATAGTAGCAACCATTTAGCCCCATAAAATTCTGTTTGGAATTAAGTAATGGGCATGTCTTATCTGTATGACCTTACAGAAAGCAGAGTGCGAGGGACAAATAACTCCAAGTTTTTAGTTCCAAGTACAATATAAAGAAAGAGACTAGCTGCTGCTATAGAGTCATTCTGCAAGTAATGCCTCTTTCTACAATTACCCCTAAAAACAAACTAGGTACTGCCTTTTCCTTATCTTGCTAGAGAGATTTGCCCCTTGCTCTAATTTCAAAGTCAAATATCCTAGCATTTAAGATATAGACTAGTAAAAACCTAATTCTTAGGAGAATCAAATAACTGTAATTACATCTAGAAGAAATAATTTTTAAAACCCACAAAGGTAATTTCATCAAACTTACTAAATAGTTTTTTCTCATACAAAAAGATTACCATCATAAAATATCTGCTTAAGATTTTACCTTTACAGTCGACTGGAAGCACGATACTTTCTGAATCTGTCTGCCAGTATCACAATTCCATACCTATATTTATGTTAAGAATTAATTTCTAAACAGAATTTTCAAATCTTATTAACTTTCCTAATAATTAATTCACAAATGTCACACAGAAAATAAAGCATAAAATATGAAGAGTTTATAATACTTCAAAAATTAATTCATAGTGAGTTATCAACTAAGCACAGCAGCTTACAATCTAAAATAAATTTCAGGTAAATTTTACTAACTATTTGAAAATGCCAACAGAAAGGATGATCTGAAAACTAAGTCTTTACAAGCATCAGATATTTGAAGTTTAAATTTTAAGGTTTATTCTCCAAAATGGTCTATCATAAGCATTTAACATAAAGTATTTATACTAAAAGCTAATATACCCATTAATTAATATTTACTGCAAGCTCTCTCAACATGCATGGCATAACTTACTACTGTTATCCCGATTCAAAAAAGACAGTAACGGCCCAACCAGTGTGGCTCAGTTGGTTGGGCATCATCCTGAAAAGCAAAAGGACACCTGTTTGATTACCAGTCAGTGCACATGCCTAGGTTTCGGGTTTGGTCCCCAGTTGGGGCACATACAAGAAGCAACGATGTTTCTCTCTCACATCAGTGTTTCTCTCCCTCTAGTTCCCCCTCCCTTTCCGTCTCTCTAGAAATAAAATCTTTAATTAAAAAAAAAGAGACAGTAATGGTATATTCCTATTACCTGTATACATGTTTAAAATAATTAGAGGACCTCTCATAAAATGTCCAAGGTTAGTCTGACATAAAGAACATGATGATTTTCAAATTTTTCACACCATTTCCTATGGTAAAATACTCATTTTACATCATGTCTGAGAACACATTTGCATAGTAAATGTATATGTATATACAAACATTTAAGACTATCACTTGGGAATTTTTTAAAAACTATCCTTAGCATTTAATTAATGAGTTAGTTAATAGTAAAGGCCCAAGCTGAGTTATTTGAGAATGCACTTGAGTAAAAGAACTACAAAGAAGCCTAGAATTATTTTCAAGTCATTCAGCAAAGGAAGAGAGTGTATACTATCATTTACAGGTAAAATTTATATTGATACTGTCCCAACTACTCATTTCTGTACTGTAATAGTAACTTTAATAACTGCCTCTAAATATTATTGTAGTTCCGTAGGAATGGTCTAATTTAAAAAATGCCTATTAATTGTTTTGCAGAGATTATACTGATACTGAAAACTAAACAAACAAAAAATAGAGCTTTAGTCCATAAAATATTTGCCTCAATAGCGCAGTAGCAATAAAGCTACTCTGACCTAAAAATATGAGTAAATTTTATGTTCCTATTTACATAATACTGTAATCCACAAAATTTACCGCTTATTTATTTGAGCAATTTTGTTTTCAATTGGGGAGCAATCTAAATTTTTTCAGCAATTTTAAATTTAGATTTGAGGTGGTGATCTTTGAGCAATCTGCCTGTAAATTATTTCAGCTGATAATGCCGTATTAAGTGTGTCATAAAGTACGCCTTGGCTTTACAGAAGCCTGAGAAATGCTGATTCCTTTGGGCTTACTCCAAAACTTACTTCACTAATGCCTGGAGCTATTTAAGCAGAATTTTCACATGAGCACAGGTTTTTTCAAGCTAATCTATGATAGCTTTAAATTAAAAAAAAAAATAAGAGATTAGAGTTCTCCATAGCATTTGGCTATGGCCTTCACAAATCCGGTTCCTCATACAAATATTAAAGGACTGAATTTGTTTAAGGAAAATATTTTATGCAGGCAATACTATTATATAGTGGTTTAGAACTCTGCTCTGCACTCAGACTACACTGGTTGTGTGACCTTGGACAAGTTACTTAACCTCTCTTTGCCTCTGTTATTTATAAATGAGGATAAAAAACACTATAAGGATTAAATGGGTTGATATATATAAAAGGGAACAATGCCTGGCTCATGTAAGCACTTTATAAAACCTTACTAATGCCATTAATCTTAAAATTTTACCTAAAAGTAAGGGAGAAAGAAAGGTAACATTTTTTAAAACTATTTTAAAATACTAAATAATAATATTAAATACTGAGTTGATGGTAATTTACTTTTCTGTCAGACTGGGTGTTCAAAAGGCTCTTATGGATTGGGGCTATTAACTTTTTTTCCCTGTACAATAAGTAGGGGGAAAAAATGTAAATGATTTTACAATGTGACTGATTTTTATTTCCCTAAATTAAAAAGCAAACTGAGATAATATTTTTAAGCCCACTTTCTCCATTTCCTCCATTTTATATAACTAAATATAATAGTAACTCTGGAAAGAACAGTTTAGGTCATGGGTTTCCATCAATAATAAGTCTAATTTCCACTGTAATACTTTTCAGATGCCTAATGCTTTTAAGAAATTTTTGTGAAAGCTAAAACAAAATCATTTTTGCCAAAACAGGCCTCAATAGGCTAAAAACTAATCATATATATACTGGTCCCTTGAGTCACTACTGGTATTCCACTCTCTTACAGATTTAAGGATATAATAACTGTTCTATCAGCAGAGGCTGTCAAGATAAGCTGATTTTTTTCTTCAGATGCTTCCAAGGAAGGAAATGTAGTAATAGCTGTTATCTTTTGAGTGTGTCCATTGAGTTCCAGAAGTTTTTCTCCTGTCTGAAATACCAATGAAAATATTAACAGGTTCATATTTCACAATTTAAATAAGTTTAAGTGACAACACTAAGAAGAATCACCATGTAGAAAATACATACATTCTACTTGAAATTACTTAGATCTCATAATTTAACTTTAAGCAATCCAAACATAATCTAAACAGGTGCTAAAGGAGTAGCCATAAACAATTTTATTTATTTTCTTATAGGAAATACAAATTCTAGCATATTTTATAGAAAATTTAAAGGAATATTCTTTCCATATGATTTTAAGGATATAATTGGATAAACTAAGCATTTAATATTATCAGTCACTTAATCTGCAGGAAAAAAATATAAAGTCCTCATTATCCAAGTATTTGTTATTTAAGTCTCCACAGTTATAAGGTTGTAGAAGGTAAAAAAGTGTAACAACGGTAACAAATATATCTATATCCAATATGTATCAAACACTCACAAAGTGAGCCTCCCTGCACTCCATCTCTATGTTATAGCGACATCTATCCACACCCTCCAGTATTTTCATCCATTAGTCACTCAGAGTTCCCAAGTAGCAGACATACTAAAATACAATGCAAATAGAACAAACTGCAAATCTTTCCAATGTTGCAAGATTTCAGTAATGCAGGGAATATAGTGTTAACGCCTTTAACCACAGGCAAAGCCACTGAAAAATGAGGATCTGACAGGTCAGATAACGAGAAAAGATAAATACTTCAAAATAGAGTAACTTGAGTATCAAAGGATCAGGAAGAGAGGCCTCAAGAGAAATTTGGTGAAGCCTTAAAAATATTTTTAAAAATAAGCCTTTTATAGCCCTGGCTGGCGTAGCTCAGTGGATTGAGCGCAGGCTGGGAACTAAAGTGTCCCAGGTTCAATTCCCAGCCAGGGTACATGCCTGGGTTGCAGGCCATAACCCCCAGCAACTGCACATTGATGTTTCTCTCTCTCTCTAAAAATAAATAAAATCTTAAAAAAGAAATTTTTAAAAAAAGTATACATTTAAAAAAAATTTTCTAAAACAAAATAAGCCTTTTACTATATTTCTATTAAATTCAAATATGAGAAGTATGTTATATAATGCAATTATACAATTTTGAAAAAAGTCACAAAAATCAGTATCTGATTCATTTTCAGAATCATTACATAGTTATTGATAAGTTTTGTTCAGTAAAATTAAATTTATTTTCACAACCTGGCATTTGTTTCTTAGGAAAAGAATCTTAATTTAAAAACTATTATGAAGTATTGGTACTCTTTTTAAATAAATTCATCCTAAGTATCCCTTTTCAAGTATTAGTATGTCTACTAATATGCAGGCATATCCCCAAATAATGTTTATAAATGCATACTCAACTACAAAAATCTTATCTTTATTACACAATCCACACAAAACCAATACACACCTGGGCATTCCATACAACTACAAGTCCATCATCACCAGCAGATGCAAATCTGATTAGAGAAGAAAAGTGAAAAACAAATCATTGGTGACATTTAAGTGCTAGTATTACTAAGAACTACCAAACTTTATTAATCATATTCTGATTTACTAACATTAATGCAGATCAATTTCTTTAAGCTAATTTAACAAATATTGATAGAATACCTTCTACGTTTTATACCAGGTACTGAAGTTACAAAGATAAATAAGATCATTTACAGTGTTACAATGAATAAACTGCAAGAATGAGGCAGATCTGTAAAGGATCTTTAAAGTCCTCCCTTGATTTAAAGTTATATAATTAAACCCTGACTTAACTGACACAAAGCCAAACTGAGAAACAGCTTCACTGATTGGAAGTGATATTCTAGAAGTGGAGCAAAGAAACCACATCATTAGATAAGTTAATTATTTCTATTATTTTCTCTGTAAAAATATGCTAACTGCTATTTAAGGACAAGATCTGTCCTTTACTCTTCTCAGCTCTTTGGTCTTTCTATGTAAATACTGTATTCTTGGTTTGGAAGGTCTGGGGTTTTTTTTTTTAGGGTCTTTGTTTTTTATTGAAAATACATGAAACTCAAAGGTAAAGTTTTTTTCATGGCAGGAAAAAGAGCTGTGATGGACTCAGTCACAGCTTCTCTCTCCTCTACCTCCCACATTCACTATATACAAAGGAACAATCACCTACATTTTGTAGAAAAGATATCCATGACACAAACACTATCAAGTATGTGCCCTGGCTGGTGTGGCTCCGTGGAATGAGTGCCGGCTTGCAAACCAAAGAGTCACCAGTTCAATTCCCAGTCAGGGAACATGCCTGAGTTACAGGCTGGGTCCCCAGTAGGTGAGTACGAGAGGCAACCAACAACACATTGAAGTTTCCCTCCCTCTCTTTCTCCCTCCCTTCCCCTCTCTAAAAATCTAAAAAAAAAAAAAACTATTAAAAAAAAAAAGAAAAGTAATCTGTTGTACAGGATTATTTATCATAGTAACTGCATTACAAAAAAATGAAAAAAGCATTGTTCTCAAGCAGTAGTGTATAGCAATCACATTGTAAGCATATCAAGTAATTTCTCATTAATAATGCAGTATGTAAGTTTGCAAATGATTCTTTAATGAATCAAAATCCATTCCCAGTTGCTCCTATAATATCACTTTCATTCATTTGAATTCGAATTCGAGGCTTGCTTTTTTAAATAGAAGAGAAAGAAGTGGTATTATAGAGAGCCAGCTATGAACTGCATATATCTGGGCCCTTACAGTTAACAAACATTGATAAACAATACCCTACTGGCAGCTACTGTATTTAGAAAACCTGTACTTTTTAAAAAAAGATTTTTATTCATTTACTTTTAGAAAGAGGAGAGGGAGGGATAAAAAGAGGGAGAGAAAGATCAATGTATGAGAGAAACATTGACTGGTTGCCTATTGCACACCCCCAACTGGGGACTTGGCCCACAACCCTGGTATGTGTCCTGACTGGGAATGAAACCAGCAACCTTTTAGTTCACAGGCCGACGCTCAATCCACTGAGCCACACCAGCCAGGGCAAAACCTGTACTTCTTTACAAGACTGTTATTGGGTTTCACAAAATCTGGATATGCCTTAAAAATCTTCATTCAAGTAAACATTGTTAACAATAACGTATCAATGGGGAAAAGTAAAAAACTGATATACTAGGGCACAAAAGTTACTTAGTCCCTGAAAGTATCTATTCTAATGAATTTTATCCCTATATAAGATCCCTAAAACCTCACTACTTCAATCAAGTAACATTTGTCTTAACACTCCAAACTGAGCTTTAAGTTCAAATTTGTCATATTCAAAGTCCCATACATTTGTCTTCACTGGCTCTGACAATTCCTATACTTAGTGCCCATTTCAAAACCATTTGATTGCATATCCTACTGTAGGAGCTAAAAGGTTACCCAGGAGATGTGAAATTGGCTAAATACAGCCTGACAAAATCTGTTTATAGTATTTTAATATAGAACTACATATCTTTTTAACAAAGGACTTTCTAAAACTACTTAGGTAACAAGCTAGAAACCATACGAAGACTTATCTTAAAAATTTATACTTGATACTTATTCTTATTTCAAAATGGAATAATGAAATATATAAAAGATACGAATACTAAAAAGAAAATAATTTCTAAATTAAAAATATAACCTACTTAATTACATACATTTTCTGATTCATAATACTACACAATGCCTTCAGTATCAAAAAGTAGTAGGCATCTTTAATAGCTTATGTTTCTAGACCTACTGATTTCTTTTTTTTTGTATAGTGATGCTGGGAGGGCAGGACTCTAGGTCTTAAGTTTTCTTTGCTATAGAGAACATCAACTTCTATTGATTTTTGAAATTCTTATAATAGCTTTCCTCCATTTTATAAGATTGTAGGTATAAAATACGTACTTCTTTCTAACCTTGACTTTTAGCTTACTTTATTGTTTTATTGTGTCTGAATCTCGTAAGTCCATGAATATAGAAATGAGATGTAAAGCATTTCATCTCGAATTTTAATTCAATCAGTAGTGAATACAAGTTAAATCTAGACAATGCTCAAGAGACAATGCAGGAGATCAGAGCCAATTTTTAGTTGCTCAGAGGTAAATTACCCAGTTGGTAGATTATTCAGGCCTTTAAATTCTTTTATTTTCTATTGCTGCCTTTTTTTATTTTTTGCCATTTTGGTATTTATTATCACCGTCTCTAACAAGGAAACACGCAGTTTAAAAATGCAAATCTGTGTGACTTTGCTATATATTACTGCCTCTCATAACATAACTAATAAAGGGTTGGGAGATCATTCCCAAATTACAATCATCCATTCTACTAGAATAAATAACTGAAAACTACACATGTTTACCTTAAATAAGTCAGTTTATCCTAATCCATCAAGCACATCCTCCAGCAACCTCCAAATCATAAATGAAAATTCAACCCAATAATTCCTAACATATAAAGATACACTGTAATGACTGAAAACAAGTAATGAACTAAAAAAAAAAGTAATTAAGGTTTAAGCTATTCAATAGAAGAAATAATGGTGGCTGTACTGTCATTAAAATTATATTTAATAGTTTTTTAAAGCACTCTAAATTAATAGAATTTAAAGATTCAATTCTAAAGATAAAGTTTCAAGAGAAATGCTTCTTTACTGATTAGCACAAAATATATTCAGTGAGATTTCATACTATGTGTTGGGAAAATGCCAACATCAATTATATGTGGTTCTTACCTCAAGGTCTTAAAATTTAGTGATTCTTTATACAGGTGCTGTATTTTGACCTCATCATCAAATATAAGGCATTATCAAATATAAGGCATTCTATTACTTTATGTACTATTAAGAAAAAAATGGTGCAATTTTAACTGAAATACACCATCAATTATACGATGTTTTCAAATTTTACAGATATTTAAACAGGAAAAACAGGCTTCACAGAATCAATGAAATATAGTAATTGCCATATTTATTGATCTTTATAATATGGAACTTTCTAATCCAACAAATCTGATTATTTCTGGCAGGTTTATAGCACTAAAAATGCTTTTTCAATGAACAAGCAAATATTTAAGTGTTGCAAAGGCTCTGTAAAATAATTAATGGTATTAATGTAACCTCACTTTTCCCAATTATCATTGTTAATGTATCAGTATATTGTCATAGCAAAAATAGAAATCTGAAAAGTTTAAAACCCAGAATCTCACCATGAAGAGAATTCCTTTTATTTTTCACATTCCTGTCCTGTTATTATGCATAGCCTTCAAGTTTTCTTAATTTGAAACCAAGTCTTTAAAAATACTCATTGTAACTATACAATTAAATGACTAAACAAAAGGTATATGCATAAAAACAAGCTTAACAAAGCACAGCACAGTTTAATAAAGACTCATAACACAGTATCTAGAATGTTTCATCCTCTCCTCCCCTAATATGTGACCTAATTTATTGTGAGAGTCAATGATTTACTCATTCATTTAAGAAATATTTATTGAGCACTATTTAACATATATAGATGAATATGCTTGCTCCTAAGAGTAAAGATCAATGAGACAGTTCTTGATCTTGAAGAGCTCACAGTCTACATTACTTAGTCATGTTACAGGGTCCAGATCATGTGTTCATTGAGAATCCTGGCTTACACTCATTTTAATTCATAGAAATCATTCCCACCCAGCTGAGGGTGGGCACAGCGTGGGCAGACAGCATGCTGAGCCTCTTCATCTGGATCCTCACTCTCTCCGATACTTTCTCCCAAGAGACTCTTTGACTGTTATATCAAAAATAGACTGTGTGAGGGACTTCCTGCCAAGATGGAGGTGTAGACAGACACACTATGCCTCCTCGCACAACCAAAAGAGGAACAAATTTAAAAACAAAAACAAGAATTGACAGAAATTGTATGGAAGTCCAACAACCAAGGAGTTAAACAAGAAACATTCATCCAGAAAGGTAGGAGGGGCAGAGTAGGGCAGCCGGGTGGAGAGAATTCAAGGCAAGGTAGCAGCTGGTGGACCAGGTAAGGCCGTGGATTGCAGAGCTGGCAGTTCCACATTTGCATGCAGATAAACCAGGAGAAACAACTGGGGAGCGAGACACAAGCGCAAACCAGAGTTCCAGTACGGAAATAAAGCCTCAAACCTCTGATTGAAAACACCCGTGGGGGTTGAAGCAGCAGCAGGAGAAATGCCCAGCCTCACAGGAGAGTTTGCTGGAGAGACCCACAGGGTCCTAGAATGTACAGAAAACCCACCCACCCAGGAATTAGCACCAGAAGGGCCCAATTTGATTGCAGGTAGCAGGAGATGTGACTGAACACCAGCAGAGAGTGGAGCAAGCAGCACTGTTCCCCTTTGGACCACTCTCCCACATACAGCATCACAATGCAGACTGGGTTGCCCCGCCCTGGTGAATACCTAAGGCTCTACCCCTTACTATGTAACAGGTGTGTGGAGCAAAGTTCCAGAAAAAATACAACTAAGCAACAAAGAGATAGCCAACCTATCAGATGCACAGTTCAAAACACTGGTAATCAGGATGCTCACAGAACTGGTTGAATATGGTTGTGAATTCTATGAAAAAATGAAGGCTATGCTAAGTGAAATGAAGGAAAATGTACAGGGAACCAAAAGTGATGGGAAGGAAACTGGGACTCAAATCAATGGTGTGGACCAGGAAGAAGAAAGAAACATTCGACCAGAACAGAATGAAGAAACAAGAAATCAAAAAAATGAGGAGAGGCTTAGGAACCTCCTGGACATCTTTAAATGTTCCAACATCCAAATCATAGGGATGCCAGAAGGAGAAGAAGAGCAAGAAATGGAAAACTTATTTGAAAACATAATGAAGGAGAACTTCCCCAATGTGGCAAATGAAACAGACTTCCAGGAAGTCCAGGAAGCTCAGAGAATCCCAAAGAACTTGGACCCAAGGAGGAACACACCAAGGCACATCATAATTACATTAGCCAAGATTAAAGATAAGGAGAGAATCTTAAAAACAGCAAGAGAAAAGGAGATAGTTACCTACAAAAGAGTGCCCTTAAGACTGTCAGCTGATTTCTCAAAAGAAACCATGCAGGCAAGAAGGGGCTGGAAAGAAGTATTCAAAATCATGAAAAGCAAGGACCTACATCCTAGATGACTCTATCCAGCAAAGCTTTCATTTAGAATGGAAGGGCAGATGAAGTGCTTCCCAGATAAGGTCAAGTTAAAAGAGTTCATCATCACCAAGCTTTTATTATATGAAATGTTAAAGGGACTTAGAAAAAGAAGATAAAAAATATGAACAGTAAAATGACAAACTCACAGTTATTAACAATGGAACCTAAAACAAAAACAAACTAAGCAAACAACTAGAACAGGAACAGAATCATAGAAATGGAGATCACATGAAGGGTTATCTGTGGGGAAATGGGTGGGGGGAAAGGGGGGAAAAGGTACAGAAAATAAGTAACATAAATGACAGGTAGAAGATAGACAGGGGGAGGTTAAGAATAGTGTAAGAAAGGTAGAAGCCAACCAACTTATATATATGACCCATGGACATGAACTAAAGGGGGGAATGGGGTGGGAAGGGGTATGCAGGGCGGAGGGGAATAAAGGGGGGGATCAGACAACTGTAATGGCATTTCAGTAAAATATATTTTAAAACATTTTTTTTAAAAGAAAAATCATTCCCTTTAAACACCTTCCATTTGAACATAGAGAAAGTACTCTCATTCTTACTAACTGAGGACTAAAAAAACAGCCAAAGCTTTGCAAATATTTGTATAAAATAAAATATTTCCAGAAGTAATTCCTATGTCCATTACCTAAGTGTGTATTTAACAGCTTTTATTCATGTGAATTTAATTCAATTAAGTCAAAGGTGCTACAAATTCAAATATAATCTTCAAGGACATACTAAAAAGTATAACCCATCAACCCGAACATAAATTCCCCCTGTATTCAATATCCACATAACCATAAAGCACTAGAAAAATAAAAATAGAACGTTATTGACAATACAAAAAAATCCCTATGGTTAACTAACTTCCCACCTAATCCACAAGTATTTTCTCATCCATGATGCAGCTAAAACAGTATATATATTTTTATAATGAAGTTGAAAAGTGCTTCTACAGTACCAGAAACCAAATAAAAATGAAAAATAACAAAGTTTTCACCTAATTAGATTTTTACATATCTTGTATGTTAGAACTACTTGAAGAAAATCAGAGAAGTATATAGAGACTTTTAATAGAAGTTAAAGGGAATTTCAAAGCATTTACAGAAGTCATAGACACTGGCACTGATTCTTTCATTAGATCTACTTGAACATTAAAATTTTTCCCCTTAAAAAAGGATACACACACACACAAAACTCTAAAATCTGAATGCTTAAAGTCCTTTTTCAGGTCACAAAAAGAATGGAGGTGGGAAGATTTCATAGTTCCCATGGTCATTTGCGAAGGTAAAACCTTTGGTAAATTCTCTCATGCCCCAGATCACAAATAGAAAGCTAAACTACACATCAAGTTTACAAGTATTAGAATATACCAAACAATCCCTGTGACCTCTATTAGGGGGACTCTCCATTATCCTAAGCTCAAGTTTCTGTGAAAGAGCTACTACTAGAGAAGCATCCCTGGCCTCTCCCTCTCCCCACTGATCTAGTAAATGAGTTTGAGAGAATGAATTGGACATGCTCAGTTCAATTCTTCTGGATTTTTTCTGAGGATTTTTCTGTTCAGAGAGAGAACATTCTGCTTTGCTCTTGTTTTTGAGGTAAGCCCACATTTGAGTGGGCTTGCAGATGTCCAGTTGTACCAGTGATTCAGGGCACAAGTCTATCTAACTCAGGGTGATATATTAAGAAACCCACCATGGTTGTATCCAATGCCACATCCTTTAACCCAGTTTTTTGCCATATCAACTTTATGTCCATCTATGTGATTTCTGCATCTAATAATAGCTAAGAAAAAGTTTTATACTGAAACAAAAATATCTTTTGAATAGGTATTTTTATTCCCTCTATAACAAATATATATCTTTTTTACATCATGGAGAATTTAAATATTTATAAAAGTGGAAACAGTATAACAAAAATCTTCAGGTAGTCATCACCTGTCTTCAATAACGATCAACTAATGGCCAGCATTGTTTGGTACATATGACACCCAATCCCACCTCCACACATTATCTTGAAACAAATCCCAATTTCACTTCATCAGTAACTATTTCAGTATGTATCTCTTAGGACTCTTTTACATCACAACTAAAGTTAACAACATTTAATTCCTTAATGACATCACATAGCCAGTCAATGATCAAATCTCCCTGATTGTCTCACAGTTTTTTAAGTTAATTAGAAGCAGGATCTAAATAAGGTTCATACATTACAATTGGCTGGCATACCTTTAATGTCTCTTTAACTAATTCCTTTTTCCTATTTTTTCCTTGAAATTAAGAGTTTTTTTAAAAAAAAAAAAAGATTTTATTTATTTATTTTTAGAGAAAGAGGAAGGAAAGGAGAAAGAGAGGGAGGGAAACATCAATGTGTGGTCACCTCTTGGGCACCCCCCACTGGGGACCTGGCCCACAACCCATGCATGTGCCCTGACCGAGAATCGATCCAGTGACCCTTTGGTTTGCAGGCCAGCTCTCAATCCACTGAGCTACATCAGTGAGGGCAAGAGTTTGTTTTGTAGAATTCTCTTGCTTGCTACCTTCCAGTGTTGCCATTTATCATGTACTTTTGTCCCCTGTATTTCTGGTAAATTAAGAGATTTAATCAGATTAAAATTTACTTTTTAGTAAGGCTACTTCATAAAGCCACTTTGTATACTCCGCCAGGAAATACAATTTCCAGCAGTCGTGTGTGTGTGTGTGTGTGTGTAATGTTAATAGCCATTGCCTAATTTGTTACTCTACTAGAGATTGCAAAATTATAGTATTCCAATTCTATGATTCTTCCTAGTTTGAATTTTTCTATAAAGAGAAATTTCCTCCCATCAATTATTACAGATCCCAAGATACAGTTTGTATAGGGAAGGCAGTATAGATCTTAACTTGCAGATACCTCTTTGAGAGAGGACAAGCTGCCCAGATGTGAGGAATGAAGCCTCCAGCTATTGCCTTCAGGGTACATTTCCACTTTCAGGCCAAGATCATCACTATCTCAGTTGGCACCCCAGGCATTGGGAATAAGCAAGGTGGTGGAAGCCACAGCACATTCTTAGATGATCCTTAGCCAATGACTAAGCAAGGCAGGACAAAAAGTATTCATTATTTCTACCCCATGCACGACTCCTCTAAAGGCATTCTTTCCTCCAGAGCTCCCAATTACATTTTCAGAGACTTGGTCAGATCTGCGTCATAGTCTGAGATAATTGCCCTTGTGCAATCCTGCTTCCTCCCTTTTCCTTTCATTGGTGCTTTCTCTGTAATAAACTTTTTTGCATGTGTAACTCCACTTTATTTTCTGCTTCCTATTGAATCCAGGCATTAGGAGGATCTAAATCATCTTGACTATCAATTTTTCTCCGAATGTTCATGAGAAAGTTATTCTTAGCTTAAGAGTATTTCTTTAGATATGTAACATATTATTTGTTTAGTGAACTATCAAACCATACTGAGTTCGTTTAGTTTCTTGTGAACATACAGCTTCACCAGCCATTCCGGGAGCATATTATGCTCTCCAGTCTGGCATTTCATGGGTCACCTAAATTCTTTTCCAGTCATGATCACCATCCTACATAACCTTGTCTGTTTCCTGGAGTAGCAAGGAATGGTCAAATGAGCAACAAAGAAAACTCTTCTTAAAATGTGCTATAAACTCGGTTTAGTTTAATGTGTCAAATGCTAGCGTATTACATGCAATTTTAGCACAGTTCACTTTTTGGAAGACTCCTGCTGAGTCTTGGCCTTCTTCAGTGATCTCCCAATCAATATGACCCTCACTTCATGTTCAAAAAAATACTAAAGAAAAGAAAAGGCAGCTGTCTGTTAGGTTATACAGGATTTATTTGGTATCTTCAAAAACCAATCTGAGAAAATTTTCCACTCACTGATTTTAGCTGAGCTACCGAAAAAACAAGAAAATCCTTCTGCAAAATTCTCAATAAACTGATATTATCTAAAGACCTGAAGCGTGAAACATGGATTACAACAGCTGACCAAAACACTAGAATGCAATGTCTATAAAAACTAAATAAAAACATACAAATTATAACAATATAATACTTATTTAAGGTATTTTGGTAATTTAGCAATACATAAATAATGTATATAAGCAATGTTAAAGATAATTCTGAACTAAACTGTTAAAATGAGAATGAAAATTTTGAGCTTTTAATTCCATTTGTAATAAACATTTATATAGTTTATATATTTTTTGTCTTTCTTATCCATTATGACTAATTTTTTAGTTCACTACATAATTTTTTTTAACAAAACACAGATTGAAAGTTCTCAAGGTCTATATATGATTGAAAAACTTACTTATAGGGAAATTTTGACATAGTAATGACTTGAGTACAAAGAATTAAATGTAGTTCATGCAGTAATACCTTCACTTTATTGCAAAAGCCAAAAAGTAGGTTTTTTCATTTATTCTAGACATTTAGATTCACTGTGTTAAATAGAAAACATGGCCACAAATTGTTTTCCCTCCCAATTGTCACTATTTGCAAAAAATCCTAGTTGCTTTTCCCATCAAGAGGTACAGTTTATTTTTCCACTTACTGAATTTGTGCCAGTTCCTGACTAGCTTTAGACAATGAAAAAGCACCAAATGTGATACAAACAGAGACTTGCAAAGTTTTACACTGGGGCTTGCCCTGTTGCTGGTACTAGAACTCCATGATCACTGTGTGAACAAGCACTTGAGCAAGCACATGGAGAGAGACCCCAGTCATCCCAGTGGAGACCATTATGAATCAGCCAGCTCCAACCAATCTGCCTCTTGACCACAGATGCGTAAGTGAACTGAAGCAAGAACTGACCCTGGTATAGATGAAAAAAACCTACCCAGCTGAGCCTAATCCAAATTGCCATCCTGAAAAATAGTGAGCTAAATATACAGTGGTTATTTAAAACAACTAAGTTTGGGTTGATATTTGACAGAGCAATCGATAACCGATATAACCATCTACAGCTTTTTACTGTTCACAGAACTTGTATTGTATCATTGAACAAGTGACGTATACATAAGCACTGCTGTGGGGAAAGTGTAATCAAATACCAGCATTAGGGCAATGATCTTTATTCTATAAGATGGTCTTTCCAGGAGAGTGCTCTTCTAGCTAGGTAACAAGACTAGCCAAGAGGACATTTGAGAGGGCATGGAGCGATGAACATGAAATCTTAACAGCTCATCTACATAAAAATTCAAAGACCACACTCTGAAAGTATACTCTGTATTTTTTACTTAACTTTTAGACAAAATGATTTGAGGATTCCTTAAGGTCCAAATATTAGTGATTATGGTCTAACAAATTATTTGGGATGTTTTCTTTACCAACCTAGAAATTTACTATGGTAAACTATGGTGCAAGAAAACTTTATTCAAAATCCTATCTTCCTAGAAATGTTTAGTTTCAAAGATCTGACTAAATAAATATAGAATCTCTTAGGACCTACCAACAATGAGCATTACCAAAAAGGCTGAAGATTATTATACTTTGGTTAACAAGCTATGATTTGTTTGGCTTATATCACAACGGAATATTGATAGGCTGGTAATATATGAGGTGACTCTTTTCAAGCAAAAGATGAGCATTTTGTTGTATAATAATTTGGCTGGACTTTGTCTCTAGTTTCTAGCAGGAAGTGGGGCACCTCAGACCTCACCTGAATTTATGCTAATAAGATGACTCAGGGTGGGTCTCTAGACAGTTTAAGGATGGGGGCTGACCATCTGGGAAATATGAACCATGTAATCAGGGGGTTGGGGCTTTGAGCTATGACTATCAGTCTGATCTCCAAACTGGGGAAGGGAGGGAAGCTAGAAATTGAGTTTAACCACATGGCGAATGATTTACTCATTCCTATGTATGAAACCCCAATAAAACACTTCCAGTCAAGATGGAGGCATAGGCTGACATGCTTCGCCTCCTTGCTCAACCATAAGAAGGGTCACAACTAACCTCAAAACAAAAAACACCCAGAACTGCCAGAAAATAGAACTGTATAAAAGTCTGACAACTAAGGATTTAAAGAAGCCATAATCCTCTAGACTGATAGGAGGGGCAGAAACGGGGAGCCAGGGCAGAGAGGACATGGAATGGCAGCAGTGAGGGGGCGGCAGCAGAGGCTGACAGAATAGGCTGTCCCACATTCATGTGTAGTGGATAAAAATCAGGAGGGATACCTGGGGAGCAAACAATCCCAGTCCCAGGCAAGACCACAAAGCCCAGGGTTCCAGTGCCAGGGAAATAAAGCCTCACCACTTCTTGCTGTAAAATCTAATGGTGGTGGAAGAAACTGCCAGTCTCTCAGGAGAGTCCGTTTAAAGGGCCTACATGGCCCATACGCAAACCCACCTACTCTGGGAACCACCACCAGGGCAAATAGCTAGAAGGGAGTAGGTAGCATACAGGAAGTAGGTGAAGAGACTGAAAATGGGAAGAATGCTGAGAAAGCCTCCAGTAGACAGGCAGTGGCATTGTCCTCTCTCTGATCCCTCCCCAACATACAGAGCCACAAAGTGGTGAAAAGGGTTGCCTTACTCTGGCAATTACCTAAGGCTCCACTCCACACAATTTACAGGTACTTTTTACAGGGAGTCAAAGCAGCTCTACTTAACACACAGAAACAAACACAGGGAGGCTGCCAAATTAAGGAGACAAAGAAATATGGCTTAAATGAGCTAAGAGAACAGAGCCCCAGAAAAAGAACTAAACAAAATGGAGATAGCCAACCTATCAGATGCAGAGTTCAAAATACTGGAGATAAGGATGCTCAGAGAAGTCAATGAGTACGGCAAAAGCATAAGGGAAGAAATGAAGGCTACACTAAGTGAAATAAAGAAAAACCCACAAGGAACCAACAGTGAAGGGACGGAAGCCAGGGTTCAAATCAATGATTTGGAACATAAGGAAGAAATAAACAGTCAACCAGAACAGAATGAAGAAATAAGAATTCAAACAATGAGGAGATAATAAGAAGGCTCTGGGACATCTCCAAATGTGCCAATATCCAATCATCGGGATATCAGAAGGAGAAGGGGAAGAGCAAAAAATTGGAAAGTTATTTGAAAAAATAATGAAAGAAAATTTCCCTAATTTGGTGAAGGAAATAGGCATGCAAATCCAGGAAGCACAGGAGTCCCAAACAAGTTGGACCCAAAGAGGACCACACCAAGACACATCATAATTAAAATGCTAAAGGTTAAAGATAAAGAGAGAATCTTAAAAGCAGCAAGAAAAAAAGGAGAGAGTTACCTACAAAGGAGTTACCATAGAGTATCAGCTGATTTCTCAAAAGAAACTTTGCAGGGTAGAAGGGACTAGCAAGAAGTATTCAAAGGGATGAAAAACAAGGACCTACAAACTAGATTACTCTATCCAGCAAAGCTATCATTTAGAACAGAAGGGCAGATAGAGCTTCCCAGACACGGTAAAGATAAAAGAGTTCATCATAACTAAGCCCTTATTATATGAAATGTTAAAGGGACTTACCTAAGAAAAAGAAGATCAAAACTATGAACATTAAAATGACAACAAATTCCCAACTATCAACAACTGAATCTAAAAAATAAAAACAAAAACAAACAAAGAAAACAGCTGGAACAGGATCAGAATCGTAGACATGGAGATCATTTGGACCGTTACCATTTGATGGGGTAAGGGAGAAAAGGTACAGGGAATAAGAAGCATAATTTGTAGGTATAAAATAGACAGGGGGGTGTTTAGAATTGTACAGGAAATGGAGAAGTGAAAAAAATTATATGCACGACCCATGGACAGAAAACTAAGGGGTGGGGATTGCTGGAGGGAATGTGGGTATCAAGTGGAGTTGGGCAAAGGGAAAAATTGGGACAACAGTAATAGAATAACCAATAAAATATACTTTAAAAAACAAGATAATATAGACTTCTAAGAAATTTTTTAAAATAAAAATTTAAAAAGGACAGTTTTATAAAAAAGAAACCCCCCCCAAAACTCCAGACACTCAAAGTTTGAGTGAGGTTTCTCACTGATGATACACACTGATGTCCTGAAGGGTGATGGATCCTGAGGAGATAGAGTTTACATTTAGGACTCTCTCAGACCTTGCCCTATGGGCTTCTTTTTTGGCCGGTCCTAACTGAATCCTTTATAATAAAACTGTAATCCTAAGTATAGTGCTTTCCTGAGTTCTGTCAGTCATTCGAGCAAATTATCAAACCTAACGGGACATGAGAATGTGTAGACAGTTGGTCATAAGTGTGGGTGGCCTGGAAACCCTGGAGATTGCAGCCGGTGACTGAAGCGAGGGGAGTGTTGTGCAGGATTGAGCTTTTATCTGTAAACTCTGACCTAACTCCAGGTAGTGTCAGAATTGCACTGCACATGGGAAAAGCAACTAAATACAAAGACATAGAAGAGCAGAGAGAAGACTGGTTAATAGACAACAGAAGTGATAGAATTAGCAATAATAACAGTAGCAGTCCCCATAGACTCAAAAATGAAAAGAAAGAAAAAAAAAACAGTATGAAAGGCAAAAGAGACAAGTGGAAGAATTGATAGGGAAAACTGAAGTGGAGTTAGGGAGTTAATATGGCCAGCAACATGCACACTTAATAGTCTGGGAACTTGTTAATTCATTTAACAATTATCTATTAATTACCTGCTACATATAAGGCACTGTGCCCCATACTAAGGATATGTAGTGAACAAGAAAAACATGGTCCCCACTCTCATGAAGTTTACATTTTAGAGGGGAAGCTAAATACTAAATAGTTACACAATTAATTGTTTGTCATTGTGATACATGTTCCAAAGGATAAGCATATAATTAAATAAGGGTTTAATAGAGAGACATACAGATCAGTAACAAGCTAAATCTATAATCCTAAGATATACACACATTCATCTCTATTTGCAAATATACTCAACACAATATTACACATTATCAAAGTAGTATACAATAATATAAATTTTATTTTTTTAATTTTTCAATTTTTTAAAATTATTATTGACATACAATTTTATATTAGTTTTAGGTGTATGATACAGTGACATTTATATATCTTACAAAGTGACCACAATAACTGTAATACTATCTGTCATCATAAATAGTTATTATAATATTACTGATTCTGTTCCCTTTGCTGAGTATTATTTAGCAAAGGGAACAGAATCAATAAAGGGACTTTATTTTAAAGGGACTATATCAATAAAAAAAATTCAGATTAAATACCTCATCTTCCACTAAAAATAGCACATTCCTTAGGTAACTGGTATTTAAACATTTCCCATATCTGTTTGTCAAACTTAGGTTTACCTTAACATACAGTTATAACCCCACCCAAATTTTAAAGTCATACACTTCTCCTAACCTAAAAAAAAATTTCTGATCCATAAAAATAAACAAACCCTGAAACAAAAATAAGCATCAAATCACCAGATATGACACCTTGACTTCTGAACTTCTGAGCAAAAAAGACCTCCAATACATATTTCATCAAGATTCAGAGGTCAATTTCTACTAAGTGTTGCTAATGATCAGTTTTTAATTTTTAAAAGAAATGGATTAATTTGAAGTTGTTTTTAATATAAAATTCCTAACAACTTTCTAAACGAGTCAATTGGACAACTGGAGTTTCTTACCTGTAGTCATCTAACTGTACCAGGAATCGTACAATATCATGATGAGTTTTCAGTACAAGCAGTTCAGTGTAGGGGTTCTGGGTTTGTTCTTCACCTATCGTCTGTAAAGGAGATTTCTTGTATTGGGGGTGGGGAGCCAAAACAAAAGAGAAAGAAATAAAATGATTTATGATAAAAGGTATATTGGAATAAAACTGCACCTAAGAATACAAAACTTAAAAAGCTGTATCATGTTCTAATACTATGTACAGAGTGGGGCAAAAGTCGGTTTACAGTTTTTTATACAGAAAATAATACAACAATAAGTAATACTGTAAGAATAAATTGTTTAATATACTCACAACTGTAAACCGACTTTTGCCCCACCCTGTACTGTTTCCCCTAATATCAACTGACTGCCAATTTAACACAAAACATTTTTCTTTAACACAAAACACAAATCCACAACATAAACTTTAGTATTTTCAAGTCACATTAAATTTACAAAAAGAGTGAATTTTATTTTGTGGCAATTAATGGGCCAATCCTACTCAATATTTTCACATCAGTGTTTCTCAATTGGAACTTGGCAGAAACAAAACTGCAGGTCAAAGGGATAAAACAGAAAACAGACTAAAATAGTGCCTAATCCATTATGGGCACTCATTATATATGCTTGCTGAATGAATAAAGAAGGAATGAAATCATTAAGAGTCAATGAATACAACTGTGAAAAATAATATTAATAAAGATAATTGCCAACATTTGCAGAGTATTAGGTGGCAGTCCACATGTCAAATACTGTGCAAAGCAAACATGGCATATAACTCAGTAACTCTGTAAGGTAAGTCTTATTAACCCCATTTCTATAGTCAAACCCTGTACTAGTTCATAAAACCACTGTTCTTAACCTCTAAACTGCAGTTTTTCAAACTTGACACTATTGGCATTTGGACTAGGTAATTCTTTGTTGTTCAGGGCTGTCCTGTTCACCACCGTGTTCAGCAGCATCCCTGATTTCTACACATGATATGCCAATAGGAATTCGCCCCCACCCCAAATTGTGACAATCGACAATGTTTCCAGACATTGCCAAATGTCCCCTAAGGTGTAAAATTATCCCAGCAGAGAAACACTGCTGGGCCTAGAAGCCTAGATTCAAAGTTCTTGCATAAATCAAGGCAAATCATTGGTTCTGATAATGAACAAATTCACAGCAGCTATGAAAGTGAAATATTGTACTTTTATGCATGTTAAGTTGTACATTTCTTCATGTAAATGTTTTCCAAAAAATTCACCCCCAGTCAGTAATTTTTTATTTATCCCATGCCCCTTCTAGCAATGAAAATCAAAAGTGAGAAATATGAAAACTATATACTACTTTCCCTAAATAAAAGCATGTCAGATATGGCAAAACTAGTCAATAAAAGTCCCTGATTCATCCAATAACGAGGATTGTACAGAATTGTCATATATACATCCTATATGGACTACTCAACTTGCCACAATCCCTCCATAATCTTTAGGATTTCAGTCTCTCTAAAATACACCTAACTTTAAATAAGAAATACTTTTTTAAAAAAATAGAGAATAAGCCTTAACCACAAAGATGTGAGGCAGACTGAGAATTTGTTGACTCACAACAATCCAACTTTTATATTTTTAACAGTCAAAACAAGTATTTTTTATGATAAATAAAAGGGAATTCAACACAAATTCTATTCATGGGTGGCATATGAATTAAATTCCAAACCTCAGTAGTTTTAAGGTTGCAAAACTATTTTATTCGCAACATTTCATATATAAATCTCATTACAGTCTATTCGATCATTCAGGCCCATGAAGAAATCGTGACTAATGAATCAAAAATAGCAATTAGATAATTTTCTTGACTTTGAAGAGATATATTTTTAAATAATTATATATTTTTTGGTTCTTGGATAAAAAAATCAAATCAACTTTATATGTCCTGAGCAAGCATCAGATGCTTTGGGGAAGTGATACCAATTCAAATAAATCAAAAGTATAAAGTTGCAGTCACCACTTGATTCTATTGTAGTCAGTCAGATACTTTTTAAAAAGTGAAATGAGACTGGTTTAACTAGGGAGAAGACTAGCTGAGTACTTCCTCGAGCGGCTGTTGAACCACATCAGCTTCATTTTCCTCATTTCTTGGAACAGAGCTACTGCATTTAACACACAGGGTCTTAGGAGAATCAAGCACAAATTAGCAGCAGAAAGAGCGCCGCCCCCGCCCCCTCACCCGCAACAACACATAGGCCCCGCCTCCGACACAGCCTCCATTGTCTAGCCTTGGGTTCCCATCTCAGACAGAAGCTTCAGCAGGGGCAGGCAGGCTCCACCCAGGGGTTTACCTCTGCCAGTCCCTGAGGTTCTCGGCTTCCCCCGATCAGCCATCGCAACATCCGGGTAAGATGGTGTCTGCCCGACCCAAGTCAGGCCGAACTCTACGCTGGCCTCAGCCTCCTCCTACCTCTCAGGAAGTAGAGCAGTAGAGCTGCAAATACTTGCCGCTCCAGATTTGCCCACGTAAAAAGCAGTGCAAAGCAGAACCCACAAAGGCGTTAAGATATTTGTCTGCAAAGCCGTACCCAGCCACAGAGGATTTGTTTGAGGCAGCCACCAGGGAGGGCAGCAGCAGCTGGGGTAAGAAGACTTCAGAGGCACCCTCAGCTCCAAGTGAGCAGGCGCGGGGCGTCGCCCACTTTGCTGCTGAACTTAGGTAGCTTGAGCGGCCCCTGCTGGAAGTGTGTGGCGCAGCATCTGAGCCTGACGAGCAAGCGCCTACCAATCAATAGTCCCCTTGCTTCCTTCACTTAGCTGAGGGGCCAGGAAACCAGGTTTCAAGAACTGGCTGGAGAAGATGACATCTGTATCCAGACTAATCCAATGGCATATGTGTATATCAGAATTAACCTGGTCATCATCTTTTGTGTGGTGTAGTACAGATACTGTGCTAAGGCTTTACATAAATCCTCACAGTAATCCTACAGTTCTATCTTATAAAGAAACTGAAGCTCTGAAAGATTGGACAGTCTGTCAAAAGCCAACAGCTAGGAAGTGGCTACAAGGAGACTGGAACTCAATCTCCAAGCTCTTGACTACTCTGTGTGGTCTAATCCAGAATCTCCCTAAAGAATAGAGGACAATTCATTCCTGTATTTTGACTATTAAACTTTCTTAGTCAAAGAGCTATGGTTCTCTACTGTAACTGCATATCACAAGTACCCAATACATATTTTGAAAAATATATACTCCTGGCTCCTACATAGACTTATTAAAAACTACCTGTACAATTAGAACATAAGAACCACGGTTTGAAGAAAATTCCTCAGGTGATTCTGATGAGTGGCAAGGTTTCAGAATCACTGGCTTAGGAACTACTTATACACATGACTGTAAATGTTCATACATATATTTGCAAAGGTGACTGTCAGATTCCAATGAGGATCCTAGCAGTAAATTCTTAAAGAGAAACTAACACAGGTGCCTCAACCAATATATTAATTCAACATACATGTACTGGGCACAGATGCACTTGAGATTCAAAAGTAATTACATAAAATTGCTACTTTGTGGATCAAGGCAGAATATCAATAATAGGGCCATACTCTAAGACAGGTTGGTTATGGACAGCTGCTCAATCTGACAGTCCCTAGAGAACTTAGATTTTCTATAATTTATCTTTGTATTTATTTTGAGTGCACTTGACAAAGGAATACTCCCAAGGGTCAGGAGAAGTTTGCCCCAAATTGTAATCTACATGCCATTGAAAACAGACCAAAATAGAGACAAGCCCCTTAGAGAAGGGGGACTCATCCTTAGTAAAACAAAAACCAAGAATACTAGGATTTTAGTCCTGGAGGGACAATCTTCAAGTGAGGCAACATGGTTGCACAGGTAGCCTAAATTTTGCCCTAATTTTCCATGTTCTTTAGGGATGGCACACTATCTCATTACTCTGATCCAAAGAACACTTTTCTGGTCTTTAAAGCACTGTTCCAGGGGTAAACACTTCCTGCCTTGGTTCCTTTTAGGAGAGCTGAAAAATAACTTTATAAACAATTATACTAGAATGACCTCAGGGAAGCTGGAGGAGTAAGAAGCCTCAAAAATCCATCTCTCCATCTCTCCACCTCGATGACAACAATTGTACTGTCAGAAACTGTATGGACTATTTTGGAACTCTTAAGTCTTTAAAATCTTGCAGCTTCCAGGGGAAATCTTGGCTAGCACAGATTCTGGCCACCATTGTTTCAACCCCAACTTTTCAACCCCTAGCTGCTTCTAGAGGATTTAAAGGAATAGCACACTTGGGGTTTTTTTTTTTTCCTCCACTGCACTTTTCTTCCTTTGGGGAGCTGGATATTTAAGGATTAGGACACTCAAAAACAACCACATATGTAGAGGAATTACAAAGGTCACCACACATGCCCAGCAAAAAATACAGGCTCAAAATTGACCTGAGGACACCTTTAGCTTCCACCTCAGACTGATCCCCACCACAGAGACAATTTTCAATAATCATTAAAAAAAAATCAAAACAAAAATCCCTAGAAAATTCTGGGGAAGGGTAAGAATCTCATTTCCAGAGTTAATCTTCCATTAAAAGATTCAAATGTCCAGTTAAAAAAAATTGCAAGCATACAAAGAAACAGTAAAGTATAGCCAAACCAAAGAAACAAAATTAACTGACAGAAATTGATTCTGAAGAAGCCCACACATTGGACTTACTAAAGGCTTTTTAAAATCTGTCCTAAAGGAATTCAAAGGCCTAAAGGAAGATGTGGATAAAGACGGGAAAACAACATATGAACAAAATGAGTATATCAATAAAGACAAAGACCATTATATAAAAAAGAACTGAATGAAATTCTGAGGTTTAAAAAATACAATAACTGAAATGAAAAATACACTAAAGAGGTTCAAAAGCAGATTTAAGCAAAAAGAAAAAGCAGCAGCAAAGGTAGGACAATTAAAATGATCAAGTCTTAGCTATTGTAAATTGTGCTGCTAAGAACATTGGGGTGCATAGGTTCTTTTGGATTGGTGTTTCAGGGTTCTTAGGATATAGTCCCAGCAGTGGAATTGCTGGGTCAAAAGGCCGATCTAGGTGCCCATCAGTAAATGAGTGGATCAAAAAACTATGGTATATTTACACAATGGAATTCTATGCAGCAGAAAGAAAGGAGCTCCTACCCTTTGCAACAGCATGGATGAAGCTGGAAATCACTACACTAAGCGAAATAAGCCAGGCAGTGAAAGATAAATACCATATGATCTCACCTTTAACAGGAACCTAAACAACAAAACAAAGAAGCAAGCAAAATACAATCAAAGACACTGAAATAGAGAACAGGCTGACAGTGACCAGAGGGGAGAGGGGAGGGAATTTCAGGGGAAAAGGGGAAGGGTTTACAGGAACAAATATAAAGGACACATGGACAAAAACTAGGGGGAGGGTGGTAATGGGAGGGAGGTGGGGAGGGATGGGTGGGTGGGCTGGAATGGGAGTAAAGGACAGAAAAATGTACTTGAACAATGATTAAAATTTAAAAAAAAACTATCAAGTCTGAGGAACAAAAAGAAAATAGAGCAAAGAACAGTGAACAGAGCCTAAAGGACCTGTGGAATATCATCAAGTAGATCAACATATGAACATAGGAGCCCAAGAAGGCAAAGTGACAAAGGGGCAGAAAAATATTTGAAAAAATAGTGGCTTCAAACTTCCCAACTTTGCTGAAAGACATGATTCTGGAAGTCCAAGAAGGTTAATGACCTCCAAGTAATGTACATACAATGGAACAGCATTCATCCATGAAAAGAAAAATAAAATTTGTGTATTTCTACAAGATGTACTTTGAGAACATTATGCTTAGTAAAATAAGCCAAAGAAGAACAAATGTTATATGATTTCATGTATATGAAGTCCTTAGAACATACAATTTCATATACAGGGAGAGGGGAATACAGGTTACCATGAGCTGAGGAGAGGGGAGAATTGAGAGTTATTGCTTAATAGATAGAGTTTATGTTAGGAATAATTTTTAAAAGTGTTGGGTATAGATAATGGCGATAATTTTACAACAGTGTAAATGTATTTAATGTCACTGAATTGTACACTTACAGATGGCTAAGATGATAAATATTATGTTATATATATTTTACCACAAAAAACACAAATAGATCAATGAAACAGAATATGGAGTCCAAAAATAGAATCTCATATATATATATACACACACACATGCATATATATATATATATATATGGAAACCTTTTTTTTTTTTTAAAAGTTGAAGACCATCAGTGGAACAGATAGTCTTTTCAATGAATGATGCTCGAACAGTTTGACATCCATATTCAAATTAATGATCTTCAATCTATATCTCACTCCATACACAAAATTTCAGATGGATCATAGATATAAGTGTAGAATCTAAAACTAAAAAAGTTCCAGAAAAAAATAGAAAAAATCTTTATGACCTTACACTAGGCAACATTTCTTAGATATGACCTTAAAAGCACAATATGTAAAAGAAAAAAGTGATACTACTTGATGAAAATTAGTATTTCTTATCTTTAAAAGACATTGTTAATAAACTGAAGGGACAGGTCATAGACTGGGAGAAATATCTGTAAATAATTATCTTGTAAAATGCTTATATCCAGAATATAAACCTCAAAATATAATAGGGGTCCATTTGTAGGTAAAGAAGGAATAAACACACAATACCTTTTATTCCCAGTTGAATACTATAAAACTTGGCCAGGCCCTGGCCAGGTTGCTCGATTGGTTGGAACATCCTCCCATACACACACATGCACACACACAAGGTTGCAGGTTTGATCCCCCACCAGGGCACATACCTAAGGTTGTGGGTTCAATCCCCAGTCTGAGTATATACAGAAGGCAACTGATTGATGTTTTTTTCTCGTTCTCTCTTTCTCGCTCTCTCTCTCCCCCATCCCTTCCTCTCCTTCTAAAATCAGTAATATATCCCTGGGTGAGGATTACAAATAATAATAATATTTGCTACACACTTAGTATTTTCAAATTTCAATCCCTTCCCATTATCCTAATCTTTCCTCATAACCACTCTCTGAGGAGAGGCAGGAGAAATAAGTACATTTTATAGATGATGAAACTGAGTCTCAAAGATATGAAGGTCCACAGCCTGTTAAGTGATGGAGCTAAGGTTCAAAGCCCAGGGTTTTCTAACTCAGGATTTTAAAATTAGGATTTTAAAAACAATAACCCCATTAATTAGAATTTGTACTAAATAAAGTGTTGCTTAAAATTTTTAGAACTTCCCACTGAAAGATCTTCTAGATAATTCTTCTTTAAGGCTCTCTTTTATTTTCCCCTAAAACAAACACAACCAGTTCATTTTCTCCAGCCGATCCCTTTCCAACACACTCCACTGCACCAATATATCTTGTGCTCTCATTCAAACAAGGAATTATTCAGCTAAGGATTTTGCATTCCTACTAAAGAGTTTGCTGCATATTTTGTGGAATTGAGCAGAATGCTGCAGAATTTTAAATTGAGTTCTCTGTGGCTCTGAGTTCTCTGTGGCTCTCTATCTCTAGTGGCTTTTCATTCATAATTATAATATTTGTAATGAGTGCACTGGTGATGACAGAAATCCAACATAACATATTCCACTGTCTGAATTAGCTTCAGATTCTTATTTAATGATTTGTTAATCAACCCCAGTCAGTCAATAGTGTCTTGGGTTAAATCTCTAAACAACACAAGGAAAGAATTTTTATTTTCTCTTCATGTAACCTGTGGAGCAATCTTTAACAACATGAATCTGTTCAAACATCCATCTACAGTTCTATAACATCTGCACTTTTATTAATAAAGGTCATCTTAGGTCAGCTCAGCAGCTAGGAAAGTTGGAAAATTAGAGGAACTTAATTGCTTTATTGTTACTATCACTGTGACTGTTTAGAATTCTGGTACACAAAACTTCTGAGATATTAAATCTCCACCAAGGTTACCAAGAATCATTATTTAAGTTTTGATTTTTACCCAGAAGCCAACATAATTATTAATACTACAGATGAGCACATTTAAGACACTTCATAAATCAGCAATAGATAATGTATATCATAATTACTTTACCACCTACTCCACCTATACCACCCTTAGGAGTTTAAGCAACTAATCAATCAATGAGCATAATATTCCAATGGGCATACATAGCCAGTAATTGTAGATACAGAACAAACAGTATCATACCTTTAGCTACATTAAATAGCAAAAAGCTAAAATGAATTTACAATGTTGCTAGTTTACTTGTTTATCTAGAAGTGATACTTAAATTTGCTGCACACTAGAATCACCTGGACAGCTTTAAAAGCTACTGATATTTGGGATTCCACCTGGAATCTGATGTAACTGGTTTTCCTAAACCTAGGCTTGGGCATCACATCTTTTAAAATTCCTCAGATGACTTTTCCAAAATTAGGAAAAACTGTAGTCTATAATTGTGTGTGTGTGTGTGTGTGTGTGCATGCGCGCACACGCACACGTGCATTAGGAGCAATTACAAAGAGGCAGAAAACAATGAGAACTTTTGGGGATATAAAATTGAGCTATAGATCTCAACTTTCTGAGTAGTAGAATGGTATTTTAAATTCTAAAAGTGTAAGTTAGTAATTAATATATAAATGCATTATCATATTGGACACTTACATACAATATTTTTATTAGATGCTTCAAGCCCTCAGAAAACGTTAAGAAGCAATGGACATTTTCTGATTAAGACAATAAAAAGACTTGTGATTTTTTGCTACTTGATTTAAGGCTAAAGGTTGAATTTAAATAATTACTATTTTATTCCATAGATGCTGGCTAAAACACACTTAAGTGACTGGCATATTTTGAGCAGATATGTGTTTGTTTCATTTCTATCTTCTTGGGGTGAGCAACTACATGGCATATATATTTTGCTACATAGTTTCTTTTGTTTACCCCATTTAATGAAATTTTATAAATATTCTTAAGCTTAATTGGTAGATTACAGTGCCTTACTACTGCATGACACTCTACAGATCTGGGTACCTGCCGGTGATAACCTGAATTTTTCACTGACATTGCCTTTCTCATGTTGCTAGTGATCAGCATTCACCATAGCTAAATTAGCTCTTAAACTTAAAATAAAATCTGTAATACAACTTCTTCCTTCTTTCAAGGTTAGAAAATAATAACAGAAAAATTCACAGCTGTCTAAATACATTGCCATAGCTACAGATCCTGAAACTATATTTCCAATTAGCAAAGGGTTTCCTTGGGAACTAAATTACTATTCCTCATTCATCCACCTGCTTCCCTCCTCCCTGCATTCAGTAAAAGTATAAAAGTTGTATTGCACACAATCCTGGAGATGACATAAAGAAGTTGCCTAAGTGTTTTTTTAAATCAGCACTTTAAAAGGTCTGCTTATGTCTTTTTTTCTTCATAAAAATGTAAACATACTTTTACAAGATAATTTCAAAACTCTGTTAAATCATTTTCACAGAGTATTTGCCAGATTTTAAGTATGCTTTTAAACCTTCAGGAGCCCAATTTAGTTTGCTAGCTCCTTCAATTACAAAAGACCCTCTAAATTGTAGAAAACCTTTCTCTCCACCCTTAAACAGAGAGCAGCCAAATGTTTATGCCCTCTGCACTTGCCCAAAGAATGCTTTTCTTTAGACAGCTTAATCAAACATTTATTTCCCTTATTTTGCTTTATGACAACTTTAATTTTTTGTCTTATACTGTAAGAGTTAAGGCTTCCCTACATGTTATTATACCAGTAGATTTATATGTAAATATATGGGGAGGTAGCATTTTATTATAAACTTTTTATAGAAGTAATTATAGAAAATTGGGGAAATACATGAGGAAGGGAATCACCTATAATTCCACCATCATTTAAATCAATTTTGGCATTTTGATGTATTCCTTCCAGTCTTTTTCTCTGTATATCTATTTCCGTACATAATCATATTGTAGATTCATTTTTGTATCCTGTGTTTTCTAGTTACTAAAACCTAAGCATTTTCTGGGTTACTACATAATGTTTCTACCTATTATCCTGGTTAATTTTTTTCCATTATTCAGATCTCAATTCAAAGGTCAAATTTTTAATTAATGATGCCTATTTTAACATCTCAGTCTAATGTTAACTTGTTATTTGCTTCACAGTACCATGTTCCTTCCCTATACAGCAGTAATCATAACTATAATTATTTTATCATGTCTTTTCTGCAAAGCTATAAGATAGCTCCATGAAACCAAGACCATATATGCCTACTTTGTTCATCATTATGTAACCTGAACAAACCCTGCAACATGATAGACACTAGATATTTACTGACATGCTACTATGTGCAAACAAATATAAATTTACTGAATAAGTAATCCTTATTTTTAATGGTTATTTGATAATTTGTCTGACATACGACTTCTGTCCAGAAGGTATCCAGCAATGTAATATGAAAAATAGAGACATTTATTGAAGAAGATACAAGAACATTGTACATAGACAATAACATCTCAGTTCCCTTCAAAATAAGCACCATGGGACCTCACACAGTTCTCCCATCCACCATCAGCTGCCTCATTCTGTTTTCCTGAATCTCACTGACAGTCTGAAAACTCTTTCTGTTCAAAAGTGATTTTAGTTTTGGAAAAGCCAGAAGTCACAGGGAACCAGATCTGGGCTATAGGGGGCTGAGTCACCTGGGTGATTTGATGTTTTACCAGAAACTCTGTACAAGATGTGATGCATGAGCGGGCATGTTGTCATGTGAAGCTCCAGTCACCACTAGCCCATAGCTGCGGCCTTCTAAATTCTCTGGATAGTTTCTGTGGAGGAATGTTCAAGCTTAACATAATATTTGATGCAGATTTGTTGCTCTACTTGCTCAGTCATTTTGAATGTGATGGCCACACAGGACACATGCTCACTCAAAGACATCTACTGCCGCCACTGACTAGTACAGCATAGTCATCATGTTCACACATGTGCATTCCAATCCACTCTTCTTGGCTGCCAGGTTACATTGATGTAGCACAAAACATTCTTTTTATATTAACAATGGCTGAACTTTTTCCAGAGAGACCTAGTATATTATCATACTTTAATGAGTCCCTATTGTTGGACATTTAGATTATTTCCAATTTGTCACCATTCTTAATAATACTTCAGTGAATATCTTTGTATGCATAACATTTCAAGCATTTAAAATCATTTCCTTGTAATTGTTTCCCAGAAATTGAGCTGTTGGATTAAAAGGAAAATGTATTCTTATGGGTTGTGATACATATTTCCAAACTGTTTTCCAACTTGTTGCCAAAAACAATAAAATTTTATGCCACTTTCTTTTTTAAAAAAGGTTTTGACTACTAATAAATAAAGGATAACTTATGGAATATTTTTCTCTGTTACTTGAATTTTTTATTTTCTTCAGCTTTACTGATACACACATTGTGTAAGTCTAAGGTGTACAGTGTGACGTTTCAATACACATATATTTTGCAAAATGTTTACTATAAGGTCAGTTAACAGATTTTTCACCTCACATAATTGTTGTCATGGTGAGTACTCTATGCTCTAATGTCATCACAACATCAAGTATTCAATACAGTACTGTTTTTAAATTATATTTTATTGACTACGCTATTACAGTTATCCCAAATTTTTCCCCTTTACCCCGTCCAGCCAGCAACCCCCACTCTCTCAAGCAATCCCCACACCATTGTTCATGTCCATGGGTCATGTGTAGGTTCTTCAGCTACTTCACTTCCTATAGGGTGCTTTACACCCCTAACTATACTGTAACTGCCTATCTGTACTTCTTAATCCCCTCAACTCTTTACCCATTCCTCCATACCACCCTCCAACCTGGCAACCATCAAGACACTCCCCTATCCATGATTCTGTCTGTTAGCATTTGCCTAGTTTGTTTTTTTGATTCAGTTGTTGATAGATATGTATTTGTTGCCATTTAATTTTTCATAGTATTGATCTTCTTCCTTTTCTTAAATAAACCCCTCTAACATTTCATATAATAATGATTTGATGATGATGAACTCCTTTAGTTTTTCCTTGTCTAGGAAGCTCTTTATGCCCTTCAATTTTAAATGATATCTTTGCTGGATAGAGCAATCTTGGCTGTAGGTCCCATCTTTTCAGGACTTTGAATATTTCTTGCTAATCCCATCTAGCCTGCAAAGTTTCTTTTAAGAAATCAGTGACAGTCTTATGGGAACTTCCCTGTAGTAACTGCTTTTCTCTTGCTGCTTTTAAGATTCTGTCTTTATCTTTAACCTTTGGCATTTTAACTATGATGTGTGTTGGAGAGAACCTCTTTGCATCCATCTTACTTGGAACTCTCTATGCTTCCTGGACTTGAATATCTATCTCCTTCACCAAATCAGGGAAGTTTTTTTCATTATTTTTTCAGATAGATTTACAATATTTTGCTCTCTTCTCCTTCTGGCACCCATATGATGCAAATGTTGGATTCGCTTGAAGTTGTCCCAGAAGCTGCTTATACTAGCCTTAATTTTTTTGGATTCTTTTATCTTATTATTCTGATCAGCAGTTTTTTGGTTCCTTATGTTCCAAATCATTGATTTGATTCTCAGCTTCATATACTCTACTGCTGTCTCCCTGTAAATTGTTCTTTATTTTAATTAGTGTATCTTTTATTTCTGACTGGATATTTCTTATGCTGTTGAGGTCCTCACTAAGTTCCTTGAACATCCTTTTAACCAGTGTTTTGAACTCTGCATCTAATAAATTGCTTCTCTCCATTGTGTTTAGCTCCTTTTTCTGGAGTTTTGTTCTGTTCTTTCATTTGGGCCACTTTTCTTTGTCTCCTCATTTTGGCAGCCTCCCTGTGTTTGTTTCTATGTGTTAGGTAGAGCTGCTATCACTCCCTGTCTTGGTAGCATGGCCTAATGTAGTAGGCGTCCTACATGGTCCAGTGTCACAGCCTCTCCTATCACCAAAGCTGGGTACTCAAAGTATATCCTTCATGTAGGTTGAGTACACCCTCCTCTTGTAGTTGGGCCTTGATTACTGTTGGCAGTTCAATGGGAGGGATGTACCCAGGCCAGTGCCAGTCAGCTGCAAGGACTAGCTGTGACCACTGACCATCAACGTCCACCCTCTGTGGAGGATCAGCTATGCAGGGGAGGTGCTCTGATGTGATCTGTAGTTGTCCACTGGGTGCACAGGCTCTGGGGTTTCCCAGGTCAAGCAGGCCAAGGTCAGCCCCCAACTGTGTTCTGCCTGGGGTGACCCTGAATGAGGAATCTGATATGGCTGCTACTTGTGTAGGGCTTAGGGATTCCCAGGAGAAGCCAAGCTGTGATTCTAGGCTAGTTGTTGCTAGTCCTAGCCCTCAGGTCACTTAGCAAGAGGTATGAGAGCTGAAGCCACACTGCAGCTGGATTTTCCTTGTTTGAGAGGATTTACAAAGTTGTGAAGCATGAGCCAAGACTAGCCATTCATATAAATTTGTATTACAACACACACACACACACACACACACACACACACACACACACACGGGGAAAAAAGAAAAGAAAAGCAGTTTGGGTGGGCCCCGAAGATGGGTGGGATGGATCTGAGGATCTCCAGGTTGGGACAAACAGTGTCAGCCAGATTAATGGAGTTTCAGATATGGCACTAGCCTGCAGGCTCTGTGTCTCTATGGGTGGAGGGTTTGGAAAAAGGACAATGGCCCACCTTTCTGTTTGAGTGTCAGCTGTCCCCCAGCATTCACCTTGATGCCAGACACTTCACTTTCAAGCTGCAACCTGGTGCTGGAGCTCAGAGGGAGTGATTTGAGTTAGTCCATGTGTGGGTGCTTTAAAAGGAACTGCTTAGGACTCCAGAAGTTTCTGCCACCAACTCAATTTCTGCTGGTTTTTGCGGCCAGAAGTTATGGGGACTCATCTTCCTGGCACTGGAATCCTGGTCCAGGGTACCTGGTGTGGGGCTGGGACTCCTCATCCCCAAGATATCCCTCACAAGTTTTTATTCACCACACGTGTATGGGACCAGTCTGTTCCACATCTCTGACCCTCCTACTACTCTGGATGGGTGTGTTTTCTTTAATTCCACAGTTGTTGTCAGACTTCCATTTACCTCAATTGCTGATGGTTCTGACTGATAGTTGTTCTATATTTTAGTTGTAATTTTGATGTACTTGTGCAAAGAGGCAAGCCATGTCTGCCTATGCTGTCATCTTGACTGGAAGCTTCTACAACATGGTACTGTTAATTCTAATCACCACACTGTAACTTAGATGCCCATAACTTACTCATCTTTTTAAAATAACTTTTGATTTTTCAATTACAGTTGACATATAATATTATATTAGTTTCAGGTGCACAACACAATGATTTTATATAACTTAGAAGTGATCATCCCAATAAATCTAGTACCCATCTGACAACATACATAGTTATTACAATATTACTGACTATATTCCTATGCTATACTTCACATCCCCATGAATATTTTATAACTACCAATTTGTACTTTTTAATCCCTTATCTTTTTCACCCATCCTTCCAACCTCTGTCCCATCTGAACACCATCAAAACATTCTTGGCCTGAGTATGTTACTATTCTGCTATTTACTTGGTTTTTGGTTTCCACATACATGTGAAGTCACATGGCATTTGTCTTTCTCTGTGTGACTTGTTTCAATCAGTATAATATCCTCTAGGTCAGTCCATGTTGTTGCCAATGGCAATATTTCTTTCTTTTTTATGGATGAGTTATATTCCATTGTATGTATCCATTAGTTCTTCTTTATCTATTCATCTATCTATTGATGGACACTTAGGTTGTTTACATATCTTGGCTATTATAAATAATGCAGCAATGGACATATGGATACATATCTTTTTATTTAATATCTTGGGTTTCTTCAGATGAATACCCCGAAGTGAATCTTCTGTGTCCTACAATGTCTCTTGTTACAGCCTTTGTTTTGAAGTCTATTTTGACTTATGTAAGTATTACTAACCCAGCTTTTTTCATTACCATTTTCATGAAGTATCTTTTTCCATCTCTTTATCATCAGTCTGTGTGTGTCTTTCTATCTCAAGTGAGTCTCTTAGAGACAGCATATGTAAAAGTCTTGTTATTTATTCAGCCACTATGTCTTTTGATTGGAGGATTTAAAGTCATTTTTACATTTAAAGTCATTAAAGAAGTCCCTTTAACATTTCTTGTCATACTGGTTTGGTGGTAATGAACATTAGCTTTTTCTTGTCTGGTGAGGTCTTTATCTGTCCTTTGATTCTAAATGATAGCTTTCCTGGGTAGAGTAATCTTGGTTGTAGGTCCTTGCTCTTCAACACTTTAAATATTTTATGCCAATCCTTTCTGGTCTGAAAAGTTTCTGTTGAGAAATCAGCTGACAGTCTTATGGGAGTTCCCTTATAAGTAACTCTTTCTCTTGCTGCTTTTAAGATTCTCACTGTCTTTAACCTTTGCCATTTTAATTATGGTATATCTTGGCGTGGGCCTCTTTGGGTTCACCTTGTTTGGGACTCTCTGTGCTTCCTGGACTTGTATGTCCTTTTCCCTTACCAGGTTAGAAAAGTCTTCAGTCATTATTTCTTCAAATAGCTTCCCACTCTCTTGCTCTCCTCTCCTTATGATACCCCTATGATGTGAATGTTGTTATGCTTGCTGTGGTCCCAGAAGTCCCTTAAACTATCATCATTTTTTTATTCCTTTTTCTTTTTGCTGTTTTGATTGGGTGTTTTCTGCTATCTTATCTTCTAAATCACTGATTCGGTTCTCTGCTTTATCTAATCTACTGTTGATTCCCTCTAATATATTCTTCATTTCAGTTATTGTATTCTTCATTTATGACTGATTCTTTTTTGTTTTCCTATCTTCATTTTTACATCTCCTAAATATTTGTCAATGTTCTCACTGAAATCATTGAGCATCCTTATAACCAGTGTTTTGAAATCTGTATCTGATAGATTACTTGTCTCCATTTTGTTTAGTTTTTTTTTTCTGGAGTTTTGTTTTGCTCTTTTGTTTTGGACATGTTTCTTTGTCTCCTCATTTTGGCTGCCTCCCTGTGTTTGTTTCTATATATTAGGCAGAACTGTTAATGTCACTTGGTCTTGGTAGAGTGCTTTATGTAGTAAGGGTCCTGTGGGGCCCAGTGGCACAGTTTCCCTGACACCTGAGCTGGGTGCTCCAGGTGTGTTCCTTGTGTGAGTTGTGTGTGCCCTCCTGTTGTAGTTGTCTTGGTTGCTGTTGGCACATGAATAGGAGGGTTGATCCTCAGCCTGACTGCTTATGAGAACTGGCTGTGACTACCATAGAGGGGCTATGGTAGAGGCTGACCCTATGGAGCACGATTCACTTTAGCAAGGCTCTGATGTCTGCCAAGTCTGCCCTTTGGGTGTGTCTTTTTTGGAGGTGGTTTGGTGTAACTTTGATGTGGTCTGAAGCTGGCCAGCAGGTGTGTTGGTTTGGGACCTTTTGGGAAGTGCAGGCCTAGGTCAACTGCTGCCTGTACCCTGTCCAGGGCCACCTGGTATGAGCTACAAAGTGATCTGCAGATTGGAAGAAAGCATCACTAAAATGTCCATACTGCCCAAAGCAATCTATAGATTTAACACAATTCCTAATAAAATATCAATGGCATATTTCACAGATCTAGAATAAACACTCCAAAAATCTATATGGGACCAAAAATGACCCTGAATAACCTCAGTAATCTTGAGCAAAAAAAAAAAAAAAAACAAAAGATGGAGGGATCACAGTACCAGAAATTAAACTATACTACAAAGTCACTGTATTCAAACAGCCTGGTACTGGCATAAGAACAGGCATATAGATCAACAGAACAGAACAAAGAGCCCAGAAATCAACCCATAGCTTTATGGTCCACTGATATTTGACAAAGGAGTCAACAGTACACAATGGAGTAACAAGTCTCTTCAATAAATGGTGTCGGGCCCTGGCTGTTTTGGCTCAGTAGATTGAGTGCTGGCCTGCAAACCAAACAATCACTGGTTCAATTCCCAGTCTACAGCACATGCCTGGGTTGAAGGCCAGGTCCCCAGTAGGGGGTGCACAAGAGGCAACAACACATTTATGTTTCTCTCCCTCTCTTTCTCCCTCCTTTCCCCTCTCTCTAAAAATAAATAAATAAAATCTTAAAAAAATAAAATTTTAAATAAATAATTGAATAAATGTGTTGGGAAAATTGGACAGGTATATGCAAAAAAAATGAAACTAGATCACCAACTTACAACATACACATGAATAAACTCAAAATAAATAAAAGATTTAAATGTAAGTTGTAAACATAAAACTCGTAGAAGAAAACACAGGCAGTAAAATCTCAGAACTCTTGCATAGCAATATTTTTGCCTATATATCTCCTAGGGCAAGCGAATTGAAGGAAAAAATAAACAATGGAATCACGTCAAACTAAAAAGCTTCTGCACAGCAAAAGGAACCATCAACAAAATGAAATGGGAACCCACTGTATGGGAGAACATATTCACCACTGATACATCTGATAGGAGAATAATTTCCAAAATATACTCATCTAAAGAACTTACACAACTCAATACTAGGAAGAGAAACAATCCAATTAATGGGCAAAGGACCTGAATAGACACTTGTGCAAGGAGGACATACCAATGGCCAACAGACATATAAAAAATGCTCAATGTCACTAATGACCACAGAGATATAAATTAAAACTACAATGAGGTATCACCTCACACCTGCCAGAATGGCTACCACCAGTAAATCAACAAACAACAAGTGCTGGGAGGTTGTGGAGAAAAGGGAACCCTATTACACTGTTGGTGGGAATGCAGACTGGTACAGCCACTGTGGAAAGCAGTATACAGTTTGCTCAAAAAATTAAAAATGGAACTTCCATTTGACCTAGTAATCCCCCTTCAGGGGATATATCCTAAGAATCCCAAAACACCAATCAGAAAGAATATATGCATCCCTATGTTCATAGCAGTGTTATTATGATAGCCAAGATCTGGAAACAGCCCAAGTGACCATCAGTAGACAAGTGGATAAAAATGATGTGGTACATTTACACAATGGAATACTATGTGGCTATAAAATGAAGGAATTCTTACTCTGCAACAGCACGGATGGAACTGAAGATTATTATATTAAGCAAAATAAGCCAGTCAAAGAAAAACAAATACCATATGATCTCACTTATATGTGGAATCTAATGAACAAAATAAACTGAAAAATAAAATAGGACCAGAGGTATGGATACATGGAACAGACTGACAGATCTCAGAGGAGAGGGGAGGTGGAGGAACTGGAAGAGATCAGCCAAAGAATATGTATGCATATACGCATAGCTCATGGACACACACAACACTGTGGTAAAGACTGGAGTGGGGACTACGTGGAAGGGGGCAAATGGAAGGAAAATGGGGGACACCTGTAATAGTATCAACAATTTCTTTTAAAGGAACACAAGGAAAAAAATACCCTTTCTAATACTATCAAAACGCTTCTTAGCTGACAGGATGGACAAAATTAATACAATCAATACATGGATATATTATATGAAAATTAATTTGACAACATAAATACATTTTAGTCACTGTAATCAGCAAATGAATCTGCATTTTCCATGGCAATTATATTAGTTAATATAAGATTCATCTGCAAGTTGTAGAAAACCCAAAATAAATGTACCATAATAAAAGTTGATTTCTCTCCCAGGTAAGCAGTCCAGGGCTGTTACAGAGCTCCAAAGATCTTGGCACCTTCTCTACAGCTTTCTTCTGTGTAGCCTCTACATTATGGTCCAAGATAGTACCATCTTTGTTCTAGGCAGCAGGATAGATGAAAGGATAAAGAAGAGAAAGCAAATAGCACGTGTCACCTATCTCTTCAGAATATTTTCCAGGCATTGCCATGAAATATCTCCATTTACAACCCTTTGGCTAGAACTTAGTCATTTGGACACAGGCACCTACAAGTGAAGCTTGGAATGTAGCCTCTATTTGGGGCATTCCAATGCCCAGATAAAAATTCTACTGCTGACAGCAAAGATGGATATTGAAAAATTACTACTAGCCTCTTCCACAGTAATGTAATATAGTTCAAATAATCTACAAATAATTTATAGGTATTCATTTTTAAATATTACATATCTCATCAACTCTAACCAGAGCTTTTAGTAGATATAATAGTAATCAGTTGACTAAAAGGTGAATCAGATTCCATTGCAAATTTATTCTGCTTGCTTTTCATGTCTCTATGACAGCTAGACCTCTTTGAGTCCTCTCTGCATGAACTAGCCATAGAGTCAGGCTGCAAACAAATCCCCCATCCAACAAATTCAGCCACTGCCTATCCCAACTTTTTTCTTTTCCTTTATGATATATATATTTGGGGAGACAACTAGAAAACTCTAAAATATTGACATTTTCACATTTATTAAATATGTATATATCAGGCTAACAGGTAGCTAGCACAAAGAAAAAAGGATGTGAATAAACTGACACACACAACAGTGAGTTTCTAATTGAATGTAGGATTTAAAAATCACCCAAATGGGAAAGATATAGGTAAAGCATCATAGTCAAAATCATTTGCAAAACTGTGAAAAATACACATTTCACTGTAAAGGAAAAAAAAAACAAAAATACTATGAATTAGGACATTGCAGGTCTTAAATGTTTTTTTCCCCTTTTGGGGAGAAGGTTTAGAGAGAATGGAACAGAGTTCTAAACATTAAGCATTGATTACTCATTATTACAGTAAATGATTGTTAAGGTTTTGCGCTATGCAAAACATTTGACTGAGTACTCCAGGGCCTTTCCAATGAAGAAACAATATTCAGTTCTCATCTCCAGTAGTCTGAAGTCTAGCTGGAGATCCGCATATGAACTCTATATACAGGATGTGGCAGAAAAAAAGGCCACTGTTAAACTTAGAGAAATTAAGAGTAGATTAAAAAAGGTTACATGGCATTAAAATGCTGATATAAAAATCTCTGCCCTGGCTGGCGTAGCTCAGTGGATTGAGCGCGGGCTGGGAACCAAAGTGTCCCAGGTTCGATTCCCAGCCAGGGTACAGTCCTGGGTTGCAGGCCATAACCCCCAGCAACCGCACATTGATGTTTCTCTCTCTCTTCCTCTCCCTCCCTCCCTCCCTCCCTCCCTTCCCTCTCTAAAAATAAATAAATAAAATCTTTAAAAAAAAAAAAAAATCTCACTGACCAAAATCTTATAAAAGGAATGTGAATTTGGAGAGGCTCTCGCAGGTGCTTTTTTAACTATCACTTAAACATATAGTGACCAAATCTCTTTTTTACTGACTCACAAATTTTGTCTTAAATGTTTTTATCTCACATATTATATATACTACCTCCTGAGAGCAGAGGGTCTTTTTTTCCTTAACAATATTCATCAAACAATAAGCATTCAGTTTAGACTACTAATTGACAAATGCAAACAAATTCCCTCAAAAATGGGTGTTGCACTGTAACCACTTCTCAAATGCTACCTCCCTAAGGTAGCCCTGCTGGTGTGACTGATCATCCCTTTAGGTTTTCAAGGTTAGCAAAAAAAAGGAGGAAGGGGATAGGAGGGCAGGACATATTTTCACTCCCATAGATGCATATTGGTATATGCCTTTTTGTTTAGCTTATTATTTGGTTTTACTCTGTAACTGCATTACATCTCATAAAGTAATGTAAAGTTTTAGACATTTTATGTTGTATACATCCTGCCTCTTAAGAGGAAAAAAAAAAACCCTGCCAGGCTACAGGAAAGAAGTATCTAGGTAATATAGATTGTACAACATAGGATATTTCAAGCCATTGTTCCTTCTGTATAATTACTATAAAAATCAGTGAGAAGGGAAAAAATAAATGGTAATTATTGTTCTAAAGGACCAAATGGAAGTAATTGTAAACTACCCCATATGATTCTTAGTTCTAATGAACTGTGATGTCCCAAAAAGCCCCCAGATGGCATTATAGCCTTGTTTTTCCCAAGTCATTTGTTTTCTTATGGCACAGATCAGAACTCCTTTAACAAGCAATTCCCTTTACTCCAATAATAAATAAAAATTAAAAAAAAACACTATTTCCTTAATTTGCTTATATATTCATTTTGAGTAAATTCTCTTAATTCTGAAATAGTTACAAATTTGCAATGTGTTTTGATTAAAATGAGAAAAAATATTTTCCAAATAGTTCATAAAACCAACACCTCCAGAAAGACAAAATGTAAACTTTTTTTTTAGGGACACTACTTTATCTTTAAAAATCAAATAGTATGTTTAAATAAATATATGTACACAGTATAAATTTAATCCCAAATGAATAATCTCAGTGAGGAGAGGTTTATTTCCAACTGTCAGTAATTATCTTTGTGACCTCTAAAAACATGTTAATTTTCTTAGACTCAAGATTCTCTGAATTCAAAGCAAGAACATTGCATTTATTAAAATGAAAGACACTTTTGAGATCTTTAGCTAAATGCTAGGAGTAGGTATGATACCATGCTTTTCAACTAATATTAAATAATAAAATTTGTATGTTCAATTAATGTAATTTCAGGCAAATGCCAATATTATTCAGTAGTACATTACTATAATGAAAATAATTTTTGTTACAATGTACTACCTGGTTATTTACATTCAGCAAAATAAACTTCCTTAAATTGCTGCTCTATGTACTTGCACGTGTTTTTACACCTCAACCTTCTATAAATTATTTTGAAAATATATAATACTAAACTTATCAAACTGTTCTTGAATAGTAGCTACTACAATCAATTCTACCATATGGCTTTCCAAGAATATTAAATTTTGTATTCACTTTATTTACTAATCAACATGATTATTATTAAATTGAAGGTTCAGGTTGCAATTTAACTCCAAGTACTTCGTCTTTGTTCTTTCCAAATTTAATCTACCCACTGCTATATCAAATTATCTCTAACTTAATGCATTAAAAGTTTCAAACAAAATTATAATTATTGAGAATTACTTAAGATTCAACTTTAAGATAGTTTCTTATAAAAACTCATACCAGATTTTATTTTTTTAAAAGAACAGCCCTGGCTGGTGTGGCTCAGTTGATTGAGTGCCAAAGGGTCTCTGGTTTGATTCCCAATCAGGGCACATGCCTGAGTTGTCGGCCAGGTCCCCAGTAGGGGGCACACGTGAGGCAACCACACATTGATGTCTCTCTCTCTTTCTTCCTCCCTTCCCCTCTCTCTAAAAATTAATAAAATCTCTTTTAAAGAAAAGAACAATATTAACAGAAATAGGTTGCATTTAGATTAGATAATTTAAAAGACTTTTCTATATCTTCTCTTTTCATTTTTGTTAAATGAGTTTATATTTTTATGTTACATGTGAAGTCTATGCCAAAATTGTTTCAATTCTAGGCATGCACTTAATTTTTTTCATGAGATTTTACTTGTCACTTAACAAAAAGTATGAAATCTTTTCTGCTATCTATCACACACAAGAAAGCTATTTATTAATTATATTCTAAATTGCAGAAGATTAATCAAGACCCTGGATTATTCTTTCAATATAATATATTATTTCAAAATGCTTTTCCAGTACATTAAGTTTGTATTTTTAGTAGTTAAAAATAACTTTACAAATTTAGGCCTCTAAATTATTTTCTTTTAAGTCACTGAAGAGTGTTGTTTTTAGAAGACTACTGGGAAAAACTTTATAGTTAGAGAATTTACAATTAGATGAGAAAGTCAGGATAATTATGTCTTGTCCTTGGGTGTAAGGTCGTTCTCTGACTGGGTTCCAGGACATTTAGAATGGATTGATTAAATAAAATTAGACTTGTTAAACTAAAAACCACAGACACAACTTGAAAAAATATCTAATCTAATGAACATACATTGACAATATCTTAGTAATCTTTTTAGAAGCATTATTCTAGAGTCCAAATGATTCTATGCTAAGATTGATAACAGTACTTTTGTCTAAAGATCTTTAAGCTCTTTCCCAAGATTAATCCATTTATTTCCCACACTTTTTCTGTGAAGCAGTAAGATGTAAGTATGGTTAGTTTAATTTTCCACATGGGAAAATGAAATTACCAAGAAATGAATTTGTTGAAAGTCACATATGCAATGCCAACAGATGAAATGGAGCTCAAAGCCCAGAACCTCAACTGAATAAGTAGGAAGAGCTTTACACACTAGTAGAGGCAGAATAACCATCTCCATCACTAAATTTATTACCTCTATTCCCATATAATTGAACCTTTCCTCATATTCTTCCCTCTTGTTCCTCCTCTGCTGCTCACCCACCCTGGAAATAACTTCCCTTCACACCTGAATCCCATAAAAGCTGCAGGTCAAAAGAGCCACTTATAGGTAAGTGGGCTCAGATTATGTTTATGCAGATTATGTCTATGCAGATTATGTCTGGTACTATTTAACACAGCAAGGCCTAACAATATTCTTCATTTAATTTTTTTCAAACAGCAGAGAACTTAGTTTGATAATAAATGAAGTTTAGAGTCTAACAATCTTGGATATTAATCCAGGTCTTCCACTCACTTTGAATTTAAATAAATTACTTAACTTTTTTGAATCCCAGCTTCCTCATCTATAATAGGGCAATAATTCTATTTCTTTACAAGTCTGTTATATAAGATTATATAAAGCATTCAAATTACATAAAGTACCTCACACATTGCTGTAATTTAAAAAGTCAACAGGTCTCATGAGAATTGAACAAATGGAATTACTTAGACTAAAATCCTTGTGTCATGATTCTAAACTACCTTATACTGTCTCAAATGATTAATTAGTTTTCCATTTTTTATTGTTAATGTAGACCTTACTATATAGTATGTATACTTACCACTGTAATAACTTATTTCTGCCCATCTATTTATATGAGAAAAAATTATTAGTTGTTATCATCATTCTCCACTAAGGAAAAATGCACAAACTCTACTCTTCTAGTATGCTCAAACCCTTCCTGTATTTATATGCCCTTAATTAATTGCTCCCACATAACTAAATTCTCAGCCTTGTGCAACCAGAGCTTACCAAAATTTAAAAATTTGAGGTAATAATTCTGATACAGCAGATACACTAGGTGTAAAGGAAAATTTGCAGTTCTGTTTTGTTGATGGTTTATTTTGCTGTGTAGAAGCTTTTTAGTTTGATATACTCCCACTCATTTATTTTTGCTGTTACTTGCCTTGCCTGTGAGGTCAAATTAACACATTGTTTGTGGGTAGTTTTTATCACACACTCTACTACTAGTCAACGTAAAACGTATAAATACATTTCCTGCATACAATGTGTTAACAAAATCTTCTTGAGGACCAAAGTCCATAAGTTTAGTACCTATGTTTTTTTTCTATGTAATTTATTGTTTCAGGTCTTTGATCCATTTTGAGTTAATTTTTGTATATGGTGACAAATAGCAGTCTAGTTCCATTCTTTTGTATGTGATTTTCTAATAGACAACCACATGCAAAAGAATGGTGCTAAATTTCCTCAGCACCATTTATTAAAAATGGTGCTAAATTTCCTCAGCACCATTTATTAAAGAGGCTTTGTTTTCTCCATTGTATGCTTTTGGCTGCTTTGTCAAAAATTATTTGACCATATATGTGTGAGTTTGTTTCTGGGCTCTCCATCTGTTCCATTGCCCTATGTATCTGTTTTTCTGCCAATACCATACCATTTTGATTACTGTTGCTTTGTAGTATAATTTGAAGTTAGGAAGTGTGATACCTCTGGCTGTATTCTTTTTTTCTGAGGATTGCTTTGGCTCTTAAGGGTCTTTTGGGGTTCCATACAAATCTGATATTTTTTTGTTCTAGCTCTTCAAAATTTCCATTGGAGTTCTGATGGGATTACATTAAACCTGTATATTGCTTTGGGTAATACGGTTATTTTAACTATGCTGATTCTTCAAATTCATGAACAGAGTATCTTTCCATTTCTTTGTGTCTTCTTAACTTTAGTAGCTGTTCAGGAAATGCAAGTCAAAACTACAATGACGAGTTTCAGCCAAGATGGAGGAGTAGGTAGAAACCCTTCACTTCCTCGCCCAACCAAAAGGATAACAACCAATCTAAAATCAATAAACCAGCAAAATCCCCAGAAAATCAAACTGCATGGAACTCTGACAACCAAGGAATTAAAGACACAATTAACCAGAACAACAAGACTGGTAAGGTGGCAGAGCACATGGGCCAACTCAAGAAAAAATGCAGCATATCGCACTGGCAGGGCTGACTGCTGCAAGGTGGCAGGCTACAAAGGTAGGGCTGACTGAAGGTGAAATTTAGACTCAGAGGTAGCTGTGGACTTGGGCAGTTGCTACTGTGGGAAATGCTCCCAGTCTCACACGAGAGAGTCCATTAGAAAGTGCACTAGAGACCAGCAGGCGGGCTGCACTGTTCCCTCTCTGGCCCGTCCCCTACAGGCAGTGCCTGCAGCACAGCAAGGAGGGTTTCCCTGCCCAGGTAAATACCTAAGGCCCTGCCCCCTTACAACCTATCAGGTGCACCAAGACAAAAGAAATGTTTCCCAAATGAAAGAACAGAGCAAAACCTCAGAAAGAGAACTAAGCAAGGAGGAGATCACCAAATTTAATGGAGAATCTGATAGAGAATCACCAAATCTGATGGAGAATTTAAAGCCCTGGTTTAAATTCTGGGTTATCATCTGAGTTTAAAATGCTCACAGATCTCATTGAGCTTGGTCAAAAAATGAAAAAACAAATGAAAGATCCCCAAAGTGAAATAAAGTAAAATATTCAGGGAACCAAAAGTGACAGGAAGGAAACCAGGACTCAAAGCAATAATTTGGAACAAAAGGAAGAAATAAACATCCATCCAGAACAAAATGAAGAAACAAGAATTGAAAAAAGTGAAGAGATTCTTACAAACCTCTGGGATAATGTGAAACGTTCCAATATCCGAATTATAGGGGTGCCAGAAGGAGAACAGCAGCAAGAAATTGAAAACTTATTTGAACAAATAATGAAGGAAAACTTCCCCAATCTGGCAAAGGAAATAGACTTCCAGGAAGTCCAGGAAACTCAGAGAGTCCCAAAAAAGTTGTACCCAAAGAGGAACACACCAAGGCACATCAAGATTAAAGATAAGGAGAGAATCCTAAAAAAAGCAAGGGGAAGGGAGACAGTTATATACAAAGAAGTGCCCATTACATTATCAGCTGATTTCTCAAAAGAAATCTTGCAGGCAAGAAGGGGCTGGAAAGAAGTGTTCCAAGTCATGAAAGTCAAGGACCTACATTCAAGATTACTCTATCCAGCAGAGCTCCCATTTAGAATGGAAGAGCAGATAAAGTGCTTCCCAGATAAGGTCAAGTTAAAGGAGTTCATCATCACCAAGCCATTATTATATGAAACATTAAAGGAACTTATCTAAGAAAGAGAAGATCAAAACTATGAACAGCAAAGTGACAACAAACTCACAGCTACCAACAAACGAACCTAAAAGAAAAGAAAAACAATGAAAACAAAAACTAAGCAAACAACCAGAACAGGAACAGAATCAGAGAAATGGACATCACACAGAGGGATTTCAGTGGGGAGGGGGAAAGGAGGAATAGGAGGGAAATGGTACAGAGAAGAAGAAGCATAATTAGTAGGAATAAAATAGACTGGGAGAGATAGAAAATGTATAGGAAACAGAGGACTCAAAGAACTTATATGTACAACCCATGGACATGAATTAAGGGTGGGGGAATGCTGGAGGGTTGGGGGGACAAGGCAGAGGGGGATAAAGGGGGAAAATTGGGAAAACTGTAATAGCATAATCAATAAAAAATACTAAAAAAAAACCTACAATGACATACCACCTTAAACCTGTTGGAATGGCTATTATCAATGAGACAAGTAAAAACAAGTGCTGGAGAGATCATACAGAAAAAGGAACCCTCATTCACTGTTGATGGGAATGTAAACTGGTACAGACACTATAGAAAACAGTAGCGAGGTTCCTCAAAAAATTAAGAATATGCCCTGGCTGGTGTGGCTCAATGGATTGAGCACAGGCCTGTAAACCAAAGAGTCACCAGTTCGATTCCCAGTCAAGGCACATGACTGGGGTGTGGGCCAGGTCCCCAGTGGGGGATGTGTAAAAGGCAACTACACATTGATGATTCTCTCCCTTTCTTTCTCCCTCCTTCCCCTGTCCCTTAAAATATATAAAATCTTTTGAAAAAAAATAGTTACTATATGACCCAACAACTGTCTTCTGGTTATCTACCCCCAAAAATCTGAAAATATTTATTCACAAAAATATATGTACACCTATGTTCATGGCAGCATTATTCACAGTGGCCAAGACATGGAAACTGGTTGCCAAAGTATTCTTCGATAGATGATTGAATAATGAAAATATGGCACATATATATAATTAAATACTACTCAGCCATAAGAAAAGATGAAATGATGCCATTTGTGACAACATGGATGGATTAAGAGAATAGCATGCTAAATGAAACAAGTCAAATGGAAAAAGGTAAGAACTATGTGATTTCACTTACATGTAGAATCTAAAGAACAAAATAAACAAACAAAACAGAAAAAGACTTATAGATACAGAGAACAGGTTGCCAGAGTAAAGGTGGGCTGGGAGGAATGGATGAAAAAGGTAAAGGGATTAAAAAATAGACATTGGTAGTTAAAATAATTATGGGGATGTAAAGTAGAGCATAAGGAATATAGTCAATAATACTGTAATAACTATGCATGGTGCCAGGTGAGTATTTTGAAATATTGGGGGAATCGCTTCATAAAATATATCATTGTCTAACCACTATACTGTACACCTAAAACTAGTACAAAATAATACTGAATGTAAACCATAACTGAAAAATAAATTTTAAAAAAGAAAAGTCCTGGGGAATGCAATATACAACATGGTGCATGGTGACAATAGTTAATAATACTGTATTGTATATTTGAAAGTGGCTAAGAGAGCAGATCTTAAAAGTTCTTATCACAAGGAAAAAATGTATAACTCCATATGGTGAGAAATGTTAAATTACCATACTGTACTAATCATCTGACAATGTGTATATAAATCAAATCATTATACTGTACACTTAAAATAAATACAATGTTATACATTAATTACATCTTAATTTAAAGTAAATAAATAAAATCTAATATCCAATTAAATTTCTTTGTCTCAAAAATATCTTTCTATACTTATCCTGGTCATTTAAAATATTTATTTCTACTTTACTACAAAGAGTATTCAACATTTGTATTCAACAACGTTACTTTTCCTGCTCTTCACAAACTTCTGTTCTGAACTTGTATTTTACTTGCATGGGTCTTATGCATAAGTCATTAACTTCAGGCATACCTCCCCGATCTTTATCCCAGCCTCAATATATTTTTAACACTTCAATGCTTACTTTAGCTATCCTTCCTGCTTTTTCACCCCAATACACATAAGCTATGACTCTCTCATTACTTTCTCCAGTCTATTAAAATTATGGTAAAGCCCTATTTAAAAAGCCCTCTTTAAATTGCAGATAAAAATCATATTTTATATAAAATGGCATGTGATTCATATAGCTGCAATTATAATTCAATATGCCTAGATATTTTTCCTCTGTCAATGCCAAAGTGAAGATTGGGTTTGGCTGTGTTTGTAAATTTGATATGGCTTCTTTCTTGACCAGTGCTTCCAATAACTATCCCTTAAAGAATGTAATCGCTTTAAATCTCAACTTGAAAGCATATTCACTGTCTCATTTTTTCACACAGTATTTCCAAATAAATAAGGAAATTTTCTCAAGATATCTATGACACATTAGAAAGTATAAGCCCACAGCATCTCAGAAAGGTCATTCCATAAACCTTAGTTTAAAGAAGTCTAACTGGTCATCTCAGCAAAGCAGAGATTCTCATAATTGTGATAAAATAAATTATTAGTAGACTAAATGCTCTAGTAAAAATATTGTCAGACTGGGGGGAAAAACCCCAATGCTGTGCTATTCAAAATACACACATGTTGGGGTGGAGTGATTGAGCAAAAAGGAAAAAAGACCCATGGACAAGGACAACAGTGTGGTGATTGCTGCAGGGGTAGACAGGTATAAGAGGAGTAAAAGGGAATGGAAAAAATACAATAAAGATTTTAAAAAATAAAATAAAATAAGTGGGAAAGAAAAACACACATGTTAAGAAGGATATAAAGTATTAAAAGTAAAATGGAAGAAGAACCATTTACCATATACCATGCAAACTCTTTCCAAAAAACAAAACAAGAACAAAAGCTGGTGCACTTATAGCAATAACAGGCAAAGTAGTATTTGTAATGTCAGTAATAATGTCAAGCAAAAAAGCAATATTAGAGGAAGATAGAGACAAAGAATAAAGAGTTCAATTCATATGGAAGATATAATCATTCTAAACAGTACCTAATAACATGGCCTCAATTATATAAAGCAAAAGATATAGAAGTAGAGGTAGAAATAAACAATCATGAATAAAAATTTATAGAATACACAACTATATATGTACAACTCAAATAAAAAGAGACACTGGACCTGTTTGATATAATCAATGCAATCACCTACCCAACAACTCAGGCATTTTCACATGCACATAGAACACTTTCAAAATTTAGCATATGCTGCAACTAAGTCTCATCAAATTTCAAAGAACTGTAATTATATGGAGATAGTCTCTGACTACATAGCAACTAAGTTAAACATCTATGTAAAAAAATAACTTAAAAATACCCAAATATTTGGAAAAACTCCACCTCAGAAAACAGAAGCAAGGGCAAATCTGAATCAGGGACCTACAGTAAACTGACCAGAATATCCCACTCCTAACCACCTCATGAAGCAGCTCCAACTACTCTGGACCTGAGTAAGCCCCAGGAATACTGGGCGACTGGCCCACTGACATTTTAAGAAGGAAATTCTGGACTTCTGCCTTCTGTAGCCAGGCTGGATCTGGTAATCAACTAAAAAATTAGAAAAGATATCATTCTAATCATAGTTCTGGCACGAAAAATGGCTCTTTCTGTTCATCAAGAAATCAAAAGATTTATGAATACAGAGGTCCCCAACTTATGATGGTTCAACTTACAATTTTTTTACTTACAAGGACACAAAAGCAATGTGCATAGGAGAAACTGTACTTCGAATTTTGAATTTTGATCTTTTCCAAGGCAAGCAATATGCAATATGATACTCTCTAGTGATGCTGGACGGTGCCAACAATATGATTTTGCCCAACAGTCAACATACAAGGGAGGGAGATCCAAAAAATCCCCCCAAATTTATTTATAAAACATTGTGTTTATTCTTACATATTTAAACTTCAGTTAGCTTCAAAGCACTCTCCATTTGATGTAATGCACCTATCAAGAAGTTTTTTCCACAGCTCAAAATAGTTTTTGAACTCATCAATTTTGATGTCTTTGAGTGCTTCTGCCATTTTTTGTTTCACCTCTTCTACATCAGCAAAAACATTCCCCTCTGAGGACTTTTTTCATCCAGGCAAACAAAAAAAGTTGCTGCGGCCAAGATTGAGTGAATAGAGAAGGTGGGACAATAGGGTCATGCCATTTTTGGTCAAAAACTACCAAACAGAGCAGTGTGGGCAGTTGCACTTGTACATCAGCCATCGTGAAATGGGAAAACACATTTGAAAGAGTCTTCAGAAAAATTCACTGAAGCCAAACACAGCCTCTTACAACAATGCCACCTCGTACACTGATACAGATGGGTTCCTAAAACACCCACCCAGTGGGGGAAGCCTGTACTACAAGGGGCCTGCCCTCCAGAAGATAATTCTGTTGTTTTATTGGTCCACCCTTGTAAGTGCTCTGAGCACGTTTAAGGTAGACTAGGCTAAGCTATAATGTTCAGTAGGTTATGTGTATTAAATGCACTTTTCACTTATATTATATTTTCAATTTACAATGGGTTTATTAGGACATAACCCCATAAGTCACAAAGTATCTATATATTTTTCAGATAAACTGAAATTCTTATTGAGAGCTTACAGCAATATGGTCCCCTTTTTCAATATTTTTTAAAACTACTGATATTCAGAAATATAGACATGTATCTTTAGAATATGTTATATTTAATAAATAAAATCTAATAACAAAGAATGGATTTTGCAGCTCCATCAAAATTAATTTTTACTTATGATATATTGCTTCAACATCACTGTCAATTAGGCCAGCTTAGAGTTTTGGTATTCAAGACTCAGAGAATAGACACTGTATGAAAAGTTAAACAAAACACCCGTGTTTTTGGATCAAGTCACTGTACAAAATAACAAAGAACCTTAAATAATAGCCAAATATACCTCAAAGAATCTTAAAATTTAAAGTAAGTAGGAAGTTGGTATTTCTCTCCCTACCCACTTTGGCCAATGTTCATTTCACTACCTATACCTCTCTAAACTTTTAGAGCAGGAATTGAGAAAGAGGAAGATGGTAATGCTACTTGTTAAAAGAGCAACCAGAGAGATCCCCATTTGTCCTTCCCCACCTTTACCAAAATGTGGTCAAAAGGCTCCTGGTAAGAGTCCAAAGGGCACTTTGTTATCAATGAAGAGCCCTAGGCTTTTACCCAGAACCTGTGCCTGGTATGTCTCAGGTGGTGTATAAAAATATTTAAGTCTTCACAAGTGACTAGTAAGCACATCAACATGTAAAGCCCACTGCCTACTTTCTATAAGCGCCACCTTACAAGTTAGTTAAAAGTTCTAGTGTTAAAATTATTTGAATACCAACGTTTTTGATATCACATCATTTATTTATAAAGCCCTAATGAATGGGTCTGTATTTAAGTCATTATGAATCATGGAAAATTGCTCTTTGCATTTTCCATCTCCAACAGTTAATTAACCAGAAACAGATCTTTCTATGAATTGGCTTTTGATATAAACATCATGTTTTTAAATATTTCCCATCTGTTTTCAACTATTAAAATACATTATGATCTGAGAATAATACATAAAACATCAAAAGAGAGGTCAACATTGAAATTGGAATCTGGTAATAAAATGATATGGAAAATTTGAATATGACTTGTTTAGTCTAATTTTGTCAGAACTTCAGTTACTGCCTTTCATTAGGTCAGACAGTTACCATGGTAGTATTTAGAACTTATTCAATTTTGATAAAAACCACTTTGGCTAAACAACACTGGAATATCTCAGTTTAGGTAGATTTCTTCTTTAGAAAAGACAATAATTAAAAGAAAAATAGGAACTATCTATGGCATATACTAAATAAAATAAAAAGAATAAATTAATGTAAAAATCATATTTTTTCTATACAAGGTCTATCTGGAAAAAGTCCAGCCATTTGTTAATATAACAAGAGTAGTTCAAGTGACATCAATGTAACCTGGCAACCAAGGAGAGTAGACTGGAATGCAATATGTGAACAATGTCAACTTCACTGTACTAGTCAGTGGGGGCAGAAGATGCCCTTGAGCGAGCATGTGTACTGTGTGGCCATCACATTCAAAATAACTGAGAGGGTAGAACAACCAATCTACATCAAATATTGCATTAAGCTTTAACATTCCCCTGTGTAAACTGTTCAGATGATTCAAAAGGCTGCAGCTATGGGCAACTGGTGATTGGCAGCTTCACCAGTGTGCCTGCTCATGCATCACATCATATGCAGAGTTTTTTGGTAAAACATCAAATCATCCAGGTGACTCAGGCCCTGTATAGCCTAGATTTGGCACTTTGTGACTTCTGGCTTTTCCCAAAACTAAAATCACCTTTGAAAGAGAAGAGATTTCAGACTATCAATGAGATTCAGGAAAATGGGAGCAGGTAGCTGATGGCGACTGAGAGAACTGTGTGAGGTCCCTAGGTGCCTACTTTGAAGGAGACTGAGGTGTCATTTTCCTATGCACATTGTTTCTTGTATCTTCTTCAGTAAATGTCTCTACTTTTCACATTACATGGCTGGACATCTTCTGAACAGCCCTTGTATGAAAGACCAATTTTCCTAATATGGCTTATTTCTAATACCTTCTTTTTCCAGCTGAATTGATTCCTCTGTGATGTCCTAAGTTCTCAAAGATGCTTGGCATTAGATCTCTACCATATTGTTTTAATTATTAGAGCTTTATATTGTCATAAGATATGCCAGGACAAGAACTCTCCTCTTTTTTCTACTTTTTTAGAATTGTTTTAGACCACAATCCCCTCATACAGGTTTCAGATTCAGTTTGTCTGCCTCCATGTAAAATGCTATTAAGAATTTTATTTAAATTGCATTACATTCATGAACTAAAAAGGGGGAAATCTGACATTTAAAAGAAATATATCTCTAAATAACAGAAGTTGTAAAAAAGAAAAAACTATAAAAATGTTTTGAACCAAAAATATGAAATGTCAATAACTGATAAAGGACAGTTTAAATAACTGCTTCAGGAGAAATTTACAGCACTACATGCTAGAAAAAAAAGACTGAAAATAAGGTAAGCAATATTCACAAGAAGTTAGGTAAAAAAGAGAAAATTAAAGTCTAAAGGAGAAAAATATTAAAAGATTATATCAAAATTAATAAAGTATGAGGTAGTAAAAATTTTACAACAGAGGCTAAACAAAGCAAAAACTGATCCATTGAAAACACTATTAAAATTGACAATCCTCTAGCAAGACTGATCAAGGCAAAGAGAGGGAGAGAGAGAACGCATAAATTCCGATACAGGAATGAAAAAGAAGAAGTAACTACAGGTATCAACCATTAAAAAGATACAGAGATTTCCAGGCAAAATGGCAGTATAGGTAAACACAGTACTCTCCTCCTCCCACAACCACATCAAAATTACAACTAAACTACAGAATAACCATCATTCAGCACTGCTTGAAATCTGGCTGAATGAAAGTCATACAGAGGGAATTAAAGAAGGTTCATCAAGACTGGTAGGAGGGGCAGAGACATGGAACAGACTGATCCCACACCTACATATAGCAGATAAAAACTGGGAGGGCTATCTTGGCTGCAGCAATCCCCTCTAAGAAGCCAAAGGTCCCAGCCCCACATCGGACACCCATCCTAGGGTTCCAGTACTAGAAAGAGGGTGCTTATAACTTCTGGCTGAAGAAAACAGCAGGGATTGTGGCTGAGTGAGATGGAGCACTTCTGGAGTCCCAAGCAGTTCCTATTAAATGGCCTGCACACAGATTACTGTGACTCACTCCCTCTGATTTCCAGTGCTGGGGCAGCAGCTTGAAAGGCACCAGGGACATAGACAGAGGAACTAAAGTGCTTGGCATCAGGGATAGCTGGGGGGTACATTTTTCTGTCAGACAAAAAAGTGCTGGCAGAAGCCATTGCCAGCAAAGCTGGCAGGCAGGCACTGTATCTGAGTCTTCAACAACCTGGCTAACACTGTTTAGGTGCCCTGGTGATTCCATTCCAAAAGACCCCACCCACCCAACTTGTGGACTCAACCAAGCTGTTTCCAGTGGCTTTTCCACACAAATGGCCTGTTTTGGCTCATGCTTCAGATCTCCTAAAATCTGCTCAAACAAGCTGAATCTGGTCTCAGGGATCCCTGCACTTTCTCACTAAGTGGCCCATCCCCAGCACTAGCAGCAGCCAGTCTTGGTTTGCAGCTTGACCTCACTTGAGAACCTCCAAGCCCACCACAATAGTAGCCACTGTAGATTGCTTTGTAGCTCATGTAAAGTGGCCCCAAGAAGAACACAGGAAGTGGCTGACCTTGGCCTGTACCTCTTGGGAGACCCCAGAGCCAGTGCACCCAGTGGACTTCAGACCATCTTGAAGCATCACCACACAACCACCTCCACAAGTGACACACTCAAGGGGCACACTCAGGGAGCACCAGAGCCCCAGTGAAGGAAGCCCCCCCTATGGGGTGGGTCCCTGCACAGCTGATCCTCCATAGTGGTCAGACATCAGTGGTAGCAGCCACTCCTTGAAAGCTGAGCAGCCTGGACATAAATCCCTCCCAACAGTAATCAAGGCTCAACTATAAGAGGAGAGTGTACACAGCCCACATAGGGCTATATCTGGAGTGCCCAGCCTGGGTGATCAGGGGGGCTGTGCCATAGGACCCTATAGGACACCTACTACATTAGGCCACTCTACCAAGCCTGGGAGACATAGCACTCTACCTAAAACAGAAATACAGAGAGTCTGCCAAAATGAGGAGACAAAGAAACATGGCCCAAGTGAAAGAACAGAACAAAACTCCAGAAAAAGAACTAAACAAAATGGAGACAATCTACTAGATGCAGAGTTCAAAACACTGGTTATAAGGATGCTCAATGAATTTAGTGAGGACCTTTAACAGCATAAAAAAGAGCCAATCAGAAATGAAGGATACACTAACTAAAATGAAAAATAATTGACAGGGAATCAACAGTAGAGTAGATAAAGCCAAGAATCAAATCAGCAACTTGGAATATAAGGAAGGAAAATACCCAATCAGCAGCAAGAAGAAAAAAGAATCCAAAAAATGAGGATAGTTTAAGAAATCTCTGGGACAACTTAAAGTGTAATAACATTGTTGGATCGTGCCAGAAGGAAAAGAAAGAAATTGAAAAGTAATGACAGAAAATTTCCCGAACTTGGTAAAGGAAATAGACATACAAGTCCAGGAAGTGCAGAGAGTCCCAAACAAGATGAACTCAAATAGGCCCATACTAAGACACATCATAATTAAAATGCAAAAGGTTAAAGACAAAGAGAGAATCTTAAAAGCAGCAAGAGAAAAGCAGTTAGTTATCTGCAAGGGAGCTCCCATAACCCTGTCGGCTGATTTATCAACAGGAACTTTGCAGGCCAGAAGGGAGTGCCAAGATATATTCAAAGTAATAAAAAGAGAGGGCCTACAACCAAGATTACTCTACCACCCCCCCAAAAAAAATTACTCTACCCAGTGAAGCTATCATCATTTAGAATTGAAGAACAGATTAAGGCAGGGGTGTCAAAATCATTTTCACCAGGGGCTACATCAGCCTCATGGTTGCCTTCAAATGGCCAACTGTAATTTAAGAACTATCTAAACCTAACTACTCCTTATCTAGGGGCAAAGAGCTTTGCATTTAGCCCTTTGGAAGCAATCATGGGGCTGATGTGGCTCCCAGTGAAAATGAGTTTGACACCCCTGGATTAAGAGCTTCCCAAACAAGAAAAAGCTAAAGGAGTTCATCACTACCACTAGTATTATATGAAATTTTAAAGGTCCTTCTTTAACCCTGCAGAGGTCACAGCTGATCTGAGAGATACAAACAAACTCTTTTCTTAAATATTGTTACATATATCAGATGCACAGGTTCAAGGTCATGTCTAGCTGTGCATTCAAACATAACTTATGTTAAGCCATAATGTTTAAGCCATCAGTTTGGTTTTAACATGTTTCATAAGGGTGTATTGATATGCAATAGTAAATGTATGTGAGAGATACCATGAACTCTGAAGTCAGTTTTGGTGTAGTTGTTTTCTTGTGTGTGTGAACTTCTAAGTCAGTGTTGTGGTTGTTTTTGTTGTTGTTGTTGTTGTTTTTCATTTACTGCTGAAAATGGCTGGAAAAACATATCAATTCCATAATACAAAAGATGTTGAAGAACTTCAGCGAATGCCACTAGAATGCAATGATGAGAATGATAGAGTCAAATGTGAAAATAAAAGTGATTTGTAAGATGAAGATTATGTGGAAAGTCATTCAGGAGATTTGGACAACAAGCAAGATATTTCTAGTGAAGAAAGTGAAGATGAATTAGACATGAATGAAGAGTATGTTTTTGGAAAGATGAAGAATCAAAATGACAGAAAAATCCAGTAAGAAGACAAATTAGAAAATAGCCACAGAATATCTGGTGTCAACTTCTGTTAGTTTGGCCAAGTGCAAAAAATGCCAAGACAGACCTAAAAACTTAGAACTGCATTATCACAAATATTTTAGATCTAAATTATCATGTACAAATAAATATACTGATTCTATCTCAAGCCAATTTTCAAGAGAAGGATGCTAAATAAACCAAGTCTAATCAAAAGCACCATTAGGCATCTTACATCTAGCCTCTTATATCACAGCAATCAGTTAAATTTGCAGGATTTACAGGCTATGGATGGTAGTAGGATTGAACTTTTGAGATTAGTGGTATCTTTACAGAGATTTAGACTTAATAATTGTATCAGGTTTGATGACAAACTTACTTGCTTAGACTGCCTGAAAGTGGACAAAGTAGTGGCTATGAGAGGCATTTTCTCAGCATTTATAGAAAATTGCAAATTATGTTACTCTATGAGACAGAATGTAACAACAAACAAAATGTTACCTGGATTTAGAGGCAAATGTGAGTTTAGGCAATATATTCTACCCAAGCCCAGTAAATATGGTATAAAAATTTTTGCTATCGTCAATTTAAAAGTATTTTTACACAGGAAATCTTGAAATATAGGGTCTGGCACAAATAACTCCCCCACCATTTTTTTTAACAAAGTTTTTTGTTACAAAATCATAAGCATGTAATTCTGTAACACAACAATATCATATTCCAGCACACCATGTGACACTTTAGGTGAAATATTCAACTTACAACTGTAAACTTTCACACCCATATTATTACTGTACCAACCACTGTCAAGCAGGCGTTAACTTCTGCCAGACCCTGCATATACCAGTAAGCAGTCCGAAGGTCCTTACTTGATCAGTAATAAACCAGCATACATAATCAGAGACTTGCAGAACCCAATTTACTCACCAGACTGTAATATTGCAGCAGATAATTGGTTCATTAATATGTCTTACCTTAAACTTGAAAAAGAAGTGACTTTCATATACAGGTACTGTTAATAAGATTAAACCCAACTTCCAGCCAAGATGGAGGCATAGGTGGATGCACCGTACCTCCAAACACAACCAAGATTGGAACAACAACAATTTAAAGGCAGAATAACATTCAGAACTGACAGAAAATTTATCTGAATGGAAGTCAGACAGCCAAGAAGTTAAAATAGACCTGTTCATCCAGACCAGTAGGAGGGATGGAGAGGAGCAGCCAGGTGCAGGTTGTGGTGCAGAGAGCAGAGAGAGTTGGGCACATAAGGCATCCCGGGGCACATAAGGCATCTGGGGCACGCAAGATCACAGCAAGTGGACCCTGATTATGCAAGTGGCAGCTGGCAGACCCAGTGAGGCAGCAACTATGGAGCAGGGCAGAGCGCGCAACCCAGGATCCCAGAGAAGGGACTGAGGTCCCACAGAGAATGGAGCAACCGCCATGGTTCCCTCTGACCTCGCCTCCACATACAATCTAGTGACTGGGGTGCCCAGCCCTAGTGAACACCTAAGGATCCACCCCTCACCGTAACAGGAGCGACCAGACCAAAAAAAAAGAGAGAGATGGGTCAAACAGAAGAACAAATCAATGCCCCAGAACTCATCCTTTTAAGTGACCAAGAGATAGCCAACCTATCAGATGCACAGTTCAAAACACTGGTGATCAGGAAGCTCACAGAATTGGTTGATTTTGGTCACAAATTAGATGAACAAATGCAGGTTACCATAAAAGAAATGAAGGAAAATGCACAGGGAACCAATAGTGATGGGAAGGAAACTGGGACTCAAAACAATAGAGTGGACCTGAAGGAAGAAAGAAACAACCAAACAGAAAAGAATGGAGAACTAAGAAATCAAAAAAAAAAAATGAGGAGAAGCTTAGAAACCTCCAGGATATCTTTAAACGTTCCAACATCCAAATTATAGGGGTACCAGAAGGGGAAGAAGTAGAGCAACAGATTGAGCACGTATTTGAACAAATAATAAAGGAGAACTTCCCCAGTCTGGCAAAGGAAATAGACTTCCAGGAAGTCCAGGAAGCTCAGAGAGTCCCAAAGAAGTTGGACCCAAGGAGGAACACACCAAGGCACATCATAATTACATTAGCCAAGGTAAAAATGAAGGAGAGAATCCTAGAAGCAGCAAGAGATAAGGGGACAGTCACCTACAAAGGAGTTCCCATCAGACTGTCAGCTGATTTCTCAAAAGGGACCTTACAGGCAAGAAGGGGCTGGAAAGAAGTATTCTAAGTTATGAAAGACAAGGACCTATATCCCAGATTACTCTACCCAGCAAAGCTTTCATTTAGAATAGAAGGGCAGATTAAGTGCTTCTCAGATAAGGTCAAGTTAAAGGAGTTCATCATCACCAAGCCTTTATTTTATGAACTGTTAAAGGGACTTATCTAAGAAAAGAAGATTAAAAAAAACAGGTATAGTAAAAGGACAGCAAACTCACAATTATGAACAACCACACCTAAAGCAAAACCAAAAGAAACTAAGCAAACAACTAGAACAGGAACAGAACCACAGAAATGGAGATCACATGGAGGGTTAGCACTAGGGGAGTGGGAGGAGGAGAGAGGGGGAAAAAGTACAGAGAATAAGTAGCATAGATTGTAGGTTGAAAATAGACAGGGGAGGGTAAGAATAGTACGAGAAATGTAGAAGCTAAGAACTTATAAGTATGACACATGGACATGAACTAAAGGGGGGGATGTGGGTGGGAGAGGGTGTGCAGGGTGGAGGGGAGTGAAGGGGGAAAATGGGACAACTGTAATAGCATAATCAATAAAATGTATTTTTAAAAAAAGGAAAAAAAAAGAATAAACCCCAGCTACACTCTGAATCTGTGTCTTCTAAAAACAGGCCCCAAAATCCAACTTATTTGCTTTTGGTACAGATTGCACATTTGTATATCTCATGTACCCAAAAGTGGAAAAAAACATAATTTTAGTTTCAAGTATGCATTTCGATGATGCCACAAATATAGATTTGCAAAAGCCTGACAGAATATTACAACCAAGGGAAGTCAGGAGTTAATACTGTGGACCAAATGACAGGTACACATAGTGTGGCCAGGAACACCAGAAGGTGGCTCATGGTTATATTCCACACAATTTTTAATATTGCAGGGATAAATGTTCAGACTTCATATACTTAACAGCAATGTGAAAATAAGGCACATAATATTTATCAAAAATCTTGTAATGCAGTTAATGTCAGAACAAAAAAAAGGTAATCAGAAATCACTAGGGGTGTGCATAAGACTTTATACCAGAAGCTTCATCAATTTTAAACACAAACAAAGAAATGCTAATAATGACATAGTACGGCTCCCTCAACAATCAGAAAAGGATGTGTTAGGTGCTATGCATCTAAAACAAGTCACTTATCAAATATTTTTGCAAGTGTGAAAAGTATTTATGCCTTGAGCATAGCAATATTGTTTGTGATGACTGTTATAAATGTTTCACAAAGCCAACTATTGAAGATTCTCACTAATTAATGTTAAAGACATTTTTGGTTGTATTTTTTAACATTATCCATGTTTGTTATTTGAAAAGAAAAATATTTACTCTTTATGTTTTTATATTTAATAATTTCTAGACTGTAACAGAAAATAAAAAATCATGTACTTTATTATGTAAGTATAATAAATACAAATTTGCAGTGTTTTTAAAAATTTGTTTTCACATTTCAGCACATACTTGTAATGAATGTATCTCTTGGATACACATAACCTAAGCTTTTTTGACCAAGGCCTCTGCAGGGTTAAGAAGGGGAAAAGAAGATAAGAATATGAACAATAAAAAGGCAATAAATACACATCTATCAATGACTGAATCTGAAAAACAAAATAAATGAACAAGAAGAACAGAAACAGACTCACAGATACAGAGAACATTTTGATAGTTGCCAGATGATATGAAGGGTTGGAAGGATGTGTGAAAAAGGTGAGGAGATTAAGAAGTACAAATTGGTTGCTACAGAATAGTCATGGGTATAAAAAGTACAGCATAGGGAATACAGTCAATAATATTCTAATAACTACATATGGTGTCAGATGGGTGTGAGATTTATCAGGATGGCCAATTATTAAGTTATGTAATGTCTAACTACTGGGGTATATACCTAAAACTAATGTAATAATGTATGTCAACTGTAATTGAAAAAATAAAACTGATTTAAAAATGGATTAAAAAATAAAGATTCATACTTATCCAAATATATACCCACATCCCTCATATGCACATATATCAAACACATCAGTGTAGGAGATACATATTAAAGGGAAATAAATTGGAATGGAATGATAGAATGGGGGGGATAGAAAAGGGTAAAATTAAGTAAGAGGCAAGCCTTGAATGGATAATAATGGTACTGTGCTATGAAAAGAAAAAATAATAATAACTCAACTTTCTATCTCTAAGGTTGAAAGGAGAAAAAACAGCAAGACAATATATAAGTATTAATATTGTTACTCATCTACAAAACCCTCAGGGCAGTTGGGAGCTTCTTCCACATCTTTAAATCCTACCACATTTTTCTCTTATGGTTCCTTTTGCAGCGGCTACCTCCTTATATTATGCCTGTGCTCTCCAAAATATTAAAGAGCTGTTCTCACCAGCACTGCATCATCCTTTGCAAAACCTACAGAATCATTTTGTGAAGCTGTTAAACTGCACCAAAGAAATAAGCTCTAAAAAAAAAAGAAATAAGCTCTACAAATATGTATGTGTGATTTCAAAAAGCATATTACAGTTACAGCTATCATATGAATATTAACCTATAAAATACAATGTAACATTTCTAGAGACAATTTCAATCATTCCAGCTGAATCTATCCTATTGCTGGAAAACAATTTTAAAAAAAGATCTTTAAAAACTTATTATGTCTCCCTGGCTTGGCTGGAGCATGACCCCACACACCAAAATGTTGTAGGTTCGATTCCCAGTCAGGGCACATACCTAGGTTGCGGATTTGATCCCCAGTTGGAGGCAACCAATTGATGTCTCTCTGTTTCTCTCTCTCTCTCTCTCTCTCTGCCCCCTCCCTCTCTCCAAAAAAATCAATAAACATATCCTTAGGTGAGGATTAAAAAAAAACTCATTATGTCTTTTAAAATTAAATATTCTTTGCTTTTTAAAAATAACCTCATGAACTAGTAGAACATACTTTGTGGATTTGAATCTTTAAATTTATATAGGCCTGATATAGAAATTATGTTTAAAACAAAGTTCCAGATAATATTCTAGAATAAATTTGAACCTATACCATTATACGTGTAAAAAAACATTACAGGTAAAAAAATGAAAACCAAAGGTAACTAAGCAGAAACTATAAAGAACAGTTTATACGTGTAAAAAAACATTACAGGTAAAAAAATGAAAACCAAAGGTAACTAAGCAGAAACTATGAAGAACAATTTTTAATAAAGTACCTACAAAATTTCAACTTAAGCAAACAGTTATTACGCACATAATATGGGAAAGGCATAGTCCAGGGCTACCTACACGAAGTGAGGCACAGGTCCTGCCCATAGAAACCAAAGGCTAAAAACAACAAATGACGGCTGGTGGCAGTTTTAATGTCTTTACTCTCCAGACCAAAAAAAAAAATGTTTTGACTATGTTCATAAAATGTGCACACATTTACAGAATAATTTTGAACTTATATTAGATGAGTCGGGGAAGCCAGTAATTATGATTAAACTTCATCTAGTACTTTAACTGTTATGGGCAAATACCAGAGATATTCAAAAATTCAGTGACTTCTGAGTTTGTTTTTTTAAATCATGTTTAATTTTAGTTGGACAAATTCTGAGTCAGGTCTTACAGTCTTGCTAACTTCCTCTTTCAGTCTCAGCTGAACTCAACATCCTTCATTTCCTATCCTAAATTGTCCCCTTTATGTGTCTATGCTCCCTGATAAAAAATTTTTTAAATTTCAGCTCTTAATTGTCTGGAGCCAGATTCTCCCACTCCATCTTTCCCTTCTGCACAGAACACTTCATGCTTGCAAAACACTCAGAGCCTGGGGAGAAAGGTGCTGTACCTATGCAAAGGGTGGTTATTATTATTGATGTTTCTCATAAACACTAAGATTCAGAATGTCAAAAGTAATGTCAGACCCTAAGGTAACAACAATGCTTTCTCTCTTGGAAAGCTATTGCATTATATTTGCTTGACATCAGTTATGTCTGTATTATGGACAAACACCTCCATGTAGGCACAATTCAGAGGTAAGGATGACTAGCCCAGAGGGATAATAACAAAGACTTCATTTTCTGTCGAGTTAAGTAGTTCCTACAATAGTTACCTGAGTCATAAAAATACTAGGGTGTTCAACTGCATAATGGCAAGAAAAGGAACAGTTGGCCTAGCTTCAAACATCTATCCTGGACTCAGAAAACTTGCTTTTATTCATTCGTCTATTCTTTGCCAGTCACCAAATGAATAGCTGCCAGATGAGAAGACCAAATTGTCTTTGTTCATGGGTTAGAGTATTATGTTATAGGCTCAATACCAGAAGTTTAAATTATGAAAATGAGAACAAATGAAGCCTACTCGCTAAGATTGCCTGCCCAGTTCATATAAGACCAGTTTAGTTCTACTCATAAATGGGTCATCTGCCTCTATAAGCATAAATAATTCCACAGTCAAAAATTTTTAAACTTTTTAAAGATTTTATTTATTAGAAAGAGGGGAAGGAAGGAAGAAAGAGAGGGACAGAAACATCGATGTGTGGAAGATACATGGATAGGCTGCCTCTCGGGCGCCCTCAGCTGGGTACCTGGCCCACAATCCAGGCATGTGCCCTGATTGGTAATGGAATCAGCTACCATTACCATGTTTCGCAGGCTAACATTCAATCCACTGGGCCACATCAGCCAGGATAACACAGTCAACATTTTTGTCCAAGGATTTCACTATCACATTGAACCTGAGTCATCAAGGTCTGAGCCAGAGAAAGTTGAAAGTGATTGGTCTGACTAATTTCCCATTCCTTGGAATATACAAAAGAATGATACATTCTGCTTTGTTGGTGCAACACAAAAATCCTCATTTACTATATATGAATACAAGTTTGTGTTAATCTATGAGAAAAATTGTATTTAGGACTTATGTTCTGAGAAGTAGGCCCTTCTGCAAGTCTCCTAGTAAGCAGTAAGTCATTTATTTTCATCATTTGCTGAGATTCTACTATGTGTGTGCAGTTCTGTGCTACATACTAAGTATAACGATATAAACATCTTCCTTGACCTCAAAGAGCTTAGATTATAATAAAAGAGACAGATATATAGATGAAGCAAAATGAAATAAGGACTATCTAACAGATGCAGATGCATAAGCAAAACACAAAAGAAAAAGTAACAAAATTTACCTGGGGATACCAGAGAAGCTCCATGGAAGATGTAGCAGTTAAGCTAGAAATAAGATTTTTTTAAGTAAAAAAAGAAAACGGCATTATAAACAAAGTCAAATGGGCTTAAAAGTTAAGTAATTCAGACTATATTTTAAGAGAGAAAGAACATTGGAGTGTAAGTCCCAAGACTAAGGTTTTAGTTCCTGAAAACCGCATCTCTTAAACTCTCTATAGATACTTTGTCGATTTAAAAAAATGGGATTGGGGTTTACCTAAAAGAAGCACTACTCAAAACCTCTGAACACCTGGTATGGTATGAACATTGACTAATCAAAACAAATGTTGGCTGTAATAATCAATACAGACATTATAGTGCATACCAAGTGAATACCAACTAGCTTAACGCACATCTTTTCTTTTTGTCTTACCCCTCTATAATATAGGTGCCATGAAAGCAAACATTGTTAACCACTGTGTTCTAAAAATGTACCAGGGATTTTTTTTTAATCAGGTATGGTAACAAAGACACAGAAATGATTGTCATGAAGAAAGTTTATATTCACAGATCCCTAGAAATGGGAGGCACAGCATGGCCCACAGAGCCACAAATGGGAGCACCAAGGCTGGTCAGGAGGTCAAGGGGAAGTGGGGAAAATATGGCCCAGAGTCTTTTTTGGAGTTTTCCTAGGAAGGAAAGGGCAAGGCAGGGTAGATACACTGAGTAAGTTACATATTGGAGAGTTTGAATAGTTCACTGAGCTCCAGGCTACACAGATAAGCTTTAGTTGTCCAGTACCTGGACCTAGAGTGATTTAGGGCAAAGGAGAATGTACATTTGATGTGTGACAGTTTGATAAAGATGATGTTCAGTAGGATCTCTGTATTGGTTGGTTTGCACATCAAAAGTATACTCGAAGAGAAGTTATTTGCTACCTCTAGGAATCAGCTAGCCCTGGGAGGAGGAGACTCTTTAGGATAAAGGTCACAAATGCCAAAGCATCAAAAATACAGAAAATAAGAAAATATATTTCAATATACACTGCTTCTGCATTGCCTAGTTAGTGTAGAGGCTCAACAAATATTTTGTTATAAAGATGAATGACTAAGTGAATGAAGGATTATTTAAATGTGACTAAAGTATAGAACAGATGTAAATATGTAATGGGATTAAGATTAAAAATATACAAGGTCTGGCCCTGGCTGGCGTAGCTCAGTGGATTAAGTGCAGGCTGTGAACCAAAGCATCGCAGGTTCAATTCCTAGTCAGGGTACATGCCTGGGTTGCAGGCCATGACCCCCAGCAACTGCACATTGATGTTTCTCTCTCTCTCTCTTTCTCCCTCCCTTCCCTCTCTAAAAAATAAATTTAAAAAATCTTTAAAAAATATATATATACAAGGTCTGCAAGGAAGCACACATCATAATTATATTACCCAAGATGAAAGATAAGGAGAGAATCTTAAAAGCAGCAAGAGGAAGGGAGACAGTTACCTACAAAGGAGTTCCCATAAAACTATCAGTTGATTCCTCAAAAGAAACCTTGCAGACAAGAAGGGGCTGGAAAGAAGTATTCAAAGTCATGAAAGGTAAGGACCTACATCCAAAATTACTCTATCCAGCAAAGCTATTATTTAGAATGAAAGGGCAGATAAAGTGCTTCCCAGATAAGGTCAAATTAAAGGAGTTCATTATCACCAAGCCCTTATTAAATGAAATGTTAAATGGACTTATATAAGGAAAAGAAGATAAAAAATACGAACAGTAAAATGACAACAAACTCACAACTATCAACAACTGAACATAAAAGAACAACAAAAACAAACTTAGCAAACAACTAGAACAGGAACAGATTCACAGAAATAGAGATCACATGGAGGGTTATTAGCAGGGATGGGGAGGAGGGAAAATGGGGGAAAAGGTGCAGGGAATAAGAAGCATGAATGGTAGGTACAAAATAGACAGGGGGAGGTTAAGAATAGTATGGGAAATGGAGAAGCCCAAGAACTTATATGTATGACCCATGGACATGAACTAAGGTGGAGGAATGATGGTGGGAGGGAGGTACAGGGTAGAGGGAAATAAAGGGGAGAAGAAAAGTGGGACAACTGTAATAGCATAATAAATAAAATATATTTAAAAAAAGAAACCACAAAAAAACAGTCAGAAATAAAGAATACATCAGAAAGAATCAAGAGCGGATTAGATGAAACAGAGCATCAAGTCAGTGATTTATTCACAGCAGTGTCTCCAACCTCCCTCCTCCCAGTCCATGGATGCGGCTTGTATTACCACCTGACCTCCGCCTCCTGTCTCCCCACCAATCAGACCCAGATCTATGGAAAAACTGTCTTCCATGAAACCAGTCCCTGGTGCCAAAAAGGTTAGGGACTGCTGATTCAGAGGACAATATAACATTAAGTACACAAGCAGAATATCAAAAAGAAAAAATAATTTTGAAAAATGAGGAAAGTCTAAGGGACCTCTAAGACAACATCAAGTGTAACAATATACACATCATAGCAGTAATAGAAGGAGCAAGGGATAGAGAACCTGTTTGAATAAATAAAGGCTGAAAGCTTCCCTAACCTGGTGAAGGAAAAAGTCACACAGTTCAGGAAGCTTAAACAGTCCCAATCAAGATGAACCCAAAGAGGCCCCATACCAAGACACATCATAATTAAAATGGCAAAGGCTAAAGATAAAGAGGGAATCTTAAAAGCCACAAGAGAAAGACAGTTAGTTACCTACAAGGGAGCTCCCATAAGGCTGTCCACCAATTTCTCAACAAAAACACTACAGGGCAGAAGGGACTGCCATGGAATATTCAAAGTAATGAAAAACAAGGACCTACAACTGAGACTATTGTATCCAGCAAGGCTATCATTTAAAATTAAAGGTGACATAAAGACAGAAGAGAGAGAGGGAGGGAGGGAGGAAGGAAGGAAGGAAGGAAGGAAGGAAGGAAAGCTAAAGGAGTTCATTACCACCAACCCAGTATTGCAAGATATGTTAAATGGCCTGCTTTAAGAAGAAAAAAAGAAATCTAGAGAAAAATATAGGTATAAAGAATAAAATGGCAATAAACAAGTACATATCAATAATAATTTTAAATGTAAACAAATTAAATGCTCCAATCAAAAGACAGAGGTGGTTGAATGAATAAGAAAACATAATCCATATATACGCTATCTACAAGAAACCAGCCTCAGAAAAAATGAGGTACACACAAACTGAAAGTGAAGGGATGTAAAAAATATTCCATGCAAATAGCAATGGAAAAAAATGCTGAGGTCACATCTGACAAAATAGACTTCAAAACAAAAGCCGTAACAAGAAACAAACAAGGTCACTATATAATACTAAAAGAATTGGTCCAATGAGAGAATATAACCTCTGTAAACATGCACATACCCAATATAGGAGCACCTAAATATAAAGAAAACTTTGATGAACATTAAGGGAGAGATCAACAGCAAAACAGTCATAGTAGGGGATGTCAACACTCCACTGTCATCAATGAATAGATCTTACAAAATCAACAGGGCAACAGTTACCTTAAATGACGCATTGGATCAGATGGATTTAATTGATATTTACAAAACATTTCATCCTAAAGCAGCAAAATATACATTCTTCTCAAGTGCACATGGAACATTCTCAAAGATAGACCTCATGCTAGGACAGATAATAAGCCTTAACAAATTCAAGAAAATTGAAATCATATCAAGCATCTTCTCTGACCATGACACTATGAAACTAAAAATCAGTTACAATTAAGAAAAAACCTCAAACACATTCAAATACATGGAGGGTTAGCCCAATGAATGGGTTAACAATGAAACCAAGGAAGAAATAAAAAGCTATCTGAAAACAAATGAAAATGAACACACAACAATCCAAAATCTATGGGTATGGCAAAAGCAGCCCTGAGAAAGATCATAGCATTACAAGCCCACCTCAAGAAACAAGGAGAATCCAAATAAACAATCTAATGCTATACCTTAAAGAACTAGAAAAATAACAACAAACAAAGCCCAGAGTAAGTAAAAGGAAGGCAATAATAAAGATCAGAGTGGACATAAATGGTATAGAGACAAAACACATACACACAAATAATGAAGATCAATGAAACCAAGAGTTGGTTCTGTGAAAAGATAAGCAAGATTGACAAGTCTTTAACCAGACTCATCAAGAAAAAAAGAGACAGGACCCAAATAAATAAAATCAGAAATGAAAGGGAGAAATAACAACTGACACCAAGAAATAGAAAGGATTGTAGTAAGATATTATAAACAAGTATGTGTCAACAAATTGGACAACCTGGGTGAAATGGATAAATTCCTAGAAACATACAATCTTCCAAAACTGAACCATGAAGAATTAGAAAACCCGAAAAGAATGATAACAACTAATGACGCTGAAGCAGTAATAAGAAGGCTCCCAACAAACAAAAATCTTGGACCAGATGGTTTCCTAGACAAATTTTACTAAACATTCAAAGAAGAAGTAACCCCTCTCCTTCTCAAAGCATTCCAAAAATAATCAGGAGGAAGGAAGACTTCCAAGCTCTTTTTACTAGGCCAGCATTATCCTAATTCCAAAACCGGATAAAGATACTACAAAGAAAGACAATTATAGGCAATATCCCTGATGACCATAGATGTTAAAATCCTCAACAAAATATTAGCAAACCAGATGCAGCAACACATTAAAAAGACCATACATAATGATCACATGGGATATATTCCAGGGGTGCAAGGTTGGTACATATTTGCAGTCAATAAACATGATACATCCCATAAAATTAAGGATAAAAGTCATATTATGAGCCCTGGCCAGTGTGGCTTAGTTGGTTGGTGAATCATCCCATAAACTGAAAGGCTGCAAGTTTGATTCCTGGTCAGGGCACATGCCGAGGTTGCAGGTTCAGTCCCCAGTCAGGGCTCCTATGTGGGGCAGCTGATTGATGTTTCTCTCTCAATTTGATGTTCCTCTCCTTCTCTCTTTCCTTCCCCTCCTCTCTCCTCTATTTAAAAATCAATAAGTGTGTCCTTGGGTGAGCATAAAAAAAATCACATGATCCTGTCAATAGATGCAGAAAAAGCATTTAATAAAATCTAACACCTGTTTATGCTAAAAACTCAGCAAAGTGGGAATGGAGATTACTATGCTATGTGAAATAAGCTGAGTAATAGAAAGATAAATACCATATGATCTCATTTATATGTGGAATCTAAGGAACAAAATAAACTGACCAACAAAATAGAAACAGTGGCATGGATATACAGAACAGACTGAGAGCTGTCACATAGGAGGGAGGTTGGGGTACTAGATGAAAAAAGGTGAAGGGATAAAAAAAAACATGCATATATAGCACGTAAGCATGGACAACAGTGTGGTGACAGCCAGAGGAAAAAGAGAGTGAGGGCTGGGTGGAGTTGGGCAAAGGCAGGGTGGGCAATGGGAACACAACAAGACTATGCTTGCAGGGGAGGGAACAAGATGCAGTGTGCCCATGATTTTTTAATAAGCTGTACACTTAAAATATGTTTGGTTTTGTGAACCAACATCACCCCGACAAATTCCATAAAACTAATAATAAATAAATAAAGTGAAATAAAATGGAGGAGGAACACCATTCCACAGAATTCTCCCATCCGCCACAGATGAGAAATAAGTCATCCCGGACACAATCTTGCTCTGGTGGGAAAAGGGGTGGAAATTCCCTCTAGTGGAGAATGCCCCGAGCCCTCCTCCCAAATGACTTTTATTGGGAATGGTATGTGTATGTGTATACATGCATAGCTCATCAATCAATGTCAAAAAGGCTATAGTCATACAAAAACAGGTATTATCTATAGATAACAACTGAAGGAACACAGAGATTTGTCATAGGTCAAGGTTTGTTAGTCAATGTTAACACCAGAGGGTCTTTAAGACGTGTTTCATGAGATAAGGAGTTTATTCCTTATGCCTTGAACTTAAACATCTGGTTTATATCAACAGAGCCATACGAAGCAAAGCAGAGCAGGCTTCAAAGGATACAATGTATTTATCAGTCCTGATTCCCACTGGGAACCCTCAGTGTTAGAGTCGAGTCATGTCTGCCATGAGTATTACCTGGTTTTCCAGGGAGACTTACTACCCTTTCAGAGCCGGCTCTCACCGGGCTGTAATCTCCAAAACCACACATAGTGGTGGTCCCCAACAATAAAATGGTACTTAACCAACCTCACAAAGGAAAACTTATTAGAGTCTGATTTAGATTAATTTTCTCCTCTGGAGGAGGGAAACAAGAGTAGGTTCTTTTCTCTACATCATAGGCCTTTAAACAGAGAGCAGATTGACAAGACAAAGCACATGTAAAACATAAGCAATCTTTAAGACTACCTCCTACCCTGTCTCAACCTAGTGACAAGGAAAATGGGAAGATACCCAGCCAAAATGAAAATGACTATGACATCTCCCCACCCCTAAGGGAATTTTCCATGTTCTGTATAATGGGGTGGAGGTGGGGTCAGGTGTCACTCTAGCAGCTGGCAGGACCCCATGCAATGGGTCTTACTTGGGTAATTCTGAGGACCTATCTCAGCAGGTACAATAGCGGCAGCACCAAGAAGCCCAACTGGTCTTGTTGCCTCAAATGGCCTCAGAGAAATTTTCCAAGAGTTTCACTTTTAAAAATCTCAATTCCTGTAATTTTTCAAGAGTGACTAGATATTCAGATGCCATGCTGCTCAGTCCCAAGCTGAAGAGCTAACAACATTCTTACATTTCAATCACAGTTTTGTTTCTAAATCCTAACTGCTATATTATAACCAAGTTGTATAAACCTGTTTCACAATTAAGGCCTATGGGCTTTAACTAATGAAGGAGACTGACAACTAAAAAGAAAATCTTGTTACAAACTGGCATATGCAAAAGGAGCCAAAGCCCTGGGGGAAAAAGTTTCTCCCCCATCTCTCTACTAGGAAAGATCTTTAAGTTACCACTACAACCACAATCTTTATAAAGTTTTTGGTGATTCTCTAAAGGTTATTACACTAAACTTGAAGAATGCAGTATCTCAAGTCAACATACCTAAATGAGATTTTTAATAATTAAAGTTTTCCATACTTCACTGTCCAAAAACCCTTATTCCTAAGAATGTTCTTATAAGAAAAAAAAAAGGAAACTCATGTCAACAAAGTTCATGACAATAGTATGTGATAACAAAATATCCCCAAAACACTAGAACAACCTTAATGCTAACAAGTGAAAGAGGAAGAAAACTAATATATCAATCCACTGGGATAATGCAGCCATTACTAGCTTCATCTCTTACAGCAGCCTAATAATACAATGAAAATAGCAACTTCATAGGACTGTTGCAAGGAATATCTCATACTTCATGACTTACAAGCTGAGCAAAAATGGAAGACAAGCTATAACGATACAAAGAGGAGACCCCACTACACACTCAACATCTAATGATAGATGATTTATTTATATGCCCTTTGTCAATTTTGAACAAAAATATTTATCTTAAGTACAGAAATGATTTTATGTCATGAATACTATTAAGAATGACTATAACTTTCACCTTAATTACCTTCAAAAGAAAAGTGAACTTCCATTTCTAGAAATATATAGTGGGCTAGATACCTGCCTGACCTCCTCATGAAAATATTAAAATGCCAGAAAGTATTAACACTTCCTTTTTAAATGCATCAATAACCTGGCAAGACATTTAAGAATATTCAAAAGTCAAAAACTAAGTGAATATGAGAACCCAGAGAGGTAAATGTAGCACTGAAATCTTCTCTTGAGAGTATATACCTAATTAAAATACCTTGAGCTTAGACCCCACAAACTCCTAGGAGCTGAGAAAGAGGAGAAAAAGATCAGGGCCTGCTCCAGATATAAAGCATAATAAGTGATTTCTCCCATAAAGATGAGACCATGAAGTGTTATACCTTCCATGTAATAACATACTAAAAATAACCCCAATTCCTTTCCCCCACATCCCCAAAGAGAACTACAGGGCAAATTGCCTGACCTTAGCACACACACAAAAAATGGAGAGTACAAAAAAGCAATCCCAAGTATTAGTAACCACAATGCCTTTCTCACAGTCTGTATCCCGAATTTGTACTGCCTAGGTAATTTGAAAAGCTTCAAGCTGGTAATTTAAAGTGGTTTAGACATAAAAGAGAAGCAAATATCAGTCCTCTCTGGAGTAACCTACGTTCAAGACAGGCCTCAAAGAATTCCCACTATTTTAAGAAATATCAACGTACAGTCATCAAAATTCACAAAACACCCAAGAAAGTAAGGCACTATAAGGAAGAACTCAATATATAGCACAAGATATATGAAAACTTCAGATATTAGAATATCAGTCCAAAATATAAAGTATTTTAATATCTTTAGTGAAATAAAAGAATTGAAAAATGTGAGTTAAAAAAAAACAAGAAAACAAATAACTAAACATTTGACACAGAACCAGATATATAAAATTTAAAGCTCAATAAATATAATCTATAGCAAATTAAGAACTAAAGGGAGAATCGGTGAACTGGAAGATAGATTTCAGAAATTCATCCAGACTACAACAGAATCACATCTAAATATCTAGACAAAGATCTAGAAAATATAAAAGAAATGTTATAATACACGGAGCATAGAATGAAAAGGTGTAACATTCTATTATCTAATCAGAATGATAGAATGGTAAATTACATTCAGAAGTACATATTTCAAATAGAAGAAAAATAAACTCAAACGAAAGGTTTAAAAAAATAAAATGGTAGATACATGATTAAATTTAAACAAACACTGGTTCTTATAAAATAGCAGTAATATTGTTTTGGTGCTAAACTAAAAAGATATGTGACAATAGCATATAAATCAGAACATATAGTGCTGAGATTAGAGTTAAAATGTTCCATAGGCAGGGAAATCTCAGATATCCCACACAGCAATATTTTCACCAGTATGTCCTCTAAGGCAAGGGATATAAAAAAAAGAATAAACAGACTTCCAGCCAAGATGGAGGCATAGACAGACACACTGTACCTCATTGCACAACCAAAACAAGGACAGCAGCAATTTAAAAACAAAATAACAACCAGAACTGACAGAAAATTGAACTGTACGGAAGTCCGACAACCAACGAGTTAAAATGGACACATTCATCCAGACAGGTAGGAGGGGCAGAATCGGCAGCCAGGCAAAGGGGGTCATGGCAGAAAAAAGCTGTGGCACCAGGCGCATAAGGCAGCAGCTGACAAACCCTGGGCACACAAGATGGCAGCGGGCGGACCCTAGGCACAGGGTGACAATGGGCAGACCCAGCAAGGCGGCAATTGTGAAGCAGGGCACAGCGTGCAAGGCAGCTGGCTGACCAGGCAGGTCCCACATTCGCACGTGCAGATAAACCAGGCGAAACTGGGGAGCGAGACTGGGGAGCAAGACAAACCATGAAACCCAGGGTCCCAGTGCCAGGAAATAAAGCCTCAAAACACTGATCGAGGCCCTGGCTGGTGTAACTCAGTGGATTGAGTGCAGGCTGTGAACCAAAGCATCGCAGGTTTGATTCCCAGTCAGGGCACATGCCTGGGTTGTGGGCCACGTCCCCAGTGGGGGCCACATGAGAGGCAACCACACACTGATGTTTCTCTCTCTCTTTCTCCCTCCTTTCCCCTCTCTAAAAATAAATAAATAAAATCTTTAAGAAAATTAAAAAATAAAGTTTAAGAAAAAAAGAAAATAGGGGGAAGGCAGGAATAGTATGGGAAATGTAGAAGTTAAAGAACTTATGACACGTGGACATGAACTAAAGGGGGGGAATGTGGGTGGAAGAGGGTGTGCAGGGTGGAGGGGAATGAAGCGGGAGAATGGGACAACTATAATAGCATAATCAGTAAAATATATTTAAGAAAATAAATAAAAGAAAAAAGAAAGAAAGAAAGAATAAACAAATGGGACTACCTCAAACTAAAAAGCTCTTGCACAGCTAAAGAAAACATCAATAAAATGAAAAGGGAACCAATCATATGGGAAAATATATTTGCCAATGATACCTTGGACAAGGGTCCAATCTCTGAAATATATAAAGAACTCACATATCTCCACACCAGGAAGACAAACAAAAATTTTAAAAATGGGCAAAGGACCTGAACAGACACTACTTTAAGGAAGACACACAGAGCGCCCAGAGACATATGAAAAGATGCTCAACATCACTAGCCATCACAGAGATGCAAATTAAAACCACAGTGAGATACCACTTCACACTGGTCAGAATGGCCATCATTAAGAAATCAACAAACAACAAGTGCTGGCAAGGTTGTAGAGAAAAGGGAACCCTACCTAGTACACTGTTGGTGGAAATGCAGACTGGTGTAGCCGCTGTGGAAGACAGTATGGAAGTTCCTCAAAAAACTAAAGATGGAACTGCCTTTTGATCCAGTGATCCCACAACTGGGATTATACCTTAAGAGCCCTGACACACCAATTCCAAAGGACCTATGCTCCCCAATGTTCACAGCAGCACAATTTACAATAGCCAAGTGCTGGAAACAGCCTAAGTGCCCATAAGTAAATGAGTGGATCAAAAACTGTAGTTCATTTACACAATGGAGTACTACACAGCAGAAAGGAAGAAGGAGCTCCTACCCTTCAAGACAGCATGGATGGAACTGGAAAGCATTACGCTAAGTGAAATAAGCCAGGTGGTGAAAGACAAATACCATGTGATCTCACCTATAAATGGAACCTAATCAACAAAACAAACAAATGAGCAAAACAGAACCAAAGACATGGAAATAAAGAACAAATTGACAGTGATCAGAGTGGGGCAGGTAGGGAGTGGGATAACAGGGGAAAGAAGGGGAATGGGCAAGTCAAGGAACATGAACAGAGGAGTCATGGGCACGGACAGTGGGGTGGGATTGACTGTTGGGGGTGGGGTAGAGGACAGCAATGGGTGAAAAGGTGGGACAACTGTAACTGAACAATAAAAAAAGAAAAACAAATATCTAAAAATTTAAAATGTACATATAAAAAATAAAGTATTTAAAATATAAAAATGTTCTAAGGACTTCATATGTATAAGAAGGAATAAGATACTAATTAATATTAGATTTCAGTAAGTTAGAATTCAAAAGCTAATTCTAGAGTGATCACCGAAATAAAAGTAATAGGAATAAAGTTTCCTACAAGAGGAGAAACTAAATGAGAAAAATATATGCAATTGATTCAGAGGAGGAAGAGAAAGAAACATCGAAAAGGTAAAACAAATAGAAATCACTATATAGAAGTGTAAAAATAAATCTAAATATATCAGTAATTTAAGTGAATATAAAAGGACACATAAGAATCAATTCTACTAACAGTGTATATGCCAAAACTAAAATTAAAACACAATATAATTTATAATCACTTAAAGGAAAATGAAATATTTATATATACACTTAACATGTATAGGATCTAAATGCTAAAAATTATAAAAATACTGATTTTTAAAACTCAAGGAAGCTTAAATAAATGAAGACCTATATAGTGTTCATGAATTGGAAGTCTCATTATAGTAAAGATGTCAAGTTTCCCCAAATGGTCTATAGTTCAATGTAATTCTATCAAAACACTAGCAAGATATTTTTCTTAAACAAGATTATTCTAAATTCTATATAAAAAGGCCTAGAGTAGGTAAATCAATTATGATAAAGAATTAGTAAGAGAAATTACTCTTTCTCTGTTAAAGCTTACTATATAGCTATAGTAATCAAGACAGTATGGTACAGGCAGAGGTGGAGACAAATAAATCAATGAAACAGAATAGAAGACCCAGAAATAGACCCACACAACAAATGTGCTACCCTGATTTTTGACAAAGGTGCAAAACCAATTCAATGAAGAAAGAATGGCCTTTTTAATAAGTTAACCCAGAGCAACTGCACATCCTTAGGCAAAAGAAAAGAGGAGAGAACTTCAACCTAAGCTTCACACCTTATACAAAAATTAGGTCAAAATTGATTATAGACTTCAACATAAAATGTAAACCTATAAAGCTTTAGGAAAAATGCATACAACAAAATTATTGGTATCTGGGTCTAAGCCAATAATTCTTAGACTTGATGTCAAATATATGATCCATAAGAGAAAAAAATGATAAATTGGACCTTATTTCAATTTAAAAATTTTGCTCTGTAAAAGTCCATGGGAAAAGAATGATAAGACAAACTACAGACCAGGAGAAATATTTCCAAAACGCATTTCTTAAAGGACTAGTATGCAGAATATATAAAGCACTCTCAAATCTCAATTATAAAAAAAAACAATTCAATTAGAAAATGAGCAAAAGACAAACATTTTACTGAAGAGGATATACTCACAAAAAATAAGCCCATGGGAAAATGTTCAACATCATAAACTATTAGGGAAATTTAAACTAAAACCAAAATGAGGTATTACTACAAACATATCAAAATAACTGAAGTAAAAAATAACATTAAATGCTGGTAAGGATGCAGAGAAACTGATTCACTTATGCATTACCAGTAGGAATGTGAAATGTTACAACCACTCTAGAAAACAGTTTGACAGCCTTTTAAAATGCTAAACATGCAACTATCATACAACCAACTAACTGCCTTCTTGGGCATTTATGCCAGAGAAATGAACATTATTTTCACACCAAAACATTAACATGAATGTTTATAGTAACTTCATTTGTAATTGCTAAAAAACTGGAAACAGCAGGTGACTGATTAAAGAAATTTAGTATGTATATGTCATCAAAATGGAATACTACTAGGCAATCAAAATGAATAGACTACTGATACACACAGCTTGGATGAATCTCCAGGGAATTATGATGAGGAACAATAAAACAATCCCCCCAATCCAAATCCAAATTCATATTGTATGGTTACATTTATACAGAATGTTTTAAATGACAGAATTTTAGAAACGGAGGACAGATGAATGATGGCCGGATGGGAAAAAGTGGTGAGAAAAGGGGAAGGTGGTGTAGTTATATAAAAGATAACAGGAGGGATCTGTGTGGTGTTGAAAATGTTCAGGATCTTGAAAAATGGCAATGGATACATGAACTTACATAGGTGATAAAAATGTGGAGAACTTAACACACACACAGGTATAATTAAAGCTGGGTGAATATGAAAAAAAACAGCAGCTTCCATTGATTTTTTATTGTAATATTATACTATAGTTTTGCAAAAGGGTTACCATTAGGGAGAAGTGTTCAAGAGACCTTTCTCTATTATTTCTTACAACTGCATGTGAATGTACAATTATCTTTTTTAAAAAAGACATTAATTACAATACCATCAAAAATACATAGTGCCTAAAAAAAAAACTATAATAATGTGTAAGAGCCTTATGAAGAAAGTATAAAATTTTGTTGAGACTAAAGAACTACATAAATAGAGATATCTCTTATATGCATGAATTGGAAGACTTAAATTCATAAAGATGTAAAGATTCAATGCTAATTGAAACCTTAACAAGATTTCTTTGTAAAATAGGCTGATTCTGAAATTTATATCAAAAGGGCCAAGAATAGCCTCGACATCTTTAAGGAAGAAACACTCATGAGACTTATTTTCTCAGAGACCAGAAGGTAAATTATAAAGCTAGAACACTTAAGACAGTGGTGTTGGCAAACAAACAGACAAAATAACCAGCATAATAATTTAACCCAGAAACAGACTTGATTTTTGATAAAAGCTGCATTGCATGGAGCAAAGAAAAGTTAATAACTGTTTATCCAGTGATACTATAAAAAGAGTTAAGTAGATAAACCACACACTGGGGGAAGTCATTTGTAACACCCTCTAAGTGGCCAAAAAAATGTTGTGCCCAGAATAAAGAACTACTATAAATCAATAAGAAAAAGACATATGAACCAATAGAAAATAGAAAACTTGAACAAGCATTTCATAAAGAAGCAGTACAAGTAGCCAAAAGCATAAAAAGATGAATGATGCTCACAATAACATTTCACATCTGCCAAGTCTGCAAAAACTTTAAATCTGACAAAATTTAGTATTAATAGCAGGCACTAGGGTACACTTCCTGTACTGGTATAAATTAGTATAATCAACCTGGAAAACAATTTGACATTACCAAATAGAGTTGAAGGCATGTGCAATCCCAGCCCTAGGCATAAACCTAAAGAAACTCTTCCACATGTGCTCCAAAATACATGTATAAGAATATTCATAGTATAGTGGTACTATTCACAATAGGGAAAAGAGCAAATAGCCCAAATGTTTACTAACAGTAGAATGAATAAATTGTGGCACAGTCATACAATGGAGTACTTATGACACTGAAAAGTAATGACTTATAGTAGAAGCAATAAAGTCAAAAATGAATATATGCATTATAATTTTCTTTATATAAAAACTAAAAACATACATAATTAACATATTATTTAGAAGAAAAATATGTTAAAATGGTGAGTAAAAGCAAGCAAATGAAAACTCATCATAATGGTTACCTCTAAGTAGAGGAAAGGGATGGGCACATGGGGTACTCCAATTGTTCTTTTATTTAAAAAACACAGGAGTAGGTATATAAGTAATCATCAAAATTTATTCTTCAGGCTTCAACATATTTTAAATTAATATTTAACTTTAAAAAACTTTTTATAGAGAAAAAAATCAGGGTTTAGGAGAGGAAATTTTACCATGGTTACATTTTTAGTGGACTATGAGTTACTTATCAGTGAGTGTAAAATTGGAAAACAAACAACAAACAAAAAAAGAAGTAAGAAAGTTGAAAATAGAAAAAGAAATCTTATAGAAGTGCTAAGCAACAGCAGACAGTCCACCTTTCCCAGGGAGTTTGGCTACACAAAGGGCCTATGAAAGCAGAACAGGTTGATGCATTCACCAGAAGAGCCTCTCTGACCTCCACTATGTTCCCCAGAAGACTAGGCCTTACTTATTTTTACATCATTAGCATTCTTAGGATGGGCTGAAGTTGCTTCCAATTTTAAAATGACCTTGGATCACAAGCTGAGGCTTTAAATTTTTTACACTGATTATTAAGAATCCTGAGGTATCATTAATAAATCTGTTGCATAGAGAAATAAGCTTATTTCTAGCAAAGATGGTCTTTGACATGATTCTACTATTTATACTGTCACAGTTTATTCAACAAACTAGTTCTCAAACACATTTTGGTTTCAGGATCACTTGCCAGACCCTTAAACTCAGCAATAAATTGCCTGGTAAACTAAAATGCAAGACACAAATTTCTTAGTAAATTATGAGTATGTAATGGCTTTCCTCCTTTTCAAAATGAGGAAGTCACTAAAAAATATTTTCTATATTTAAAAAAAAACTTAATTTTTAAAGTACAGAAAGCTGGGGGGGGGCACAGAAAATTGGGGCCAAGTTTCCCTAAGGAGTCAAATGTATACACTGCTTTTGGTAAAAGTGTCTGTGAGAACTGTTACTCTGTTAAAAGAACCCAGGAATAAATAACAGAGAACATATATTGAGTTGCTGTATTTGTTTTGTGCTATAATTAAAGACAGTGAGTGGTGTGCCTTGATAAGTAGCATTTGCTAATTTCTACAGTATAAATATTCCCACCATGGCCAATTTCAACCTAACAGTGTGACGTTACTAAACATGGAGTTGGGAAGAAAGTACAATATTACATCATTATCCAATATTTTCACCATACAGATACAATGGGTAGAAATAGATAACCTTAAAAGCACAGACAACAATAAAATGTAGCACAATTAGGATGTGATATTTGAGCATTTGTTACCTTTGTTTTTAGAATAATTTACTTTAATGTAAGTTTATATAATTTTTTAAATAATGACTTGTTTAACAACAGGCTGGCAAAATTCCTGAAACTTTGCTATAGCCTAGGTATTGATTAGATTACACCCTAGATAATGTCTCCAAATCAGCACAACAATTAGTAAATGACAGAATTCAGTACATGAACATGACTATATATATTCCCTTACACTCATGACCTATATACAGGAAAGAATTCCAAAACTGTTTTATAATTGCTTGGTAATACATATATAATTCAGTGACAGCCATGTTAATGGACTGTTTTGCAAATAATGGACTTAATTTTCAAAATTTACCCGTTAGTCTAGCCAGTTCAGACAGAGCAATGTAACACATAATTCCTGGATTCCTAACAAAGTCATCTATCAAGCCTGAAAGAACTCCAGTATCATTCCCGTTCTGTCTAGTCAGTGAATGAGACACAAGGTAGGAAAGGGAAAGGGGGAAAGAGAGCCTCCCAAAGGATCCCTTCCACAATTAATTATGCAAATCACAAGTAAATTAGAAACTAAAAATTTAAGATTGATTGAAAGGCTTGCTCAAATTGCTTTAACTGTGATTCATAAACCAATCACGCAAATTCATATGTTAGGCTGTGTAAAAAAAATTAGAAAGATGTAGAAGGGAATAAGATTACCTTAATTTAAATGTAAAAGACATGGTTGGCTGAAGTATGAGTCTCTTACACTGTTAGCACTAGCCCATCAGATGTTAACAAAATCTGATATGCAACAGTTTTACATATCCCCTTGTGGGAAAAAGATCAACTTGTGATCTGCTTTATAAATCAGCTACAGTGTTAGAGTTAGGCTACTGTAGCTAAATGGCTTTTAGATATGCTTCCTGTTTTAAGCTACCATATTTACAAATGAAAGCTTTTGCAAACCATGGCTTTTAATATAATTTGCATATTTAGTAATACATTGATTAAAATTAAACACGGATTATTGCAATTTATTTCAGAAACAGATGGGATGCATTAAGTGAAAAGCCAGAGCTTTTAAATAGAACAGATTCACTGGCTGACTACTGATGAATGATGAATACAAAAACTTTGTAAATTGGCAAAAAGAAAGAAAAAAACAAGGTCTTTGCACCCATTTCCTTTCAAGGTTTTCCAGACTAGTGATTCCATGAAATTAGTAATCAAGTTAATTTAAAATGAATAATGTATATCAAAGGTATGCATCAACTTAATGAGAGCAGATTTCTCAGAAGAAAAAATGCTTCCACAAACTTTGAATCTTCCTGGTCTGCAGAGAATGTGTCCTCTTGTTTTCCCAATTAGGTACCGATTTGATAAGGTTCACCAGCAGATGGCATTCTTCCATTACATACACTCCTGTTAGACTGCTTTGATTTTACAGCTTCATGAAACTTCACCTGTGGGTGTGTGTTAACCAATTATTCACTTAATGGTAGAGATAGTTGGGTCCACACATTTGTTTCTGGATGGTACACTCTCAAAATGGTCTTGGTAACTTCGAATCTGATTAGCTTATAAAGATCATTTCATTTTCTTCTCTGTTCTCTGTATCCATTGCTTTGTTGAGTATCATTTACAAAAGCTAATTTGGTAAGAATAATGTATATATCTCTATGTTAACACTTTGTCAGTTATTTCATCAAAGGCAGATAACTAAGCTTTCGTCTTACCTGACCTCCATAGCAGTGTGATATAATTCAATCAGATCACATTAATATGCTAGTTCCATTATGAAAATAATTTTTGCATATAAGCTATTCATTTTGTAAAGGATAGGCATTTTACAAGTTAATTTAGTAAAATCTGGCTAGTTTGCATGGCTATCCAATTCTTATTAACCTAGGTAATTAATTCTCAGAATGCCAGAGAAGAAAACCCATCAAGTAGGTAGAGGATTTATAACTTAATTTTGACATGTTTTCCCTCCTGTTTTCTTCTTTTTTTTTTTAGTTAAAGGTGAAAACAGAACTTGATCCATAACATTTAAATAATCTTTATATTATTCAAAACCTTTACTGGACAGACACTACAGAAATCCTAGTATCTAGACTTGAATTCACCAAATTCAGTTGTATTGGGTTGTTGAAGGTAAAGATGTACTAAAGTCAACTATTTAATATAAACGCTAATTATAAACTCTCAGAATAAGCAAACCTAGACAATTTAAGAACAAATTGTTCACTTCAAAATGGATCAATGTTACCTATTTCAAGAAAGCAAAGGACATATTTTTATATAGTTTCTGATGACTTTGTTCCATAAAAGCATACATGAATACCAAAAATAGAAAAAATATTTTTTATCAAAATCCTGATTACAGTAACACCATGCTGTGGAGATTTTATTTTGTCTTATCTTTAAATGTAAGACATTGACAAAAATTACCTCCAGCTTTTTTAAAGTTTGATTAAATAATCAAAAGTATTTAAAAGGTCAGTTCCCAGTGTCACTGATATGGATTACTCTAACATGAAGCGTTTGTCACCTATTGTAAGTTGTGAAAATCCCCCTGTATCCAATGTGTTTTGTTTGGATTGAGATGGCATGCAGCTGATGGCTGTGACCTTCATGGTGGCTTAGATCCCTGGCTGGCACTGATTTTTGATTTAGGGCCGATCTGCTGCGCTTGTCACAGGCTGCAAGGTGCTTTCCATGCACTAATGGAACAGCTCAAGGGCAGAAGGGCCCTGTAAATGTCTATCTCTCACCAACCATGAGCTAAATAAAGAGCTGAGTTTTCTACATGTGAATGACAGACTCTGAGATTACATGCAGGAAGCAATGCAAAGTTTTTAAACCTGGTCAGACTTCATGAAAATAACAAGCATTTGCAAAGTGCAAACTCTAAGGTTATTCTGCCTGCTAATGAATATGTATCTGCATTGTTAAAATGGAATATTTAACACAAATACTGATAATATATCTTCATTTGGTGGCAGGAACCTAACAATCAGTTGATGTATCCTTAGTTCAACTACACGTTTTAATAAATTCTGCTACTTAATGATGTCTTCAACAGAAAATTGCATATGTCCAAAATTTTTCCTTCTAAGAAAACACAAAATGGTATGATAATTGTTATAGAAAGAGATAAATTTAGAGAAAAAATATAAAATCTTGGCCTATGTATCATTTTGCCTAGGCATCTTGACCACTGAAGAATGTTCCAGACATTCAGTTTAAAAAAAAAAGTGGTTTTCCCTTCTGGCTTAGGTGAGAGTAATTTATGCCAAGAAGCAAGAAAAGATAGTAGTAGTACATTTAAAAGTAACAAAATCATATTCATCCTTCAAGACTCAGTTCAAATGTTATCACCTTCAAGAGTAATTTCTGATTCTCTAAAAGAAGTAATCTCCCCTTCCTTGAGCTTCTTACTAATACGTGGCTTATGAATTTCCTACTATTATTGTTTTTTACCTTGAAGATATTCTCATTTTCTGCAATAGACTATAATCTCCTTAACAGTAAGTACCACATCTATTTTTAACTTTGTAACTATCATCTTACCTAACCCTGTGCCTGACACTTTATAAGTGCTCAATACATGCTTGCTGAATGAATGAGTGATAAATTGAGGAGGTACCCCCCAAAATGGAATTTATTTATAAAAAATTGTATATTTATTCTTACATATTTAAACTTCAGTAACCTTCAAAGTAGTCTCCATCTGATGCAATACATCTATTGAGACTTTTTTCCACTGTTCAAAATAGTTTTTGAACTTGTCGATTTTGATGTCTTTCAGTACTTTTGCTGTTTTTTGTTTCACTTCTTCTAGATCAGTAAAACTTTTCCCTTTGAGGCTTTTTTTTTAATCCAGGGAAACAAAAAAGTCACCAGGGGTGAGCTTAGGTGAATAGGGAGGGTAGGGTTATGGGGATTATGCTGGTTTTGGTCAAAAACTGCTGAATACTCAGTGCATTGTGGGCAGGTGCACTCATAAATCACCCATTATGAAATGGGCAAATTTGTTAATAGAGTCTTCAAAAGAAAATTCACTGAAGCCAAATGCAGCATCTCAAAACAACGCCTGCTGGTACACTGATACAGATGGGTTCCTGGAACACTCTCCTAGAAGGGGATACCTGGACTACAAGGGGCCTGCCCTCCCAATGATAATTCTGGCCTTTTTTGGTTATGAAAGGCAAGGACCTACATCCAAGATTGTTCTATCCAGCAAAGCTATAATGGGAGGGCAGGTAAAGTGCTTCCCAATAAGGTCAAGTTAAAGGAGTTCATTATCACTAAGTCCTTATTATATGAAATGTTAAAGGAACTTATCTAAGAAAAAGGAAATGATCAAAAATATGAACAGTAAAATGACAACAAATTCATAACTATGAACAACTGAACCTAAAAAAAAACAACTAAGCAAACAACAAAAACAGGAACAGAATCCCAGAAATAGAGATCACATGGAAGGTTATCAGCAGGGAGGAGGTGGGGGGAGAATGGGGGAAAAGGTACAGGCAATAAGAAGCATAAATGGTAGGTACAAAACAGACAGGGGGAGGTTAAGAATAGTGTAGGAAATGGAGAAGCCAAAGAACTTATATGTAGGACCCATGGACATGAACTAAGGTGGGGCAATGCCAGTGGGAGGGGTGGTGTAGGGCAGAGGAGAATAAATGGGAGGAAAAAAATGGGACAAATGTAATAGCATAATCAATAAAATATATTTTTAAAAAAGACTCCATGGATACCATTTGTATATCTACACAGTTTTCTCACTACTCTTAAAACTTTCCAAAGCCTCCCATTCAATCATCTCACATTCTAAGTGGCCTAACTTCTTTGTCTTCTTTGTTGGCTGAAATCTTTCCATCGCCTCTTTTTCCAATGAATAGCTACCACACCAAGGTTCTGCTCTTAGCACTCAACTCTTCTTTCTCTAGACTTATTCGCATTGGTGAGTACATGTACTCTAATGGCTTCGACGACCAACTGTACGCCAGTAACCCCAAAATCTTTGTCTCTACTTCTGACCCTAATTTGTGCTCCACTCTTCAGGTTCTACCTGCCTGTAGAATATACCCTGTTAAATTAACTGCCCTGTTAAATTATCTGTGCTAACTCAACTCATTCACCACTTCTCTCAGCATACCTCCCTTCAAATTATCTTTCCTCTACCAGAGTAGAAACTTAGAAGCAATCTTAGTCTTTTTTCCCTTTTTTAATCCCCTTGAGTCACTCTATTACCAATTTCTCTAAGACATCATTCATATCTAAATAGTCCTTTCCATTCTCAGTGACATGACTCTAGTCGAGGGCCTCATGCCTAGAGAGGTTCGATAACCTCCTAGCTCAGTGCTTCTCAAATCCTGGATGCAGGTTAAAATACTTTGAAAGAACTTTGTGAATACAGATTTTCAAGCCCCACTAAGCTTACTGAATCAAAGCCCCTAGCAGGGCTAGGCTGAAGCTCTCCAGTTGGTTCTCTTGGAACAACCAGATTTGGAACCAATGTTACAATGGGTTCCACATCTCTCGTCTCTCCAATTTCAACAGACAAGGTGTGTTTAAATATCAACATCATCATGGCATATCAGTGTTTAAGAATTTTCTAATGGTTTTCTACTTCCAGGCACATTAAGCTGAAATGCCTCTGACAATTTCCAATGCTCCATTATCTAGCCCTCCCTACTTTTTAACCGAATTCTTCTTAAAGAGACTTAAGTCTGATAACTGCAGTATCCTCAATCTTAATCCCATCTCAGTTCCTTGGTTCACTGCTTAAAATCACTCCTTTTCCATCCTCCCATGAACCTAAACACTAACATCCTTCAAAGAAGAGTTCCATCCAACCTTCCCATCAAGTGTCCTCTGGTCATACTATTCCTCTACCCTTTCTCCCTTCTCTCTCTTATTATAATTTATGTCAGTACCATGATATTTTATAATTTTTCTTAAATTATACTTTTAGAAATCTTTCCATAAATAGATTGTAAATGACATGAATAAAAGAACTATGTCAGACTTTTTATGTTTTTCTTCATAATACCTCAAGGCACATTATAGGTGCTGAACAGATTACTGTAATTAACAATTAATTGAATGTTTACTATATAACATATATGTATTAACTCTTTAATCCTCACAACGATGTTATAAGATTTCGAAATAAAACTCAGTTTAAGATGAGGAAATAAACACAGAGAGGTTAAATAACTTACCAGGTTTACACAGTTCACAAGTGCAAGATTGAAATTCAAACCATGGCTGTCTTTCCAAAGCTTATGCTCTTAACCAATGTACAACAGAATCATACAATGTTAGCACCAGAACAAGCTTTAGGGGCCATCTAGCTCATCTGCCTAGTGTTAAGAAGACACATTTCCATTTATTAATCATTATGCATTTGTTTATTTAAGACAACTGCTCTCTATTCACTTTCCTATATGTTCTTTAGGTCTCTTTGGGTCTCTTTATATTGATACCGCATAACTTTAAATAACTCTAAATGTCTGCATATAAGTTACAGTGATCATCAGTACTTAACAAAATACTCCGACAAAAAAGATGTAAGTTAAAATTACCTCCTGAACCAAACTGTCCACTTTGAAAAGCATTAAATCAGATCAGGATGTATATTTCATTAGAGGGTTTCCTTTTCAGCATTTCTAGGTGTTTGCTTCCATTTTTTGAAGAAAGGAATTTGTTAATACAGTGAGTTGGCACATGTGTGTGTTTAGTTGGCAATGGGAAAAGAAGACGTAGGGGCTAAAAGAATATGCTTCTGAAAGGAGAGTAGACATCAAAATTTGTTTATGTCAGGGTAATAAGTAACTTGTTTTCTACCCTATTTATATGTTGTATACTTCTGACACACAGATCTGCTATACCTCGGGTGAGTAAATTGACTGCAGTCAAAGTCCATGCACAAATTTAGGCCTGGGGGTCTGGTTTTCCTGACAGTCAGCATGATCTAAGGGGCACCAGAAGTCACTAGAGTTAAATGGCACTCCATGTGATGGAATGAGACACTTCTGTCAGCTCATGTCAATAGGAAAAAATAAATGCCAACATTCAAAGGACAGTTCAATATGGTAGTACATGAACTAGATTTCATATCTTGGGTTGGACACTTTGAAAATTTGATCCCTATTAAAAATGTTAAAAGCAAATGAGGTAGAAAAACAGGATCCACTGCTCTATTTACACCCATATTGGATTCCACATACCAGTAGTTCTACTAGAACAGGTAATAAGCAGCTCAATATTTTTCATGCTTTGGAGTTTTGAAATAGCATAAATAATTTAAATCCACAGATAATACCAAAATTTAATTTTAGTCAAGGTATTAAGCCCTCTCCCCCTCAATGAAGCTTTTATATTAGCTAAAAACAAACAAAAAAAAAAACAGCATAACTGACTAGCTTGCATTTAAGATTTCAGTTTTTTCTGTACATCTCCTAGTATTCTGGGATAGGTGTATTGAGCAATGAGGAAAAAAAAGAGATTTGCACGTCCTGACCAAGTAACTCAGTTGGTTAGAGCATTGTCACTATCCCAATATGCCAAGGTCACAATCCCCTGTCAGGGCACATACAAGAATCAACCAATGAATGCATGCCTAACTGGTACAATAAATCAATTTCTCTCTCCTTCCCTCTCTCGTTCTCTCTCTCTCATCAATAAATGAAAAAGAAAAAAGATTTGCAGTCCCAGTTTGTCCACTATGACTAACTACTGTCTATGCACATGCAAGATGGCTGACTGATGCTGGGGTTAAAGCAGGACCACCACTTCTCAGTCGCACAGAGCTACTTGACCCATATACATGGCAACATTACAGAGTCAGTGCAAACTCCTCACTCAAAGCAGTACAAATATTTCATGAATGGAAGTACCTTTAATCACTTGTATGGTAAGAGTCATCTTTACAGACTAATTATGTTAAAGTAAATGTGATACAAATACCCTAAGTCCTATCAAAAAAATTCAAGACTAGAAACTACTGCTATTCTGAATCATCTAAGAATCTTGTTCAAAATAAGGATGCTCAAAACTTCCCTCTGGAGAGTCAATAGGTTTGGGACCTAAAATCTGCATTTTAATAATTCTCCCCGTCTCCCTTTATTTACTCCCTACCCCATCCCAGTAATTCAGGAATGAAGAACCCATGGTCCACACTTTGAAAATCACTTTCTAGAGCATGAAAAAGAAGTTGGATATCCCTGTAGTTGATTCCATAAGCAAGAGATCTTTCTCTGTTTTTCTGGTCCCACAACCCTCAGATAAGCTGATGTTGTATCAGCTTTGCTGACTTAGAGACCATGTTTAAGATGCAATACAAATTTCCTCTAAAGTAAGAGGTGATGAAAGTGTCTGCTTACTGGGCTGCTTACAGACAGGATCAGGCTTACAGATAATAAAATGTACAAGGTAGTGATATTGTCCCAACCAAAATGATTCTGCCATTCTCTGACCCAAGCAGAAAAAGCAGCTGCTGAGACCAAACCATGACAAAGGCTATTTTTGCCTGTGACATTGGAGAATTTATTCCACAACAGTTCCCCTTTGTGCCAGAACTTCCTCTGTACAACTGCAAAGGTTACTTAGTCCTTGGCTCACTTGTTATTTAAACTTTCTCAAATGTCTAAAATAAAGCTGGTCATTCTTCCTGGAATTATGAACTCATAGGAGAACTCTGCTAGCTGGAGATGAAACTGCTTGTCCCTATTTCCTCTAGTCCCTATACTTTGAAAAGCGGTCACTTTGTGGCAACTGTAAGTTATCCAAATAGCAACTCCTTGCACAGGTACTGTGATTTGGGAGAGAAAATAATTTCCTCTAAAGTTCCCATAGTTCACAAGGGCCTTTGTGAGGATTAAGCAATATAATGCCCATGAAAGCATTCTTTATTCTCCATGAGAACACTAGAAATTATTAAATAGTGTACAGCAGAAAGGATCTGAACTGTAAATATCCAATGAGAAAGGCTTCTGTAATACACAGAAGATGTCCCCTCCTAGAAAACTATGTGCGGTTTGGCTTCCCCAGGCCTAATCTGGGAATACAAACAGTATGCATTATGTGTGCTAGATTTCTGTGGACTGTGGCAGAAAAATCCTCCAAGAAAATAAAATTGTTTTGCCTTCATTTCAACAATAACAGACAGTAATGTCAGAGTGTTTCCATGCCTGGGCTTATCGGCCAACCTCCCCACTTCACTGTGCCCTGCACTTCTCAGGTTCTTTCCCACTATTCCTGCACTTTGACACATTGTGGATGATGCTCTCAGGTTCCTTCATCAATTTAACATTAAAATTCCTGTGAAATATTAATGAAATAATGTTAAAAAAAGAAAAATGTTCCTACAATACTGCAACATTTTAATGCCTCATTAAAATCATTAGCAATGCTAATACTAAAGAACTTACTTCATCTTTCACAGACCCCAAAAATAAATCATAATAAAATGTTTGTTAATGTTACATCTGGAGAAATAAATTATATAATGCTTTTCTATATGAGTTTTATACAGTCTAAAAATGATATGCTAAGGTCACACTATTAAGTACATGAAACTCATTTTTTCTATGGAAATTTATATTGTATTATTTTATAATATTCATTAAACATTGTGAATATTGTTTGTGTTTTTCATTTATGAGAAAAATATATGGTGTGCCTATCAACCAGCCAGGGCTCTCATGAAACTCAGGTTGCAAACAATGACATGCTTCACTGACCTGAATGACTTGCAAAAGCCATTTATATTCAGTACTCTCATTTATGCTATTTTTAAAAATGAGTAAGAGACATATATTAATAGCAAAAAAACGGTAGGATGATTGCATCACTACCCATCCCCAAACTTATTGCAACACTTCATCCTCCATCAGTTGAACTGACATGGGAATATAAATGTCATATATAATAGTCATATAAAATTTTACTACATGAGTAACTAAGGCAACTGTGACAGTTTCCTTCTCGTTGACCAACTTTTATTTGGAAAGCAAAGGGGTTTAATGACATGGCAAAGTTCTAGCTAGTGTGTTATCAAAGGAAATCCTTCACATTGACTGGGGTACGCATCTTAGAAGTATTCTCTTAACCTAGGAGGTACTGCACAGTACAATACAGCCTCAGCATATGGGCAGATCCAGAAAATCTTGGAAACTTGTTTTCTGTCTCAGAACAATCAGTGTATAGTCATGTAAGTAGAGACAAAGATATAACAAAAAAAAAAACTCTACCCCTAACTGTGTTCCCCTATCTCCCTAGATTAAAATAAACAAAAAAGAAACTAGTCAAGCTTAATCTCTCAACCATGGCTATTTGATACTTTATTCTGTTGAAAATTAATACTTGCTAACTCCATGATTTTCACTTAGGCCTGATTTTTCTCAGGCTCTCCATCATGGCTATACTATCTGAATGTTTCTTTAGGAATGAATCTTAACAACAGATTTATATATTTTCTCATGAAAGATATTCAAATGCCTATTACTATTTACTATTAATGATTATTATAGTCAATCTCTTTGTTATATCACTAAAAGATGTTAGTTCTCATTCAGTGGGGAGAATTATAGGCACAGGGAACAGCTGCTTACAAATGAAACCAGAATAAATTATTTGAAAAAAGCAACACTTAGGATGAAGGAGGAGGGAAATTATACTGTACTGTTTTATGTCATATAATATGTAACATATCACAGATGTTGCTAATTTTATATTAGTATGTCTAATCTATAATGCTAAAATTTTATATAAGCATAACAAAGTCATTTTTAAAAAGGAAAAATAATGCTAAATTCTTAAAATCCAGGGATTAAAAGGTATGAGTCCCAGATCAGAGAACTTAGTTTGACACTTTCAGTTCAAATTATCACTTGGCTTTGAAAATTAAGAATTTTTTAAAAATCATATATTCAAAACATAAACAAGCTCAAAAATGATAAAATCTTTTGTTAAAAACTTCAGCTACATCTTCCTTAGCTATCATCTCTTCAAAGAGCAAATTAATTGTTCCAATCTAGTAAGCAACAAAAGAAATCACTGACAAAGGGTGAAATATGAACATCAATGGTAAGTTTTGAATTTACCCTATTTATCTTGAATGTAAGATCTCATGACCCACTAAAACTCAGTTCACAGTGTTTTATGAAAAATAATGGCTGAAATTGAATGTCTTAATTTACATTTAATGCAATTAAGAATGGTTTAAATTATGACTGATGAACAGCACACACAGATGTCAGTCAGTTTCATCAGAATAAATTGAAGTCAGTGTCAATGAATGCTCCACTGATAAATCCCACTTCACATAAAATTAATAAAAATAAGGAAATATAATCCTTAACTAATTGCAAAATGGTCTGGAATTCCCCTGAATTTTTTTTGGAGGGGGGAAACTTATGTAACTGAGAAGCACTATTTGAAAAGGGGGGTTGTTTATTTGTTTAAGTCAGTGACTCTATCAGCAAACAGCCCTATAAAAGGTATAGGATATAAACTTCTACATTGATTTATGCAAATATCCTTGGTGAGAGGTCCCCAAAAAAGGAGGAGGAGGAGGAAGAGGTAAAATTGGAACAGTATCTGTGAATTAAATGCATTTGGCAGCACCTGTTTTCAGGTGGCTGCACTTGCAGTTTCCTCAGCTTAACACTGGTTTCACACCTTGCTTCAAAAGACCAAGTTTTTGCTGGAAATGATGCTCTCCTCCTTCAGAATTTTAATGCCAAGCTAGAAAGACTGTGGACTCAGCTGCTGGCTGGATTCTTAGCTTGCTGAGAGCACTCTTTTCCTCCGTGGTAGGCCCCAAAGCTTTGTGGATTGGAGCAGATGTTGCTGCTTTTGAAGTTAATAGAAACTTTATGGACCATTTTTCACTCTCTCTTCCAGGAGCAAATGTCAACCATAGTTTTTATCAAAACCTGAATTCTTGGCTCAAGTACTAATTGCTGTTAATGTGTTTAAGTCCCAATTCTCAGTGAAAGGGGGAAAAGTGTTTTCCAATGAAAAAAACTACGTTAATATTTGCATTCTTAGTGCCTGAATAAGCAAGAAAAATGCTAGGTTTTCGAGCCACACAATTCTGCAAGCAACCATGGAAGGATGAAATACCAAGTTTCTGTAGACTTACTGGGTTAATATATTTGGGATGTAATGAATCTTGAAACTTCAAAAATATGAGAAACAACTGCAAGGGAGACAGGCTAAAAAGAAGATGAGAACATTTATTTTTAAAAGCTATCTCAATAATAATAACAATAATAGCAACCACTATTTCTATTTCTATTTGAACTTCCATTGTGAGGCATATCATTTTCCAAGTCTTCTGACTACAAATCTTGTGTTAAAATTTTTTTTACATATATCTAGTCTAGCTCCATGAATTAATTGTAATTTTAAAAGCTCTTAAGAGTATTTAGCAGTTAAATGGTCAGCAGGCAAATGAAAAGATGCTCAACATCACTAAAAATCAGGGAAATGCAATCAAACCCACAGAGGATACCTCCTCATACATGTTAGAAAAGCAGTTATCAAAAAGACGAGATAAATGCTGGGAATGATGTGGACAAAAGGGAACAGTGTTGGTGGGAATATAAATTGATTCAGCCACTATGGAAAACAGTATGAAGATTCCTTCAAAAAATTAAAAATAAAATTACCATATGTTTCAGCAATTCCACTTCTAGGTATATATCTGAAGAAAATTAAGTCACTATCTTGAAGAGCTATCTATACCCCTATGTTCATTGCAGCATTATTCACAATAGCCAGGACATGGAAACACCTAAGCGGTTGTCACTGGTCAATCAATGACTGAATAAAGAATATGTGGTATATACCTACAACGGAATATTATTCAGCCATAAAAAAGGAAATCCTGCCATTTGCTACAATAGATGTTACTTGAGGGCATTATGCAAAATAAAATAAGCCAGACAGAGAAAGACAAATACTGTATGATCTTGCTTATATTGTTTGTGGAATTTAAAAGAATGAAACTCATATAAACAGAGAGTAGATTGATAGTTGCAAGGAGCAGGTGAATGAGGAAAATGAATAAAGGTGGTCAAAAAGTACAAACTTCCAGTTATAAGATGAGTAAGTTCTGAGGATATAATGTGCAACATGGTTACCACAGTTAACAGTATCGCATTACATACTTCAAAACTGCTAACATACTGTCGCAGGTTCGATTCCCAGCCAGGGTACATGCCTGGGTTGCAGGCCATAACCCCCAGCAACCGCACATTGATGTTTCTCTCTCTCTCTCTCTCTCTCTCTGTGTGTCTCCCTCCCTTCCCTCTCTAAAAATAAATAAATACATAAAACCTTTAAAAAAAACTGCTAACAGAGTAAATCTTAAAATTTCTTACCACAAAACAAAAATGGTAATTATGTGAGGAGATAAATGTGTTAACTAACCTTATTGCAGTAATCATTTCTCAACATATATGTCTATCAAATCTACATGGTTTACACCTTAAACTTACAGTTTTATATCAATTATAACTCAATAAAGCTGGGGAAAAATTATATTAAAAAGAGTATTTAGGCTGGACTTCCAGCCAAGATGGTGTAGGTAGACATGCTGTGACTCCTCACAGAACCAAAACAAGGACAACAACCAATTAAAAAACAAAAAACAACCAGAACTGACAAAAAAAACCGAACTGTATGGAAGTCTGACAACCAAGGAGTTAAAGAAGAAACACTCACCCAGACCGGTAGGAGGGGTGGAGATGGGCAGACGGATGGAGAGGACTCCTGGCAAGGCAGCAGCTGGAGCGGTGGCTGGCAGACTGGGCAGTCCCACATTCCCGTGCAGATAAACAGGGAGGAGCACCTAGGGAGCAAGAAAGACCGCATGACCCAGAGTTTCAGAGCAGAGAAATAAAGTCTCAAAGCCTCTGACTGAAAACACCTGTGGGGGTTGAGGCAGCAGCAGGAGAAACTTCCAGCCTCACAGAAGAGTTCATTGGAGAGACCCACAGGGTCCTGGAACATACACAAACCCACCCACACGGGAATCAGCGCCAGAAGGGCCCAATTTGCTTGTGGGTAGCCTGGGAAGTGACTGAAAACCAACAGAGAGTGGAGCAAGCACCATTTTTCCTTCTTGGACCCCTGCCCACATACAGCATCACAATGCAGCGACATGGGTTGCCCCACTCTGGTGAACACCTAAGGCTCCTCCCCTACTACATAACAGGAGCACTGAGATGACAAAAAAAAAAAAAAGCCCAAATGAAAGAACAGATCAAAGCTCCAGAAAAAATACAACTAGGCAATGAAAAGATAATGAACCTATCATACGCACAGTTCAAAAAACTGGTTATCAGGATGCTCCAGGAACTCACGGGGTATTTCAACAGCATAAAAAAAGACCCAGGCAGCAATGATGGTTACATTATGTGAAATAAAGAAACATCTATAGGGAACCAACAGCAACAGGAAGGAAGCCAGGACTCAAATCAACGGTTTGGAGCAGAAGGAAGAAAGAAACATTCATCCAGAACAGAATGAAGAAACAAGAATTCAGAAAAATCTGGAGAGGCTTAGGAACCTGCAGGACAACTTTAAAAGTTCCAACATCTGAATCATAGGAGTGCCAGAAGGAGAAGAGGAAGACCAAGAAATTGAAAACTTATTTGAACAAATAATGAAGAACTTCCCCAATCTTGCAAAGGAAATAGACTTCCAGGAAGTCCAGGAAGCTCAGAGAGTCCCAAAGAACTTGGACCCAAGGAGGAACACACCAAGGCACATCATCATTAAATTACCCAAGATTAAAGATAAAGTGAGAATCTTAAAAGCTGCAAGAGAAAAGGAGACAGTTACCTACAAAGGGGTTCCCATTAGACTATCAGCTGATTTCTCAAAAGAAACCTTGCAGGCAAGAAGGGACTGGAAAGAAATATTCCAAGTCATGAAAGGCAAGGACCTACATCCAAGATTACTCAATCCAGCAAAGCTATCATTTATAATAGAAGGGCAGATAAAGTGCTTCCCACATAAGGTCAATTTAAAGGAGTTCATCATTACCCAACCCTTATTATAAGAAATGTTAAAGGGACTTATCTAAGAAAAAGATAAAAAATATGAACAATAAAATGACAACAAACTCACAGCTATTAACCAAACCTAAAACAAAACTAAGCAAACAACTAAACAGGCACAGAATCACAGAAATGGAGATCACATGGAGGGTTATCAGTGGGGGAGTGGGAAGGGAAGAGAGGGGGAAACGGTACAGAGAATAAGTAGCATAAATGGTAGGTACAAAATAGACAGAGGGAGGTTAAGAATAGTACAGGAAATGTAGAAGCCAAAGAACTTATATGTATGACCCATGGACATGAACTCAAGGGGTGGGGGAATGTGGGTGAGAGGGCATGTGCAAGGCAAAGGGGAATAAAGGGGGGAAATGGGTCAACTGGGGAGGAAATGGGCATAATCAATAAAATATATTTCTTTAAAAAAGAGTATCTAGCAATAGTTGCTTTTTTATAAGAGCTTTTACAACTAAAAATCTTAGTTCGAGGGGGGTTTATATTTCTGTTTCATGTCATGGACTTTTAATACAATTTGGAACTCCTAATAACTAATAAAAGGCATTGAGTAATTACAGACATTCCCCAATGATGAATTTTACCTAACCATTATGTCCTAATTTCCTGACATAGTTTGAGAATAAATGAAGACAAGGTCAGCCTTAAGTGAAGTAATAAATGGTTATTAAATATCTATATATGTATACATACATACATACACACTGACATTTTTGTTTATCAAGATAACAAAGTAGGCAAACATAGTACTCACATTCCACCACAACTACACATCAAAATTACAACTAAACTACAAAACAACTAAAATGTATTCATGTTTTCAAATTAATTTTTATATAATATATTCATGTGTTTATGTATTGCATTAATTGTACCCATGCTCTCAGCTTAGAAGCACTGCAATAATATTAGAAAGAGAGCTTTTATACACAATTGATTAAGAAATGCAGGTTTTTGCTTAAGATGCAGAATAGATAAACAGTATACTCACCTCCTCCCATGACCACTTCAAAATTACAACTAAACTACAGAACTGCCTGAAATCTAGCTGCACAGAAGTCCTATAACTAAGAATATACAATAGAAGCTACATTGAGAATGTTTGGAGGGGCAGAGATGCAGAATGGGCTAGTCCCACAGCCACGTGTGGCAGTTAAAAATTGGGAATGAGAGCACAGCTGTGGAGGTTTCTCCCTGAGGAGGGAGGGGGCCCAGCCCTACACCTGTTCCCCCAGCCCAGGGTTCCAGTGCCAGGAAGAAAAGTAGCCATAACTTCTGGCTGTGAAAATCACTAGGGATTGTGGCTGAGTAAAATGAGGGCTGCTGAAAACTTCTGTAACCTGGTGAAGGAAGTAGATATACAAGTCCAGTAATCACAGAGAGCCTAAAACAAGATGAACCCAAAGAGGCCCACACCAAGACACATTGTATAAAATGCAAAAGGTTAAAGACAAAGAGAGAATCTTATAAGCGGCAAGAGAAATGCAGTTAGTTACCCACAATGGAGCTCCCATAAGATTGTCAGCTGAGCCCTGGCTGGTGTGGTTCAGTGAGTTGAGTGCTGGCCTACAAACTGAAAGGTCACCAGTTCAATTCCCAGTCAGGGCACATGCCTGCATTGTGGGCCAGGTCTCCAGGTGAGGGCATACAACAAGCAACTGACAGATGTTTCTCTTGCACACTCATGTTTCTATTCCTCTTTTTCTCCCTCCTTTTCTCTTTTTCTAAAAAATAAATAAAATCTTTAGAAAGCATTGTCAGCTTATTTCTCAACAGAAATTTTGCATGCCTGTACAAATTGGCATGAAATATTCAAAGTAATGAAGGACCTACAACCAAGCTTACTCTACCCAGCAAAACTATCACTTAGAATCAAATGACAGATAAAGAGCTTCCCAGACAAGACAAAGCTAAAGGAGTTCATCTGCTAACATAAGAAATGTTAAAGGGTCTTCTTGGAGAAGAAAAAAATAATTAAAAATATGAATAAGAAAATGACAATAAATGCATCATTATCAACGATTGCTTTAAATGCAAGTAGACTAACTGCTCCAAGCAAAGACATATGGTAGCTGAATGGGTAACAGAACAAGACCCTTCCATATGCTGTCTACAAAAGCCTCACTTCAGATCGAAAGACACAGTGACTAAAAGTAAAGGAGTGGAAAAGATATTTCATGAAAATGGAAACGAAAGAAAAAAAGGCTGAGGTGGCAATACTTACACCAAACAAAACAGACTTTAAAACAAAGGCTATAACAAGAGACAGTGAAGGGCCCAGCAATGCCACTTCTGGTTATTTATCAAAAAAACCCCCAAAACACTAAATTGAAAATACATATACATCCAAATGTTCACTGCAGAATTATTTACAATAGTTAAGATATGGAAGCAACCTAAGTGTCCATCAATAGATGAACAGATAAAGAACTAATGGATACATACTATGGAATGTGACTCATCCCTAAAAAAGAATGAAATCTTGCCATCAGCAACAACATGGATGGATTTAGAGGGCCCATGCTGAGTGATATAAGTCAGACAGATATTATATGATTTCATTTATGTGTGGAATCTAAAAAACAAAAAGAACAAGCAGAACAGAAACAGACTCATAGATAAACAGAGAACATTTTAACAGTTGCCAGATTTGGGTGGGGGTACGGGGCTTGGGGAACTGGATGAAAAGGGGGTGAGGGGATTAAGAAGTACAAATTGGTAGAATAAACAAGAACAATTTAAAAAATAAAAAAGTAAAAAAAGAGTACAAATTGGTAGTTATAGAATAGTCATGGGGATGTAAAGCACTGCACAGGGAATACAGTCAATAGTGCTGTAATAACTATTATGGTGTCAGATGGGAACCAGATTTAGTGGGGTGATCACTGCATTAGTTGTATAAATATCTACTCACTGGTTGTATACCTGAAACTAATATAATACTGTTTATCAACTGTAATTGAAAAACAAAAAATTAATCTTTAAAAAAACATCTTCCCCACTATTTTCAAATTTTACCATTTCAGAAACATTTACTTGAGACAAGACAAAGTTTCTCAAAGTAACCAATTTCATTTAAAAATTCCTCAAGGTAGTTACCTGGCATTTATTTGACCAAAATTTCTGCTCAAAGTTGAGTATTTTAGTAACCATAAGTATTTGATTTTCATTTTGTATCTCCTTCATTAAATCAATCAAGCCCCAAAAGTGATGCATAAAATAGGGTCTTTTTTTGTGCAGAAAACAATGAGCAGTTCCTATGTTTTCCCTATGTTTTTTTTTCTGTCTCTCTTATCATACCAATCAAATCAGAAAAGCATTTGCTCACAATTGCTCATGGTGCAACAGAGCCACTATTCACTTGCACTGCCCTCAAAGAACTTACCATTAAAGTCCCCTTCCTATGCAGGATAGAGTGGTTTCCACTACTTTTGCCCAGGTACCTTAAAGTCTTAGAAAGGAGGTAAACAAATAATGGTATCTCAATAAACAAGAAACAAATAAAGTACTAGACCTGTCCTTGTCTAGTACTTTAGTACTGCAAGATTCTCCTAATCTGATGAGTTTTCAGAACATAGCCAGAACACTCATAGACCCCATTTAATATAGAAATTACAAGTTATTCAATTTTATCCCTATTCTTTAAACTTGCATAAGGAACTCACGAAAAAAATCAAATATGCAACTTATCCCAAGTTGCTCGCTGTGGTCAATTTTCCCCTACCAATTCTTTATAATGCCTGCTTGTTCTTTCTATTGGCTGAGAAATTGTTCTGTGTGTAGGCACAGACTTTCCAACTATAGCTACTAATGCCTCCCCAGCATTGACTCCAAAATTCAGAATTGCATTGCAGCCATGTATAGGAATCAGGAGGGACCAGAGGGGGGAAAGGATTAAGAGACTGACTTCAGAAATTTTCATCAGAACTAGATGTGGCCCAGCAGCATCAAACACACTACCACTCTCCTTTCCAATACCTCTGCCTCAACACCTCTCTGAGCAATATTTGAACAAGTTTGTGGCAAGACACTATGACCTCTGTCAATTGACCCAATCTGCCTATCTATCACCACAGGTAATTATTCTAGGAGCAAGAACCAAGGCCCCATCATTGTTTGCTTCCTCCATCTACTCCCTATTCCACCCAGGTAAGAAGACATTTTGCAACAAAGTTCCTTTCCAATTAAAATTCATATGAACAGTAACTGTATTTAGCAAAATGGTTTCTATGGTTTCTGGCTTCACCTCTTTCTCTACCCCAGACTCCCGGAGACACATCAGATGTGAAGCCCACAGTCAAGAAGGGAGATCAGACATTGTAAATATTCAGTGTGTGACATATAAGCCAATAAACACTGTGTAAGCTTTTTATGTACATTTTTCACTTGACTTTAAGGGATCATTACTCAATGTTATTTCTCATACTGAAGAATCTAAGACTAATGCTTCAGCTTGATTTTACAGACTGAATTTTTTCTGCTGGTATAAATAGTATGGACACAGTAAAAGTACTTGAGAGAACCTAATGAACCATTTCTTACACCCCATTACCTTTAGTCTGATATGACTGAGAGTGCAGGCACTAATTATCCTCTCTTTCACAGACACCAACATAGATCTACAGTAGGTCTTAAAACACAATTTCCCATTCAACTCAACACTTACTGCATAATACATTCCTATATTTTTCTTCTTGTTACAATTTAAATGAGAAAGGCCAAGTTCTTCCTATAACTTCTCTAAATATAAAGGGCATAAACAGTTATTAATACTTCTTAACCTCCAGAGACCAAACATAAAATTATGCACAACTGGAAATGAGGACTTTTGTTTAAAAATTACAAAAATCACATTTCACAAAAGCCTATCTATGGGAAAATGGCCTAAAATGAATGTAAAAAAAATCAAAAAACAAATATAACTTATTTCCTACCAGATTATATGAAGGACTTTTTTATATACTGAACCTTACTTATCAATATGTTAAGTATATACTGCAACAGAATATGTGGTGTAATGAACATATTTTCTCCCAACATTATACCACTCTAACTTGTGACAGAAATATCTGTAGTTTCTGAAAAAGTCAAAGAATATGCTATGACACCTATACCAGATTTGCTATACTGAAAAACAAGAAAGAACTTCACAATGAGGTAATTTAGGGACACATAAAATAAATTTGAATATAGATGGTTGTGTAAGGTAACATACACATTTATGAAGAAGATGTTTAAGAGAACAGCAAACCATTTGGTGTTAGTATTTAAGCATCCTTCCATTTTACATGTTGAATAGTTTTGGTAAAGATTTTAATGATAGGAGGGAAAAGTCCTTCATCATATAGCAGAGAGTAAAAAAAAAAGTATTAGCCCTAGCTGGTGTGCCTCAGTGGATTAAGCACTGACCTGAAAACCTAAAGGTAGCACTAGTTTGGTTCCTGGTCAGGGCACATGCCTGGGGTGCAGGCCAGGTCCTTGGTTGGGGGCATGCAGGAGGCAGCCGATCAATGTTTCTCTCCCTCTATTTCTCCCTCCCTTTCCTCTCTCTAAGAAGTAAATAAGTAAAATCTTTTAAAAAATTAAAATGTAAAAAAATACATCTTAGAACAGAGGTCTCAATTGGAATGTCATGGCACACCAAATCACTTATAGGTATGTTAAGGTGCACTCAAGATATTGAAGCCCTTAGGGCAGTCAGGCAGGAGCCCTGTTGTGAGAAGTCTGGTCACCCCAATGTATAGAATAAACACTATCATTTCTTTCTAGATGTCATGGTGTAGAAAAAGATTGGGGGGTACTACAAGAGAACTTTGCTTCATAGGGTAACCCTGCTGAAGAACTGAGACTTTCCTCATGGAATTTGTGTACAAAAATATGGAAAAACTGTGAGGTTAACAAGACTTATTTTGTGTATCACCCACCATATTTTAATATAGATGAGAAAGAAGAGCCTAAAAGATGCATCAAATCTACAAAACCCTTGATCCTCGAGACAATGAAGTAACAAAGCTCCAGTGTATGGTTACCTAGATACTCAGGCTACACAAATATGCAGTCAGCCATGTAGATCAAAATGAACTTCATCAGCCCTGGCCCAGTGGCTACGTTGGTTGGAGCATCATCCCATACACCAAAACGCTGGGGGTTCAATCCTCAATCAAGACACATACCTGGGTTGCAAGTTCAATCCCCAGTCAGAGTGTGCACAGAAGGCAACAAATCGATGTTTCTCTCTCACATTGATGTTTCTTTTCCTCCATCTCCCCACCCATTCCTCTCTCTAAAACAAAATCAATAAACATATCCTTGAGTGAGGATTAACCAAAAAAACAAAAAATGTATTATTGTGTTTATGACATGTACAGATACAATGTGTTCAACAATATTATCACAAAAATGGGGGAAAGAGGACTTCCAGTCAAGATGGCAAAGTTAAATACTTTGTATTGTGTTAACCTCCCCCCATTACCACATCAAAAATATAACTAATTTATAGAGCAATCATTATTTAGAACCACCTGAAGACTAGTTGAACAAAAGTCCTATAACTAAGAATATACAGAAGAAGCTATAATGACACTGGTAGTTCAAATGAACAAGAAGTTCATTTACTTTTTTCTTTACCATGGCTCTACTAGTGCTTAGTTGTCCCTTACTCCATTCAAAATTTTTTTGTGAGATTATATTGTGACAGCAGTAATATCAGCTTGAAAAAAAACTTATCTAAATTGGTGAATTTTGTGCAGCCATTTTAATGTTGAAAATAGAAGACTATACGCAACGTTTTTGGCGTATTATCCTTTATTATTTCAAGAAAGGTAAAAACACAACTGAAACACACACACAAAGATTTGTACTGTTTATGGAACAGGTGCTATGACTGATCAAACATGTCAAAAGTGGTTTGTGAGGTTTCTTGGTACTATTGACATTTTGGCCAAATAATTATTTGCTGTGGGGCTGTCTTATGCATTGGAAGATGTTTAGTAGCACCCCTGGCCTCTACCCACTAGAAGCCAATAGCAGAAGTTAGTCAACACACTCAAAATATCCAAATCAATAAAGTTATTGGTGAAAATGAAAAATGTGAATCTTAATTTACAGAAAAAAAAACATATGGACTTCGGTCAACCCAATTCCTATCCTTCACAAACTATTCAAAAACACTGAAGAGAAAAGGTTACTAAATACATTTTATGAGGCTAGCATTAATTTGATTCCAAAACCTGACAAAGACAGTATAAAAAAAGAAATTAGAGGTCAATATTCCTGATGAACGTAAATGCAAAAATCTTCAACAAAATATTAGCAAACCAAATTCAGCAATACATTAAAAAGATCATATACCATAATAAAGTGGGATGTATTCCTGGGATACAAGGTAAGTTCACTATCAACAAATCAATTAAGATGATATACCACAGAGACAAAATGAAAGATAAAAATCTTATGATCATATTAACAGCTGCAGTAAAATCATTTGACTAAATCCAACATCCAGTTATGACAGAAACTCTCAGCAAAGTGGGAATACGGGCAACATACTTCAACATAATAAAGGCCATATATGACAATACAACAGCTAACATTGTACTCAACAATGAAAAGCTGACAGCTTTTTCTTTAATATCAGGAATAAGACAAGTGTCCACTCTCATCACTTTTATTCAACATGGTATAAGAAGTCCTACCCACAGCAATCAGACAAGAAGAAGAAATAAAAGACATCCAAACTGGAAAGAAAGAAGTAAAACTCATTATTTGTAGATGACATGATATTGTATATAGAGAGAACTCTTAAATATTCCACCAAAAAACTATTAGAACTACTTCTGGTCAAGATGGACGAACAGGTAAACATGCCTCACTTCCTTGTACAACCACAGCAAAAATTACAACTAGAGTACAAAACAAATATCACCCAGAATTGTCAGAAAATTGAGCTGTATGGAAGTCTGACAACCAAGGATTTAGAGTCACGACATTCATCAAAATGGGTATGAGGGGTAGAGATGTGAAAACACAGAGTTGCACACGGAGGTGGGGAAGCACAGGGATGTGGGGTAGCACAGAGAGTGCAGAGAGGCATGGAGATGCAGAATGAGCGGTCCCAAATCCATGTGTGATGGGTAAAAATCAGGAGGGTTACCTCCAGAGTGAAAGATCCTAGCCCTAGACCAGACAACTCAGCCCAGAGTTCCAGCACCAGCGGAGAAGTCCCCATAACTTCTGGCTGTAAAAACCAATAGGGATTGGGGCAGTGGAAGAAACTGTGGGATTCTCAAGATACTCCTCTTAAAGGGACCTCAAATAAACTTAGGACTCACAAAGACTGACCCCCTCTGGGATTCAGTACGAGAGCAACAGCTGTAAGGGCACCAGTGGCATATAGGGAGAAAGTGAAGTGAGTGGCAACAGGATTAGTGCCAGGAGATAGCTTACTCCTGGAAAACTCAAGAGGGAAGGCAGTGGCTATGTTGCCTCTTCAAGCCCTCCCCCACATAGAACAACAGAAGAGTGACATGGGTTGCTTCACCCTATCAATTCCCTATGGCTCTGCCCCACAAAACTTACAGGAGCACTTTTCTACAATAGGCCCTGCTACTAAGACAGGGATTCAAAGTAGCTCTATCTAATACACAGAAACAAAAACACAGGGATGCTGCCAAATTGAGGATATGACCCAATGAAAGAACAGCACAAATCCCCAGAAAGGAACTAAATGAAATAGAGATAAGCAACCTATCAGAAGCAGAGTTCAAAACACTGGTTATCAGGATGCTCCAGGAACTCACTGTGTACTTCAACAGCATAAAAAAGAGCCAGGCGGAAATGAAGGTTTCACTAAGTGAAATAAAGAAATACCTACAGGGAACCAACAGTGAAGAGGAGGTAGCCAAGAACAAATCAGTGATTTGGAACGCAAGGAAGTAAAAAGTACTCAATCAGAACAGCAAGAGCAGCCCTGGTTGGTGTGGCTCAGTGGACTGAGTGCTGGTCTGAGAACCAAAAGGTCACTGGTTCAATTCCCAGCATGACTGGGTTGCTGACCAGGTCCCCATTTGGGGACATGGGGAAGGCAATCACGCATTGATGTTTCTCTCCCTCTCTTCCTCCCTTCATTCTCCTCTCTCTAAAAATAGGAGCCTCTGGGACATCTCTAAACATACCAACATTCAAATCATAGTGGTGTTAGAAAAAGAAGAGAAAGAGCAAGAAATTGAAAACTTAGTTGAAAAAATAAAGAAAACTTCCCTAATTTGGTGAAGGAAATAGACATAAAAGCCTAGGAAGCACAGAGGATAGACCCAAAGCCTAGGATAGACCCAAAGAGGACCACACCAAGACACACCATAATTAAAATGCCAAAGATTAAAGATAAAGAGAATCTTAAAAGCAACAAGAGAAAAGCAGATAATTACCTACAAAAGAGTTCCCATGAAATTGTTGGCTGATTTCTTAAAAGAAACTTTGAAGGCAAAAAGGGACTGGCACCAAGTATTCAGAGTGATGAAAAGCAAGGACTTACAACCTAGATTACTCAATCTGGCAAAGCTATCATTTAAAATGGAAGGGCAAATAAAGTGTTTCCCAGACAAGGTAAAACTAAAGGAGTTCATCATCACCAAACCATTATTATATGAAATGCTAAAGGAAATTATATAAGTAAAAGAATAAAATAAAAACAAAGGGCTTTGGCTAGTATGGCTCAGTGGACTGAGTGCTAGCCTGTGAACCAAAAAGTCACTGGTTCAATACCAAGTCAGGGCACATGTCTGGGTTTGCCAACCAGGTCCCCAGCTGGGGGTATGCAAGAGGCAACCAATAGATGTGTATAACACACATAAATGTTTCTCTCTCTCTTTCTCCCTCCCTCTAAAAATAAATAAAATCTTTTAAAAATGATGAACATTAAAATGGCAATAAAGTCACAACGATCAATAATTGAATCTGAAAAACAAACTAAGCAAACAGTAAGAACAGACACAGAAGCATAGATATGGATATCATTTGCAGGGTTATCAGTTGGGAGGGGAAAGGGGGAGAATGGAAAAAAGGTACAGGGATTAAGAAGCACAGATTGGTAGGTACAAAATAGGCAGGAAGATGTTAAGAACAGTATAGAAAATGTAGTAGCCAAAGTACTTATATGCATGACCCATGGACATGAACTAAGGGGGAGACATCACTGGGGGGAAAGGGGATACCGGGTGGAGAGAGGCAAAAGGGGTAAATTTGGGACAACTGTAAGAGCATAATCAATAAAATACACATATACATTTTTAGATTTCACTTATTTATTTTTAGAGAGTGAGGAAGGGGGTGACAAGGATAGGAAGAAAAACACTGATGTGTGAGAGAAACATCCATTGCCTCTCACAGAGGCCTAAATGGGACCTGGCCCACACCCTAAGCATGTGCCCTGACCAGGAATCAAACTGGAAACCTTTCAGTTTGTGGTATGACACCCAACCCTCTGAGCCATGCTCAATAAAATATATTTTTTTAACTATTAGAACTAATAAATAAATGCATTAAAGTAGCAGAATAGAACATTAATATTCAGAAATTGGTTGTATTTTTATACATTAATAACAAACTATCAGAAGGAGAAATTAAGAAAATAATCCTCCTAACAATTGCATAAAAAATACCTAGGAATAAATTTAACCAAGGGGGTAAAAGACCTGTACCCCAAAATTATAAGATACTGAACAAAGAAACTGAAGATACAAATAAATTGGAGCATATTTCATGCTCATGGATAAAAATAATTTAACAAAGTTAAAATGTCCACACTGTCCAAAGCAATCTACATATTGAATGCAATGCCATTCAAAACAGCAATGGCATTTTCTAGAAACTAGAACAAATGACCCTAAAATGTATGTGGGACCATAAAGAACCCCAAATAGCTGAAGCAATCTTGAAAAACAAAAACAAAGTTGGAAGTATCATACTATGAGGCTATAGTAATCACAACTGCATGGCATTGGTATGAAAACAGGCATGTAGATCAATGGAACAGAGTAAAGAGCCCAGAAATATGACATAGGAGGCAAGAATATACAATGGGGTAAAGACAGTCTCTTCAATAAATGGTGTCAGAAAAATTGGACAGATGCATGCATAAGAATAAAATTGGATCACTTTCTTACACTATAACAATAAACCCAAAATTGATAAAATACTTAAATGTAAGACCTGAAACCATTAGACGCTAAAGAAAACATAGGTACTAAACTCTTGCAATGCTCTTAGTAATATTTTTTGGATATATCTCCTCATGCAAGGGAAACAAAAATAAATAAGCAAATCAGACCACATCAAACTAAGAGGTTTTTAAATGGATTTTAAAACTTTTATTAATACTGCAAATTGTCCACATGGTTTGATTGAAACTAAAACATTTGCGTGGTGAAGAAAACCATCAACAAAACATAAGACAACCTACTGAATGAGAGAAGATAGTCACCAATGATACATCCAATAAGGGATTAATACTCAAAATATATAAGAAACTCATGCAACTTACAACAAAAAATCCAATTAAAAATGGGCCATCAGAGGGATGCAAATTAAAACCACAATGAGATACTTCACACCAGTGAGAATGGCCATCATAAACAAATCAACAAACAACACGTGCTAGAGAAGTTGCAAAGAAAAGGGAACCCTAGTGTACTTTTAGTGGGAATGCAGACTGGTGCAGCTATATGGGACCATTCCATGCGGTGTGGGAAATGTAGCCCAGACCCTGATTTCAGAAAACTGACAGGGAGCTAGGTCGACACACAAGACCCATGCTCACAGATAGGTTTTCCTGTGGGGAATCAGGCCTACATTGTACCTAGGCTGCTATGAGGCTTGCTTTTCCTAAAACTCTCTCATCCTGAATTGAGGCAGCAAACATTTACTACATATCTTTAAAATAACTTCCTAAAATCTATGCTAAACCTCCCAAGAATGAGTGTAACCAGTTCAACCACTTTTTCCTTTGCATTTGTAAATACTCTTCCCCTTTGATATAATTAGCAACATCCTCTCTTTTGTCTTCTGTAAAAGGTAACCACCTAAAGTGAACCTGTGCATAGTAAATTAGGACCATCCTCAATGTAATGTGCCCAGAAAAGCAACAAAAGCCTGTCCATGCAGGGGTCAGGGCCCTCTCTTTCACTAAGTGGCCATGCTGAACCTTTTTCTCCACAGGACTTCTGCTGTCCATGTGAAATTTGTTTGTCACATCCACAACACATGGACCTGGAAGGCCAGGGTCCAAATCATACAGTCACTGTGGAAAACAGTTTGGAATTTCCTCTGAAAACTAAAAATATAACTGTCTTTTGACCCAGCAATACCACTGCTGGGATTATACCCTAAGAGTCCTGAAACACCAATTCAAAATAACTTATGCACCCCAAAATTCATAGCAGTACAATTTACAGTAGCCAAGTATTGGAAGTAATCTAAATGTCCACCAGTAAATGAGTGGATAAAAAAAACTATGGTATAATTACACAATGGAATACTCCATGGCAGAAAGAAAGGAGCTTCTACCCTTCACGACAGCATAGGTGGAACTGCACAACATTATGCTAAATGAAATAGGCCAGGTAGTGAAAGACAAATACCATATGATCTCACCTATAAGTAAAACCTAATCGACAAAACAAACAAGCAAAATATAATCAGAGACATTGAAATTAAGAATAAACTGACAGTAACCAGAGGGGAGATGGAAGGGGATAATGGCGGGGTGGGGGGGAAGGGCTTTCAGAAACATGTATAAAGGATTCATGGACCAAACCAAAGAAAGGTAAGGGAAGTGTTGGAGAAAACTGTACTTGAACAAAAAAAAATGTGAAAAAAGTTAAGTGTGACAGTTTGTCTTATATACTTATCCCAGTTACATTTAGTGCAGTTGTGATATCTGTGTCTAAATCTGCCAGCTTAATTTATATCTCCTACTTGTCTTGTATTATTTTCTCCTTGTTCTTCTTTCTTGTCTCATTTTAAATTAATCAAGAATTTATTATTATTTCATTTTCCCTGTTGTATTGGTTTATTAGTTGTGCCAAGACCACCCTCAGTCTCAACAATGCCCTAGGAAAAACTAAGAATTCAGAAAAGCTGTATACTTACCATTATGGTTTAACACAAAAGTAGTTTAAAATCAGAAAAGAAAAAATTGCATAGAGGAGTCCAGGAGCCACCAGGCTCAACCTTCCAGTTGACTTCTCCCAGTAGAGCTGCATTCTCCTAGCAATGGTATATAATGTGTAAAACGTACTACCAATAGGGGAAAGACCAGGAAGCTCCACCACACCTTGGTGTCCAGGGTTGTTTCCCTCCCCCATCTCTTCTGAGATATTGAAGTACACAGAGGGTTTTTTTCTGTTTTTTATTGGAGGTAGGGTTCACTCACCTACCCCACCTGGAGGCAGGTGGAGAAGGTACTGGCAACCCTCTTGGGTTATTAAAAGAACTACTCCTGGGCCCTGGGCTGATGAAAGTCAACAGGACAGAACAGTGGGGACCAGACAAATCTAAAGGAGACAGCCACAGACTGTGGACCACTTATAGTCTCAAACAGACTGCCTAGGGACAGACTAGGACACCATCTGATATTACCAGGGGTAATCCAGAAAGAGAAGACAGTGGTAAACACTGGATTCTACTGAGATGAATTCCACCATGGTCTTCATGACTTGCATTATTTCCTCTCCTGCACAGCTATTTAACATTCATTTCTTTTCCTTCAAGTTTGTACCTATTGTTTCACTGGTTTTTATATTTTAGCTTATTTCAAATCTTTTATTTTGCTCCTCCCTTCTCTTATTCCATTTTACCTTGTTCCTTCATCTTATATGTTTTAAATTTCATTTTTTTCTCTTGCTACTTGTTTGTATTCCACACTCTTACTATTTCTAACCTCTCCAGCCTCTCAAAACCATTTTTCTTGTCATTAGTCTTCTCTCATTCTTTTCCCCATTCTTAAAATACCCTTATTCTCTCTCCATCTTTATTAATTTTTGCTTCTTGTTGTTGATATAGTGGTTGTTTTGCATTTCTTCCATTTTATTTCTAGATCTTCACTATTTTTGTATTTCAAATGATCAAATTTTACCATTCCCTTCTCGTACCCAATTTTGCCTTCCTCCTGCACTTCCTCCTTTTTTTTGTTTTAAATTTTAATTTTTTCCTATCTTACCTAGTTTTCATTCCTCACTCTTAGTATTCCTTCTCCCTCTCTCCTCTCAAAATCACTTTTCTTTCTTCTAGACTTCTCATAAGCTTTCCTTTCTTTCTTTTTTTCCTTCTGATTCCCATTCCATCAATATAAATCTTGCTCATTTGTTGTTGATATTGCTGTGGTGGATCTTTTTTCCCAATTTGGTTCCTATTTTGTTCACTATATTTTTTTAAATTCTTGTTTAAACCTAATTCCATATTCTTCCCATTTCCTACTCCATTCTGCCTTCTTCACTCCCTTTTTTATTTATGATGTAAATTCTCTCTTCTTTCTTCACCTTGTTTCTATTCCCCACTCTTAATATTTTTCCTCCCATGACCCTCTCAAAATAATTTTTCTTTTAGTCATCTCATATTCATTTTTCCTTTGTAAATAGGAAAAATTTGGTTCCATTATAATAGTCTTAATCTCTTTATACTTTTATTAATATTTGCTCATTTGCTATTGACATAGTGGTTGTAGGTGGGGGTTATTTTGGGGGGTACGGGTTTCTTTCCTGAGTTGTTTGGTTTTGTTGTGACCACACCTGTACAACAGCATACAAGACGTAGTGGGCAGTGTGACTCTCACTCAGCAAGCTGGAGGGAAGGAACCATCAGAGAATGACCCAACAACAACCAAAACCCAATTACAGCTAAGAGCCCTCATAAGCGGCATAAAGGGCATCCCAAGAGCATCCAGCTCAGGAGATCAAGGAGACAGCAACATAGAGTTCTACAAGTCTCCTACCACAGAAGGTCACATCAAAAGACAGGGAGTCAAAGCAGATCAATCTAATATGGAGAAACAAACAAAAAGAGTCATCTGAAAATGAGGAGACAAAGAAACAACCCCGAACTGAAAGAAAAGGAAGAATCCTCAGAAAGAGTGCTTAATGAGATAGAGGCAACTACCAGACATTGAGTTCAAAATAATAGTTATAAGGATGCTCAAGGAGCTCAGTGAGAACTATAAGAAACTCCATGGAAGCTATAAGGAATTTACTGCAAACTACATCAGCATGAAAAAGGACATACAAACTATCAATAAGAGCCAGGAGGAAATGAAGTATACAATTTATGAAATGAGAATGAAGGAATTAAAGAAATTAGAAGAAATTAAAAGCAAGTTAGATGAAACAGAAGATCAAATCAGTGAGCTGGAGATCAAGGGAGGGAAAAAACTCTTAGATAGCACAACAAAATGAAAAAAGACTAAAAAAGAATGAAGAGAGTTTAAGGGAGCTGCAGGACAACATGAAACATAATAATATTTGTATCATAGGAATATCAGAAGGAGAAGAAGAGGAGCAAAGAATAGAAAACCTATTTGAAAAAGTAACGATGGACAACTTCCCTAACTTGATTAGGGAAAAAGTTACACAAGTCCTGGAAGCACAGAGGGTTCCAATCAAAATGAACCCAAAGAGGCCCACTCCAAGACACATCATACTTAAAATGGCAAAATTCAAAGACAAAGAGAGAATCTTAAAGGCAGCAAGGGAGAAACAGGAAGTTAACATACAAGGGAGCCCCAATAAGGCTAGCAGCTGACTTCTCAACAGAAATACTACAAGCCACAAGGGAATGACGAGAAATATTCCAAGTAATCAAAAAAGCAAAAGACTGCAACCAAGACTACTCTACCCAGCAAAGCTCTCATTTAAAATGGAAGGTGAAATAAGGAGTTTCCAAGACAAAAAAAAAAAAAGACTAAAAGAATACATCTTGCCCTGGCTGGTGTGGCTCAGTGGATTGAGTGCCAACCTACGAACCAAAGGGTCGCTGGTTTAATTTTGAGTCAAGCAATGTGCCTGTTGAAGGCCAGGTCCCCAGTAAGAGGCATTCAAGAAGCAACCACACATTCATGTTTCTCTCCCTCTCTTTCTCCCTTCCTTTCTCTCTCTGTAAAAATGAATAAATAATTTTTAAAATAAAAAATATAATAAAATAATACATCTTCACCAAACCAGCAATACAAGAGATGCTAAAGAGATTGCTTTAAGAAGATGAAGAAAAAGATAGAGAGAGAGGAACACAGGTATAAAGCGGGGAGGGGAATGGCAATGAATAAGTACCTATCAATAAAAATCTTAAATGTTAATTGATCAAAAGGCACAGGGTAGCTGAATGGGTAAGAAATCATGACACACATATATACTGCCTGCAAGAAACCCAACTCAGAACCAAAGATCTACACACACTGAAAGTGAAGGGATGGAAAAAATATTCTTAGCAAATGGACATTAAAAAAAAAAGCTGGGTTAGCAATACTTATATCAGACAAAATAGATTTCAAAACAAAGGCCATAAAAAGAGACAAAGAAGGACATTACATAATACATAAAGGAGTAATCCATCAAGAAGATATAACCCTTGTAAACATATACGTACCTAACACAGAAGCACCTAAATATATAAAGAAATCTTGGAGGACTCTGAAGAAAGATAACAACAGCAACACACTCATCACAGGGGACTTTAACACCCCACTGTCAACAATGGATAGCTCTACCAAGCAAAGAATCAACAGATTGTGACACTGAACAACACTTTAGATTAAATGGACTTAATTGAGACACACACACACACACACACACACACACACACACTGATATATACAGAACCTTTCACCCCAAAGCAGCAAAATAAACATTCTTTTCAAATGCACATGGAACATTTTCAAAGACCACATGGTAGGACACAAAACACACCCCCCAAAATTCAAGAAAATTTAAATCATATCAAGCATCTTCTTGGATCACAATGGCTTGAAACTAGAAACCAACCTCAAGGAAAACAATTGAGCACATTCAGCCAGCCAAGATAGAGGTGTAAATAGATAGTAGATACACTTTGCCTCCTCCCACAACCAAAAGAAGGACAACAACAAATTTAAAAACAAAAATAAGCAGAACTGCCAGAAAACTGAACTGTATGGAAGTCCCACAACCAAGGAGTTAAAGAAGAAACATTCAATGGAGAATTTCTGGCCAAGATGGAGTCATAGGTAGACACACTGTGCCTCCTCACACAACCAAAAGAAGGACAACAACAATTTAAAAACAAAAAATAACCAAAACTGAAACTGAATGGCATGGAAGTTCGACAACGAAGGAGTTAAAGAAGACACATTCATCCAGACCAGTGTGAGGGGCAGAGATGGGCTAGGCAGAGAGGACTCGCTGCAAGGGGCAGGCAAGCTGACAGCTGGCAGACCCAGTGAGGTGGTGGATGGTGAAGTGGGACACACAAAGCTGCAGCTGGCCAGCAAGGCAGCAGTGGGCGGACCTGGCCAAGCAGCAGATTGTAGATGGGGTGGTCCCACATTTGTACACAGATAAACCGGGAGAAATAACTGGGGAGCAAAACAGACTGCACAACCCAGAGCTCCTGCACAGGGAAATAAAGCCTAAAACCTCTGATTGAAAACACCTGTGGGGGTTGAGGCAGCGGGAGAAACTCCCAGCCTCACAGGAGAGTTCATTAGAGAGACCTATGGCGCCCTAGAATATACACAAGCCCACCCACATAGGAATCAGCACCAGAAGGGCCCAATTTGCTTGTGGGTAGCCTGGGAAGTGACTAAAATCTGGCAGACAGTGGAGCAAGCGCCATTGTTCCCTTTTGGACCCCTTCCCCCCATACAGTGTCACAACACAGAGACATCGGGTACCCTGCCAGGGTGAATACCTAAGGCTCCACCCCTCACTACATAACAGGAGAGTCAAGACAAAAAAAAAAAATGGCCCAAACAAAAGAACAGATCAAAGCTCCAGAAAAAATACAACTAAGCGATAAAGAGATAGCCAGCCGACCAGATGCACAGTTCAAAGCACTGGTGATCAGGATGCTCACAGAATTGGTTGAATTTGGTCACAAATTAGATGAAAAAATGAAGGCTACACTAGATGAAACTACTCGATCTAATAAGTGATTTTGGCAAAACAGTGGGATACAAAGTCAATATTCAGGAATTGAAGGCATTTTTGTACACTAACAATAAAATATCAGAAATACAAACTAGGAAAAAAATCCCATTTACTATAGCAACAAGAAAAATAAAGTACCTAGGAGTAAACTTAACCAAGGAGGTAAAAGACCTGTACTCAGAGAACTACAGAACACTGAAGAACGAAATTAAGGAAAATATAAATAAATGGAAGCATATACTGTGTTCATAGATTTGAAGAATTAACATCATCAAAATGTCCTACTACCCAAAGCAATCTATAGACTCGATATAATCCCTATTAAAATACCAATGGCATATTTCACAGATATAGAACAAACATTTCAAAAATCTATATGGAACCATAAACGACCCTGAAAAGACACAGTAATTTTTGAGAAAGAAGAACAAAGTAGGAGGGATCATCACACCTGACATTGAACTACATTACACAGTAATTAAAGTAGTTTGGTACTGGCATAAGAACAGACACATAGATCAATGGAATAGAATAGAGAGGTTGGAAATAAACACAAGTTTTTATGGTTAATTAATATTCAACAAAGGGGGCAGAATAAAATGGAGTAAAAATAATCTTTTCAACAACTGGTATTGGGAGTTTTAAACAAGTACATACAAAAAAATTAAACTAGACCACCAACTTACACCATGTCCAGGGAGAAAGGGGAGAAAAAAATGGGACAACTATAATAGCATAATCAATAAAATATACTTTTTTTAAAAAAAAAGGCAACATTTTTCCTCCTCTAAAAAAAAGAATTAGCTACAAAGATATTTACTACTGTGTTATTTCTGTAACTCAGACTTGAAAACTAGGTAAGATGTATTCTAGTCCCCTTCCTTCTTCCAATGGGTAGTCAAGTAGTCTTCCTGTAACTTCTGGCATTATTTGTGATTTCTGTTGAGTTCTCATTCTCCATGTACAAACTGTTTCTTCATCATCACCTGGGTTTTGACTCAAACATAAGACTTGGCTTTTCTTGATGTCCCCCCAACAAAACATTGCCACTGCTGTGAGGCAACTGTGTGCTGGGGAGAGTTAGGGGTTAATGAAAGAAGGCTTATACAATTGCATAATTGAAAAATGCAGTCATACCTCAGTAGCTGTTAGCTTCAGAACTTGTCAAACCTTGTACTTGTTCCATTTTTTATGACAATTTAAACATTTTTTTGTTGTGGTGAAAGATACACACACACACACATATATGCATATATATATAACAAAAGTTGTCATTTTAATCATTCTTAATTATATACAATTTGGTGGCAGTAATTATATTCACAGTGTTGGACAATTATATCTACTTGTCCCATTTTGATGAAAAAAAGATGTTTCAGCACTTGGCACTAGCTTGGGACTCAACGCACTTGCTAGAACTTGTGTGAGTCACAATGCTGCCCCACAACAGAAAATGCTTCACTGTTTAGTACTCATCAGCTTCAGCAGGCGTCATGAGTTCTGGGACAGATTGATAATGAGTAACAAGGTACCACTGTAAATATACAATACCCGTGTTGTTTTAAAAGTTCTCTTAGTTGTTTCTGCCTATTCACGCTTCAATCTTCTGCCCTATAGTTTGACCCTCTCTGCACTCATCCCCCTAGCCTCTTCATTCTCCTCTCTCCAACCTCCAAAATATTATTCACTTTTTTTAAGGTACTTTAGCTTTGTCCTTATTTTCTTTCTTTCTGTCCCCATTTCCTCAGGGACACACATTCCATCTGAAGAGACTAATTAAGATGTTTTTCTGCCGTGGCTGGTGTAGCTCAGTGGATTGAGCGTGGACTGGGAACCAGAGTGTCCCAGGTTCAATTCCCAGCCAGGGTACATGCCTGGGTTGCAGGCCATAACCCCCAGCAACCGCACATTGATGTTTCTCTTTCTCTGTCTCTCTCTTTCTCTCTCTCTCTCTCTCTCCCTCCCTCCCTTCCGTCTCTAAAAATACAGTCTTTAAAAAAAGATGTTTTTCTAAATAAAGACAATTGACAAAACAACAATTTTCCTCATCCTACTATGTTTGTAACAGAAAAATATTGAACCAAACCTTGAGTCATTTGAAAGATTTTTCAAGTGCTTTCTATATGGCAGGCATAATTCTTGGTGTTGGGGATTTACCAATGAACAAAACAGAGGCAGTCCCACCCTCAGGGAGGTTATGTACTGATCACAGAGGTTTAAAACAGGAAAGAAATACATAACAATGTCGGGTAGTAATAAATGCTATGAAAAAAAAACAGTAAGAAGATATAGAATGGTAGAGGAATGCTACTTTAGATAGAATTCTTAGGAAAGAACTGTCTGAGGAGAATCATTTAAGCAGAATTCTGAAGGAAGTGAAAAAAATCATGGAGGTATTAGAAAGAGGAGGCTCATGGCAGAGGAAACACCAAAAGACCATAAGCAAAAGCTCTGAAGCTGAGACATGCTTAGAGAACTGGACACCAACCAAGAGAACAGTGGAGTGCATTAAGTGAGGTAGAGTATAGAAATAAGGTTCCAGAGGTAGGTAGATGCCAGATTACACAGTGCTCTATAGGCAATGTAATATTTTTGGATTTTATTCTAAAAATAGTTGGAGAGTTCTGAGCAGGGCAATGTTGTATCTAATTGCCAATTAAAAGAAAAAGATTTTTTTAAATCATTTATACAGCAGAGTAATGGTCACAGGAATTTTTTTTTATTATTTTTAGAGAGGGAAGGGAGGGAGATAGAGAGAGAGAGAGAGAAACATCAATGTGCGGTTGCTGGGGGTTATGGCCTGCAACCCAAGCATGTACCCTGGCTGGGAATCAAACCTGGGACACTTTGGTTCCCAGCCCACGCTCAATCCACTGAGCTACGCCAGCCAGTAAAAGAAAAAGATTTATCTGGTTAGAAACTATACACTGTAAGAGACAACAGCAGGAAAAGGAAGACAAATTAATAAACTATGGCAGCATTTTAAGAAAGATATGGTATCTTTGATTATATCCAGTAACAGGGAGATGGTTAAATAAATTACAGTAAAACCATATAATGAAATGATACAGTCTTTATAAATGATGTAAAAGAATATATAAGTATATAAAAAATATTTATATTAAATGTAAACTGAGAAAGTTATAATAGTAGACTATTATCTGACTGGATAAAGTTTATTTCCATGTATAGTATGATACTATTTTACAAAACTACATGCATGAAATATTAAAGCTGAAAAGACATAGAGCTCACATAGTCTACTAAAACGAGAAAAGGGCTTAACTGACAACAAGGACTAGTATATAAATCTGATTCTCAACCTAACATGCTTCTTCTATCACCCATGGTATCTCTAATATTATCTTGGCTCTCACAAGTACTTAGTCTTCTGCTGGTACGGCATTTGAATGGAAAATTAAAAGTACCTAGCAGGATCTTTTATTTTATTAATAGTGTATTATAAATGTGCTAAGGCTAGATTTTAAAAGTGAATCTACAGTAGACTAAAGCCCTGTACAAATAAAAAAGGTAGGTAGGAGGGAGTAATCTAAAAATAAAATATATATAAATTTTTTTTTGCAGGACTCTTCGCATGAAGCAAGTCATTGACTATGAAAAAATACACATCAGCACACATCACTAAAATAGCTGTGGCCATTGACTTTTCTGAAATTATAACAATGACTACAGGATTTGTCAAGGAAATAACATTCTTAGGCAGCAAAACATTGTCTCTGTGATACCAGTAGCCATTTCTCCTTTAAATATGCAGGTTGCCCTGGCTATGATTCTGTTTTAGACCAAGACAGCCAGACAGCTAGCTCCTTCTAGAAACCAAACAGCCTAACCTCCTCCTTTCTATGGTAACATAGCATAGCCCTTCACTGTCTGACCTACAGGAAAAAAAAACCCCTCCTTTTAATTAACCATTAATTACTTGAATGCAGCCTGCATTATGTGGAAAAATGTATCACTTTCATCTTAATTTAAAAGACAACATCTGAGGTCCAAATTGGCAAGAAGATACATTTTATAAATGCATTTATATCATTATTCTCCTTCTGAGAATTAGAAAAAAGATTCATTTTCCTATGGTTCTGCCGGGCTTAGAATGGCAAGAAAATGAGAAAACAGGGGTTTCTCCTGGAAGCTTTCTGCAGGAGAGAAAAAATAGTTCTTAATTGAGAGAATTTTGATTTTTGAAAGTGGTTATGTAAATATTGAAAATTAAATTTCAGAGATCTTACTGAATGCTAATAATGTCTTTGAAATTTAAGGTTATTGTGTGGTATTTGCTATAAAGACATTAAAGCTCTCTAAATTTAAATACTAAATTAGGTCAAGTAGAAAACAAAGTATTTGTCACAAGTATACAGTGCATGACCAATAAAATCTGTAAGAGAGAATGTTTACAAATATGGGGGAAAGTTGCCTCAATATTTTTGTAATTGTATGTATATTATTTTTCACATCTTAAAGTTGCCCGAGTATAGAAAAATGCAGGACTTCAATAACAGTTACCAGCATGATTTGCTTTTATTACCTTTCTGTTCAAGACCCGTGTTTCCCCTTGTAGCATGTCAAATTGCCCCCAAAACCATATTATACAGCAGAGAAATGTTGTTCACACTTCACTGGCTATTGATTTACTTTATTTATTGGCACAAAATCAGCTTGAGATAAACATTTTGTCCCCCATTTCCACTACTGTTAAGTGGTATACTTCACTGCAAGATAGGTAAGCCCAAATGTGCAGGGTCACAATTCGACATGGCTTTCTAATCAATGTGTGAAAAATTATCTAATGAATAATAGGTTGCACATTTCCACAAACAAATTAACCAGGGTGAGACTGAAACTAATGATTATATTTATCTAATGTAATTTCACATCTGTTACTAGGGGTAGTAATTTTTTTCTCTTTCATCCATGGTGTCCTCAAAATTACAACTTAGTTTTTCAGATACAGTTATAGAACATCAGTTTAACTAGAAAATAGACAATTTTTGAAATGTTTGTTTTTTCTTTGAATGCCAACAGCCCTGAGAAATATAATTCTGTTGTATAAAAATTGGGAATTTGAGCCCTTCTTGATCACTACCTTTGCTGTGTTTTTAAGTACTGCCTATAGGCTTAATTTCATAGCCTATCAGTCAAATTTCATCATTCAGACTCAAAGAGCAAATTAACCCGATTTTACCACTGTTAAGACTATTCTTAATTTTACTTATCCATATACTATTTATCCTGATTTAAAATGTAGAATTTTTTTTAATGTAAAAGCAGTTCTCAACTTAGGAAAAAGTTAAATCCTAAAATTTTATTTGGAACTTTGGGCACCCGGGACTTCCAGGCAAACCCACAGACACCTATCCCATCCACATGGAACTTGGTGGTAAGAGCTATCCACAACTGGTACTCTACTTCTATGGAAAAGAGCATGCATACTTTACACCAAGAACATGTTTCTCAAATATGGCTTGCCACTCTCCTGCCAACTGCCAGGGAGTCTGGAGAGTCTCCTACTTTAAGGTACTGACTCAGGTACCAATAGCCTGGGGAAGGGGTCCTAAAGGGGTGAGCTTGAGGTAAAACAGTAATTTCACATGGAAAAGAGCTAAGGAGCTCTAGCAGCAGGAGTGATTTGTTAAAGTACATACCACAGATATTTCCTGGCCCTATGTTTGCTCCCTATCCAGACAGACCTAAGCCTAATTCTAAAAATAAATCCCCTAATTTTGATTAAAAATTCCAGAGATTTGCATTCCAAGGTTTCAATTAAGGCAGGCAGTGAAAGACAAAAAGCATATGTCTTTCTCACCTATAAGTGGAACCTAATCAACAAAACAAATAAGCAAGCAAAATATAACCAGAGACACTGAAAAAAAAGAACTGACAGTAACCAGAGGGAAACTGGGAGGGGGGTAAGGGAGGGGAGGGGTGGAGAGCGTTGTCAAGGAACACATATAAAGGACACATGGACAAAACCTAAGGGAGTATGATCGAGGGTAGGAGGTGAGGATGGCTGGGGTGGGGAGGTAGGTGGTAGGAGGAAAATGGAGAAAACTGTACTTGAACAATAAAAAAAGAGAAAGAGGGAAATTAGATGTGACCTGACTGGTGTGAGTTGGGCGTCATCCTTCAGACCAAAGGCTCACTGGATTGATTCCCCAGCAGGGCACATGCCTGGGTTATAGGCCAGGTCCCCAGTTGGAGGTGTGCAAGAGAGGCAACAGATCAATGTTTCTTTTGCAAATCAATGTTTCTCTCCCTTTCTTTCGCTCTCTCTTCCCCTCTCTCTAAAAATAAATAAAGATAAAATCTTAAAAAATAATAGACTGATAGGGAGGGATCTATAAATTCTAACACCTAATTTAAAAGTTCCCTGATAAATTTTCACCTCAGTTCACTATGGACAAAAAGTAGAAAACTGAGACAGACACATCTTTTGATCCTTGGAGGAGAAAAACCAGCTTTTAAAGCAGCAGCTTTCGACATTTGCATCCTCAAACTTTCTTGGTTCCTTAAAAGTTACTGAGGACCTCAAAAGCTTTTGTTGATAGATTATATCAATAATTGTGCTGTTACAAATTAAAATTGAAATTTAAAAATTTTTTAAAACAGAAATATTTTATATGTTAACATAAATAACATGTTTATTAAAAATGTATTCACCCAAAAAAAACTTAATGAGAAGACTATCTTAATAGAAGACAGCTGAATTCTCATAAATAAATCTGCCTTCAATTTGTCATGATATGTTGCTTTGATTGAGGTATATGAAGAAAATCTGACCCCAGACAAGTAAGTAGTTTAAAACAGGTTGATAGTCATTTTGGATAATTGTGGACATTCTGCTTTGATTTTTTTTTTTTTTTTAGAATAGAAGCTTTCTTTTTTTTTTAAAGATTTTATTTATTTATTTTTAGGGAGGGAAGGGAGGGGGAGAGAGAGAGAGAGAGAGAGAGAGAGAGAAATAGAGAGAAACATTAGTGTGCAGTTGCTGGGGGTTATGGCCTGCAACCCAGGAATGTACCCTGGCTGGGAATCGAACCTGGGACACTTTGGTTCCCAGCCCGCACTCAATCCACTGAGCTACGCCAGCCAGGGTGCTTTGATTTTTTTAAAAAAAGTGTCAAGAGACTCTTACAAGTTAGTTGTAATATGGAATCTGAAACCATATCAATGAAATCTTCATACACTCATATTAAAAATATATTAGTTTTTAGTGTACTTTGGATGGATTTTTTAACTTGCACAATTTTGTACCACCATGTACTAGTCACTTAGGAAATATTATTTCACTGACTTATGTAGATCTTTTACATGTTGATACTTCATTATACAATATTTAAAAATCACATTCATCAATTCATTATCAATCTCCTCAGAAAAGTCTTCAAATTACTGGGAAATTGTTGAGCTCATAGTGACTAATACAGGTTTTCCAAAGTTCAGTTTTCAATTGAGAGGTTGAATATTTATCACTGGCAATAAATATTATCAATTGTTTTCCCTGAACTGTCCTTGAAAGATCATTTTGTTCACTTCTGAGAAAATGTCTGCCAAATATATACCCAACTCTGAATAGATATAGTTTCTCAATTGTTCTCAAGTGAAAATAGTATGCCATGAAAAACAAAGCTAGGTCAGTTCACAGTTCTCAACAATCACGCAAGTGGCATTGTACTTTGCCTCAAGAATGACTTGACTTTGGAATGCAGGCAAAAGTGCTGTATGCATGATTCCCATTTCATCACCCAGAATATTAAAAAGACATTTACTCAGAGATTTAAGATTTAATAAAATTGTCTTTAATTGATCAAAATGTTTTTAAGTGTTCATAAAAAATGTTCTTAAAATTTTTTTTCTTTGTTGTTTTTTTTTTTTTTGCTGAAGAATACAGTGACTACTAGGTACAGTTTGGTGTCATTCTAGTGATTTACTCTAAAACAAGAATGGTTTTATCTGCCATTGCTTTTTTTTACCATAAGACCAAATATCAACACAGTGAAAAAGGTAAATCACATCTTGGTCTTATGATGAAAATGGTTTTAAACTCCCAGACCTAGTAAAAGGGAACCCCAGATATCTACAGACTGCCTTTTGAAAATTACTGTTCTAATAAAGCTACAGTTCTGTGTGTATGAAGGGAAGGTAGTGACGGGGGAAAAGGACAAACTCTAAAAAACAATCCAGAAAGTTAAAGAAAAGACATTTTGAATATAAATGTTTAATTCATTTGACTTTTCCTATAGCTTGAATGATTTTAGAGAGTTACCTAATTCAGTTCTCTACCTTGCTTCTGGCCTTAATATGAGTTTGGCAAGAATCCTGGTTCCAGCAATTACCACTAATATGAAACTGGGCAATGACTTAACCTCTCTGAGATTATCTCCCTAATGATAAAACAGAGAAATAACTATCTCACAGAGACAGCATGAGGATGAAATTAAGTGAAACTACATTTGTGAAAGTAGCTCAGCACCGAGCCTAGGAAATGGCAAGGACATGTTAAATGCTAGTGTCCAGACATTTGGTATTGGGCTACCATACATCTATTCCTCCTTTGCTAACTGTATCCCACATTGCTTCTGCAGAATGCCCGACCAGGTTCTCAGTCCACAAGTATGGATGAAGCTTCAGACCTAGATTTACTGGCCTGAGCCTAAACAATCAGTGCATCATTTCTCTGAGAAAAGTCACTTATACAAAATGACCATTTCAGTCAGAACCAAAGAGACTCAAGTAAACTCTTGCTGGGAATCCTGGAAGAGCCTCTCTTTTCCACAGGGCTTGAACCTAGAAAGATGCAGACAGGAACTGCTATACACAACCTAGAACCACAGGGAAGAACCTGCATAAGAACATAACCCAAACAGCAGTGTCAGAGCTATGAGACACAAAAGGGAAAACTAGGTTTCAAAAACAATGATTCCCGTGAGCTCTAATCATGTAATGCCTGCAGTCAACCTGACCTTTGGAATTATGTAAATCAGTAAATATCTACTACTACAGTTGTCCCAATTTTAATAGGATATTTATTGATTTAGGTAATTCTAAATATAACTAAAAATAAAATATGCAATCAAAACAAAAAATAAAATAAAATAAAATAAATAAAATATCTTTTTTCTCCTAAGTTAGTTTGGGTTGAATTTCCTACATTAACAATAGGAAGAATCCAGTCTGATGTAGTATTATTTTCTTTTCCATAGGGCCCAACCTAGATTTGCATAGACAATTATGGTTCCACGCTAATGTTACTGATAAGGGATGAAGTCTGTCTTTAGGTCTTTGGGATTCCTATGGCCTAAATGAACCACAAATCCAAGTTCCCAAAGCATTTGGTTAATATTTAGATCAGGCATTCATGAAAAAGAAATCACATAGTAATTCCAAACCTACAGTCTCTAGACCTTTAGGGATGTGTAAATACAGTAATGAGTGACCTCAAGCTATTACTCATATTTCTAAAAACACTAAAATGAGTTACACATGTTCCTTTAATGAGGTCAACTAAAACATAAACTTACTTGCTCTTGGCAGGAATTATGTCTACTCCATGCAATTAACAGTGGTTCTGTCTTGCTAATCTTGCTCTTTTACTGTAAGATACGTAACTAGCTACATAGATATCCTTGACTGATTTTCCAAATGAGAAAATTTTCTATTTAATATATGCTAGATAACAGATAAAGTCTTCTAAAACACAGGGTTCCACAGTGCAAAGAGAGTGAAGGGGAAAAAGGACTTTGGCATTTGGTGATGAAGAGAATGGAAAACACTAATGTAAAAGGCTGGCCCTCTTTATTTGGGAGTTGGGGAAATATGGAGAAGTGCATGGGGGTTTTAATGGCATTGTGCTTCAGGGGCAAAATATAGTAAAATCACAGCCTGACATTTGGGGATGAATTTGGCTAACTCAACAAATAACTATTGAGAGTTTACAAAGGCAATGAAGGGCGCAAGGTAATATAGAAAAGAGCAAGACAAGTTCCTCAAGAAACTAAGAGTCTAATAGTTGTGCTCCCTTATTGTTCTAACATTCTATAATGGGTTCCTCTGGGGTATTCTTCTTCCTCATACCTCCAGCTAGAACTCAAGTGGTATCTTCAACACAGCCTAATCCTATAGAAAATTTAAGATTTCTATGCCAGAATGTACTACTGAACTTTCATCGGGTATGCTCGGCTTGACTATGGGTGAACTAAAATCACTGATTTATGTACTAAAACTTTGCCAATCTGTTCAAATCACTCTTCAGAATAATTCACTAAAAATAATGACCCTGGGTCATTATTCTACAGCCATGCAATGGAATATTACCTAGCAAAAAAATAGTGATATATACCACAATATGGGTGAATCTCAAAACCAAGTGAAAGAAGCCAAATGCAAAGACTACATACTAGATGATTCCATTTGTTTGCTATTCTGGAAAAGGTAAAACTGTAAGGACCATATATCACTATTTTCAAGCCCAGATGGTTTGGGAGAAATTTGGGGTGGGGAGAATGCTCTAAAACCGATTGTGTTGATGCTTGCCCGACTCTGTAAGTTTACTGAATATTACTGAATTATTTTCATAAGTCCTAAGAGACAACTGTAATATATGGACTTTGTTAGGACCTGGTTCTAAAAACAACCTTGAATAAGACATTTCAAGACAGTCAAAGAAATCTGATTATGAACTAGACAATACCAAGAAATTATCTAGATTCTTGGGGGTGTAAATGGCATTGTTCATATGCTTAGAGATGCATATTGAAACATGTGCAATGTCTGAGACAGGTTTTACTATACTACAACAGAGAAAAAGTGGAAAAAAGAATGAAGCAAATGGAATAAAAATCTTAATTATTAAATCTGGGTAATGCATATATGGTGAGTTCATTGTACCATTTCCTCTACATTTTTATAATTTGAAATTTTTTATAATTAAAAAAGCTAATGGCCACAATCACACTCTCTCACAGTGAACGATATAAACCAAGTCAATGATAAGTTTGTGACTTCCCAATATTGCCAGCAACTAAGAGTCCAGGACATCATTTTAATTCAGTTTCAGTTTGGTCAATTTTTTTTAAGTACCCACAGTAAAAACTAATTGGTTACTTTTAAGTCACCACTGAAACTTCAAAAAATTTTATAAACCCACTCTGTTGTCGGGGGCGGGGGCAGGAGATGGAAGTATATATGTACTTTTTTCCTACTAGCTCGATTGAGCTTCTATTGTATCCATATACTTGACAGGAAAATCCATCAGCAAGCATTATCAGTAACTAGCCTGTGGTAGTATGCCTGGCACCAGTGCAATGTATTTAGGACTTTCAACAGCTTTTCCTTTGTGTACATCTGCAAACTCTTTGCACATCTGCATGCAGAATCAACAGCCATGATCTGAATTATAATTAATGTAACAGAACATCTGACCCAGTCACAGGGTTTTGATATATAACAATTTTTGAGGTCTGCAGGGAATTGAGAATGCCCTGGGGAGAAAGTACAGCTAATTTCAGATCAGATGCTGGACAAGCTATATGTGGTAAGACACTTGTTTTTCTGAAACAGCTATGACATAGCTGAAAGAATATTTTAGTGTGTATAACACACACACACCTGCTTCAAATCATAGTTGCTCTTCTCCTGCACTCATCACCACATACCTCATCTACCCACTCTATATGACCAAGGTACAACAACAAATATACATACAGATCCAATTTTAAAATCTCATATATCAGGCTGGCCAAAAAATCAGTTCTGTTTTTTCCATAAGCTGGCTCTAGAAGCACTTAGTTGTCTTTAACTTCATTTGAAACAATTCTGTTACATTGTATTGTGACAGCTGTCATATCAGCATACACTTAAAAAAATTATCAAAATTGGTGAATTTTTGTGTACCCATTTTAATTGAAGATGAAGGAAAATAAGCAACATTTTCAGCACACTATGCTTTATTATTTCAAGAAAAATCAAAATACAACTGAAATGCAAAAAAAGATTTGCACAGTGTAATGCAGGAGGTTCTGTGACTGATCGAACATTTCAAAAGTGGTTTGTGAAGTTTCTTGCTGGAGATTTCTCACTAGATGATGCTCCTCAGTCTGGTAGACCAGTTGAAGTTGATAATGATAAAATCAAGACATTAACTGAGAACAATCAACATTATGCCACATGGGAGATAGCCAACATGACTCAAAATATCCTAATCAAGCATTGAAAATCATTTGCACCAGCTTGGTTAGGTTAATTGCTTTGATGTTTGTATTCCACATAAGTTAAGCAAAAAACCTTGACTGTATTTCCACATGAGATTCTCTACTGAAACATAATGAAAATGTTCCATTTTAAAACAAATTATGATAGGCAATGGAAAGTGGATACTTTACAATAATGTGGGAAGAAAGAGATTGTGGGGCAAGGGAAATGAACCACCAGCACCCACACCAAAAGCCAGTCTTCACCCAAAGAAGGTGATGTTGTATACATGGTGGGGTTGAAAGGGAGTCCTCTATTATGAGCTCCTTCCAGAAAACCAAACAATTAATTCCAAGAGGTTCTGCTCCCTATTAGACCAACTAAAAGCAGCACTCGACAAAAAGCATCCAAAATTAGTCAACAGAAAATGCATAATCTTCTATCTATCAGGATAAAGCAAGACCACATGTTCCTTTGGTGACCAGACAAAAACTGTTACAGCTTGGATGGGAAGTTCTGATTCATCCACCATATTCACCAGATATTGCACCTTTGGATTTCCATTTATTTTGGTTTTTACAAAATCCTTTTAATGGAATAAGTTTCAATACCTAGAAGACTGCAAAAGGCACGTAGAATAGTTCTTTGCTCAAAAAGAAAAGTTCAGGGAAAATGGAATTATGAAGTTCCTTAAAGATGGCAGAAGGTAGTGGGACAAAACGGTGAATGTTGTTCACTAAAGTTATTGGTGAAGATGAAAAAATGTGTCTTTTATTTTTACTTAAAAAACGAATGAACGTTTTGGCCAGCCCAATAAAAAGCATTCTTTGGCTACCATTGACAGAGAAAATCATTGAAGTGTGGATTCGAGCAGAGGTATACAGCAAGTACAGAATTATTAGACCTGAAGTGCACGTCCCTCTCATTTTATAGCCTTGGTAGCTGAAACCTTCTTCCTCAGGGCCCCCTTACTCCAATCTAAATTTTTTTTACTTTGAAATCTCTATAGAAATCCCATGAGTAAGTAACTTCTTACTTACATGAATTTCTTCAAAGGCCCTCAGGGGTACTCACTGTGCACTTATATTGTTCAATTCCACAGCTACAGCACAGAGGGAAGTGCCATGCAACTCAGCAAGAAGCAGATCAACTTGGTTCTGTATCTCCTTAGCCTAGAATGCTATAAGCCACAACTGCCCAATAAAAACTTCTGTAATGATACCCAATATAGTAGCCACTAGTCACGTGGGTTTTTTTGAGCACTTAAAAACATGGCTATTGTGATTGAGAAACTATACTTTTATTTAACTTAAATAGCCACATGTAGCTAGTGGTTACCATACTGGAGTGTGTAGCTCTAAGTGAAAGACTTCCTCTTGTACTTTCACTCAGGACAACGTTATACACAAAAGTTTCTTTAAAATAATTCTCTTTCTCTCATCTACATATATACACACACCCATCAAATTTTAATAGTGCTTAACTAAGTGATTAGACTATGAAATCAGACATTCCAATATATTCTGAATGAATGTTTGTATTTAATAATTTTTGTAATAAACAGGAATAATTTACAATCAGAAAAAGCTATAAACTAACACTTTAACCACTAGAACTCTGCATATGAAGATATCTGCATATGAAGATGTACCCCAATATAGAAAATATATAGAAGCAAAATACAAAATAGCATCTATTTTTGGTCACAGATATTTAAAAGTTAAATAGGCACATGTATGTATAAGGATTGGAAGGAACCATAAACCAATGAAAATAATCGGAGGAAGGAATTATAAATAGATTTCATTGAAGTTAAGTTGCATTAATGTTTGTATACAAATAAAGCTTTAGAAAAATAAGGTTGAAAAGCAACAAGATCTAAATGACAGAGCATAGGAATAATCTCATAAAACCTGAATGTTGGGAGATGACTATCCTATATCAGCACCATACTAGAGGGATAAGGGCAAGGAGACTAAAAAGAACTCAAGTTGTATGTATGGAAGGAAAGTGTAACTAGACTTGAGAAATCCATGACTAAGGAAGGGGGGAAAAAAGAGCTTGTAAATGAGAATAAGAGAACTAATTGGGTGTCGATGTTAATATTCAGTCAGTAAACTACTTAAAATTGTTCCAAGGCTATTAGCTGAAAGGCTAGAAAGCCTCAACATTGCTTTCTATGTGCAATGCATTCCTGAGATTTGCATCAATTACACTTAATTCACCTGGACAGCTTCAGTGACTGAAACAGTGATTCTCAAACTTCAAAATGAGACTCCTAAAACCTATCCTTAGAGACTGAGAAATACTGATTTTTTTCAGTAACACGCTTTAAATTCTAGAGTAAGAAAGACTCCCTAATGCTATTTACAAATAAAATCTGTCTTCTATTTAGTAAAGATAACTAAACAAGTTTTTTGATAACTTGGGGAACCCTAGAACCTCTGACCATAGTTCCTTATCTTTTCATAGACTTTAAGGGAGAGAGAAAAGCTATCTTTAAACATGTAAAGACCTGTTGAGTAATAAAGTATGCAAACTTGTTTTGTGGGGCATCAAGGACAAGCCAGAGGGAGAAAAGTTTCAGTTTGATACAGTAATGTTTTAAAAGAAATGGAATACCTTATAAGGTGGTGAGCTTCCTATCTCTTGGAGATGTCTAAGCTGATGCAAATGATCCTTTGGTCCATAATTTGTGTGAATAGTTTAACAGCAATAACAAGACCAGGTGACCTTCCTTCTAATCTTGCTACATCCTACCTACCATCTAGTAGAATTTACTACTGTTAGAAAAGAACCCAAAGTTCATTTGAAGGTATTTTATTTTACATATAAATTTCTTCAATGCCTCATGACAATTAGATGAGCAGCTCACATCAATATGGTTTTCTTTTACACTGCAAATATTCAATTCTCTTGCTTCTGGTACCTAAAATCAAGGTCAATGTTATATTTTTTCCTCATTACTGTCTTAGTATAGTTCATGCAACAATTTATTTTGCCATCTAATAAATGTCAGGTTCACACATCCAGGCTAGGAAATAGCTAACTAATCCCCACCTCACACAGGAGACAAAAGTCCTTGATCTCATTCTTCCCAAACCCAGGTTTGTCTCAACCTATTCCTATGCTCCAGGTCATACTTTCTTGTATAATACCCAAAGAAGCCTCCATTCTTCATTATCTTCTACCATCCTCCCCAATTACCTGAGGGAAGCATGGGCAACATGTCCAGCTGTTGCTTCTCCCCAGCCCTGACCCCAACTCCAAGTGTTGCTAAGGCAGTAGAAATTTGGGGCCAGGAAAATGAGGCTTGCCTGTCTAGGGGGAACAACAGGATTACCACAGGAAAAGAAAAAGGAAATGCAGCAGGATATTACACAGTTAAAAAAAATTTTTTTAATTTTAAAAGACTCCAGTGGCTGATGTGGCTCAGGGGATTGAGTGCTGGCCACAGAACCAAAGGGTCGCTGGTTAGATTCCCAGTCAGGGCACATGCCTGAGTTGTAGGCCAGGTCCCCAGTAGGGGGTACATTAGAGGCAACCACACATTGATCTTTCTCTTCCTACCTTCCCCTCTCTCTAAAAATAAATAAATAAAATATTTTAAAATAAAAGACTCTGGGACTTCAAAGAAAGAGAGAGAGGGAAGAAAAAGAGATAGGGTTGGAATGAGAAGAGAGGACTACTTTAAAGCCAGGAGATAATTAATGGCCAAAGTGACTATAGAACCCAGGGTTTCACCTAAGAGAAGCCAACAATGTAGAAGGTCCCTCTGTGTACTTGGATGCATTTAGGCACTCAGTCTCCAAGGGAAAATGTAAAAATTTGGTTACTCTAGAAAAGCTTAGGTGAGAGAGAGAGGAAATTACAACTGGTATATTTGGTTTTTTCCTTATTATTATGAAATATGTCCAACAAATGAAAGAGTATACAAGCATATACCATTTGAAGAATAAAAAGTGCTTGTGTTCCCACCTCCCAAATATTTGTCTTTACTCCACTTCCTCCAAATCCTAGAGCATCTCTAAACAGCTAAAGTAGTTTAATCGGGGAGGCCAGTCCCAGCTGTGATATAATTTCCTTATATTTCAGAGTGCCCCTCTGAAAACACTCTATATCCAAAACCATTCTTACTTGGCTTCTAATGCTTAAATTTTTAAAAAGATTAAGATACAGTCTCTACACTAAAATTAAAGGGTTTGTAATAGATAAGTTAGCATACTGCTTTAAGTCTTTTCAGTCAAATTGTAAATGATACCAGCTAATTTCCTATTTTGGTTGGGGAAAAGGATTTGAAAGAGAAGGTCCTGACTCAGGGGAGCCCTGGCTGGTGTGGCTCAGCAGACTGAGTGCTGGGCTTGTGAACCAAAAAGTCCCTGGTTTGATTCCCAATCATGGCACATGGCTGGGTTGTGGTCAGGTCCCTTGTTGGGGGTGTGTGAGAGGCAACCAATCAATGTAGTACCTCTCACACATCAACGTTTCTCTCTGTCTCTTTCTCCCTTCCTTCCCTACTCTCTATAAATAAATAAATAAATAAATAAATAAATAAAATATTTTTAAAATGTCAGGGGAGGGAAGAAAGCTGAAAACTCCCAAAAAACTTCACATACTTTACCAGTTTCCCCTGGACTTGAACTATTTGCCTCCATTCATACATCATAAAGAAGTTATGGGCGGAGATACTTTCTGACCTGTGTACGTAAGCTCACCTGAATACACACTAGGCTGCCCAGCCTTTTCACTCTCTCATGTGGTCATAAACACCCAGCATTGCCTTGGCAACTGAATAAATTTGCTAGCATTGCCCTACACTAGCTTCTAAGTAGTTTTCCAGTTATCTTGCTAACTTTATACAAGGAATTAGTGCTATTTGAATCCAACCAAACTTTACTGAGTTTTCCCTACAAGAGAATATGTCTAGGTTGTCTATTTTCTAATTTCTCCCTTTCCATCAAATAAATCCATAAGACGACACTTTATTGGGTGACACATAAACGCCATGGCACTAAATGACTTAAGGAGAGGGGCAAGGATTCCTTTGCACAGCTATATTTGTCTATAGAGATTTAAATTCTTGCATAGTCCAATCTTTCTTTCCTATTCTGGAAAATAAGCCCAACACAGCCCCAACCCCTTCCACTGGGTCCTCTTACAAGTTATAATTGTCAGTGGCAGCAACTCGTAAGCGGAGCAATAGTGTTATGTGCTTACCTCTTCAGCACCTTAATACAATGCTGACTTGACTCAGAATCAGATCCCCTTCCCCCAGATAAAAGAACATCTTTATAAGAAACAGATCAGACAAGGACAAGCCCAGGCCTCTGATTAACAAGTATGTTTAAATTGACTTGTCCCATACTAGTCAGCCTCATAAAATTTTAACATTATGAGAAATGGTTAGCTCTGGGAAAAAACCTTCAGATATTATATGAGGAAATAGAAGCTCACAGCTGCTAAGTGACTAGATCAAGATCATATGGCCAGATAATGGCCGACAGAGAATTACGGTACTACTGTTTTCCAAATCATGCTGCCTTTTTTCATGGTCCCCAACTATAGCAGAGTAGGCACAAGACAATGTTCTATAATAAAATGGGGAAAAAAACAAACCTCTCTCCCCCAAAATCAGCAATCTACTAATCTGTGCCCAAGGCAACCCCTACCAGAACCTTAAGGTCCTGTTTTAAAGTTCTGCCTAAGGAGAAAATTCTCATCACAACTCTTCAAATCTGAAATGTCTCATGGCATACAATCATTTCTCAAAGAAGCCACTAGGTTTAAATGAAAATGAAGCTCTTATGCCTACCAATAGGGAAATCTAAGATAGCTGGTTTCCCAGCAAGCATGTGCTCCTCCCTCTATTGTGGGAAACAATCCAGTCACTAGAGTTTCTAAGAGTAGCATATTAACTCTCCCAGGATACCAGGGCATAATTTACTAAATTACCTTTCTGAAGACACTACATGGTACCCCAGTTCTTTGGGAAAGGTAATTAGTCTCCCTTGGGTGACAAGTTTACTCCAAGTAAGCACTATGCTCACCATAGGATGAGGGTGGTCTCTTTTTATAGGAATGAAAATATTTTGCTTGTTGAAAGGAGTGATTTTTTCTTATTAATCATGTAAGCCTTTTAATATATGATACTTTTAAAATTGGTTACTACTCCCGTAGATATGATAATAGATGATAACAGACGAGCAGAAAGTACAATCAGCTAGGAGCATTAAACCACCACACATCTGAACTAAATTCAACTTAATAAACATCTATTGAGCACCTGCTATATGCCTGAGTCCATACTAGATATTGGAGAATTATGCTACTACAATTTATCCACTTGGGAAGTGTCAGTGATCCTATAACAACACTAGACCAGATTATGAAAGACTATTAATGTGAGTATGGCAGATGGTCCACAATGGTTTGTCCTGGTCACTAGAGACCTGAATTTGATCAATGGCTCCAAATGTAAGTGGATAGTAGATAATTTGGTAATACTATAGATAAACATACCAAATACACTGTATTAGGCTCAAAATAAGCCCCATAAGCAAAGGCCAAAAGAATTCTAATAAAGTGAACAAAATCCTAGAATGACATTGCTATCTTGTAAGGCCTAGTTCCTTCAGGAAGCCTTGCCCAGGAATTGTATCCTCAATGATCTGTTTCTTTGAATTCCCACTGCATTTATGATATGGTTCAGAATCCTCAGCACTTGATCAAACCATTAAAAACTTCCTTGTATAGTTTTTCTTTTCAAAATATATTTGTCTTGTCTCCCCAGTTATATGGTAGGCTCCCTGAGAGCTCGGATGTAATCTATTTCTCTGGAACTCCACCTCTGTGCCTTGCAGATAACAACCAAAAAAAAAAAAAGGTCTTGACGTATAAGTATAAAAAACATGTTAAATAAGAAAACTAAGACTATTTATCACAGAGAAAATAAGGACATGACAGAAATATTTCCTACTCAATGAATATCCATGTGCTCCCCTACATTTGCCAGCCCTCTTGCAATTGGGGGAAGCTTAGTTTTTCCTTAATTGGACCATTAACAGAAGTTTCTGGGACAAAGCATTAGAGCCAATTCACAACCATCTAGCTCTTTCTTTTCCTTCCCCAAAGACAATGGAAATCCCATAAGGAGCTGGTCAAGCCACAGAACATAAACAGTTCAGATCACTGAGTGACTGTATGAAGGGAAGCTGTACTAGAGAATCACTTCACTCACAGTGTAGTTTCCGTGAGCAAGAAATAAACTTTGATTGTGTTAAGCCAGAGATACGAGATTTACCAATTTTTCAGACTATAAAATGCACTTCCCCCCACCAAATTTGGGAGGAATAATGGTTGTTATTCCTCCCAAATGGTTGTTAATGCTGCTGTTGAGTTCAATTTACATTTACACTGGTGAAATATTACATTATTTATGTTACTAAATATTTTACCACTTTTTTGGCTTCAAAAATTTTTTTCCTATTTTCCTCCTCTAAAACCTGGGTGCGTCTTATTGTCCAAAAAATATGGTATCATAGCATAACCTAGTATAATAATGACTGATACAAAGACTAAAGAGAAAATTATTTCAGTACTAACAGGTGTGATTAAAAGCCCCTAATGAGGCAAGACTATAGAAGGAAAAGCAGGAGGCAGATCAGGCTCAATAAAAAGGACTTCCTGGCAGCTGGGCCTATAATAAAGATCTGTCTTGTATTCAACCAGGATCTTCAAGTTCACCTAGCAAGAAAAGAAAAAGAGACAACCATGGTCATGGAATTTAAACTAGGTGATTTCAAATATCCCTTCAAATGTTAACATTTCATGATTCTATGATTGACAGAGTGGGTTTCTAATATTTAGAGGACGTAAAAAATGAGAAATAGCTTATCCTGACTTGTGACTATTTAGTATTATACAGAAGCAACATCAAGAGATCCTGCAATAAAATCTTGCAGTGACAGACAAGAAATACATCTGAAGTATTAAGGGTGGAGAGTCAAACCATCCCCTCTCCATGTAGAATGACACCCCCTTCAAAACACTCTCTAGAGTAGCTCCCAAGTTTCTTGCCACCTCAGCCCAGAGATTGGGTGACAAGGACACAACTGCATTGATAAAGGTTCCTCACACAATAAAGAGCCTTCTCAATGGCTAACCATTGAGAACTATCTTGAATTAACTTCTAGAGAAAGGATAAAGTTCAGGAGGTAAGGAGTGTTTCTAGACTTGAAACTATATTAATTTTAATGCAGCGATCATGTTCCATCAAAAAGCATCTGTTCTGTTTAAATTACAAGGGTGGATTATTAAATTTCTAACTAAGAGAAGTTTTTTAGCTTTTGTCCCAGAAATTATTTTAATACTAAGAGCAATGTCTACATGTCATATACAATAGTATTGCTGAAAGATATTAAGGTCTTTAAGATTATATCAAAGAAAAACCTCTGCTATTTACTAGTTATGTGACCTTGTTTAAGTTACCTAGCCTCTATGAGTGTCAATTTCGTCATCTGTAAAATGAGGATTTTAATATCTACTTCATAAAGGTGCTATGATTTAAATGAGATAATGTGCTCTAAACTGAAAATGGAGTGCAAATGTAAGGTACTAGAGGATGTAATAAACACCCTCAGAAAATGTTATTTCTGAAATCAGTGTTAGAGTACCTAATAGACTAAGCATGTGATATTTAATAAAGCAAGTGCAGCAAAAAGAGACCAATTCAGCTTCACTAAACTCATTTAGAATTTTGTAATTAAAAAATCTAGAGAGAACTTATTTTAGTTTCAGTATATTTATATTTTGTATTTTACACTTTAGTATTTTTAATTTTCTAAGATCACATATAATCTTTTCTGTGTTAGGGGCTTCTCAAGTTCTTAATCTCACCTTGTTTAGATTTATCTTAAATAGGTTCAATAAGGACTGTGAGCAAAAGCATGCAAAACTTTGTGATATTTCAAGAAATGATGTAAAGAACATATACTGTATGTGTTATGTAGGTTAATTATGTATTTCCTGGCACTTGTGAATTACTTCAACTCAGAACTGGAAGGGATTGTGGCAGCACAAGCAACTGCAACAAGTGTATCTCAAATCTACTGTGGCTTTTAGCTTGGATATATGAGATATCCGATCATGTGGGTGGAAGATGCAGTTTAAGTGCACAATTATGCCTGCTTACACTATTATTATGACATTGTCAAAATCAAAAGAGAACTCTCTCTTGTGTAGCTCATGTCTGAAATTCCTTAAAAGCATTTTCTAGTAAGTCTGATAAAACCCACACCATGTTTTGGTAGAGCATGTACAAGGAAGAGCGAAAGGGATTGTTCTGTTTCTATATGTAATGGCCACACGCTAAACAGACCATGGTTCCTGTACCAAAAGCTTTGCACTGATGAGAGTTAGCAGAGAGCCAGGCAGGGTGTGCCCCCCTTTGTTGCTGCTTTCATTTTTAAATGAATCATAATTTCTGCATTGGATACGAAGATGGGTTTACAGCTATTAGCCATCATATTAATAATTTAGAAAATACATGCCCAATCACTTGTGTTCTTTCAATTCCCTATGAACACAGCTGCAACTCACACAAGAAGTGAGGGCAAATGGATATTTTTCAAATGAGATATTTGGGCTGAATTATTAGGATAGCCTGTACTACAAAATTACTAATACACATTGCTTCTGGCTCAATTTAGCCTGAACTCAGTGAACCTATCCAATGATGACAAATCAAAAACTCCGAAATGCCCAATGAATGAATCTAACTAATCAAGGGACCCTGTAGGAAGTAGATGCCAAGATTAATGAGCCAGTAGTTTCACCATGCCATGCTGTTATTTCTTCACATAAATGCCCTCAGATGAGATTACCTTTATGTCATGAAAAGGAGAAAGGGAAGATTACATTCTTCCAACTGACAGGTTAACTACTGCCATTACTAGAAGATATCTTTGTGGGCTAAGTTTTTTATTTACCTTAAAAACTAAAATGTAAACCACACAACACAAATTAAAAACATTTTCACTTTCAGGAGTAGCAGTCATTGAGGGCGGCAAACATAAACTATCCCAAAGTTAGTTTCTTCTGTGTTCTCCATTCATATCTACCTTAATTTACTCAAATTGCTCTGTGTCCTAGTTTGTATTCAATACCTAACATCATCTTTAGCAGGCTAATTCCTATATCCTATTTTCTTTCACTATCAACAAAAGGTAAACTAAGTGCAACATCATTACTATGCCATCACTTAATGCCATGTATGATATTTAGTACCAATACTGAGGAGAAAACAAAGACACAAGGATAAATATGTGTATTCAAATCAATCAATCATATAGTTACATCATAATAGACTTTGACTTCTTCCAGTTAGCATTGGTGACAGTATTCAATGCCAAACAGGCTACTCAGCAGAGTACAATTCATTAGAGGCAGGACATCTACCGTGTTGTACTTATCTACCTTGTGTTCAGATATTATTCATCATTACTGTCTTTATTCCTTTATTGAATGTAATTGCTTATTATTATAACTTGAACAGTTTTGAGCCCAAATTGCTGCTGATAAGGAATAAAAAATACTATGAAGCATTATTCTGTTGTTAGGTTTTTTTGTTCTCTCTCAAACTGCAGAAATTGTTCAGGCTTGTGATTGAGATTCTCATTCTCTGCTTTTTATCATTGCTAAATTATCAACTTTAACCATTTAGGCCAGGTTGTCTTCTCTTATGCTAATGGTATATATGACACTAAAATGCTCGGCATTCTTAATAGAAAAATCTATTGCAATAGAAACAAATATTATTCCACAGTCAGGTCAAGTGAAAAACTGTGTACTCTTTCGTTATAATATTGATAAATAACTATGATATTATGAAATATAAGTATCTTTGAAAGCATCTATCACTTCACTTGATTTGTAACTTCTCATCAGTGTTCTAAGTTGGCTCATTTTTTTCAAATGAAAGATCCCATTTCCCTTGCCTTTGAAAAACACAATTTTTAAAGATTCCATTTAGCATCCTTTATTGCATTCCTACATCATAAAGTTATGCTTTATTGCAGCATAAAAAAGCTATAAAATTAGCATCCTTGTAAACAACCTTCCATGCTTACTGGTGAAGCAATCTGTGATTTGTACTGATCTCTTAAATGTGACTTGAGAGTACAGTATCCATGATTTGAATATTTTTCAAAGAGTATTAGCCTAAGAAAAAGAATATGACAAATGTGAAAATAAGGAAAGGTATTTTTCTTTTACCTACAGATATTTTAGAAATTTGGTTGTTATGCTGGTAAATTTTAGGGCGAATTCTAAAACATGGAAATGTTCCATTTTTAGATGAAATCCCATTTTAACATTATATCAAAAATACCCTTTAGAAAATGTAGAGTTTAAATATTCTGTGAACCCAACAAATTCTATCTATAATTAAAATTCCTAAGGTAACACGAATATATTGTGTTTCTTTATCATAGAAAACCATGCCCTTTGTCCTCACCTTCGAGAAGATTCCATTGTGTACTCTTAGTGGAGTAACAATTACAACAGTTCTAAAATTCACATGCAGCTCAGTGGTACAAAACTGTACCACTGTGTTCTAGGACAAGGGTATTTCTAGGGTTTACACTCTGTGGCAACCAAATCAGAAATCTTCCCACAGAAAAGGGTGCACTCTCAAAGTCTACAATTACAAGTAAATTTCAAACCACAAGATTGATTTTGGTTAGTCTTCCAAAGGAAGCCTGGGATATCGATTCGCCTCCAAGTTTAAAATACACCCACAAACAAGACTTAAGGGGTGATCGCTTTGTACGTTACATAAATGTCGAATCACTACGTTGAACACCTGAAGCGAGTATGATATTGTATGTCAACTGTTAAATAGATTTAAAAAAATAAAAACACCCACAACCTTCCCCTTCAAACTACCGAAGACCCAGCAATTTTCACCACTAGTCTGCGAAGTCCCCTGATCACGTGCCTGAATGCGAGTTCGGCTCCGGCCTAGTCTGGGCCGTGAGGAAACCAGTGCAGTCCCGCGGAGGGAAAGCCGAGCCGCACTGACCCGCCACCTGGTTGTCCTGGACACTCTTCTTAGGACGACTTGCCCTTTGCCCTCAGTAGGGAGGTCCCGGGTGACTGAAGCGGAGCCTACGAATGCCGGTGGTCTCTTTCCGACCGCCTGACGTCTAGGCCCTGGCGGAGGAAAGAGCAGCTGGTCATTCGATGCCACTGCCTACCTGAGACCTGACACTCTGGGCGACGGCGGAGGGCAGAGTGCCAAGTCCCCGTGCTTCCTTCACTGTGGTCCTTGCTTTGGCCCACAGCCTTCCCATCACACGCCACCAGCCGGGCAAGGGGCTCCCTCCACTACTGTGTCAGAGAGAAACCGTTCACCTGAAACCTTATCAACTCTTGCGCTGGCGACGAGTGCGTGCAGCTGCAACCTAGGCCGACCGCGGACTCGCAAGCCCCCGCGCCGTCTCAAAGCCTCGCGAGGCCTGGATCTCGCACGAGGCGCAGGCGGTGCGGCCTTCTCATTTCCGGTCGGCTAAGTCCCGGCACGCGCTAGAGCGCGCTGCCAGGGCGGCGGTGTACCTCGGAAGCTGAAGCCAAGCCCACTGAAGGGCGGACGCGTCCCAAACGCCGTGGTCCTGCAGATAGAGCGCGAATTGAGAAGCTCCAGGACTAGGTCTCTTCCCGTTATCCCATTCAAAGTCACACCAAAACCCATCATTCTCCATATCACATACTGAAAATGATTTTATTTGATCCATTTACATTTAACTTGATATAAACTCATCCGGAAAAGTCAATATGCTTTGTATTAGCTCAAACATTTATTAAGAAAACCAAATTCCATAAATAAGCACAGACAATAAGTTAAAACATATCACAAATTGACCAGTATGTAACAAGAATGCTTTATCTACACAAAACATCCTATTTCACATGTTTGTTCATTCTTCGAAAGCGCTTCTGTTCTCTGGGTTTGGATTTGACCAGCACATGCAGAAAGAGCTGATTGTGTTTCTCTGTACAAAGTTGCAGGGTTGTAGATGTCCAAGTGCACCCACAGGCGGCCGGCAGGGGCCAGGGCAGTGGCCGAGGGGCACAAGGGACGACAGGACGACCACAGAACAACCAAGGGCACAGAGCAGCGAGGAGAAACAGAAAAGCAAACCCCAGTCCGGAAGGATCCAGAAAAGAGATGTGGCTTTTGCGTTTACAAAAGGAAAATTTTCTTACATGTTTATTATTTCTTATAAAGACTTATCAAAATGGATAAGATCACCTCTTCATTACATGACTGCTTTAGTCTACTCCAGCCACCCAATCCACTAGCATGTTCTTCCTGAGAAGCTTTCCCTCCAATACCCTCACACAGTTGTGCTTAAGAAAATAAAAGTAGGATAAAATAAAAACTTTTTTTTTGTAAGCCAATAGAGGATTGCATGGATGTGACTGGGTGGATGAGGCAAGAGTAGGATGCTGGAAGAGTAAACAAAGAGGAGTTTGGAGAAAGAATGCAAGGATAAGTCAAATTATATCAGTTGGGCCCTCAGATGAGGCTGTTGGTAGCAGATGCTTGTCCTCCTTTAAGACAAAAATCTCTAACATTGTGCTGTCCCTTGAACACGTCTGTGTGTGACTTAAGTGTACTGTGTGTGTGCGAGCACGCGTGTGCGTGTAGTGTCTGAGAGTGAGCCAGAGTGCGAGTGTGTGTGTTTCTGCCCACAAACCAGTCCATTGGTGTTTGATTTCAGATCCTGAGTCGACTCCCTGGTAAGTAAAATGGAGGGAAGGATGCTTTTTTTGCTGGGCGCCGGAGGAGGGACACGTGACGCAGGGAAAGAAGGGGCCGAAGGGAAGGCGGCTGGTGAGGGGGTCGTAGGCGTCGTGTTGAAGGTGTGGGTGTGAACAGCGCCTGTCAGAAGGCCGGGAGGAGGGCGCAAGCACGACTAGTGCAAGCGGGGAGACCGGCGTAGCAGGAAAGGGTGGGATCAGGAGCTACAGATGGGGTGGCGGGAGGAATTGGGTGACAAGGTTAGAAGGGCTGGCGGGAGTGGCGGGGGAGTAGGGGGGAAGGGGAGACTGGAGCGAGCGAAATCAGGCGGAGGAGAGGCCTCCTCGTGTGCTGGAGCTTGGGGTGAGACCGAGAGAGTGGAGGAGGAGGAGAGGACCAAACGAGAAGTGGCGGAGGCGGGGGTCAGGACGGGGCAGGGCACGCAGGCAGGGGCCCGGGAAGCTAGGGGGGCCCCGGGCGCGCGCCGGAGGGCCCTCGAGGCGGTGCCGGGGACGGAGCGGGCCGGGCGCTGCTGCATTAAGTGAAGCTCATGGAGACTGTGTGCTCTAGCGCCTTGCGGCGAAGGGAGGCGATACTCGTGCCCCGCCACACGTCGCTGCTGTCCGGGGAGCTGCAGAGCTGGGGCGAGCCAGAGACGTTGCTGGGGCCGGGGAGGGAGGCGGGCACCATGCCGGGGAAGGCCGGCTGGTAGAGGTGCGACTGCAGCCCTGCGCCGTTGGAGCCGGCCAGACTGTTGGACAGGCCCATGGAGTTGGGCGGTGGCCCTGCCGCAAGGCTGCACTGGGACAGCGACTGCGCCATGGCTTGCTGCCTGCCCAGCGCCGGCGGCAGCGGCAGCTGTGACACACCCGGCATGGCGGCCGCCGCCCAGCGGGTGTCGTTGGCATGGAATGAGCAAAGGCTGTCGCCCATGGCGGCGGCAGCGGCGGCGGCGGCTGAGGGAAACTGAGGCAGGCCTGGAGTGGGCAACAGCGTTCCGGGAGCGCGGAACACATTGGTGGTCTTCTTGCGCTTCTTCCACTTAGCGCGCCGGTTCTGGAACCAGACCTGGAGCGGACAAGGAAGGAAACGGACAGGCCGCTATTAGGGAGCCGGCAGCCACAAGGGACCGGGGCTTAAGCCCGAGAAATCCGCGTAAGGTACACCCACCCACTCAGCCCCAGGCAGAACAAGTGTCATAGATCCCAACTCGAGCTAGAGACCCTGGTTTTCCAACAGCTCCAGCCATCCGGCGCCCATTGCACCCACCAAGTACCTATTCCCTTAGTCCTACGTGATCGTACAGGGATGCTTAGACACGGTGCAAACAGAAACCGTGTGCAGTGTTCGCCATGCCGCTGCGTGCTGGCGCATTCGGTGCACAGCTTAGACGCACAGGTCTGCAGGCAGGCATGTGTCAAGGCTGGATCCACAGGTGTACAAATGAAGATAAACATGTGTACCCATGTGGCTTAATAGCGTGCCTTATAACACTGATGGGGTATAGAATTTTCAGAAACGCTGGAAATTTGGAAATTGATGAAGGGCCCTGCATGACATAGCCAGTTTCAAAATCGAAAGACAAAAGGAAAACCCTAACGTCACGGATGACAGAGCAGAGAGGTTAATATAGTGATTCGTGTGGGAAAGCGAGCGGCACTGAGCTCCAGTGTTGTTTGGGTTGCCACCGTGACTTTCACGTACTACTGACACAAGTGTCTGTGCTTCATTCACCACCCCTCTAAAGGCCCCTTTATGTGGGCTGTGCAGGTGTGCTGGAACCTGCTGCCAGAGCCCTGAGACCCAGGGCCTTCATGTCTGTTCTTTTCAGGAACTTACTCAGGATCCCAAATAGCAAGGCCTCCAGTTCCCTCACCCCACACCCTCACCTACAAACCAAAAGCAAATTTTCTGACCACTGCACATTAAAGAAGGTCAAGTTTAAAGCTCACACTACTTATGAGTCAAATTTAATTTTGCTAGACAAACCCATATGTCTTTTTAAGGAGATGTGTTTGATGAAATAAACTCCACATGAAAATAAGCCTTCTACTGTTCTTTCTTAATTGTGACCCTGGAATTTCAGACCTTACCAAACAAATTGGCCTATGGATGTCAAATTCACGACCACAGGGGAAGGAGTCTTTCTTCCTGAAAGATATCAAGTACACTGCCTGACCAAGATAACTTCTAATTTCCCATATTTTAGTTTGATATTCTTTTTTTAAAAAATAGCCAGCATGCCTACTTGGCAGGCTTGCAGTTTAAATCCAGTCAGTTGGAGGCTTACTGTGCATAAATACAAATGATGTGGAACACAGCTCTAATACCGACTGAGTTTCCTCTTAGAATTTGGCCCACGCAATTTGACCACCATATTTGTGGCCAGAAGGGTATTCATCTGTCAATCCAAGCGCTTTAGTGTTTATTTTGCAAGCTAAAGTATCACGAGTCTGGATGTACCTGACCCCCTCTCCGGTAAGACAGCTATGCACAGCAGTACCTTCACACCTGTCAAGTGGAGACACACTCTCCACTTACCAGTGTGAACGGCATTTTGCAATCTACAATTCTGCCTGCCTTTGCCCCGGCCGTTGCCTGTTAAACACTATATCCACACCACCATTTTATATTTCACTGGTTTCTACCCCATTTCCCATGTTTCTGTTTACACCAGTGTCCGGATTGGGTAAAGACCCCGGGTCCCTTCTCTGCTAAAGCCCGTTGAGCTGGTGGCACAGTGGATTAATGAGGCAGCAGGGCCAGGGCAGTGGCTGGGATCCTAGCGGCCCCTGGGTGAAATGAGCTATCGTTGGAAGCCTTGGGCAGAGGGTAACCTGAAGGAGCCAAGGAAAGTACAGTGGTCACAGATTGCTTTGTGTTACCCATCGGAAGCGGGAATGGGAGTAGATAAATCAGTTGGGGCCCTGGAGAGGGACCGTGTCTGTGTTGAAACTGTCCCCGCACTTCACATTCCACACCCAGATATATTTTGAAAGATATCTGTAAATTGAAACCCGATTTCTAACACCTAGTGTCAGTGAATCCCAAAATGTTTCAAAGTTTGGGGCGGACAGCAGAGGATGAGGGTGGCTGGCTTGTGTGAGGAGTGGGGAGAACAGAAGAAAGAAGGGGGAGGGATGGCCTGGTAGAATTTCAGTAGAAAACACACCCGCCAGCAAGGCTCTGAATCTCAGGCACGAGCGGAAAAGAACATCTGTTAAAGAACTAACTATTATAGGAATAATCGAAAAATTGTGCTCAATTATGTTTGAGGGTTAGTGGTCAAAAGACGGCTACAAAATTTTTTATGTTTCATGGCTCAATGGGGTTGGGGAACAAAATCTTCATGGGGTCTGAGCACCTCCGTTCCAAGCTATGATGCATATGTTTTTAAAAGGTGAATGTTTCCACTTGAAAACTAGAGCATGGCAGATTAAAATGCAGGCAAAACCTAAGGGAGAGTTTGAAAATGCACAGATGACAACTCCAGAAAATATATTAACCCCAGCCACCGGCCAACTTTGTACACAGTTTGAAAGGCAGCTCTTCTCAGAAAATGCTTAATACAACAGTGAGGATCTAATGGAGGTTGGAATTTAAAAATCCACTTTTGTGGTATCTGCTGTTACAGTAATATAGACATACTGTAAATGTATTTTAAAATATATAGCCCGTTTAATTCCCCACTTATAAATGGCTCAGAAATAAAGAAAGAGAGGGAGGAGAGAATATTACTTTTTCCCCCCCTTTGAAGCAAACGCCTTATGAAGATCTCATTGGAATCCAGCAAATGATTAATGTGAAGATTTGGGAGGAAATCTGGGGAGCTGTATTAAAGCCTAGATCTCAGGTTCATTTCGATCAGCCAGCCGTGAACTCTGGGCCGAATTCATTACACTTTAATAGTGCTGGGAGAGGAAGAAAATGCAATTTCTCATTCCATTAGAAAACTAGAAAATACTCTCAGCTTGTCCCCCTATTAAGATGTGGCAGGTGACAGGGCCATTCTGGGGGACACGGTCAATGGAATTACAGCACATTATTTTTGTTCCTATAAAATATTGAAAGGCAAGCCTGACTGTGCAGAAGTTATTTCACTGATTTGGTTTTTATGTAAATAAAATATTGAAAGTTAATTAATCCGTGCTAGAGACTAATGATTATGCTTATTATATTGCATTTGATCGCGTAATTTGCATGATTCTCACATTGCTGCTTAATAAGCCATTCCAGGTTATAAATAATTCTGAAATTGGTTTCTAATAATGGCATGCTATAAAAGGAATGGTTTTATTATACTAGCCAGAAAAGGGGAGCAATATCAGACATGGAATTGGCCTCCATGTGAATAGAGGTGCTTTAATAAATACTTAAAAATATGATATATACCAGTTATAGATAAAAATAAGTATGCTGGATCATTTAGTCTAGAACTAGAAAGCATGCTTAAAAACATACCATTGCAATAAATGTTTAGATCATTTTTAATCAGTGCAGTGGCCCACGTACTGAAAAGAATGGGTGACAATCTGTTAACTATAAAGAAAACTATGAAGTACTCATCATATAAGAACATAAACCAATTACTATTTAATTTGAATTTGGTCAAGGAGCAATGGTACAGTGAATAGTGAAGTAAATACATTTTCCATAAATTATTTTTGCATTACATTACATAATGTTAATCATTTTGAAATGTTAATTAAAAAGGTTATGTTGATCTGATTACTTTTTAAACTATGGGACATTATTTTTAAAAATATTGAAATTGCCATTCTATTAAATTGTCCCTATCAGCAGCCTCAAGCTATTATCTTTGGTTGAACATTATGCCACCACAATTAAAGTACTTTGTCTCTTTCTTCTTGATTATTCTTTTGTGTACTTTTAGAAAATAACTGTTTCTATTACATAGTTTGTATTTTATTTCATTTACAACTTTTTCTAATATAAGATTCACTGCCATTAACCTTTGGAAGCTCTAATAAAGTTTAATAGATCTCATTTTCTTTTTGCATAAAATCAGTTGTCCAATTATATTTTACTTGTGATTCTAAGTTCTTTTAATTTAAACTAATTACCAATATGCCTATGTTAAGCAACAGCATTTTACTCCTTAAAACAAAAATTATTAGGTAGTATTTCTCTTGAGGGACAAAAAGCAAATTTATGATTTTGAACCTACAAGATTTTAACAAGCTGGTGTTATCATTACCAGCAATGAAAATGTTGAAATTATATATTTCCTTTAAGGTTTGAACTCAGCTTCAGACTTAAAAAGAGGTGCGAGGTAAAAACACATTTTTAAGAGCATTAGTAATATGTATCTGCACAATGCACTTAACATTGTTTTAGCTCAATATCAATAGCCCATGGTCCGGGATTTCCAGAGTTCACTAAGGAAACCACCCAGGTTTATGTTGAGTAAAAATGTTGATCTACATTATACCTAAATATAACTTTATTAATTTGACCACTTTAAGTACCTAATGACATCCATTTGCTGACTATATAGAACAGAAGCACACAGTACTTTTACAGTTCAGACTATATGCCCAGTGGAGACAGAGACACTCAATACTGTGATTAGGGACATCCTCGTCCCTGCTCAGATCGGAGGTAAAGTAACTGAGATCTTGAAACTTAATTTGTAGAAGAATCTAGAGCTTAGGTTGACGCCCAGGATACACCACCTCCAAGACAGGAAAGGAAGATTTTTTCAGCACCCTGGATAGCTCACGATTAAGTGCGCGTCTTGGAAATTCGCCTCCAGCAACCTGCCCATAAAATATTTCATACATCGTTGTCATTCTTTTAAAAAGCGGGGTGGGGGAGATGAGAGTCTTTTGGCTTATGCTCTTATTTACCAATTGTCAGAAAAGTTGTAGATGTGATTTTCTGTTAATATATAATTTAAACTTGGAGGATGGTTGGACAAGAACAAGGGTCAGTAATTATTTTGTCTAGTATCTGTCAATCTTTCCTGCCCTAAATGTTCTGTCGTCAAATCCGATATCCACAACAGAAAGCCTTCATTTTCTTTTCTGTTTCCTTAGCGTTTAACCAAGTCTCATGGGCTGTGGAGCATCGGTGCAGCTGCCCCCCAGCGCACCAAAGTCCAAATCCTTTGAACGCATCAAAGCTAGGGGTATTTTGCCTGAGAGTGGCGGGATAGTGATATTCAGGAGAATAATGCACCGTGAAACCCAGGTGTGGATCTTTTTTAAAAGATGCCCTTTATGCTTTATTTTCCCCCTTTTCATGTTTTCTATACAATTGTTGCTTTCCCCCATTTATCCAGGCCTTAACACAAACTCATTAGAAGGTAATGAAATACTTGTCAATAACGTAAGCTCGAGTGGAGCTCGTGCTCTCTCGGCTTAGCCGCCTGGGAGACGCAGAGGGTGGGAGACTCGGAGGTCCCCTCCTCAGGAGGAAGGAGGAGACCTTAGCAGTCGAACAATGCCCGCTTGCTTTTGAGGAGTGTCTGCTGGGGTGTGGTTATACTGGTGGGAGACTGAGGCCCTGCCTGTCCATTGGGTTTGGCGATCCGGGCCGGTTTCCTGCCAGAGGAGCGAAGGTTTCCGAAGCGAAGCCCAGGATCCCGGAAGAAGAAGGAAAGACCCCGCGTCCTTTGCCCAAATCCTCCAGCACGCTCCCTGTGTTCTACCCCGGCGCCCGCACCCCACGTACCTGCACTCGGGACTCGGTGAGCCCGATACGCAGTGCCAGCTCCTCGCGCATGAAGATGTCGGGGTAGTGAGTCTTGGCGAAGCTCCTCTCCAATTCGTTGAGCTGCGCAGGAGTGAAGCGCGTCCGGTGGCGCTTCTGCTTCTGTTGTCCCTGCTGCTGGCCGGCTTGGTTGGGGTTCGGGCCGCCCTGTGGCCCCGGCTGCTTGTCCGGGTCCTTTGCACTCACCGCCAGCGAGGCCGGCGTGGAGCCCACAGTGGTGATGTCCTCCCCAGGCAGCAGAGTAGCTCCCTCGACTGGGTCGGAGTTGGGCGCTAGGTCCCCCGGGTGGCCCCCGGGGTCGGAGCCCCCCACGCCCAGCCTACACTTCACCGCCTCCCGGTGGCCCAGAAGCTCGGCGGCATCTTTCATACCTGAGAAGGCAAGGAGATCGTGGTCACTACCTCCCTAGCGACGCCAGGAGGGATTATCTTCCCCGCGCGGTCCTCCGGCGGCCCCATCCTCGGTTCCCTCCGCTCCCACGTTCGCCCTACGGAGGAAACTCCCAAGATGCTCGGCTGGGCTCCCCAGGATTTGGACAGCCAGGCAGGGATCCCATTTCCCGGCCCTTTCCCCTCTTTCCGCAGCCGGCTCCAGAAGGCAGCACACACTCTCATCTGGCCCACAACGAAACACTCCCAGTCTCGGCAATGAAACATGCCTCGAAGTCCCTTTCATAAACCGTAACCTGGCGCCCCAGGAACCTGAGAGCATATCCGAGAAGGAAAATGGAAGGAAAGAAAAGAACGAAAATTAAACAATTCCTTGGTTGCTGCCCCACCTGCGTGCGCTTAGGCGGTGTGACAAACTCTACCTCCGGCCCTGAGCCGATTCCCTCTCACTTTCGGAAGATGAATAAGTCCCCAAGCCTTCCACCCCCCGAAATCAACCCAAATCAGCTCCGCCTCCCCCTCAAATCAGAGAAAGTGTTTGGAAAATGGAGTCACATCCATCACCAAAGATTCCCAAACCGGAAACTCAGTCAGCATTAAAGAAACCCAAGTAAACTCTATAGACATAGCAGTGAATCAAACTTTAGGGAATTCAGCTTCTCTTTCCGGAAAAATGAAGGGCGCATTCCTCTCGGCCATTGGCAATGCCAAGTCTTTTGCAGGCAACGATGCCTGTGAGGATGAATTTGGCTTTTCTCTTTTCTCAATAAGCACACTTAGCAAATCGCTTCAATTGCAGCAGCTTCTTCTTCATGCCAGATTTTTACAAATTCAACCACACTTAGAAGAGGAGGGGAGAAAAGGGCAGTGGGAAGAGAGAAAAAGAGAAACGAGGAGAAAGAAATCCCAAATCAAAGCAAACAGGAAGAAAAAAGAGAAAGAAAAACACCTCCAAAGAAATTATCACGGGGAAGATTGCCTTTCAAAAAAAATAATAATAATAAGGGGGAAAGGGTAAGAGAAAAAAATAGGAAAAACAAAAAGTAACATTTCCCAACTCCTCTTTCGGATCTACATATTCCATAGATTTTTTTTAAAAGGCGTTGTTAAATCAAATTAAACTTTAATGCAGCACAATTACTTTTAAAGAAATTAGTCCATTTAGGGTGCATTAAGGTAAAATAAGGAACAAATTGACAATTTCCTGCCCCGGCTTCTCCTGGCTGCCCCGGCGAGAGGCGCGCACTCACCTAGTCTGGCGTCCAGGAGGTCGGCGTGAGACAGCATCGCGCACCGCTCCAGGGCGAAAGCTGTTCCCCCCAAAATTTTAGCTGCTTTAAGTTATTTAAAATAGATATAAGCTATAAGCTATACGATATAGATATATATAGATCACCTAAATGAAAGAAAATTCGGTTTGTGGTTAAAAAGGGGGCTTCTTGCATTATAATGTCCTTTAGAGAGACGGGGAGGTGCTTAACAGTTGAATGAACCCGTGAGCAGCTCGGTGAGGGGACCAATCAGGAGGGCAGCCTGCAAATGTCAGAGCCCGGAGAGTCCCCCACTCCGCCCGCCCGCCCGCCCGCGCCCGCCCGGAGGAGGCGGCAGTGGCAGCCCTGGTGGCTCCAGCCCCGAGCAGCTGCTAAAGCAGAGGCGGCCGCCTCGGCGCTGCCCTGGGCTTCCAGGTCCAGCCTCCGTTTGTGTTTCCGTGCGATTTTTCCAGGAATGCCTTTCCTTCTCCTTGTCCCGCCCTGCTCGCTCCAAAGGCTCAGCTCTGTCTCCTTGAGCCAGGATCTTACTGAGGCAAAGGCAAGGTTGGGGACCGAGCAGGGCATGACTCCCGCGTGACCCGAGAGTCTCCCCCGCCCGCGCGCTCTGGGCGACACCTGCCAGCCTCCCGCGGCTCTGCCCTGCCAGTCTGGAACACAAGGGCACACCGCGGCCTCCAGACCACGCTTAGACTTGGTTGCCAACCAGCAGGCCTGGGCCTAAGGTCCAGAATCCCTAGCTGGGACCCTGGGCCTTTCCAGTCCCAGCCCCTGGGCAGGCCTACGGCGCAAAGGAGTCGACTTCCCAGGAGCTTCCAGGGCCCCCGCACCTTGTGGATTCAGGCTCCACACCCTTCCCACCCGGCTCCCGCTGCTCTGCAGGTTGACCGCTTGCTTCCTGCCCGCAGCCCGTTCTTTTGGTCAAAGTTTCTAAGTTCTGCAGGGCTCTCAACTCTACTTATGACTGTAAATAAAGTTAAATGCTCGTTATTTTCCTCTTGAATATGTTAAACTACTAGAACAATTTAAAGTGCTTTGCACAAGTGAAGCGAACCATTTCTAATGTTCTGATTTTTCAGAGCCAGCCAACAACAAAGTTTAGATTAGTAATATATTTCTAACCAGAGTAATTTTCAAGATCATTAGGCATTTATGTAATTAGTGCCAAATCTATAAGCTTTTATTACGATTATTAGAGTAAAATCAGTATAAATTTGTACTAATTTACTACTGTTTAGACTTGGCTGTCAAGCCCAGAGGTTCTTATTGTAAATGATAACTGAGGAAATTAAGTGCAAAATTCTGTACCATTTCTGATCTGCTCCTAAACAATCCGTTTCAATTGTATTTGTAGCAGAACATAATGCCCTTTTAAAGTTATTTGACTTGTATTTTTATTTGCAACACAAGAAAAATGCCCTCTACCCAGGCACAATGAAAACTGATATTTACTACTCTCAACTTGATTAGCATTGATTTTTAATTCGAGAGTGATGCAATTAAGATTATTCATTTAGTGCAAATAAAGCTTCCACAAAAGGGTGGCCCTATGAAGTCTGTTTTAAATAATACCGAGCAAATGGCTTTTTTTGTTCGCTGTCCAATTGACTTACACAAAACATTGGAAATGCTGCCTGAGAGCAGATGCTAGAGGAATTGTGTGTGTGCGCGTGTGTGTGTGAGCGCGCCCTTAGCTGTGTGTGTGACAGGGACGGAGCAAGGAGACAAAGGAGAAGGCAATAAGAACTCTGGGGCAGTTTTGCTTCCACCTCCTTCTCTCCTGCAGCTCGTTTCCCTCTTCCCATGCACGCACACGTGCACACCCACACACGTGCACACACACACGTGTGAGTGCCAGGCATCAGCCACACTGGTTCCTTCCGAGCTGAGGAAACCCTTTCCCCCGAAGCTCCGGGCCTGGCCGAACTTCAGTAGCCGCTGCAGTTGCTGCCAAGGCGGCCTCTGTGGGACTGAAGCACTGGAGCCCTGGGCCTCCAGCTTGGCGGAGTCCGGGAGGCGGCGGTGTGTTTGGGAGCCGCGAGGATGTGCGGCTAGCGCCTCGTGTGCTTTCGAGAAAGGGTTTGCTTGGAAGGAAAATAACTAGACCTAAAGCAAATAGAGTTCCTGCAATAAAAGCTTCCCCTTCCCCAAACAAAACCTCAAATCTGTATGCTACAGCGCTGGGCGCAAGAGGCAGGAGGCGGGATGAAGGCCCCGGGCCGAGCGGCAAGCTTCCTGGACGTGGCTTTGGAGTGCGCATCGGGCTGCACGTTCCCGCGGACTCTAGGGGATTTATGCCCAGCTGGGGTGGGGCTTGACGGGTATCCAAGACCGGAATGCAGGGGAGGAGGTGCGGACAAGTGTAGGAGGAAAAGACGGGCCCCGACAGAGGCACCCCGCTTTTCCAAACCGGCAGTTCTGCGGCAGCCCGCACGGCGGGGGCTCCGCACCCTGTCTGGAGGGAGGGAGGAGACGCCAAGAGAAGGGCCGCCGTCCACACCGTCGCGCACGCAGGCGTTCGTGTCCTCATCCTACAGCTGCCCCCGGAACAGCCACCCGCCGTGCAGCGTCCTCCCACAGGCGCCGCTCGTATATTCTGTTTTGTTGTATTTTTCAGGTCGATAAATAAATGTGTAATAGTTAATGTGAAGACACATCAGAGTAATAACAATGGGACGAAATCAAAGGATTATCCATCTCTGTTAGTAACCGCTGAATAACAATGTTGCGGCGTGATTGATAGCCCGCTTCATTTTATGACTTTTCTATTGGTCTTGATTTTTATAGCAGTATAAACAAACTAAATCATTTCTTCCAAGACTTCAAAGCATAAGCATGGGGTGGGGGGTTAAATAAAGGAAAGGGGAAAAAAGGAAATCTGAGAGTGGGAGGGGGTACGGCGGCGGTGTGGGGACGCCGAGGTGGGGAGGGCGCAAGCTGCAGCCGGGAGTCCGGAGCCTGCTGGCAGCGGGCGTGGCGAGGAAAATGACAATGGTCCGCCTGGAAGGTGCTCGCCCCTGCGCCGACTTTCTTCCCCTTCGGAGCTCCTTTTGGTCAACGTCTGAATCCACCTGGGCAGGGCCGGAGATGTATTTACCAGACTTTTATTCCCCGTCATCTTCCCACGTTCCCGGGGCAGCCGGGAAAGTGCCGGTCAGGCCCATTGCTATTGATAATTTAAGGCATTTCCCACATGATCATGGGAGCTGAAGTCCCTAACAAGGCGAGATTTTAGCGCAATGACCCCCAAATCTTCGGAATGACAATAATGTCTTCAGAAATCACTTCAAAGCAAAGTAAAAGGATTTTCTATGACGGATCCAGTGATTTTTCCTCAATAAATAGGTTTTAGATTGTTACACACACGTAGAAGTGGAACAAAGGGAACTACCAGAAAATATATTGGTTGCCCCTAATAAAATTTATTTAGACAGTTTACTTCTCATAAAAAATAGAGATTGAATTTTGTACAAGAGCCTTCCAAGGGGCGATGCACAGGGAAATCATTTTTTTCTTTCTTCTTTTCTCCCCTTCTCCTTTTTAACGAAGCACAAAGAGCATTTAAAGGCCAAGGAACCCGCTCCCACTCTCTCCGCCTTGCGCCCAGACCCAGCCAGACAACTTTGTAGTTTTGAGAGGAGTCGGCTTTCTGGGAGATATAGCTTTAAATATATGTAAATATATATTTAAGTATATGTATTTAAAACACTTGATGGGTACAAGAACAGCAGCTACAAAATCGGTGTCTTTTCTCCTGCTTTGCCATCCTGGTCCAGAGCAAGATTTAGAAATACGGTGTGACTGGATGAGTAGGTGGGATGAGGGGGGAGATCTGGCCAGCAAGTGTCTTAATGATGGATATATACTGATTAGGTTTGTACTTCTGATACCTCCCAATTGTATTTATGCATTTATTGTGAATACTATGTACAGTCAGAGAGACAGATAGAATAAAAATATATACCAGCTGCTCTTGAAGAATTGGGTACTGTGCCCAGCACCCTAATTGCCTTTTCCACTTACAGAGACCTTGGGTGTTTATTAAATGTAACTTTGGGCTGTCCGGGTTGTTTGTAAACTGCTCTCTTATCTTTGCAGACAGTGGGCTGGAATATGGCGCGTTATTATTCACATTCTCGCTATTAAATGCTGAATTGTAACATTGTTCCCTTTAATGAGCAGCGCCTCCCTCAATAATTAACGATCTCACATTTTCCTATTTTCTTGCCTGATGAAAAGAATCAATTTTAATTCGAGGTAAATTACAGCCATGCTTTTGGGTATTATTTGCTTACAGAAAACAAATCAAGTGACTTGAACACTCCTGTTTACTTTTCCAGATATACAATAACCCACGCGCAATGGTAAATCAGATCTTGTTCCTCAGGCCTACTTTAGAACCTCAGAAAGAATAAAGGGTGGGGGCAAATACTAGAGCGGGGGAACGGGAAGCTCTCAAGTTTACTGCGTCTGAAACAATGGTGAGTATTTTTGCCCATCTCTTGCCTCAGGTGCCAGAACCCACCCTCTCTCATTGCCCACTCACTCCGCCTTATACCCCCCCTCCCCGGCCGGGACAAGTGTCAGTGGTCCACTTTAGAGTTTGAGACTGTTTAATGTATGGTTCCTTTGGGGAAGTCGACTTGGGGGTGGGGTGGGTGGAAGGAAGGAGATCTTTGAGTGCAGTTAAGTAAGTCTTCGGGCAGGGGTGACAGGCACTTCCACACTACTCTGCATAAAAAAATCTCTCGAGGTTCCCAGCAAAAGAGACTATAGCCAAAGAGTCTTTGGGCTGAGTGCCCCTGCCAGGCCACAGAGAAAGCCCACTCGGCTCGCCTTCTCGCGGTGGTTCTCTGGGGCTGAGTGAGAGCCTTTAAGCCCCAGCCCAACGACCGCGCTCAGCTAAAACGTGCATGCTCTCCAGGCCTCCAAAGACCGGGAGCGCAAGGACTGCGGGCTGCGCTCAGCTAGGGCTGTCCCGTTGATGTCGCCGCGGGAGCCTGGGGCCCCATAAACTCTTCGCGTGCAGGACCCTAGCCCCCCAACCTGGCAGCTAAAGCCAAGGGCCCACACTCCAGGCATTTTTTTTTTAAAGCTCAGGGAGCGGGAACTGCGTGTGCGTGACGTGTGTACTTGGCGTGCGCGCTTATGTGAGCCGTGTCTATCTCTTGCCTGCTCACCCTAACGGCGGGGATGTGCCGCGGGTGGCGGCGGCGTACAAAATTTGCCCCAAACAATGTCATTTCCTATCCTTCCGGGAAGCCTGTGTCGATATACAAGAGCTCAACGTACACATTTTTTTTTTTCCCCTGCAATAAACAGTTTCCCATACATCCGAGTTTGGAAACTACAACCATGTAGTCTACTTACATGGCTCTTCGTGGGCGCTGGGGCTTGCTTATTTTTTTAATCTTTGCCTTCTAACAACTAACATCCGCAGCCCTCAATGCAGAAAGCTCGAAGCAAAACAATGACAGATCGGTGCCCGCCCCCACCCCCCCCCCCCCCACCACTGCACATCTACTCTTTATTTGCCTCTAGCCCTGAAAGTTTAATGGCCCCAATTAGCCACACGGAATATAATAAGTGACATGGAGATTTTGTTTGTATGTGTTAAATTCGCTGCTTTTCTGATTTCTATTTACTCAGGATAAATAATCGTATATCAGTTATTCAGTTAGGTGACAAGGCTAGTAATTGGAATAAAAAGAAAAACATCTCATCCTTATCTCTTTCTATAACTAGATATAGCGCTAATAAGACTGCATCAATCTTATCTAGCAAATAAATAAAACAGACAAACAAACAAATTCGTCTCCAACAAGTTAATGTGGTGTATCTGAGTGGAAAGTAGATATTTTCACGCAATCTGGAGATGAGGAGTGACTTTTAATAAAATCACAAGAAAAACAAATGTAATTCTGTAAGCCATTTCTTGGAGCCGCCGGCGCCCATCTCCTCCCCCCTCGCTCCCTGCCCGGCTCCACCGTCCCGGCCTTTTTCCTTTCTTAAGCAGTTAGTCCCAGCTTAGGACGGACTCCCCCGGCAGGGCTCCTCCGGCTGCTTTACCCCTGGGGCGGGCTGGGGTGAGGGAGAGCATTACACAGGTAGTGAGCCTTCCTCAAACAGAATTTCCTCTTCCCCCATGTTTTCCTCCTTTCTTTTTCGTCCTGCCCTTGTTCCTCGTTCTGCTTCCTTTTCCCTCTTTGCTTTCACTCTTTTTTCTCTTCTCCTTACTCTCTCCTCCCTTTCTCTTTTCCTTCTTTCTCTTTTCTGCCTTTCCATTTTCCCACTCTTTCCCCTTAGTCTCTTTCTGTTCTCCCTCTCTTTGCCTCTGTCCTTTCGTCTGCTCTCTTTCGCTTTTTCTTCGCCTTTCTCTCTCCGTATCTCTATTCCCCTTCCTCTCTTCTTTCTTCCCCCTCCCTCCCCCACTTCACCTCTTCCCTCCCCCCCTTCCTTTGCCCCTCCCTGCAGCCCGAGTGCGGCTAATTCCAGGCGTCTATATTCATTCAATTAGAGAAATCTACAGAGAAGATCGATCTTCCATCTGCAGACATGCCAGCTTAACAAATTAGATTCTTGTTTCGTGCAGGTGATTTGGTGACAGTTGGGGAATTAGAAGTAATAAGTTGTTGTGTTTGAGCCCGGGCCCCCGCCACCCGCGCGCGCCCCTCCCCGCCCGCAGACCCCCCGGCCGCGCCCGCCGCCCGGGCACCCCCTGCCGCAGCGCCCCCCACCCCCACCGCCGGCCCGCGCCCGCGCCCGCCACCGCTGCATCCCCCGCCGTAATTAGTGCTGCTGCCCTCCATGTGGGCTCGATTAAACCGTGATTTAGCCGAAAGAAATATAATTATGGCTGCAAATAAAATAATCAGCATTGAAGAGCGATTTCCTTAATGAGATGGAGCGGTTGCACGTCACGGAGTAAAGGGGTCTCATTAAGAGGTGGTAATGAGGCTTGGGTGGATGGTGCAGTTACAAAATAGCCCGACTCCTTCGCAGGCCCGGCCCGCCCGCCTGAAGTGGCCGCACGGAGCCTTCCCGGAGTCCGGCCGTCCCGCGGTCCCGGAGGGGCACCCGGGTCTGTCCTCCGGGGCCCCCAGGGGGCGCAGCGCCAGCCGCCCGGCCTCTTCCCTCGGGCGGGCCTCGCCTTCGGACCCGCGGGGCGGACGGAGGCGGCCGCGCTCGGAGAGTGGGCGGTGGGCTGCTCTGCGGCCCCGCGGCCCCGCCCGGCCCGGCGCGGCCAGGCCCGGTCTGCTCGGCGTCGGGAGCTGAGTTTGTACAACTTTGAGGACAGCGGTCTCTGGAGGAGCCGGTCGGAGCCAACAGCCCCTGACCGGGGCGGGCGCTGAGGTGCTCTCCAGGGAACCTCAGGGCGCAGGTGGAAGTCCCCACGGGTGTCTGTGAGTTGGACTGGGAAAGAGAGTGTCGCTACAAACAGGTGTTCATAGGCAGGGACACCACCGCGGGAGGCGTTGGCGCGTGGAAAACGCTGTGTCTTCACACCGGCTTCGAGTCCTGCCGTGGAGGGCCTCGAGGGTCCTCATTCTCTCCACATTATTTTCCAAACTTCATGAAAGTAGCGAAAAGGCAAAAACTGTTTAACCGTCTCGCACAAAAAGAATCCTGAATAAATTATTCCAAAGATGTTTTAAATGGGTAGCTCAGACCTTTCTGGGTTATTAGGTTTATTCATAGGCTATCACCTATGAATTCCTTCTGATACCAAGGTGCGTACACACGCTTGTTTCTAACGTCCAGATGCAGTGATACCTAATTTATTTCTAACTAGATTGTTAACCCTCTCCTCGGTGCAGTTTCATCATTTGGAACCATTCTTAGTTGGACAAGGAAACCCATTATCCACACAGTGACAAATAAGGCAGCTGACACACTTTCCCTTTTTCATCCAACAATATTTACTGAGCACCTACTATGTACTGCATACTGTGTTGGACACCAGGGAGAGAGAGGTAAACAGAGGGACAGATCCTTGGCCTAGTGGACCTTAGAGTCAGCCATGTCCTGCCTTGAATTTTGTGCTGTGGGGGACCGTGGCCATCAGGTGTTTGGCAGCCAGTGGGAGGCAGGGGTGAATCTGGAAAGTAGCTTAGTTTACTCAGTGTGCTGATGCTCCCTCCTTCAGAATCTTTTCCCACCGAGGAATATGGGATACTGAGGAAGAAAGTAATTTTTTAGTTTATATATATATATGTATTGGTGAGAGAGAGAGAGATGGATGAGAGAAACATTAATTTCTTGTGTCCTGCAGGCACCGCAGGTGGGACCAGATCTGCAGCCTAGGTGTGTGCCCTGACCTGAATGGAGCCAGCGACCTTTCAGGGTGCTGCTCCCACCAACAGAGCCACACCAGCTCTGTTTAAAGTAATTTAAAAAATCAACTTTCCTAGGGGTTAGGAGTCAATATAATACTCTTTATAGGATGTTCCCAGTCTTTTAGAGATTTCATTTATTTATTTTTAGAGAGGGGGAAAGGAGGAAGAGGAACATCAGTGTGAGGGAGAAACATGGACTGGTTGCCTCCTCCACACCCCAGCCTGGACAGGGACAGGGCGCAGCCCAGGATTTGCTAACCAGCCTAGCGGGACTGGTCAGGGCCGCTGTTCCCATTTTAAAAGAGGACAGCAAGGAGGGTCGTGTTGCCTAGATAAATGATTTTTCCATATCTTTCTGGTGGTAGTGTGAGACTTGAGAGAGGAGAATTTGAGGTTAAATCACTACTATCCAAACTTTCTAATCAGCCATACAGCTCTGGTGGAAACTCTTGCATTTAAAAGAAAAATTTATCTTGGGGAATCACAGATGCCTTTGAGAATCTGATGAAAGCTATGGAACTCCTTCCGTTAAAGTGCACGTATTTGCAAACAACTTTGGGGGTTCAGGCCCACCAGAAGCCTTAGTTTATGAAAGAGTGGTATCTAGGTGAGACTTTAATATTTGTCATTAAGACTTTCAGAGAAGAAATAATGCAAATCTCCAGAGGTGTTCTACCAATAAATCTGAATCTAAAGAACAGCTGGGTCAAGAATCAAAGAATAAACTGTCAAACCAGGAAGTTCAAAGAAAATAACTGGTTAAAAGATGTATGCAGTTTAACAAATTTATAACAAATTCACATCTTTAATCTGATCCCAATATAGGTTGAGATTAATCCAAACCTACATTAAAATGTCCATGTTTCAAAGAGTTGTCAAGAAACCTACTTTTCTGGTGGGCAGCTCTTGCCCCAGACACAGGCCCTGGGCAGCTTGGCCCTCTGGCTGGGATGGGGGTGGATGGCGGGTGGGGGCAGCCTCACACACAATGGCGTGTCATACACAGGCATACAGCAGACCTTGCCCTGCGCGGAGGTGCAAGTGAATGGGATTTAAATTCACACACTGGCACCACAGGGAGTGAAGAGTGATTAAAAGTCTGTCTTAAGCCCACTAAAGCCCCCAAATCCAGAGCTTAAGCTAATTCTCTATTCACTTCCCAAAGGCATTTTACACAGTAGAGCCTGAAACCACGCAGCAGAGCTGCCTTCTCCTCCACCCTCTGACGCTTTCTCAAGACGGTAACATATGGAAGCAGAGAGTCTTTTCTAGGCAGAAGATAGTTCTTTCCTGGCTGCTTTAAAACAGGATTCAGTCTCTCCATCTCTCTTAATTTTTGAGAGGCCCCCAAGTCACCCATTAGGAGAGATATTGACTTTTCCACACATATAGTTTTTCCTGGCATAATCTTTTTCTTTTTCACTCCCATAAAGCAGCTGCATTTAGGAGGGGAGTATTTATTAGTTAGAATACACACAGGGTGAGGCAAAAAGTAGGTTTACAGTTGTGAGTACATGAAACGCAGAATTTATTCTTGCATTATTTATCATTATTGTATTATTTCCCATATGAACAACTGTAAACCTACTTTTGCCCTACCTGTATTAGGTTGCTGTAACACAGTTCCCAAACAGAGTAACTTAGAAAAGATGGAATTTGATTTCTTCTTCACATTCTAAGGCTGATGCAGCAGCTCCAGAATATTGAAATTCCAGCCTTCTTTACTGTTGATCTGTCTTCCTCAATATTTGGCTTCCACCCTGTGGTCTGCAATGGCTGCCCCAGCTCCTGCCATTGCCTCTGTATTTTAGGCATCTGGAAGGGGAGAGGAAGAGGAGACTCACCCTTTTCTTTTAAGGACATGGCTCAAAAATACATCTATCACTTCTTACAATGCATTGACTAAAATTTGGTCACATAGCCATACCTATCTAAGTGGAGATTAAAGTCTCTACGGAGACTGAGGATCGCAGCCTTTACCTGACCTAGTTAAAACATCAGGAAGGAGGTTCCATGGCTTTCGAGTTCTGGGAGGGGCATCACTGCTGTCTTTAACCCAGCCCTCACCTATGGGCCAGCCCTCACCCTCACACTTCCCCTGCATTTATATGGAAAGACTCATGTGTTGTGAGGGGACGGGAGAAAAGAAGTGGAAGGAGAGTGGACATTTAGAAGTGTAACACAGTAATTCAAGGGAGAGATGATGGTTACTTGGACCAGAATGAGAGCAGTGACGGAGTAATAAATGGTCAGGATCTAGAAGTATTTCTTAGGAAGAGCCTGGGATTTGTCTCTAGATGTGGGGTATGAGAGAGAAGAGTCGAGGATGACAGCATTCGTTGTTTATCTATTCATGCATTGACTGTTCATTCATTCATTCATTCATTCATTTACCAAATGGCTATAGAACAGCGACTGTGAGGCAAGCACTAGGCTGGGACCTGTGGATACAATGGGTATAGTCATTCCTTCACAAGTGATGAAAAAATATAGACAGCAGAGAAGTAAATATAAACATGATTGTATAATAAAAGGCAAGTGCCAGAGGCTACAAAATAGCAACCCAGAGGAAACTAACCTAGTCTAGGGGTCTGGAAAGTGACACCTAAGCTGAGGTGTGAAGGGTACACAGGACTTGGCCAGGAAACTGAGGTGAGTGGGGGGCAGGAGAGGAAGATGTTTCTGTGGAGGAATACTCTCCAAGTCCTAGGTCCTTGCATGGCTTCACGTTGCCTACCTGGGATAGCACATGGAAGCCTGGGCTATGAAGTCTGGAAACTTCAACTTAGTTCATGCTGTCTCTTTAGAGAGAAAATGCTTTTTGAAATTCATTTCAAGTTAATTCAACTCAATCAACATTTGTAGGTTGTGGGCCAGGTTCCCAGCCCAAAGACAACAGGCCATGACACCATTTAACTGAGAATAGACAATAAAATTGAAGTTGTTGAATTTTAGGAAATGCAGGGGCATTCTCTATAAGGTCAGACTAAATCTCAAAAGATTTCAACCTAGAAAGACAGGCACTGAGGTGTGATGTGATCAAAATCTATATAATTCAGTAAGGTTACACGACAGTAAAATGGATGAGGAGACAATCCATAATCTTCAAGGCAAACAACAGGAAGTCTCTTATACAAGGAAATTAAACTACCTCCAAGAGGTGGTAAAAGTTCTCTACTTATTAGGATGAGGGTTCAGGGGCCACAAAAAAAAAAAGAAAAAAAAAACAGCAGCAGAGAACACCTATGGTGGTTTAGACAAGACAGAAGTTTGTTTCTCTCTCATGTAAGATGTAAGGAAGCCAGGACTGTTCTGGCAGGTCCAGAAACAGGAACCCAGCCCCTCCATCTTATTCTGCCTGCTACGGTGTCCCCGCTGTCCATTTTGTTTAGGATGGCTCACGGCCACGTCATATGCTACCCAGCAGGGAGAAGGAAGAAGAGGAGGGTTTCCTTCTTTCTCTAAATAAATAAACCAGAAGTCAGACCCATCACTTCTACTCAGTTCCATTGGCTAGAACCCAGCCAGATGATCACGCCTAGCTACAAGGAAGGGTGGGAAACAGTGTCTTTATATTGGACTGTCATGTTCCAGGTAATAACAGGAGGTTTTGTTACTGAGAGCAAGAAGGAAGAACAGACACTGGGGGCCTCTAGGAGTCTTGTTGTACTAAGGGCTTCCTTTTCTTTCTCAGAACTTCCAAGGTTAGCATTGGAAAGAGAATTTTCAGGAGAGTGTATGAAGGAGGAGTGATTGGGAGACACGTCTGAACCACAGTCTCACCTTTTTTGAGTCCTCTCTCTTGGGTTCCTGCTATGCCCTAGGTGGTGTTACCCCCTTAACTATTCTGGCTCAAGCAAAGATCAAAACCTCTCCCTGGGTTCTCTTAGCTAAGAGCTTTTTTTTTTTTTAAGATCTTACTTAATTATTTTTAGAGAGGGGAAGGGAAGGAGGAAGAGAGGAAGAGGAAACATCAATGTGTGGTTGCTTCTCACACGCCCCCTGTGGGGACCTGGCCCACAACCCAGGCATGTGCCCTGACTAAGAGTTCTACCCAAGAACCTTTGGTTCACAGGCAGGCACTCAATCCACTGAGCCACACCATCCAGGGCAGCTAAGAGCTTTTAAAGAGTTTATTACAGATGTCAAGAGAAGAAGGAAGAAACAAACACAGAAAATATGAGAAATATATAAACTTCTTAGGTTACAAAGTCCAAGATAGATATCGACTTCCTGGCTCTTGTCCCAGTGGTTTAGCGCAACTTCTCTGGCACCTTGAACACAGCCCTCATTCCCTGATTCCAAGCTTGTCTTTGTGTGAGGGATGCTTGTTTTATATTCATCATTCAGGAGCTACTTACCGTGCACCCCTTACACTTGGGCAAGCAGGTATCCTCTGCCTTGGACCTTCAGATGGTCCCATTTGGACCTTCTCTAGCCTCAGCCCACCCATATCCCAAGTTTTCCCCCCTAGACCACCTGGTGCTCCAGAACTCTTGGCCCAACAGTCCTGCTTCTGCTTCCAGGGCTTGTACGGGCCCCTTCCCACATTGGTCCATCTGCAGTATGCACACCCCTAAGCCTGAGGGGCAGTTGTTGGTGATGAGTGTCATGAAGCTTGGACAAGTGGCCTAGGGTGACCGCTTGTGTGTGTGGGAGGCCCCTAGGTACACTGGATGCAGCTGGTTGGTAGGAAGAGAAGAAAGGACAGATCAAGAGCTTGAGGGCTAGGGCTCCAAAAACTATAAATTTGAACTTGAACTTTCAAGTTGTTATGAAGATATATTTATCAAGGTTAAAACATAGAAGATATTTCATGTAACAATTTGTTAGCTTGATTTATAATTTTAAAATATTTAGACATATAATATTTAGTCTTCTATTTGTACTCACGCTCCAGGTCCTGCAAATGTTAGGGGAAGGCCTGGCTGTCTTGCCCTATATTTTTCATCTTTAAAGTCACCCTGTGTGAGATTTCTTGCCTGCAGTTTATCTTTCTAATTTCCAACTTGTAGAAGTCCACTACCAAGGCCACTCATGTGCTAACCTTTTGCTCTTCCTCAGATTTGCCATCCTCATTCCAGCTCAGGGCCATTTACCTTGCTGTCTGTTTCTTCTTCCTTGAAACACACTCTTCCAGACCTTCTATCTGGTTAGATCTCTTGCTTCATTCAGGTCTGCTCAAATGTTATCTCTAAAGAGAGGCACTCTCTAGGTCCCTCCTCAAACCTTAAAAATGTTCCCCCAGCCCTGGCTGGCATAGCTCAGTGGATTGAGTGCGGGCTGTGAACCAAAGTGTCGCAGGTTTGATTCCCAGTCAGGGCACATGCCTGGGTTGCAGGCCATGGCCACCAGCAACTGCACATTGATGTTTCTCTCTCTATCTCTCTCTTTCTCCCTCCGTTCTCTCTCTAAAAATAAAATAAATAAAATCTTTTTTAAAAAGTTCCCCCAAAGAGTCAACTATGTCCATCATTTCTAACCTTTATCTCTTACTCCGCTTTATTTTATCAGCATAGCACTTATGACTCCCCAAAAGTGTGATACGGGCATATTTGTTTATTGCCTCTTTCCCTGAGGAGGATACCAGCTCTACAAAGACTGAAAATTTCTATTCTTACCTCAGTATCCCTAGAGCCCTGAACAGTTCTTGATACAGAACAATGTTCAAAAATTTTCTGTTGAATGAATGAATGAAAGGAAGAATGAATGAATGGCCTAGCTATTTGACAGCACTTGGGAATCAGATTTCCCCATTGAAATTATGCTTGTTAAGTAATCTGAATTATGAAGTAGTTTATAACTATTGGAATATATGCTCCCATGCAGGATGGAGCTGACCTGGTCAGCTTTGTGTCGAGCAGTCCAGACTGAGAGTGCGCAGTTGCCTGAAGGCGAGGTGTGAAGACAGCCCTGTTGTTGAGGAGCCCAGTGCAGCCTTTGCAAGTGAAACTGGGCTCTCCTTCTGCAGCTCTGCACTCAGGTCTCAGCTCTGGAAAGTGAGCCCAGGGTGGGGATTGCCATGTGATTATTTGCTGATGAGGGACTCAGTGTTTGGACAAGGGACTGGATAAAAATTTGATGTAGACAAAACTGAGGATGCTGCTGCGAAGGGTCCTATGCCATCAGAATCACACCTTTTCTTAAGGATGAGTGACTCACATCTCCTTTTCTAAAAAATTCTTGTTAAAGATGACAAACCAAGGCCCACTGGAGCCAAGGCCTCATAGAGGCTAGTAGAGAATCAGGGCTGGGATTCAGGTTGTCCCCTGTCCCCCAGGTCTACTTCCACTCTTCTAAGTAAACTTGCTTCATTTCTTAGAAACCTCCAGAACTGGGGTGAAATTCCCTTCGAGCATTAGGTATAGTAACTCTTATTTTAAAAATCCCTATTTTCAGAGAGTCCCTACAATGACCTGTAAAATGGGGATAATCAGAGTACGCCCCTCGTGAGGTTGAGGTGAGACTTAGGGAGCTTCACACAGAGCAGAAACATAGGAAGTGCCATTTCAGTGAGAGCTATGGCAATGCTTGTTGTCTGCACTTTTAATTCCCATCCATTCGTGTACAGATCTCCCATATTCTTGCTAAGAGTTTGTGCTACTGACCATAGTGATTCTGGAAGCAACAGGATTGGCTCTCTGTTCTAATCCAGGGTGGAGATTTGGGGGTGTCCACATGGGAGTGAGGTTCTAACCAGGCCCAACGTAGGTGCCCCCTAGAGTAGCACCTGCAGATCTGTAAGTGTCTGAGCAGCAGGAGGCCCCTGATGTGCCAGGCAGGAGCCCCTAACCTTTGCAGAGCCACTTGCTCCTCATGTAGCAGGTACAAGCCATGTAGGCAGCCCTTTGAGATTCTCACGGTTCCATTTTCAATTTGGGCCCTGTAGCTAAAGAAGTGAATTGGAAATATTGATAAGCTCATCCACTCACCATTAAGTTGTCCCTTTTCTCTTTCTAAAATTTTGTGTAGGGCTTGTGATGGGTTGAGGAACAGCCACCCCACATATCAACTGCACATGGGCACACAAACCACTTCTAGGTTACCATCTAGTCAGCTTGAGGCTGGGAGCTCTTGATTCCAGTGTATTGTTGTCAGTGTCCTTTATCACCTACACAAGGTCACCACATTTTGCTCCTTTGCATAAAGGGATGGTGCAAAGTGGACTGACTTGTGAAAGGGGGACTCCATAGGGGGGGTCCCATGAGCCCTAGATGATCTTGGCATCAAAGCTCCACGTTCTCTATCTTTCTGGGAAGCCAAGGACTTTGGAGAAAAGGAAAGTTGTTCATCTCAAGAAAAAACTGGGGACCTGATTTTAGAAGAGAAAGAAGGAGGGTAGTAGAAGAATAATGGAGTAACCAGCACCAAACCTGCCAGGCTACATTTTGGCAGGGTACTATGTCTGCCCTCTTCTTTACAGAATTCTGAGCCAGGTGTCAAAGAGTCACAAAACTGCCCTGGCTGGTGTGGCTCAGTGGATTGAGTGCTGGCCTGTGAACCAAAGGGTTGTCAGTTTTATTTCCAGCCTAGGGCACATGCCTGGGTTGCAGGCCAGGTCCCCAGTAGGGGGGCACTCGAGAGGCAACCATACATTGATGTTTCTCTCCCTCTTTTTCTCCCTCCCTTCCCCTCTTTGAAAATAAATAAATAAAATCTTTTTTAAAAAATGTAAAATGCACCATTAAAAAAGTCACAAAACTATAATCCCCATTGTTTTTCAGAAATAAGCACATGCACACAAAATTCCTCCTCATCCTAGCCTATAGGCACCATTGCTTACCTCCCTACCCCACTTTGGTGTATTACATACCAGCCACCTTGGCCTCATGAAAATTCATGAAAGAAATACCGGCCCCGGCAACCCCTGCGCTCACACTGCAATTCAAGGCCTTTACACATGCTGTTCCCTTATCCCTGAATGTTTTTCATTCTTCACATAGCTGGCTCCTTCTAAGCTCTCCAGATCTCAGTTTAAATCTCGACTCCTTGGCAAGGTTGTCCTTACCCTTTTAAATAGGCCCTGTGCTTACCTTCCAACCCAGCACCCTGTTCATGCTGCCATGACTCTCTCTCAGTGTTAATAATTGAGTTTATTAAGTGAGTGCTTGTTTATTGTGTGTCTCTCCCATTACAAGGTGAGCTCCTTAAGGGCAGAGACATATCTGTTTTGTGCTCAGAACACAAAAGGTACTCAATAAGTGTTGCCAAGTTGCTCAAGCTTTGAGCCAAAGCTCAAAGCCATCTTGAAGTCATCCTTTTTATTCCCCCATATCCAATGCAATGGCACACGTTCTTGGCTCTGCTTTCAAATATAACCCCAAATATGCCCATATCTTGTCACCCTCACTGCCACATGTCCAACCTCCACCATCTGACACCTTGAATAACATCCTACCTGCTCCTCCATGACCTCTCTGCCCCTGCCACCTCCCAGTTACTCTCCAGTAGCAGTCAGAATAGAAGGCCAGTTAGGTCACACTTCCACCCTAAACCTGTGTCTTCCCTTGACTCACAAGGGCCACGTGACCAGGTGTCTGCTCCCTTTTGGACTATGTCTCCAAGCACCCTCCTCCTCCCACTTTGTTCCAGACACACTGGCCTCCTTCCTGCTGCTCCAGGTCGCAGGTGTCCCCTTCAGAACACTCACGCTGGCTTTTCTTCCTGTCGGAAATGCTTTCTTTTCCCTGTGTTTCCACAGCGCATTCCTCACTCCCTTCATCTCTTGGCCCTTCTCTACACAGCCTGACACACACAGAGTGCTGCCTGCGTGGCCACAGACCACTCCCAAAAAGACATTCTTTTTAATTTTAAATGTGTTAAATGTCTTAGAATGCATCTGTAAACAATACGAATAAATTATAAGCACATTTCTACTGTACTTTTGGTATTTTTAAAATTTAATTTGGTGAATAAATAATGATGTAGTTCAGAATTCTAGAATGGGACAGAAATGAAGAAGAGTCTCCCTTTTGCTTCTGTCCCAAAGCCACCCAGCTCCACTCCCACCAATGACAAAAATTACTGGGGTTTTTTTTGTGTGTGCTCCTTGCTAAAGTTTAAGCATACAACTATTAATATGTATGTGTCTCTTTAGGTTTATCTTTTTTGAACCTTTTTATACTTGTACACTATGTATATACGGGTGTGTGTGTATCATCTATCTTTGATACGCTTTTTAATCACATGGTAGCATACTTACATATACTACCTCATGCCTTGGTTTTCTTCTTGTTTTTTACTTAAGAGCATAATTTAGATAGCTTTTTGTATCAGTATATAGAGTATTCTCATTGTGTTCTGTGGCTACATAGTATTCTCTTGCATGGATGTCTCATAGTTTATTTAATTCATCCCCTATTGATGAACATTTAGATTATTTCCAATCTTTTGCCATTAAAAATGATGCTGCATCATTTTACACATATGCAAATATACCTGTCCTGTAGACCAAATTCTTCGAGGGGGAAGGCAGCACTGGGACAAAGTGTTTGTGGCAAATTGTCATCCACTGAAGTTGTGCCAGTTTATATAATCTACAACAATGCTTGTTTCCCCACACCCTGTGTGTTACAGAATTCCTGGGTCTCTGTGTAGTTTTAGTGTGCACTTCTATTATTACCTGTGGATTGAGTGTTTTTTCTTATGTTTAAGAACTACTAGTGGTCATTTCCCACCAAGATGGAGGCATAGGTGGACACACCTTACCTCCATGCACAATCAAGATTGGAACAACAACAATTTAGAGGCAGAATAACACCCAGAACTGATAGAAAATTTATCTGAATGGAAGTCGGACAGCCAAGAAGTTGAAATAGACCCGTTCATCCAGACCGGTAGGAGGGGTGGAGATGAGCAGCCGGGCGTGGGTCTCGGCAAGGAGAACAGAGAGAATTGGGTGCATAAGGCAACCAGGGGCATGTAAGGCATCTGGGGCGTGCAAGGTCGCAGTGGGTGGACCCTGAGTATGCAAGTGGCAGCTGGCAGACCCATTGAGGCGGCAATTGTGGAGCAGGGCAGAGCGTGCTACCCAGGATTCCAGGGAAGGGACTGAGACCCCACAGAGAACGGAGCTACCGCCATTGTTCCCTCTCCACCCCGCCCTCACATACAATGTCACAATCTAGCAACTGGGGTGCCCAGCCCTGGTGAACACCTAAGGCTCCACCCCTCACTGTAACAGGAGCAACCAGACCAAAAGAGAGAGAGAGAGAGAGAGAGAGAGAGAGAGGGAGAGAGATGGCTCAAACAGAAGAACAAATCAGTGCTCCAGAACTCACCTTTTGAGCGACCAAGAGATAGCTAACCTATCAGATGCACAGTTCAAAACACTGGTGATCAGGAAGCTCACAGAATTGGTTGATTTTGGTCGCAAATTAGATGAACAAATGCAGGTTACCATAAAAGAAATGAAGGAAAATGCACAGGGAACCAATAGTGATGGGAAGGAAACTGGGACTCAAAACAATAGAGTGGACCCGAAGGAAGAAAGAAACAACCAAGCAGGAAAGAATGGAGAAATAAAAAATCAAAAAAACGAGGAGAAGCTTAGGAACCTCCGGGACATCTTTAAATGTTCCAACATCCGAATTATAGGGGTACCAGAAGGGGAAGAAGTAGAGCAACAGATTGAACATGTATTTGAACAAATAATAAAGGAGAACTTCCCCAGTCTGGCAAAGGAAATAGACTTCCAGGAAGTCCAGGAAGCTCAGAGAGTCCCAAAGAAGTTGGACCCAAGGAGGAACACACCAAGGCACATCATAATTACATTAGCCAAGGTAAAAATGAAGGAGAGAATCCTAGAAGCAGCAAGAGATAAGGGGACAGTCACCTACAAAGGAGTTCCCATCAGACTGTCAGCTGATTTCTCAAAAGAGACCTTACAGGCAAGAAGGGGCTGGAAAGAAGTATTCTAAGTAATGAAAGACAAGGACCTATATCCCAGATTACTCTATCCAGCAAAGCTTTCATTTAGAATGGAAGGGCAGATAAAGTGCTTCTCAGATAAGGTCAAGTTAAAGAGTTCATTATCACCAAGCCCTTATTTTATGAAATGTTAAAGGGACTTATCTAAGAAAAGAAGATAAATAAAAAACATGTATAGTAGAAGAACAGCAAACTCACAATTATGAACAACCACACCTAAAGCAAAACCAAAAGAAACTAAGCAAACAACTAGAATAGGAGCAGAACCACAGAAATGGAGATCGCATGGAGGGTTAGCAACAGGGGAGTGGGAGGAGGAGAGAGGGGGAAAAGGTACAGAGAATAAGTAGCATAGATTGTAGGTAGAAAATAGGGGGAGGGTAAGAATAGTATGAGAAATGTAGAAGCTAAAGAACTTATGACACATGGACATGAACTAAAGGGGGGGATGTGGGTGGGAGAGGGTGTACAGGGTAGAGGAGAGTGAAGGGGGGAAATGGGACAACTGTAATAGCATAATCAATAAAATATATTTTAAAAATAGTCACACACACACAAAAAGAACTACTAGTATTTCCTTTTTCTGTTCTTTTTTTTTCTATCTGATTGTATATATTATTGATTTTCTAAAATCCATGAGGTGTGTCTGGAAAAAGTTCAGCCATTGTTAATACAACAAGAATGGCATGGGTGACATCAATGTAACCTGGCAGTGAAGAAGAGTGGACTGGAATGCACATGCATGAACAATGACAACCTAACTGCACTGGTCAGTGGGGATGGTAGATGCCATTGACTGAGCATGTGTACTGTGTGGCCGTCACATTCAAAATGACTGGGTAAGTAGACCTATGAATCTGCATCAAATATTGTATTAAGCTTTAATATTCCTCTGTGGAAACTGTTCAGATGATTCAGAAGGCCACAGCCATGGGCAACTGGTGATTGGCAGCTTCATTATGACAACACACTTGCTCATGTATCATGTCTCATGCACAGTTTTTTGGCAAAACATCAAATCACCCAGGTGACTCAGTTCCCCTACAGCCCAGATTTGGTGCCCTGTGACTTCTGGCTTTTCCCAAAACTAAAATCACCTTTGAAAGGGAAGAGATTTCAGACCATCAGTGAGATTCAGGAAAATATGACAGGGTAGCAGACAGCAATTGGGAGAACTATGTGAGGTCCCAAGGAGCCTACTTTGAAGGGGACTGAGGCATCATTGTCCTTTGTACAATGTTTATTGTATCTTGTATCTTCTTCAATAAATGTGTCTATTTCTCATATCAGATGGCTGGATATCTTCATATATAAATTAGGAAATAACACTTTGTACATGAGTTACAATCTTTTTTCAGTTTAATCTTTGTCTTTTGAATTTATGCTACTATGTAGTCTGATTTATCAATCATTTTTTCCTATGGCTTCTGAGTCTCCCGTGGTTTCTTCATTTTAAAAATTGAAGTCTTGAATTTATTTGGAATTGCTCCTTAGTAAGATAGAAGTATGAACACAACTTTGTTTTTCTTTATCTCACATTGTCATGGAATTCTTTATCTCTACAGCCCTAAATGATAACTGAAATGATATCACATAGGCATGTGTTCACTTGGTTTTTATTTATCACAAGACTATCAATTGCACTAGGGCAAGGACCTTGACCATTTTTGTTTTCACTGTATCCCTGGCAAGTTTGGGGAACATAGTAGATGGTCAGCAAGTATTCTGAGAATAAGTGGGTGTATCATTGAGCTACAGTCACAATAATGCATCATGAGAAACCACCTCAAAACTCAGAGGTGAGTATCGAGAAGCTTCTATTGCTCAGTCACACAGTAATAACCCTGATACATGGATTCTTCCTCCCAGAGATTCTGAATTAATAGGTCTGGGATGCCACCTGGGCATCTGGATTTTTTTCGTGTGTGTGTGTGTAAACTCTTTATGTGCAGTAATGTTCATAATATTCTAACAGATTATATCAGAGTTTTGAGTTGTGTGATTATGACACTATTTTCTGAAGCATGGTAATTAGGAAACCAAGGGATCTGGAAAATAAAGTGGAACTTAGATTGTGTTTACAAAGAACAAAAAGGTGAGAATTTTGTAACTACACAGGGATTTAATCAACATAAGCAGTTACACTGTAGAATTCAGGTTCCAGTTGAATAATAATACTGCTGTTTATCTCATGGGGAGGGGAGGACTCCTTGTTAAGTGACTGAAAGCTCCAAAATATTAAGAACTCATAGACAGGTCATGTCACAATGATGTATATTGTCAAATACATTGAGGAGAAAATTGGCGTTCGCTCCTGTTATGAAATACTCTCAGGACAACCCTGCAGTGTTAGCCCCAGACCATCTGGAATATTATCATCCTTTTCCTTCTTAGGAGTAGTGAATAAAATTAAACCAAGGTGATGACTTACCTATTGTTCCCTGGAGAGGTGATGTGGACCCCCGCTAGTGGGGTCCACCACATTGTGGACGAGACATAAGACAAATTCACATGAACTACCAAGTCCAATGGAAGAAAAGGGACAGCATGGCTTTTCTCTCAAAGGGAGCAAAAGCCGTGGCTCTTGCCATGACCAGCCTTTATTTCTTTTCTGGGCACCTTATATGATGGTTCTTATTTACTATGCACAGGTTTGCTTTAGGTGGTTACCTTTTACAGGAAAAAAGGAGCCAATGCCACTAATCACATCACAGAAGAGGGATATTTGCAAATGAAATGGGAAAAGTAGTCTTGGAAGGTTTAGCATGGATTTTAGGAAGTTACTCTGCAGTAAACGTTTGCTGCCTCAATTCAGGGTGAGGGAGTTTTGGCAAAAGCAAGTCTCAAAGTGGCCTAGGCGCATTGCAGGCCTGATTCCCCATGGGAGAACCTATCTGTGGGCATAGGTCCTGTGCATCTCTGAGTGGGAGCTGGGCCCACACCACACAGAATGGTCTCCTACAGCAAGGTGCTGCCTGGATCCCTGGACTCTTCCCTCAGAGACAGGCTATATTAACCAATCCCTTGCCTCAAGCTTCTTTGTTTAGAAGCCCTGCTTGATTGATCTTCTGACTATTGCCTCCATATATAAACTGGGGAGAAACTTCTCCCTTTGTAACTCAGGCAAAGGGAAAGACATTTATATGAGTGGATGTCACCATAGTGTCACAATTTTGACACCAGGGAAGGTAAGAAATCAGAATTCTCCTTCCTCACCATTGGAACAGCCACTTGGTGGTTACACAGGGGCTTGACCAGCCTCTGGAGTCCAATACTATTTACACTGAAGAGTAAATAATATGGCCTATAACCTGACGTTGGGAATTATGAATAAAAGGAGAGAAAAAACCCTTTGGCTGGTGTTTTTCCTTTGGATCCTGCACCCATCTCATTGTGATCAGAAGAATCGAAGTGCCATCTAGCCAGAGAAGGAGTCATTGCTAATCATGGCAAGCTCTGAAATAACTGTGTGTTTTGAGTGGCATCTAGCACTCAACAGGCACTTAATAAATATCCACTAATAACATTAGGCCACTCACTCAGCACCAAGCAGGACGATAAGGCCACATTTTTTGTTGTTGTTTTATACTTGGGTAATTGATAAAAAAAATAATTGCGAAGCTTTAAATGTTTAGCAGTGATTAGCTAAAACCATCACCTCGAAGCCCTTCCCACTTTGATAAACTCATTCCCATGAAAATACTCAGAACCTGAGGAACAGCAGGGAAAGAAGCCAATAAAAGCAGCTCAAAGAATTTTACATTATCTCCATAAGCTATCTAATCTAGCCATTTTGAATGATCTATGTAAATTAATTACACTTTTTAATTGGGTGGTCTTTAGCTTGCATATTGAAGTTTACCACTAATTACTGCAAGGCAGGAGGTCAGTTGATTGGTATGGGAAACAAGAGGCCTTTATTTCATTGAACTGAAACACAGAATGGTTAATGCTTAGGGGAAAAAACTGTAAAATTTATACCAGTTCTCAAAAATCAAACTGTGCAGCTCTTGTTCATTTTTTTCTGACTGAAATCTCCTTCTATGGCTCACTGGGGGGTTTTCTTTATAAATATCAGAATGATTTCTAAACACCCACTGACTCAAAACTATTATAATATAGCAGCTCAGAAGCCTACATTTTGCATCTCTAATGCTAGAGGGAGAAAAATCCACCCTTTTGATATTAGTCACATTAAATGCCATTTAATTGCCAGCGCAGCTGTTTCCAGATGTGACTTTATTTTGTTTCTGCCAGCCAGACAGTCTGCAATTTTCATTAACTTCATCATTTGAAAAAACAATACCAACAACAAATCCCACAAAAGCTAAAGCCATACTTCATGCCAAGCAGAACAAAGTATTCTTTAATCAAAAAACACAGTGGTCATTGTAATGAACAGACTGCATTTAATATCTTTAAAATATTTCTGAATGGCATTTTATGGCTCTTTCCTTCATCTAATCTTGCGTCATGCACCAGGATTCCAAATTTCCATTCTTTTTCCACATTTTAGTGACCCATGCTGTCCAATAGTGGGTCAGTGGGTGGGAAGTTATGCAAGAAGCACTGCTGATTTAATGTAATCCTTAGAAAAATCAGGGTTGCTAATTAAAAACCACAGAGTGAATAAAAGTCTTGACCCAGAGGAATTCTCTGATCTGCCACTCAGAGCCGGCACACACACCATCACAGTCCTGGGACTTCAGCTCCTCTCCTGCTGCTCTCGTTTCCCCCAGGCCAAGGACTATGCTTCTGTGGGATGGCCTGCCCACCTCTCCAAAAGGCCAGGGCTTACTATTCTGGCCCCTCCATCCAGCTTTGCATTTTCAAGTCACTTCAGACAGGGCAGTGTAATCAGGTCATCAGCTTGGACATCAGGATGCTTGTGTTGTGGGCCTGGTTCTGTGCACAGAGAACTAGGTGACTGTGGTCAGCCCCTTCACTTCCCCAGTAGCCCCCACTTCCCTCATCTGCAAAATAAGGAATCATTTGTACCCACACTCTCCAGTTCCTTCCCCCTCCCATAACTTCCAAGACTGCCACTGTTAGAACTTTTTGTCACATTCAATGCATCCTGTACTGATCCACACAGCTGGAAAGCTCTTAGAAGGCAGGAATCAGATTTTATTCCCTTTCTTGACCCCTGGTACCTAAAGAGTGAATGTTGTAAAAGTGCAGCATGTAATTTGTTGGATCAATGGGACTGTAAATATCGGGACTGTGAAGTACTACATTTTATTAACAAGAAAAATAGTAGCAGCAGCAAACTTTTTTTGAGACATACTATAAGCTAGACATTGTGCTAAATATCAATACTTCATGAGGTTTATCTCATTTAATTGAAGAAGACAAGCTCATATTTCTTTTCCCCCTCCTGTGGCAACCACCACTAAATATAACCCATTCACATGTGGCTTTGTGCCTATCAGTAGAACCTCACTTTTGCTTGGGACAGCAATGTAAGTGTTAGAAACAGCTACCTTCCCCCAGATACCTTAGCTTCTTGGGGTAAAGCATGTGGCCCACTTCTGATCAATGAAATATAAGTAGAAATTGATTGGGTAGAACTTCCAGGAAAGCCTTTCTGTTCCAGATAGAAAGGGGAAACACCAGGTAAAATGTGTTGTTTGTTGTCGTTTCACCTTCTCTTGCTTCTTGTCTGGGGCTTGGACTCAATGCCTGCAGGCAGGTGGATCAAGTTGTCTTGTTATCCTGTGGACAAAGCCACAGGTAAAGGCTGGTACAATGGGAAGTGATGTGGAGCCTGGACCCTTGGTGGCTTTCTTCAGTGGCCACACCAGCCCTATGCTGTGCCTCCAGACTCCTGTTTATACAAGAAAGCTAATCTAATAAATTCTCCGTTGCCTACACTCCATCCTTGATGACACTACAATGAATGTTTTCCCAAAATGGAGTACGCCTGATCTTGGTTTTTGTAAGCTCTAGCCTACTCATCCTCCTTCCACCGAGAGCCATGCCACTCTGGCCTCACTGCCTGCTTCTTCACGACTCTACCTCTACTTTTGTTTGTCTACTTCTTTATTAACTATATTTTCTTATTTTTGATGCTATGGCATCTGGGGCATCCATGCCCAGGGAGACTGCTCCTCCCAGGGCTGGCCAGTTCTTAGAAACAGTACACAACTCACCAGGAGGCGTGCCTGTCAAATGCAAACTCACTAATCCAGAGCCACCTCCTTTATCTAGCTTTTACAGCCCAGGAAGCAATATTTCTCTACCCCCCACCACCCATCCCCTTACCTCAGACCTAGGTACAGGACAACTGTGGACTACTCCTATAGCCCAGAACCCTCAGAAATATTTATAATTATTCAATCCTAAACCTATACAGCTGCTTACCCCACTTCACCCATTCCGTCCCACAAAACCCACAATAAAGTCTGGTGCTCATGTTTTCCCCTCATTCCTTCTGTCTCCTGAGTGACCCTGGTACTTCCCTACATGGCCCTACATGCTGCGACATGTTCCTTCTTCAGAATTGTGAGTAACAAACTATCTCATCAATGGCAATTGTCTCCTGACCTGTTGGCCTCACCATACCCAAATAAAACCAAAACCCTGGGTACATTTTAGATAACTTCCAGGAGCTTTATCCTACCTTCTTGGTGCATCTTCCCACACCACATGTTGAGATATGCATAGCTAAGGCAGGCAAAAGGTACTGTTCTTGCTCTATCTTCAATAATGCACTTGGTCACTATTTTGACATGGATCATAAGCCCTTTCACTAGGAGTAATTATTGCCTCTTTTGACAGATTTAAAGTTTTTCCTTTGCCCTGGCCAGTGTGTCTTAGTTGGTTGGAGTGTCTTCCTGTGAACTGAGAGGTCGAGGGTTGGACTCCCAACCAGAGCACGTGCCGAGGTTGCAGTTTCGTCTCTGGGTGGGGTGCTTACGAGAGGCAACCAATTGATGTTTCTCTCTCACATCAATGTTTCTCTCCTTCTCTTCCTTCCTCCCTTTCTCACTCTCTAAAATCAATGAGCATGTCTTCAGGTGAGGATAAAAAAGGCATATAAAGTTTTTCCTTTGCAAAAGGTCTCTTCAGATCTCTATGATGTTATACACCTAGTGATGTTACAATACACACTAGCAATCAGTGAAAACTGATAAGCTGGGCAAGTGACTTCTTCGAATGTTAAAACTGAATGAGACCTTCAGGAATCATCTAGAGATCAGAATTTCTTTTAGTTTAAGATCTCCCATGACCCAGAAATGTAAAGTGACTTTTCCTAGGCACACAGGGAGCCAATAAGATTCAAAATTATAGATAATTTACATGAGTGACTTATTTCTCTGTTGAGTACTTAGTACATACAAAGTCACATGTATATACTAGGAAGAGAGTAGGGAGTGAGGTGGACCAAAAGATAAATCTGACCTTGGTCCTGCCCTCTCTAAGAGGAAAAAATAAAAAGCAGTAAATAACTAGAGCTCAGGGTACAAATAGGGCTTCCAGGTAGAGATGAGGAAATTGACTACATGTGTCGATCTCCTGTTTTTACTAAAACCCCTTTAAGAAAATGCTACATAATTAAAAATGAATTAACATACAAAGACAACAAGAACAGGACAGGCGGTAACAGCAGATGAAAGATTTAGACACTTTCTAAATAAGAAAAGTAGAAAAAACACTAGTAACTGATTTAGTAGAACAGAGGACATTACTGCACCACCCAAGAGGGGAAGTGAGGACCTTTGCCCTACAGCATGAGATAGCAACTCAGGGTGGGATGTACTACATCTTCTTTCTCAACCCGATCCTGAGTGGGGTCACAACCCCTACTTTACCAAGAAAGACAAGGTTTATTTTCTAGAAAAACTGAACCTGAGATGATTGGATTTGGAAACATATCAGGGAGGCCTGGGACAAATAGGCACTTAAAAAAAATAGTGGAATTAGTGGAATATGAACAATTAGGATTCTTCTCTGTATAAATAGCAATAAAAAAGCACTGGAGAAAAAGCCTCCACAAATTAATACTTGGTGGTAGGGGTAGTGATGGGTATGTCTTTCAAAGAAAGTTTAGTCCTGGCTGGGTGGCTCAGTTGGTTGGACCATTGTCCCATACACCAAAAGGTTGTAGATTCAATTCCCAGTCAGGACATATATATAGGTTGCAAGCTGGATCCCCGATTGGGGTGTGTACCAGAGAAAAACCAATCTCTCTCATATCAGTGTTTCTCTCTCTCTCTCTCTCAAATCAGTAAACAATCTTTGGGTGATGATTAAAAAACAAAGTTCAGCTTTCTACCTTATCAACCCACAGTAGAGACTGCCAGTCAATAAGCCAACACACACAGACTTTCTAGACAGTTTTTTGGTGCCTCTGGACTATGAATGGATAGCCAAGAAGCATTAGATGCTTGAGTACAGCCTCCCGGGTGGAAGATAGAGACCAAATAAAGAGAATAAAGATTTTAGGAAACTGGAACAGTGCAGGTAGCAGAATAAAATGTCAAGAGAACTAGAACTATAATTTCAGACCGATGAGAAACTATTACATTCATAAAGCAACTGAAATATGCTATGAAAAAGAAAGACTAAGAGATCAACAAAATGCTTTTGGAAATTAAAAAAGATGACAGCTGAAAAAATTTTAAAAATTAGTAGAAGGATTGAGAGGTGCAACTGATGAAACATCCCAGAAAATCAAACAAATGAAGATATTAAAAATAGAAAAAAGGAGATAATACATATTACAGCAGTGCTATCCTATAGGACTATAGTATAAGCCACGTTTGCAATTTTAGTGTTTCTAGTAGCCACATTTAGAAAGTAAGAATAAACAGGCAAAATTAATTTCAGTAATGTAGCCTACTTAACCCAATAAATCCAACATACTAGTATTTCAACATGTAATGAATATAGAATATTAAGAAATATTTTACAATCTTGTATTCATACTAAGTCTTACAGCACACCTCAATTTGGACAGTCCACATTTCAAGTACTCAGTAGCCACAGGTGGCAAGAGGCTACCACACTGAACAACACAGATATAAAAGACCAATCCAGAACAACCCATATCTGCAGAACAAGAGTTCCAGAAAGAACAAAAAAGAGGACTCTGGCAACAGGGGGCTCAGCACAAGAGCAAGGCTGGAGGACAGCACCGGGAGGACAGGTGTGTGGCAGGGAGCTGTGGGTCCCCAGGGGGCTGGAGGATGGAGGTTCCAGGAGGGAAGGCCCCACGTGAAAAAGCAAATGTAACACATTTACAAGCTTGAAAAAATCCACTTGCCAGTAGTTTGAGAAACTTATCAAAGCATTTGAAAAAAGTTAGTGATGGATTTATAAAAACCAAACAAAAGATACTGAGGCTATTACTAACTACAAGAAAAATAATAATTGTGAGGGAAAATTAAATATATAATCAAAGTGTATTAATGACTTAAGAGAAATATATCATCAGCTATCATTATGGAAAGTCAATAAATGCTCCTGTGAGAAACTAAGAATCAAGCCATATAAGCCTGTTGCTTAGAAATGGGGAGGTAAAGAACTGAGGAAGCAGAAGAATCAGCTAAAACCATTTCTGGGGAGTGAGACAGGGAGGAAGGTGGGAGTCTATTGTGTCTTGTAGCATTTTAATATTATTTGATTTTTAAAAACTGTTCATATATTATTAAAAATAAATAATTACAAATACATATATAAGTAATAATGTTAATATAGATAAAGTGCAAAGAGAGTTGGGAGGACAGCATATACTTCCAAAAGGCTTCTTAGGGGGGTTGGGATTTTCACTGCTCCTTGAAAGATTGTTACAGAGTCTAGTATGGTAATACTGGCTTCTTTTCATCCCCAGGAGTGAAGAGGAGTATAGGTAAATACATAAATAAATTGGTTAGGGAAACTGACCTACAGAGAGGTTATAACCAGTGGTTCTCAAAGTATGGTCTGTGGACCAGCACCTTCAGCAAATTTGGGAACTTGTTAAAAGTTACAACTTGGCAAGATAGAGGTGTAGGTAAACACAACTTGCCTCCTCCCACAACCACAGCAAAAATTACAACTAGACTACAAAACAAATATTACCCAGAATCATCAGAAGACAAAGCTGTGTTGTAGTCTAACAACCAAGGAATTAAAGAAGCCACATTCATTCAGAAGGGTAAGAGGCAAAGAGATGTGGAGAAGCATGGAGACATGGAACAGGCAGTCCCACACTCATGTGTGGTGGATAAAAATTGGGAGGGATACTTCAGGAGCAAGGTATCCCAGCTCTACATCAGACCACTCAGCCCAGGGTTCTACTGCCAGGAAGAAAAGTCCTCATAACTTGTGGCTGTAAAAAACAGTGGGGGGGGGGGGGAGCAGAAGGAACTACGTCCTCTTAAAGGGCCTGCAGTGGACTTAGGACTCATGCAGACCTACCTGCTCTGGGATTTAGCACCAAGACAACAACTGGAAGGACATCAGTGGCACACAGAGAGAAAGTGAAGTGACTGGCATCAGGGCATGTGCCAGGAGACAGCTTCCTCCTGGACAAAACCCCAGGGGCCAGGCAGCAGCATTGTCCCCTCTCTGAGCTCTGCCCTACACAGAGCCACAGAGCAGTGACACAGGTTGCCCTGACTTGGTGATTACCTAAGACTCTGCCCCATCCAACTTATACATGTGCTTTCCTACAACAAGCCATGCTACTCAGACATGGAGTCAAAGCAGCTCTATCTAATACACAGAAACAAACACAGGGAGGCTTCAAAAATGAGGAGACAGAGGAATATGACCCAAATGAGAGAACAGATTAAAACTCCAGAAAAGGAATTCAATGAAATGGAGATAAGCAATCTATCAAATGGAGAACTCAAAACACTGGTTATTAGGATGTTCAAGAAACTCATTGGGTACTTCAACAGCATAAAAAAGACCCAGGCAGAAATGAAGGTTGCACTAAGTGAAATAAAAAAAAAATTACAGGGAACCAACAATGGACGGAATGAAGCTGAAAATCAAATCAATGGTTTGGAACATAAGGAAGAAAAAAATATTCAATCAGAACAGCAAGGAGAAAAAAGGATGAAAAAAAAACCCCACACACACAAAAAACAAAGGCAGGCTAAGGAGCATCTGGGACATCTTTAAACACACCAACATCCAAATCACAGGGGTGCAACAAGGAGAAGAGAAAGAGCAAGAAATTGAAAACTTGTTTGAAAAAACAATGAAAGAAAACTTCTCTAATTTGGTGAAAGACATAGACATACAAGCTCAGGAAGCACAGAGAGTCCCAAACAAGACGGACCCAAAGAGAACCACACCAAGACACATCATAAGGAAAATTTCAGAGGTTAAAGATAAAGAGAGAATCTTAAAAGCAGTAAGAGAAAAGCAGATAGTTACCTCTAAAGAAATTCCCATAAGACTGTCAGCTGATTTTTTTCAAAAGGAAATTTGCAGACTAGAAGGGACTGGCAAGAGGTATTCAAAGTGATGAAAAGCAAAGACCTACAACCTAGATTACTCTACCCAGCAAAGTTATCATTTAGAATGGAAGGGTGAATAAAGTGCTTCCCAAAAATGGTCAAGTTAAAGGAGCTCATCATCACCAAACCATTATTACATGAAATGTTAAAGGAACTTATATAAAGAAAGAAGATCAAAACTACGAACACAAAATGGCTATAAATTCACAACTATCAGCAGTTGAATATAAAAGATAAACTAAGCAAACAAGCAGAACAGAAAAAAATCATAGACATGGAGATCACATGGAGGGTTATCAGTGGGAGGAGGAAGGGGAAGAATTGGGGAAGGGGAAGAATTGGGTAGAGGTGGGCAAAGGGGGGAAAATTGTGACAACTGTAATAGCATAATCAATTATATATATATATATATTAAGATTTTATTTATTTATTTTCAGAGAAAGGGGAAGAAAGGGATAGAGGGAGAGAAACATGGATGCGAGAGAGAAACATCTCACATGCTCCCAACTTGGGACCTGGTCTACAATCCAGGCATGCACCCTGACAAGGAATCAAACCAGTGACCTTTTGGTTCACAGGCCAGCACTCAATCTGTTGAGCCACACCAGCCAGGGCCAATAAAAAATATATTTTTAAAACGTTAGAATTTGTTACACAGTAGATACTGTGACTTCTCAGTCCTGTGTAGGGACCTATTGAATCAGAAGTTCTGTGATTTAATAAACTCACCAGATGAGTCTGATGCACACTTAAGTTTGAAAACTATTGGGTTAAACTATCATCCTGGGGTAGCAGTTAGGTATTAAAAAAAAAAAGCTAAATTCAAAAGGGACTTTACTCATCACATAATCACATCTTTCATTTTAAGGAAGAGAAATGGAGACCCAGAAAATTTAAATGATGTGACTGCTAGGGTGGCAGTAGCCATTTTGGGACCAGAGTGAAGGCAGTACCAACAAGCTGAAAACAATACAGCCAAAAAGGCAGAGACAGCCCGAGGTCTAAAACACATCATGAATGTTATCTACTCCCTGACTTCTAATTGTATGGGACACTATTGAATAAATCAGCATTGGGCAAGTGTTTTGTTACTTGCAGCTGAACACATTTTATGTGATCTGGGGGTCTTCTGAAAACTAACTTTTTTCATTTTATCTCCTACTAGAAATGATTTGGACAGCTGTGGCAGCATACTATATAAAACCCAAACTGAAAGGTTTCTGTTGGCCCCTTCCTCTGCTCTCCTCAAAGACCTTCTATGCTCTGTTTCTAACAGCAGTTCTGACTTGTGGTTTTTTCCCCCACCCGCTACACCATCAAGCAATTCTAACACCAGCTGGATGTCTTACAATCTGACTCAGTTCTGATGCTACCTGGAGACGGCATCAGATCCACAGGTTAAGGGCTTAGAAAACTGCCCAGACTCCCCACCACTTCAGGTGCTAGCCACGAGCCCAGGTTGTCATCTGTGCTTCTGATAGAACAGCTATAGACTGGAGATTCCAATGACTTCCCGACTTGGGTTTGATTAATTTGAAAGAATAGCTTGCAGAACTCAGAAAAACATTTTACTTACTAGATCGCCAGCTTATAACACAGAACATCAGAGGGAAGACACATAGGACAAGGTGTAGGCCCAGGGGTATGCAACCTTTTGGCATCTCTGGGCACACTGCAAGAAGAGTTGTCTTGGGCCACACGTTAAATATACAACCACTAATGAAAACAACAAAAAAAATCTCATAATGTTTTAAGTAAATTTACGACTTAGTGTTGAGCCACATTCACAGCCATCCTGGGCTGCATGCAGCCTGCGGGCCACATGTTGGACACCTCTGGAAAGAGCCTGCAGCTTCCATGTCCTCTACAAGCGTGCCACTCTCCTAGGCCCCCCATGTACTCACCAACAGGGGAGATTTCCAGACCCTGTCCTTGTGGGGTTTTATGGCAGCTTTAATACATAGGCAGGATTGATTATCATTGGCCACTGGTGAGTGATTTAAGCTTTAGCCCCTCTCCCCTCCCTGTAGGTCAGTGAGGTGGGACTGAAAGGTCCAGGTCTCCAATCACATCGTTGTTTTCCCTGGCAACCAGCCCCCATCCTCCATGCTTTCCAAAAGTCACCTCATTTTTTATTTTTAGATATTTTATTTAAATTTTTTTATTGTTGCTTAATTGCAAAACTCAGGTGTGGTTTGTTAAGAATATTGAGACACTTTCATTCTCTTATCACTTAGGAAGTTCCAAGGGTTTTAGGAGCTCTGTCCCAGAAGCAGGCAATGGAGGCCAAGTATGTACTTCTTATAAGAAGTACATACTTGGCCTCCATTGCCTGCGTATATCTCATGCAATGTGTATATCGCAATATCACAATGAACTTTAATTAAAGCACTTGGTCAACTGCACTGTAAGGATTAGTTATTGGATCATGAACTTCTCAACTCTGTATTCCCAGAGCCTAGCTTGGTGCCCGGCACTCACGGTGCGGAATGAATGACTGTGTCACGAACGGATGGAGAACGGGTTCTCACGCAGTGTTCATGTTACAGGTCAGCGTGTGGCTGCTGCTCCTCTTTTATTTGGTCTACCTACCCAGCTGTTTCTTCACCCAAAAGTTTTCTAATTTCCCTGTTCTGCTTACAAATAGTTTAATAATTTCATTTTCAAGGTAGCCTTTCTCCTAACAGAAACATGCAGCCACATGCTTCTGCTCTGAATCGTAATTTTCCCACCACCCCTGAGATGTCCATACCTTTGTCTTTGGTGGGAGTGGATGTGAAAAGTGATATTCGGAAGAGAGCAACCCCTAAATGGAATTAACCTGCAAACTGAACTATGCTCTACCAAGACCCTGGATGGAACAGGGTTTGGAATAGGCTGGAGGGAAAGGCAGGTGGAGGAACCAGGGCGGTGGTATCGGCTGTGTAAAATCTCCGTTAAGTGGGCAAGACATATCCAGGGAAAACCCAAGCCTGTTACAGTGCGTAGGATCCTTACACCCCAAATCTTTAAAAAGGAGGTCACTTATCAGAGTGCTCAGAGAAGGCTCTGCTTTACTCCCTTTGGGGCTTTCTGATCAGCAAGGAGACTGTGGGGCGAACGAAGGGCTGCCATCCTCAGGGATGGCTGGGGTTGGGGGGAGACAGTCCCTGTGCCTAAGGGTGAAGAGCTTCCCAAAGGGAGTATTTGAAGATTATTTTCCTCAGTATTGTCTTGTGTTCACTTTACTTCCAGACTCAGGATAAGTCATTAGAAAATCATTTGCCTTTCAAAGGAGCAGAAGAGATGCCAAGTGCCCTCTCTGTTCCTGAGATAACCTAAAAAGTGTCCGTTTTGCATAGTGTCACATTCTCCAGCTCAGCTGATCACTTTCACTGACAGGCCCCCATGCCTGTTCCCACTGCAGCTGAAATGCTCCCTGCCGGGGCACTTGCTGTGCGCCCAGCTTCTGTGAGAAACCCTGCACCCCAGGGTCCAGCAGCACCTGTGCTGTCGGTTTTTCTGGTTGCTTCACCTTCTCCTGTTTGAGTTTCAGGTCTTCTATCCCATACAAAACTAAACCCCTGCACTGAATTTTCTTTAGGATTTCTCTTAAAGCCTCTTTGAAACACCTGGTTTCTGTTTCCCTGGTGGAACCGCTACTGAGAGAAGCACTTGTGTGTGAAGTTACCGTGTGTCATCTGAGGTCAGTTCCGTCATTGCCCTACTTCTGTCTCTGCGGGAATTACAGCTCCAATTAAGTCACTGGTCCAAGTTCACACGGGTCATGAATGACAGAGCAGGGCTCAGGACAAAGGTCGTGTCGCTCTCTGTGCAGTGCATGTTTTTAAGTATTCAACGATAATCCACATCCCGTTTATGCAACTTCGGGAGTGAGCTCCAAGTGTGAGGATCCAGGTGGGTTGCTATTTCCTCTGGCTAGAATACTTCAGGTCTCAATTTCAAGCTCACTTTCCCAAGGAAGTCTCCTGTATCACCTTAGTTGACACTGAATGCCCCCATCCTTGTGTTCTTAAAGCCCCAAGGGCTTGTTCTGTCCCCCATTTTATGGGTTCTGTCCTATTTGCTTGTCTGCTGTTGTCTCTCCTGCCACACTGAAGTTGCTGGGAGAAGGGACTGTATCTCTTTTTGTTCACCATCCCATTTCTGTCACCTTGCACAATGAACATTTGATGCATACATGCACGGATTACTCTTAGACACAAGGAACAGGGTGTCACTCTGCTGCTCAAAAACCTTCGAGTCTTCACATGGCCTGGGTCATAAAGCCCAAGCTTCCTGCTTGGTTTCCAAGAACCTTCAAAACCTAGCCTGAGTGCGGGATGTGAACCAAAGTGTTGCAGGTTCGATTCCCAGCCAGGGTACATTCCTGGGTTGCAGGCCATAACCCCCAGCAATCACACATTGATGTTTCTCTCTATCTCCCTCCCTTCTCTCTCTAAAAATAAATAAATAAAAACTTAAAAAAAAACAACAACCCTAGCCTGACCACCTGTACACGCTTTCCCCCATGACATGTCAATCCAGCAAGCCCTCCACTCCACGAAGCCCAGTAACTCTGCTACTCCTCTCAACCTCTTCTTAGATGCACAGCACTAAGAAGCACTGTCAGAACTGCTCACCCTTCCTACTTACATCCCTCCATCCTCTAGGGCTCACCCTCCACTTTGTTCCCAGATAACTCTATTCCTGTCTTAAAACTCTTATCATCCATATCTTTCAGTTGTTTATTTCAGCATCAGAATACCCTTCCTCATCTACTACAAGTAGAGCAGAGGCAGAGCCCTTGCATGATAAAAGTTAAAAAAATGTCCAACGTTTGCTTTTCCTGCCTCACTTGCCAAGGGAAGGCATGAGTCCATCACTGTAGCTGCACCAATCAGAGACTCACTCTAGACTTTGAAATGGGAGCTGGTGTTGTTCAGGAGGAGGATGCAGGACGCTTTCTCTGGATGTGATGGTGGTGGTGGTAGCAAGATGAAGCTCCTAGGATAGGCTTTGTCCAGTATCCAGGGATAGCCGTGTAGACAGAACTGATGGTTCTGGTGTCCTTTCGGGATCCATTCTGAAGCATAATTTGGGGACTGTTGTAGCTGAGCCCTGTGATTTGAATGTCCCTAGAATTTTGGGAAGAATTACATAATGTAACTCTTAATTAGGCCTTTGCTCACATTAACTGCTCTTTCTGCTCAACTCCTTGTGCTCTCCTGAATGTAGTTTAAGTTGCTGATATAGTGTCTCTTTGTCAAGCAGGAGGAGGAGATCACTTCAGGTGCACAAGGAGACTTTGGGCTTGTTTTGCAGAAGGAAAGAATGTCCTCCAGGTAGCTGTGACTAGCTGCTGATGTCCAGGAGTCTGATGCCACAAAGTGTTTTCTGTGACTAAAGAAACACAGGCTTCTCAGTTCCCTGAAACTCCCCCTCCATTACCCCCCTAGCTACATAAAAACTACCTACTTTTGCTTTTTAAGAGAGACAGATTTGAGAGATCTTTCCTTCCGATTCTCGCTTTGGCCAAACCGATTTTGAACCTGAATTTTGGGAGGTAACAGACTCTTTCCTTTTAAGGTTTATATATTTTTTAAAGAGTTTATTTTCTTTTAGAGAGAGGGGAAGAGAGGGAGAAAGAGAAGGAGAGAAACATGGATGTGTGAGAGATACATTGATTGGTTGCCTCTTGTGTGCCCCCAACTGGGGGCCTGGCCGACAACCCAGACATGTGCCGTGACTGGGAATCGAACCAGCAACCTGTCGGTTCACAGGCCAGAAGTCAATCCATTGAGCCATACCAGCCAGGGCTGGAGGTAACATATTCTTAACTGCATAGCCCTGAGCCTGGTCTTTCAGTCTCCCAATGATTTAGTGAGATGCCCAGTATTCTTTTTTTATAGAAAAAGATAAAAAGATTAATGCTCCCAGCTTTATTGCTATATAATTGACATACAATAAACAGCATACATTTAAACTGTAAAATATGTTGGTTTGTCTTGTGCACAAACCTGTGAAACTATGCCCACAATCAAGATAGGCGAACTTATACATCACTCCCTAAAGTTCCCCATACCTCTTGTAATCAATCGTAAGTCCTGCAGCCACTTCAGCACTGGGAGAGTTCTGAGACAAACAAGATGAACACAGCCTTTTGAGCCAGTCGTGAAAGGAGCCACCAGACAGTTCAAAACAAATCATTAAAAATTTGTGTTAATTGAGTTCAGTCTGCCCCCTCTGCTGTTGGTACCAGTACCAGGAACATGTGCGGTTATTCACAAGACAACCACAGAGCTGGGAGTAGAGGATGGGCAAGGGTAAAACACCAGAAAGCTGTTTTTGCTCAGACTCTGCCAGTTGTGTTTGGGCACGAAGTGGTGACTCCAAGACCCTTTACATATGGAAGTGAAAACTAGAAGTCTCCCTATTTTTTTATATATATTAAAAACATTAAACGTCTATTAAAATAATTAATTTCCTATCCCAGTTTGGTGTCCATCATATAATTTAGTTTTATTTTGAAATAGACATTTATAAATGTTTTATTTAGCAAAACCTATTCTTTTTATGCTTAGACACCCATTTTCCACTCCAAGATTAAATATTAACTAAAATATTCTTAGTTTTTTACATTTTTGTTTTTTACATTTAACTCTGTACAATTACAGTGGCCTATCTCAGCTTTTACTTTTGCTTCCTATGACTCAGTCTCTACAGAGCAACACCATTTTTAAACAATAATTAAACCATGTCACTCCTTGGCTTAAAATTCTTGTGGACTCTCATTAGAGAGTTCATAGCACCCTACACATCATTCGCTTGGCTCCTGCCCCACAAGTCCTTAGGATTCACCAGCACCTTCTTCACCTTGGGTTTCACACTAGCTGTTCTTTTTGCTGGGAATGCACTTCTCCCTGCTGAGTTTCTGTTTCAGAGCTCAGCTTAAATGTCACCTCTTTAGGAAGCCTTTGCCTGATAACCTAGTTGGTTCTATATCAAAGCATTTTGTTATTTCTTTTCACAGAACATATTATCCTTATTTTATTCTCTACTGTCAATCTCCATGAGCTGTATGCTCCCCAAGAGCAGAGGTGTTTGCTTTGCTCACCAATGTATCCCAGCTCCAAAACAGTGCCTAGTTAATAGTAGAGACTCCAGAAATACTTATTACATAAATTTAATTCTTTAATTTATTTAAACTGTATTTTGTTGTGTGCGATCAGGTATCTTTTTATTTTTAATAGGGAACTGACTTTGCTAATTCCATTTATTATCCATCCTTTACTACTAACTTGAGATGCCACCTCTATCAGATACTTAAGTATTGATACCTAGTCTGGGCTGCTTTGGGTTTCTATCTATTCTGCCAAGTTTAATCTTATTCTGGTTTCACTGTTTTCAATTTGGTAAGTTTCAATTTCCAATTGCTTTACTTCCTACATTTACCCCCCCATCCTCCTTATTAGTTTTCCCTTTTCAAGATTTTCTCGGATAGTCGCACATTTATTTTTCTCTATCTCTGTAATTTTAATTGTTATATATATGTGTGTGTGTGTGTATTTGTGAATTGCCAGCTTTAAAATACTCTCACCAACAGTGTTATATGTCCTATTTCCCTATACTCTCATTTCATAATATCAATTAAAAATTTTTTGTTGATTAGTTTCACCAATGTTTTCTTCCAGCTTTTTTGTTTTTTATTGAATTTTTTTACTCAGTTGAAATTTATTTTGGTGAGAGAGGTGAAAGATTCCGCTTTATTTCCCTCCCAAATGGTTAGTTAGTTATCCCAATATGACTTATTAAATAATCCACCAGGGGTCTGAAATAACCTTTATCACATACTAAATCTCCATATACATATTTGTGTTTGCTGCTGGACTCTATGCTCTCTGATCTTTTATTTTTTATATGTTTAATTATTGCAACTTGACAAATTTTAATAGCGAGCACAGCTAGTTACCTCACAGCACTATTGTCTTTCATATCCCCTTCCCAGCCATTCTTACCTGTTAAAATTTTTTTTAATTTGGATTTTAGAATAATTTTCTAAAATTCTCTCTTCTCTCTCCAAACCCTGTTGCATTCTCATTGAATTTACAGATTGACATAGGGAGAAATCACATTTTGACAATTGCAACTTTCCATTACATAGTACAAGTCATCTTAAAAAATGTCTTCTATGACTCAGGAGGGATTTATTTTTCTATTGTATTTGGTTATTGTTGACATATAGAAAAGCTTTTGGATTCTATGTATATCTATAACCGCTTTAACAAAGTAACACAAACTAAGTGACTTTAAAAAACAGAAATTAATTGTCTCATCATCTGGGAGGCCAAAATTCCAAAATCAAAGTCTTGGCTGAGCCATACTCGCTCAAGAGATCTAAGGAGAATCTTTTCCTTGCCTTCCTCTTAGCTTCTAGTCACCCGTTATCCCTTGGCTTGCAGCCACACAATGCCAATCTTGCCTGTGTTTGTCACACAGTCTTATTGGTGTGTCAGTCATATTACATTAGGGCCTATCCTACTCGAGTATGAACTCATTTTAACTCATAACTGCAAGGACCCTATTTCCAAGTAAGGTCAAATTCTGAGGTTGTAGGGGTTAGGATTTCCACTTATCTTTTTAGGGGGATGTAATTCAACCCATAAAAGTTCTATATGTTCATTTTGTAACTACCCACTTCAATTTGCTCATTGCTTCTGATTATCTTAAGGGTGACTGACTGACTTGTGTTTTCCTGATACACTTATCAACTGCATATGAAAATGCCGTTTTCAATATTTTCATTTTACCCTTTTATCTAATCTCATTAGCTAGTATTTTACCTCATAGGCCCTTATCTCATCACTCATCTTTTAAAATTTTGCATCTTTTTTAAACTTTGAATTCGATTACTACTGAAACATTTAAAAAGCTATGCATTTGCATTCCTTAATTTGTGAACTGTGTGTTTCTGTTTTCTCTATTTTTTTATATGCTGGGGATTTTTTTTTCTGATTAATTTAAAAGGGCTCTTTGTGCATTAAAAATATTAATCTCTTGTGACATATGTGTACCTTGTCAACTAGCCGACAGTCAACAAAAAGCACAAAACAAAGGCACAGATCTATTGTAACGTAAATTAATTTTACCTTTCTGTGCAAGTCCAATACATGAACAAATACCTCTCATATTACGAGAGCTGTAAGACTAATAGTGGAGTGCAATGTAGATTTATATGAAGCACTCTTGAAAATTTCAAGTACACTAATACTTATAACTTGTTTCATAGTGCACCATTTCTAAACCATTCAATTTCTTTCCAGCTAAAGCACTCAAGAGTATCAAGGACCAAATTACCTGATTAACCCTTTCATGACAAATGCTTAACAGCTCTTGCTCACATTCATGTCAAGTTTACACTGACATTTAAAGGTCCTGACTTGCCATCAAAGAAAGGATTAATCTGTCCTTGGTTTATCTAAATGACCAAATAATAAGATTTAAGTGATAACCAGCTGTAGAATATGTCCTTATTAAATTTGATAGGATTTTTAAAAAGCCAACTGATGTAATGAAGTTTGCAAAGTAATTTAGATTAACCAGGTTTGACTGCTCAATTTGGAAGTGATTCGATGCACAGGTATAGGCGTAGAGACAATTTTTAAATATTAGGCTTTGAATATTCTTGACTGGAAAGTCAAGAAATGTTAAATGAACATTACAATATATTGCCTTAACCAGCTTTCATTACTCTTTACATTCCTTCCTAAGAAACTGTTTACATGACTTACCCACCTAGTCCAGTATAGGACTGAAGAAAGATGACTTGGTTCTTTCTTAGGATGTTAATATTTCTCCAGAATGGAAATGTCCCAAAAGCCCAGCCTGAAAGGTCCTGTCCAAGACTTCGGGGAAGTACTTTGATTTACTAGGACTGACTGTCCATGGGCCAAGAATGTCCAAGTGAAATTCTAGAATTTGGGAATGCTCTTAACAACAGCAGTAAAACTAGCCTACATTTGGTGCCTTTACTCATTTCATACGTTATATTTCTTTATCCTACGAACTTTCTTACTTAGAAATGATGTACCCTTTGCTGTACAGAAAACTATACAAAAAAGTTAGGCTTACTACTTGATTCTGTCATTTGTGTGTCTTTGTTTTGTTTACCTGTCCTACGGAAGCCATTGTATTCGTCTGTGGAAGGACTAAGAGCACCTAACCAATGTTAAGTGATTACACTTGACCATCATGACACTTTATACCAACAGTTTATATAACATTCACTTACACAACTGCTCTGAGACCTAAGAAGTATTACAGATGACAGAACTTTTATAATTAAACCAAGGTCTGACTGTATTGTATTAGGATAGTGTTTTTCACAACCCACTGGCAGGTGGTTATGATCACTATTAAAAAAATGAAACAATAAAAAACATCTGAGGAATTGTACATATTAAGGATACTTATTATTTTATGTACTGGGTCACAATGGACAATGTTCCTTAGTGTGATTTATGGCCAAAACAGTTTGAAAAGCTCTGTGTTGTGTTTTTGATGTGATGGAACCCTTCATAGTATTCTCTCACTACAAAGGTTCGAGATATTTTTGCTTTTCACTTATTCTACAAATGTTTGTGAGCAACTGCTATATTTTGATTGGGGGTCAGGTGTCGGCAGTAGGGAGAAAAGGCAACATCCCTTTTGGTAATTTCTACCTATTGTTACACAGATACAAGGCTTTAAACAGGAGCTTAAAAACAAGTTAATGCTGAATCACTTACAACTGTTATTAATTTAATGTGCATCTTGGTTGTGAAAAATTAAGGGAAATGTGTCAAAAATTCCCAGGAGTAAGCTTTCACAGAATTCTAGGCTTTTTGCTGCTTCTCATCAATACTTGGAGAGATCCAGTATAAAATCTATAGCTGAGGTAGGAATTGTCTAAAGATATGCTTTTTTTTTTAGCTACGTTGCTTTTTGGTAAGAAAATACTTTTTTCCCAATAAACAATATTCAGATCATATGATTTGTGAGAGAAAAAGGGGTGGGGGGAGAGGGAAATGACAACGGGATGCCTCCTGTATGTCTCCTATATGCGCCCTGACCAGGTGTCAAACCCACAGCCTTATTAAGGTGTATGCATGACATTCCAACCAACTTAGTCAACCAGTCAGGGCACTTTTCTTTTTTTTTAAGATTTTATTTATTTATTTTTAGAGAGGGAAGGGAGGGAGATAGAGAGAAACATCAATGTGCGGTTGCTGGGGGTCATGGCCTGCAACCCAGGCATGTACCCTGACTGGGAATCGAACCTGCGACACTTTGGTTCGCAGTCCACACTCAATCCACTGAGCTATGCCAGCCAGGGCACACTTTTCTTTTTTTTTAATGGTGTGCACTCTTCAAGCTTTAATTGGTCAGAAAACCATTTGCTATGAATACATATAATACTTATGTATTTGACAAAATACTGAAATGAGATGTTTTACATTAAAAATAGTCAAACACTTTCTTTAAGTAATATCTCATTTGAAAAAATAAGGGCTAAACTGTCGGGTGCTTAGTAATTTCACCTACAAATATTTTCAATTCTCCTGGTACTCAAAGCTCTCATATTGAACCTCAGTATAAAAATTTACATTGTAATTATAGTTTTTATTTCCACACTCTTCTCCCCTACTAAACTACTTATTAAATGGCATGCAATATGTTTCAAGATGATGACATTTCAATTTAGAAATGCTTCTGATGTATGTTATTCTCTAATGAAGTAATTTTCTGCATGTACAGATTTTATAAATGATACATTCTGTACTTTAAAACAAGAGTAGCCTTTATAAATAACATTAGGAAAGAATATTATTATTTTCCACTTCTCTAATCATAACATATTCAATGTTTTGATTTCTAGCAACCATTTGCAATTTCCAAAAACCAAACCACACTATGAGTCTATAGCTGCAAAAATGCGAGTTTTACTATTTTCTTCAATTATGAGTTTAAAGTTTAAGTGCTATTATACCTATTTTGGTTCATTAGGTCACTGCTCATGTTAGGCTGACAATATAAGGCTCATACACATTTTCCAGTAATAGAGGAGAACATGAGTTGTTACATATTTTTAGAAAATGAACTCAAATGGTTAGGTGATGGGTTTATAATTGTACTGAAAAAATACCTGTGATAAAGCAATGCTCTTTTCTAGTTAATCAAAAATAATCCAGGTTTGGCTATGGCCAGTGTATTTTGGAGCTGACTCATTACCTTCCCAACTCTGTGTTCAGTGATGTCACGTTACTAGCTTGAAACCAGCCACAGTAGTAGAATTTATACCACAAAAATCAGCAACACCTATAACTCAGAGTTTCCTTTCTCATCTTTAAGAGCCATTAAACATTTCCCAACACACCAGTGGCATGAGAGGTTATTCCTTCAAAATACAACTCAATTCTTTTTTTTTAAATTTTTTATTTAATTTTTTTTAGAGAGAGGGGAAGGGCGAGAGAAAGAGAGGGAGAGAAACATCAGTGTATGGCTGCCTCTTGCATGTCCCCACCTGGGGACCTGGCCTGCGACCCAGGCATGTGCCCTGACTGGGAATTGAACAGGCAACCCCTTGCTTTACAGTCCAGTGCTCAATCCACTGAGCCACACCACCCAGGGCTCAATTCTTTATTGTTCATAGTAATCTGTATTTGAAGATTAAATGGCTGGTGTTTTCTGTATAAATCTGTCTTTCTGGAAAAAAATTTAAATGTTTCTCATTAGTAGTGAAAATGATAGACTTTCACTGTGGAGTGATAAATATGTGGTTCTTCTATTCTAATCAGGGAGTTGTACCCTATTCAGAAGAAACTGCTCAAAATTTGGATTTTTATCTAAACAATAAAACGGTATCCTGGTTTTTTTAAAAAAGATGTTATTTATTTTTAGAGAGAGGGGAAGGGAGGGAGAAAGAGGGGGAGTGGAACATCAATGTGTGGTTGCCTCTCGTGTGCCCCCTATTGGGGACCCTGCCCGCAACCCAGGCATGTGCCCTGACTAGGAATCAAACCAGCACCACTTTGGTTTGCGGGCCCATGCTTAACCCACTGAGCTACACCAACCAGGGCGGTATCCTATTTTTAACTCCAACTATACTTATAAAACAAAATATTTGAACTTCAAATAGAATCTAACAAACTTTAATTCTCTGTCAAAAATGTCTATGATTTAAAAATGAAAGTTTAATTAAAATATTTTGTAAAAAAGTATAAAAAACAATTTTATTAGATGAATTCATTTATTTGACACATTAAATTAGGCAAAGAAAAATATATGCAACTACATAAAAAGAATCACATTCTCATACTACTTGAACAAACAGCAGTGGTCAAAAACAATGAATTGTGGAATGAATCCCAGGTTTAATTGCAAAAAACACCCTGTACAGAAAAACTTTAGGCTTCTAACTTCACTGAATCCAGTACTAAACGTGCTTCCTTATATTCCTCAGCTTCTTCCAACTCCTTTTCACTCTCCTAAAATGAAATATAGTAAAAGTAAGTTTATCCTTCTCAAACTTTAGTACTTTATTATTTACTCAAGTATTACAAACCATCAATGTAAATAGCTCAAAAATTAAAAGAGGATTCCAAGCCTCATCTAAATATAGTGTAATTCCACAGGTTCTTTTCCCTGTAGTTTTTTTTTTTTACAGGTAAGAGAAGAAATAGGTTTGGTGTGGTGGCATTGCATATTCTCATATCATAAGTGAAAAATATGGTCATCTAAAGCTATTAACATTAAGTAATTGAATAAGAAGTTAAGAAAAATTTTAAAAAATGTATTCCTATTTTGTCAACACATCATAATACAGAAGGGATTATTATTAATCGTGGACTAAAAGCAAAAAACGATGACTTCTTAATGTGTTACATATATGAAAATTTAGACCAAAATAATTCCAAAGCTACTCACAATGACAAAGACGACTCGGGGGTGATGCCAGAGTTAAGTATAATCTTTGAATTAGAAAAGTGAACTTCTTGCCTATTAATAAACATTATATATCCTCCCATAAGGAAACAAAATACTAACATTTTTCTTTTTTTGATATTTAAAGACTGAAATTTTCCTTCATAGTTTATATAAAAAACTTTAATATATTATAGTGGCAACAGATAAATGAAATATTATCATCTAAGTTATTATGCATAGCAAATTTTGCTTGGTATTTAATAAATAAACAAGGCTATGGTCAGTAATTCAGGTCAGGTCAACGGAAGATGGAGATATACAAGCAGTTGCAGAGCAGAGGGAATAAAATGTGTGTATTTATGTAATATAAAACTTAAAGCAAAAGGAGTAAGAATTTGCTTAATTCAGACTATAGGTAAGAATTTCTTAAACCTCTGCATTATACTTGTCTTTGTTCTCTATCAGTAAATATAAGCTCTTTGAGGGTAGAGATATTGCTGAATACATTCTCAAACACATCATCCAAAGACAATATTATTTTTTTCAAGCAATTTCTATTAATTTCTTTGCTACTAGATTCATGAGAGAAAAAAAATCATTCAAATTGTCAGGAAATACAGATGATGCTTCTGTCTCAAGTAGTATTTTAATAGAGTAATTATTTCTTGCTTCCATCTACTCTTTATTTCAAAATCATAGCTTTGTTTTTGGCTGTTAAGGAAAGCAATCTCGCCTTTAAAAGGTTCCTATTGATAAATACAGGGTTCTACATCAAAATTACAGTAAAATGTGAATATTTCCCCCTTTCTCTCTTTACAGATTTAGTCTTAATGCTCTTTTTGTGGGAAAACAAATCTCATTCTCCTTAAAATATATATGATCACATTGAAAAAGCCTCACATTATTCTTGTTATATAAGGAACAACTATGAATCAGGAGACATCTGTGTAGCTAGCAATTAATATTAGCTCAAGAAATAGAAATATAAAATGAAATTAGTAAATGTTAGAATTCATCAAATTACCATCCATATATATTCCAATTGGTTGTATATAGTATTATGCTTTTTATTTCTTTTAGGACAGAAATAAGATGATTTAATTATTCTTAGAATTCTTTATAAAATGACTGCCACTGTATCACAAAACATTTATAAAGCAAGTATAATAACAGTGTATCTAGCTCCAATTTAAGGTAAGAGGACTATCTAGATCACAGGGTTTTTCTCTCAAATTAATTTAGGTTTAAATCTGAAAGAATTCCAGATCCTTTTTATTATGGTCCAAATTCACTTGACACACTTAAGATTTTCTAAAATTTCAAACAATCTACTCACCTTCAATGTGTGATAAAAAGATCTTCATGTATGAAAATCAAATAATTCAAGATACTGGGGAACAATATTAGTACCATGAATACCTACCATGTTAACTCAAATATATTAAGTTTAAATAAACAGAAAAAAACATACTGGACATAGTACTTTTACTGAAGGCATAATTTAAACCAAAATTTAAACTGCATTAATTATTCTGAATATATTGGTACCACTGGGTAAGTAAAGAAAATATGTCACCAACTAGTTTTCACTGTAAAATATTTAAAAATGTTGATCTTTTATATCAGATTGAAAAAAATTTAAACATAAGACAGAGAAGTCTTTACTTACTAATATCTGCAGAAGATCGGCGTATGCCGCTTCCAACCTGCGCTGGCAATCTGGGATCATCATCCGGGACTCTTGCAGGATCTCTGCCTATAACAAGAATCTCTGTGAGACAGGCAGAAATGACAGAACTTATGTATTTAGCTTACACCTCTATAAATATCTAAAGTGATTCTGAGGAATCAGAAAACAATACAGATATGTTAAACAGTTCAATATTTTAATTTAATTTTTTATTGACTGCTCTGAAAGAGAAAAGGAGAGATCTATTTTTGTTGTTTCACTCATTCATACATTCACTGGCTGATTCCTACATGTGCCCTAATTGGGGGTTGAACCTGTAATCCCAGCACATCCAAACAACACTCCAACCAACTGACCCACCCAGCCAGGACTCAATATTTAATTTAAATTATGTTTATTAAAAGTCAGAATGACTATCATACTGTAAAATATACAAAGCACAAGTTTTAGATCTAAACCTTTTTGGTAATCACCTTCTTGTGCTAAGTGAAAATTAACTGGAAAAGCTTTCCATAGAGCATTTATTTTAAAAGGCTATTTAAAATAAACTATTTCTCCTGCTGTCACAAAGCACCTTTATCCAAAATGGGATCAGCTGGTTATATAAATATCTCCTGCATCTTTTGAGTAATAAAGAAAAACAGTGTTCAGATAATATCACATGGAGATAATTACTGCATGAAAAAAGTTATTGAGTTATTGATCACATCGTGTGCACACTGCAGGAGGTTCTCACTGAAAGACAGAGGTAAAGAAAAATGAAAAGCAAAGACCAGCAGGTTCATATTTTTGATGCTTATCATGCATAAAAAGTTATTACTTATCCTTGTGCTTCATTTTAGGAGACAGATTATTCTCCCCATGTAGTTTGAGCCAAATTACTAACCTAGCATCCCTCTGAATCTGAACTTCTGCCTCTTCCTACAGAAGACACCACAGAATTAAACACAGGAATATTTATTCCAACGTATGTTTCTGGACTTAAAAATATTCAAAGCTCGACTATAACATATAAAATCATCGAAGAAAAAAAATCAAATCGATGACTCGGAGACCCAATCAATAAGAGGGTAAATAAGTTAGTTTCAGATGTTGGATCTCAAAAAAGTCTTTTTCCTAAGGTAAGTAGGAAGCCTTATTTCCTTAAAACTATTTTCAGAAAGAGACACAGAGATCAATTAAGCATTTGTTTCCAAACACTCATGTGTGATCAAATACCTTTGGTTAAATGAGTACAAAAACCTGAACTTCTACTAAGATTGATTATCTAGCTCATATAAAATAAAAAGAAAGCATAACTTAATTGTAATTATAATGTATTTTAACAGAAACTTTAGTAAGTCCCAGCCCCAACAGTTTTGTCATAGCTCACACTGTAAACAAAATCAGAATTCTAATATACAACGATGCTCTCTCTGTCCATATTTTCTCAGGTGAAAAGCTACTACTGAATTTGTAATTCTTTTACTGATAAGACACAGGTTGAAAGTTTCAAATGTTGAACCATGACTTGACTTCACAGCCAAGCATACTATGCCTAGATATTTAATCACCACCCTTACATTATTTTTGTGTATCTGGTTAGTCTGAATCCATGTGAAAAATCAGTGGCAGGCACATTTCATTGGGTAAGAAATTCATATTTCTTCCCCTATAAATTTCCCCTATAGAAACTAAACAAGATAAAAGAAAGGTCAAACACATGATAAGCCAAATGTATACTTGTAAACTTTTTTAAAAAGCTTTAGTAAGTTGTCACTGAAATAAACTTTAAACAATGCTATCCAAAATAACTTCTGTTCATTATCATTTTATTCATTATTATAGAGCCAGAATCATCACTTATAGTTTATCAAAATGGGACTCTGACTTAATGTGGGGCCACAGATTAGTGTCTCCTGTACCCAGCCCCAATTCGTTCAATAAGCTTACTATATAGCTGCAGGACACCAGGTACAGGAGATACAAAAATGAAAAGAGAAGGTACCCATCTTCCAATCCAGTATAGAAGCATAAACATAAAAACAAACATTTGACACTGCTTCTATAAGGCCATGCCAGAGGGAGCTGAAGGCTTCCAGTACAGTGATGACTATGATTTGGAATCCAAAACGACATCTCTTACAAGGCCATAAAGCATATATTTTACTTTGTAACAATGAATTACAACTGTCAGAAATAGTTTTAAAAGACAGTATATAAGCTGTGATTATACAGTAAAGACACCCCTCAAAATACTTTCACTACACTGAGTATTACCTTTCAAAGTGTTCCTTTGGGAGGAAGTCACTCAAATGAATGGCGTGTCTGTTTAAAATATCTGAGTAAACTGTCCGTTTATTCTAATGCTCACTATGACAAGACTGAGGTTAGGCCAGAATCTTGATACAGATTGGGAGGTACAAGGAAGCTTAGGGGAACACAACAGGATGAAGTCTTACTAATTTCTCATTGTTTTAAAAAAATCACACTTTTTTGAGGATGTTATTTAGGTAAAATGGAAGTTAGAGGAAGCTTAGTAAGGCTCAGGTTATAACAATGAATAAACAACTGAATTAGAATCTGATCAATTTCCTTTAAAATCAAACATATATAAATTGGAGGGAAGACACTCTAATTGGCAGATCGTCATCCCCCACCAGCCCCAAGAAGAAGGGTTCTGTGAAATAATCTGGCCAATATTAAGTTCTTCTATTGCTTGACTGGCATAAGGATTCCAGCTTCTTTAATGATCCAGATCATTCTCACCTAGGGCTGGCTCTAACTATAATCTACAGATACTCTAACACTGGATGCTGGCTGCTCCTGAAACCAATGGTAACTGCCAAACTGAGCTCCAGAGAAGTTCAGAGATAATGGAACAATGATTATGTTTTTTTTTTATATTATGGTAAAATGGCAATGTGTTAATAAACATGTCAATAAATCCATTTGACAACAAAAGAATGAAAATGGCACCTATATGAGGTGATGGATTTGTTGAGTAGCTTGACTGCAGTGAATAGTTCACAATGTACACATATGTCAAATAAAATCAGGTTGCACATCTTAAATCTATATAATTTTAAACATTCACCCATACCTCAGTAAAACTGAGTGGGAAAAGATATAAAGATACTCTTGACAGAAAAACAGATGGAGAATCACAGAGTCAGAAAGGACACAGTGGTCATCTAGTCTAGTCTCAATTTACATATAAGAAAGTCAAGCCTCAGAGTGATTAGCTAGTTGACAGGGCCTGAGTTACAGCCGACAACATTGATTTCAACTCTTAGCATGTGAATTAGTGGTAGTGGTAGCCAGTCTCCACTATGGCCCCCAATGATCCTCATCTCCCGGAATTCTCGCCCTTGGGCAGCCACTTCCCATACCGAATTTGGGTTAGCCCTGTGTGACCAATGGAATGCAGTGGGGTGGGATTCTGAGACTGAAGATCTGAGATTAGGTCTTAAAAAGCCTTATAGTTTCCACATGGCTTCTTGGAATGCTTACTTTTGGGAGCCCTTCTCTCAAACTAGAAGAAATTCATTTGACTTGTGTTTGAGGTTATTGCTGATTAGTTAAAGATGTAAGAAGAATCCCATGGGTCAAAAATAATCTGGTTTCTTTAACAATAGCAATAATTATTTTAAATATAAATGGTCTAGATTCACCAGCTAAAAGACAGACATTCACAGATTGGATCCAACTTTTTGGAGTCTACAAGAAACTCACTTCAAACAGAACAAAATAGATAGAATATAAAAGGATGAAAAAAGACATGTCATGCATTAAACATTAAAAAAAGGAGTGGCTCTATTAATGTTGGATAAGTGGATGGACTTCAGAGCAAAAAAACTTAGGAAGAAAGAGCATTATTACACAATGATCAAATGATCAACCACCAAGAAGACATAGTGATCCTAAATGTGTATGCATTGAACAAGATATTTTCAAAATACAGAAAACAAAAATTGATAAAATAAGGGTCAAATCCACATATATATTTGGGGATTTCAATATCCCATAGAAGTACTAGACAAAAAGAAACCAGCAAAGAGATAAAAGAACTGAACAACACCATCAACCAATAAGATCTAATTGACATTTATAGAAGATTCTACCTAAGAAAGTTAAATAGAAATACTTTTCAAGCACCCATGAAATATTCACAGCAATACAGTGCATACTGGGACAAACAACAACAACAAAAAAAACAAAACAAAAATAAAAGGAGGACAAACAGAAAAATCTTTAAACTCTTAGAAGTTAAACAACATATTTCTAAGTAACCCATGGGTCCACAAGAAAGTCTCAATGGAAACAGAAATATATAGATAAGTGAAAATAAAAATATAACACATCAAGTTTTGCAGGATTCAGCTAAAGCAATGCTGAGAAATTTACAGCACTAAATGCTTACATTAGAAAAGAAGATCTCAAATTAAAAATCTAAGTTCTTAGTTCAGGAACTTAGAAAAGGAAGAACAAAATAATCCCAAAGCAAGTAGAAGGAAGAAAACAATAGAAATAAGATCTTAAACCAATTAAATTAAAAACAGAAAGACAACAGAAAAAGCAATGAAACAAAGCTGACATTTTGAAAAAAATTGATAAACCTTTGTGAGAACAACAAAGATAAAGTAAGAAGGCACAAACCACCAGTATCAGTAGTAAAAAAGAGCACTACGGATCTTGCAACCATTAAAAGGAGAAAAAAATACTACAAACAATTTTATAATATTCTTCATGATGCTCCTGATTTTAAGAACTTAGAAGAAATGGAAATCACTAAAACTCAGCTGATAACCTGAATAATTCTATGATCATTAAATAAATTAAATTTGTAACTTAAAAGTGCTTGAAAAAGCAAATCACTAAAACTCAACTGATAACCTAAATAGTTTTATAATCAAACACCTTGAATTTGTAATTAAAAAGTTCCTGAAAAAGAACTCTCCAAGCTCAGACTGTTCCACTGGACAATTTTATCAAATATGTAAAGAAGAAATTAGTACCAATTTTACACAGATCCTTCAAGAAAAAAGGAGGGAACATTTCCCAACTCATTTTACAAAACTAGTATTAACTTGATGCCCATACCAGACAAAGGCAGTGTTAAAATGAAAACTACAGATCATTATGTCCCATAAACTTAAGATGCAAAAATGCTCAAAAAAAAAAATCCGCAAATTGAATCCAGCAACATACAGAAAGAATTAAACACCACTGATCAAGTGATCAAGAAGATATTCAAAAGACAAGACCTTTCTTCTGCTCCTAGACAGTGAAGACTCCATATGCTGAGCCTTGTAGCAAATATAGTCTTGGGGACTTATATCACTGCCAGGAAGGGAGGATGTATGGATGGTGACCATTTGGCAAAAACCTACCAAGGTTGGGTCTTGGTGCAATCACTGACCAGTTTTGTTGTCTGATACTTTCCTTAAGCATAAAGGCAATGTGTTACCAGAAAGGCTATGGAGCCTGGGTTTTGTCTATAGGTACGTGAGGAACTCTTAAAAAAGATTCCAAAAATTTTTTAAGAAATTATGTAGGCCTGGTTCGATATCTGAAAATCAGTGTATGTAATCTACAATATTACTGGCCAAAGAAGAAAATCCATATGGATCTTATCAAATGACATGGAAAAAGCATTTGATAAAATTCAACACCCATTCATGACAAAAAAATTAACAAACTAGGGATAGAGGGAAACTTCCTCAACTTAAAAAAGACTACCTACAAAAAACCCACCACTAACATTATACTTCATTATAAAAGACTAACTGCCACCTACTTGATATTGGAACAAAGTAACGACATCAGCTCTCACTCACCACTCTTATTCAACACTGTACTGTAATATCTAGCCAGAGCAAATAAGGCAAGGGGAAAAAAAGACACACAGATTGAAAAGAAATAAAGTTGTCCCTAACAGCAAATGACATGATTATCTATGTGGCCATGATGGTCTATACATCGTCTACGTTTTGTCAGAAGGAATCTATTTAAAAAATCCTAGAATAAGTGAGGAGTTCAGTAAGGTTGCAGGATATAAGACCAACACACAAAAAACTGGTAGTACTTCTTTACCTAACAAGTACTGTTTATGTGGAAATGGAAACTAAGAACAGCACACTTACAATAGCTTCAAAGAAAATGAACTACTCAGGTATAAATCTAACAAAACCTAGCCCTGGCTGGAGTAGCTCAGTGGACTGAGCTCAGGCTGCGAACCAAAGTGTTGCAGGCCACGGCCCCCAGCAACTGCACATTGATGTTTCTCTCCCTTTCTCTCTCTTTCTCTCTCTCTCTCTCTCCCTTTCTCTCTCCCTTTCTCTCTTTCTCTCTCTCTCTCTCTCCCTTTCTCTCTCTCTCTCTCTCTCCCTTTCTCTCTCTCTCTCCCCCCTCCCTTCCCTCTCTAAAAATAAGTAAATAAAATCTTAAAAAAAAAGGTTACATACTGTCTGATTCCATTCCATGTTATATAACATTCTTGAAAAAGTGTTAATTATTTAGGATTTAGGGGAGGGAAGAACAGGGGTAATAAAGTAATAAAGAGGCAGCATAAGGTAGTCTTGTGATGGAACTGTTCTCCATCTTAACTGCGGTGGTAGTTACACATGCTGTACATGTGATAGAGCTACACACATGTGTACTGAACAGTACTGTACATGTGTACAGAACTACACACATGCACACACACACAAATTACAACTAGTGAAATGTAAATAAGCTCTATGGTGTACCAATGTCAGTTTTATGGTTTGGATATTGTAATACAATTATGCAAAATGCTAACATTATGGGAGGAATAGTGAAGGGTGTATGAGACATCCCTAAACACTTTTTGTAGCTTCCCATGAATTTATAACAAAAAACAAAAAAGTAAATATACAAATGAAATACTATTCATATACCTGCGTACACACACCAAGAGACAATATTTTCTTGCACCACTGAATGGACTTTACATAGTATTTTTACTATTGAAAAATATCTGGTATTTCTTACAGAATCAGCCTTGTAAGAGACCCTAGGGCAAATCTTCTTTGTAGACTAAAGCCTATTATTTTCCATTTATTTAATTTAAAAAGTTTCCCCTTCATTTTTAGGAAACATAAATCAAACTAACTATTAACTCATGTTTCAAGTAAATCAGAAAAAAATGTGTGTGCATCTTTCTCAAAAAGATAAATTTCACAAAATTTCAACTGTATGTAATAATTGCAAAATTTTTTAGAAATCTTGGTGGGAAAATGGTTACCAGTTTATCTCTTCCAAAAAGTTACCTATCTATCTATCTATCTATCTATCATCTATCTATCTATCTATCTATCTAGAGAAGGAGAGGGTAGGAGAAACAGAGGAAGACAAACATCAATGTGTGGTTGCCTATCACGTGCCCCCTACTGGGGACCTGGCCTGCAACCCAGGCCTGTGCCCTGACTGGGAATCAAACAGATGACCCTTTGGTTTCCAGCCCGAGTTCAATCCACTGAGCTATACCCAGTTTGTCTCTTTAATACTGCTTCTGGAAAACACCAAATGAATCAAACCTTAGAGATGTTTGACTGTCATTACTGCCAATCATTTCTGTTCCTGGGTAAGTTAAAAAAAAAAAAAAGACCAGAATATCTTCCCTGGTTGAAGGCAAAATCGTCTATATCCATCCCTAAATGCGGGATGAGGAGAGTGAAGAAGTATATTGTAAGTAGAGAGCTAAAATCAATTTGGGCAGACTCCCAATTAAGATGGTGCCATAGGCAGACATGGCTTGCCTCTTCGCACAACTACATCAAAATTACAACTAAAATATAGAATAACCATCACTCAGAACCGTCGAATGAAGTCTGACAACTACAGAATTAAAGAAACCACACCCATCCAAACTGGTAGGAGGGGCACAATGCAGAAGAGGTTGGTCCCACACCCACAGGTGGTGGATAAAAATTCAGGAGGGATATCTTGGGAGTGAAGAGTCCCAGACCCACAGGAGGCTCCCCAGCCCAGGGTTCCAGTGCCAAGAAGATAAGTCCCCACAACTTCTAGTGGCAAAAACCAGTGGGACTGAGTCAGTGGAAGAAACTTTTGGAGCCCCAAGCAGTTCCTCTTAAAGAACCCACACAGAGACTCGTCTACTGAGGCTCACTCCCTATGAGCTCCCGCACTGGAGTAGCAGATTGAAAAGCACCAGTGGCATACTGGGAGAAACTGAAGTGTCTGGCATCAAGGTGAGCAGAGGCCACTGCCCCTTTGCTAAACCCTCCCCCCACAGAGCTGGTAAGTTGGTGCTATGTCTGAAACTCCATCAACCTAACACTGACTCACCTTGGATATCCCCAGAGACTCTGCCCCACCCAACTTATGGGCCCGCCCAAGCTGCTTTTCCATAGAAAGGGTGGTCTTAATTTAGGCTTCACAACTTCCTAAATCCTTTCAAAAAAGCAACAGCTGGCTTCAGTGAGCCCCAGGCCAGGGACTAGCTGCAGCCAGAGTAGATTCACAGTTTGAGTTGGCCTGGGAATCTCTAAGCCGTCTCTTGGAGAAGTAGCAGATTTCTCAGATTGCTTTATAGCTCAGGAAGGGTGGCTCCAGGCAAAACACAAGAGGGGGCTGAACTTGACCTGTACCACTGCACCACCTGGGGAAACCCCAGGGCCAGCGCACCCACTGAACAGCTACAGACTACACTGGAGAACTACCATCCTACCCTTCCATTGCTGATTCTCCACAGAGGGCCGAGGCTGGTGGTCAGTGGTCACAGCCAGTCCTTGCAGCTGACTGGCCTGAGTAAATCCCTCCTATTGATCTGCCAACAACAACCAAGGCTCAACTACAAGAGGAGGGCATACTCAGACCACATGAAGAGCACACCTTGAATACCTACCTTGGGTGACAGCAATAAAATATAATAATAAAAAAAACCCAAAAAACAAAATAAAATAAAAATCAATTTGGGCAATATTTGGATGTTGTGTAATACTGCTTAGCCAGAAAAGAAAAAGATAGCAGAATAACTCTGACTACTGGTATTTTGGCCTCTTAGGGTCCTGAAATGTCTTACTTTTTTGTGAAAAGAACCAAAATTAGAAACAGAGGCACAGATACATGGGACAGCTGTCAGAGGGAAGGGAGTAATTGGGTGGAGGAAGGTAAAGGGATTAGCCAAAGAATAATATGCATATCCCATAGACACAGACAACAGCAAAGTGATAGCTAGAGGGAAGTGGGGACAATGGTTATGGGCAGGGGAGGTAGACAAGTGGGGGGGCAGGTATGGGGACATCTGTAATAGTACAACCAATAAAAATAAAGTAGAAATAAATACATAAATAAATAAAAAATAAAAGAACCAAAGTTAGGCCTAGTCCAGGAAAAGCCAATTTTAGAAATCATTTTCAGGTAAGAAGTTTGGTACAAACTGACAGATAGCATCATAAGCGTGTGTTATAAAACAGAAACAGGGCTAGTTCAGAAGATCCAGGAAAACCAGAGCAAAATGAATCCAAGTAAGAGAAGAGTCAAGATAGTGAGGAATGGCTGAGGATAGCATTTAACTCAGAAGAAGAGGAAATACAGGGAGAGGGGTAGAGAACCCACAAAATGCAGCATTTGGCTTCTTTGATATTTTCTATGAGGGACTCAACAAATGTCAAGAGATCACTACAGCTGTGAAGTCCTAGGCAACCAAGAATAGGGCTTCTGGCAATGTAACTCCCACTTCATATAATAAAAAACATGAATGGCCAGCCACAGTGTATCTAAAGCTGGGGAAAGAAAAATGAAAAAAGCATGTGGGTTGGGCTAAAGATAGGTTTCATGAGATTCTAAAACAAAATTGCAATTAATACTGTGTACACTGCAGACTGACAATAGCAAACAGAAAAATGTATTTTTCTGTAAATAGATATGAGATGGCATTTTTGAATATGACTATTAGGTTAATTAAGAATCTAAGAAATTGTGTTATAAAACATGACCACCACGGCAAAAGAATTTTAACTTGACTGAGTGTAAAAAGAACTTTTAAACAAAAAAAATTTCCCTTTTATATCTGAGTATGTAATCAATATAATGAGTAAGTATACAATATCTTAAAATAACAATCGGAATTCAATAGAGTTAATCCTTACTATCAAGTAGTCATTCTTTTGAAAGATGATCAATGTATAAATATAAATGAAGTCCTGGCTGGTGTAGCTCAGTGGGTTGAGCACGGGCTGCAAACCAAAGGGTTGCTGGTTCGATTCCTAGTCAGGGCACATGCCTGGGTTGTGGGCCAGGTCCCCAAGTAGGGGTTGTGTGAGAGGCAACCACGCATTGATGTTTCTCTCCCTCTCTTTCTCCTTCCCTACTCTGTCTCTAAAAATAAATAATAAAATCTTTAAAATATATATATGAAATATGTATGTAAAGATAAATGTTAAAATAAATGAAATAATCTGTGATATTATTTGTAGAATTTTATTCAGAAAGGGAACACATTTATTCCCTACTCCATGTAAAAGTCCTATTCTAACTATATGACTAATTAAAAATAGATTATTGATGATGAAAAGAACAGAGCTAAGAAAGAACTAAATGAAGTCACTAACTACACAACTGGAAAAATCAGCCTGATGGAGTCCAAGAAAGACCTGGATGAAATAAAGTTACATACACTATTGTTATGTTTCTCATTAGATGTGAGAAAACAATAGAGGCATTCAAGTGAGGGAGGTACAAAAGTGTTGTGAACATGTGTGAAAGTATATATTTTAAAAGCATTTAATCATAATTTTAAAAATCAAAAAGTTACAATCCATATGTAAATCTTAGGAAGATTTGTAAGATCTGAAGAGCAGTTACTTTATAAAGTCAACATATTCAGGGACATATATCTATACATACTATCAAATCTTCCCCAATTTATTAATATCTGACACATGTCTTGTTATACCACACACAAAGGAAGACAGGCTCTCCTAGAAGCTCAAGAAAATATGAAGATTCTCTTCCTAGTTAGCTAGGGGAAAATGTTTCAGGTGCCAATGTATTCCTTTTGCATCAAATGAAGCTATTACCTATAGAAAAATCTACTTTAAGTGATAAATTTTGCAAAATTAAGTCTGGATTAAGTATACACTATTACCATTTGTAACATAATTTACATGGTGAAAACCACTGAGAATTCATAAAGCTAATTTTAAAAAATAAGTCTTGAGATTAATCTATATAAGCTTGTTCATACTCTCCTTTTCCCTAGAGTCATCTAGATTTTATTGTAAATGCACTGGGCATTGGACTTTAAAGGAGAAGCGGTCCAATGTATATTTTGAAGAGATCAACCTAGGTGTTGTGGTAGGAAAGGAATAGAAGGTGTCAAGAGACAAAAGATATGCCAACTAGGCTTTTGCAATAGTATACAGGCAAGAGATGATAGTGGACTGGACTAGAATAGTGGCAGTAGAGAAAGAAATAGAGGGAATAAGAAATAGGACTTGGTGTTATTATATGTGGTTATTAGAAAGAGAGAGAAGTATCAAGAAAGGACCCACTAAATTTTTGGCTCAGGTATCTGGATGGGTGGAAGTAATCATATACTGAGAGGAGGAAAATAAGAGAAGCAATAGCTTTTTATTTGTGGGGAGTGGGTTGAGTTGAGGGAAGACCAGAATTTTTACTTTGGACACCCATGAGGATATGTGAAGCAGGTGACTAGCTAAGTATGTATCTGAAGTGATCACAGAGATATAAATGTGGAAGATACTGGCACTGAAATGAATGCAAAATAAGCATGAATCTGAGTAGTTTTGTTTTGTTAGTGGTTTTAATTCTATGACTAAAAGAGTACCTGAAACTGTATTTGTCAATAAATATCTGCTGAATGAATGAATGAAGGGGCATTAAAATGGTACTTAAAAGGAGAGTAAGAGATTACCCAGAAAGGGATTTCAGAACTTTTTTCAAAAAGATTTTATTTATTGATTTTTAGAAGGAAAGGGAGGGAGAGAGAGAGGGAGAGAAACACTGACAAGTGGTTGCCTCCCATGTGCCCCCAACTGGGGACCCAGCCCACAACCTAGGCATGTGCCCTGACTGTGAATGGAACCAGTGGCTCTCTGGTTCACAGGCTGGCACTCAATCCACTGAGCCACACTAGCCATGGCAGGGATTTTAGAACTTCTAAAGATTTAAAAAAACATGTGTGTATGTGTGCATGTAGGGGGTGTAGGTAGGTAGGTGTAGAGGAGGAGGGAGAGAGGGGAAAGGGAGAGTTTCAGTAAAGAGAACTGAGGAATAATAGCATGTTATAGAAGGAAAACTAGGATGCTATTCTATCAAAGATGCCAACATAAAAGAGTGTTTCAAAAATAGAGTGGTTACTTCTGTCAAATGCTATTTCAGTTATATAAGATGAGGGGAAGGAAGTGATAACAATGTCACTAGTGGTTGTAACAAGGCTAGGGCACATAATCCACTCTAACATGAAGGAAGGTGGTATGGGTACAGATGTCGGGAAGAGGATAGATTTTGTGGTGGGAATATGAGGAAGTACCACTGATAGCCTCTCTTCTCTCAAGGAATTATGAAACAAGTGTCAGACGAGAATGAATATTCAGTAAATGCTATGATGGGGATAAATAAGATATTATGGGAGCACAGAGGAGAGGTGCCTAACTTAACATTGACACAGAGTGTAGGGGAGGTTTAAAGGATGAATAGGAATTAATAAGGAGAGGGTAGATAGAAGGAGTAGGAAGAGCACCACAGACCTGTGCAAATATCTCAAAGGCAAAAGAGAAAGGGCATGTTCAGGAAACTGAAAGGCAGAACCTAAAGAGGTCCAGGTAGGGACAAGCAAGAGATGAAGTTGGAGAGATAAACAGGTATCAAAATCAAGAAAAGCCTTGTATGCAATGCTAACTAAGAAAACTAAACTTTGTATTAAGATAATCAGAAGTAGCTACTGAAAAGTATAGAATATATTTTATTTTGGTGGTCTTCACATCAGTTTAGGGTGTAATGTAAAATTAAGTCATTTTTTACATTTAATATCTAAAAGTGGAGAGGCAGCATAGCTTAATGGTTAAGAGTACAAATTCCAGAGCCAGAATGCCTGTGTTCAAAATGCTACTTAGTAGTTGTGTGACCTTGGGCAAGTTATTTAACCTGTGTTTCAGTTTCCTCATTTTTAAATGGAGGTTTTTAACAGTAAAGGAATAATTGAACCTTCTCAGAGAGCTGTTAATACATTAGTTAATATGGTATTCTGTACATGTTAGCTATTTTCATTTAAGATATAATTTTACCTGCTTTTTAATGGCATAATTTTCACCATCTTCGGCTTTCATTTTTTCAATCTTTTCTTCTTGTTGTTTTGCTTCTTTTTCATACATCATTTTTTCTTTAGCCAATCTATAAAAAAATGAAAAATGTTTTAGAGAATTAACCCTCTCTAGTAAATAGACTGCAAGAAATAAAGAAACTATGTAAATACAAAACATACCTAAAATAAAAAAGTATATGTACTAGATGGGGAGTAGGGTAGAAGAGAAGAAAAATATTTTAGTCACTGATATATGATCATCTTGCCCTTAAGTCCTACACCTGCCTAAAGCAAGTGCAATCTATCAAAACACGCAATTCTTAAATTTTTAATTAAAAACATATCCCATTATAATTGTATTACAACGTAAAAAACATTTAAAATTATTATGTACTAACATTTTTATTTTTCTGTAATCCTCACCCAAGGGTATATTTATTGATTTGAAAGAGAAAAAGAGTGAGAGTGAGAGAGCGAGAGAAAGAGAAACAGAGATCAGTTGTCTCCCATATGCACTGGAGACTGAACCTGCAATCTGGAAAAATGCTGTGACCGGGAAAGAAACCTGAAACTTTCTGGTGTGCAGGATGATGCTCCAACCAACTGAGCCACCCAGTCAGGATTGTCCTGCCTTGTTTTTTTTAATATATGTTTTCCAAACTTTTACACATGTACTTGAAACAATCTAATGTAAAAGCTCTGCCTACTGGAACAAAAAAAAATCAGTATACTGCATGCCAAATCCAAAACAAAGAAAGATTAGATTATTTTCAACAACATAGTTTGACAAGTATTTACTGTATATGTAATTTTATGCACAACCTTCCTGTGTAAGGAGCTGGGAGAGTTTAGACATGGTTCTTTCATGGGCAAGTGGTAGAAACAAACAAGTATTTATTTACTAATGCAGAAAAAGGTATTGATATCGATCAGGAAGATTTCCAACAATAAAGAATAAAACAATACAAAGTGCTACTAATTATTCCTCGGATAACCAAAATTCAATTAACCATAATAGTTCTATCCCTCCTAATTCTGATTAAATAAATTGTAATATAAAAGAAAAGTTCAAGAAAACACTAACATTCCCATATTGACATTATCTAGACAGCAGGAAAAATGCTCTCATAGTCCATATACATTTAAGAGCAGCTTTCTCTGTCTGGCCTTGCTTATGTCTCTAGACCTGTGTTGCTAGGATGGAAAATAAAAATCATATTAGAGCATGACTTTTGGCTGATCATCTGCAATGAAAATTTTATCAAAAGGTGATTTATTTTTCATATTCTAATAAGTTAATATAAGTTTGCAAATCTAAAAAGAACTCTTTTATCATACTACCTGGAAGAGTTTTAAGTCAGATTATAAATCTGGATTTAAATCACCACATAAACTACACACTAAATATTAAACTATTAAAATATTCTAGTTCGGAATTTTGAGGTGTTCAAGGCAAGGACCATCCTGTGCCTCATAATCTTGTGTTACTGACATAGATAGGCTACAACAAAATGTTAACAGCATTTACTGTAGAATATTACGTGGCATTCCAACACTCATCCTGAAATACCTCAAAGCAAAAAACCAAACCACAAGACAGGCATAAATTTTATGTTGCCATGAATATACAAAGGATATTCAAACAAATAACAACGAGCACCTGGGAAACTAGTATTGAGAGAAAAGCCCTAAAACTAAGGATTGATTTGGGGTAGGGAAGGTTAAGTGGTTGGTTAATAGGGAGGCTTTCATTTTATGCCTTTCAATAAAGTTTGAGGGTTTTTTCCCCCATGTATAAGTATTACTTTTATCAGAAAAGTTAGATGCTAATGATTATCTGAGTGGCACGATTTTGAATGATTTTAAAATCTGCTAGTTATTCTGTCATCTGTCATATTTTTAAAATTCTATGGAGGAATGCAAAATTCAATTAGATACCTGAATACATATAATTCTCTAAACACTGCCCTCCTCTGCACGTTTTGCAAACATTTTAAGTTAAAAAAACAAGTATAAATAAAAAGTCATAATTTATTGTATTTTAAAGGCATATTAACTAGAAATGTTTTCCATTAGTTTTGGAAACCCATATACCTCACAGAGAAACACAGCAACTTAATGTCTGGCCAAGATGGAAGCATAGGTAGACACACTGTGCCTCTGTGCATAACCAAAATAAGGATACAAAAATCTAGAAACAAACAAACAAACAAAACAACCAGTACTGACAGAAAATTGAACTGTATGGAAGTCCAACAACCAAAGAGTTAAAGTAGACACATTCATCCAGACCAGTAGGAGGGGCAGAGCCCAGCGGCCAGGTGGAAACCGGTCATGGCAAAAAAAGCTGTGGCTGGCAGACTCCGGGGGCATGTGTGCGGACAGCGGGCAGACCCAGCAAGGTGACAATTACAGAGTGGGGAGCAGTGTGCAAGGCGGCTGGAGGACCAGGTGGTACCACATTCACGCAAAGATAAGCCATGCGTAACTAGGGAGCGAGACAAGACCGCGCAACCCAGGGCTCCAGTGCAGGGAAACAGAGCCTCAAAACACCGATTGAAACATCTGTAGGGATTGAGGTGCCAGGAGAGACTCCCAGCCTCATTGGAGAGTTCGTTGGAGAGACCCAGGGTCCCAGAGTTCATTGAAGAGACCCAGGGTCCCAGAACATACACAAGCCACCCACAGGGAAATCAGCACAAGAAGGGCCCAGTATGCTTGGGGGAAGAGGCAGAAGGGAATGAAATTTGGCAGAGAGCAGAAGAAGCGCCATTGTTCCCTTTGGGACTCCTCCCCCATATAGCGTCAAATACAACGTGCATTGCCCCGCCCCAGTGAATACCTAAGTCTCCGCCCCTTGCATATAACAGGCACCGTCCCCAATACGTATAACAGGCATGTCAAGACAAAAAAAAAAAAAAAAAAAAATGGCCCAAACAGAAGAACAGATCAAAGCTCCAGAAAAAATACAACTAAGCAACGAAGAGATAGTCAACCTATCAGATGCACAGTTCAAAGCACTGGTGATCAGGATGCTCACAGAATTGGTTGAATTTGGTCACAAATTAGATGAAAAAATGAAGGCTACGCTAAATAAAATAAAGGAAAATATACAGGGAACCAACAGTGATGGGAAGGAAACTGGGACTGAAATCAATGGAGTGGACCAGAAGGAAGAAAGAAACAACCAAACAGAAGAGAATGAAGAAACAAGAATTCAAAAAGTGAGGAGAAGCTTAGGAACATCCAGGACATCTTTAAACGTTCCAACATCTGAATTATAACGTTACCAGAGGAGAAGAGGAAGAGCAACAAGTGGAAAAGTTATTTGAACAAATAATAAAGGAGAAGTTGCCCAATCTGGCAAAGGAAATAGATTTCCAGGAAATCCAGGAAGCTCAGAGAGTCCCAAAGAAGTTGGACCCAAGGAGGAACACACCAAGGCACACCATAATTGCATTAGCCAAGGTAAAAATGAAGGAGAGAACCCTAGAAACACCAAGAGATAAGAAGACAGTAACCTACAAAGGAGCTCCCGACAGACTGTCAGCTGATTTCTCAAAAGAGACCTTGCAGGCAAGAAGAGACTGGAAAGAAGTATTCCAAGTCATGAAAGGCAAGGACCTAACACCCAAGATTACTCTATCTAACAAAGCTTTCATTTAGAAGGGAAGGGCAGATAAAGTGCTTCTCAGATAAGGTCAAGTTGAAGGAGTTCACCATCACCAAGCCCTTATTGTATGAAATGTTAAAGGGATTTATCTAAGAAAAAGATAAAAAAATATGCATAGTAAAATGACAGCAAACTCACAATTATTAACCACACCAAGAAAACAAAAACAAGCTAAGCAAACAACTAGAACAGGAACAGAGCCACAGAAGTAGAGATAACATAGAGGGTTATCAGTGGGGCAGTGGGAGGGGGAGAGAGGGGGAAAAGGTCCAGAGAATAAGTATCATAGACGGTAGGTAGAAAATAGACAGGGGGAGGGCAAGAATAGTATGGGAAATGTAGAAGTTAAAGAACTTATAAGTATGACACATGGACATGAACTAAAGGGGGGGAATGTGGGTGGGAGAGGGTGTGCAGAGTGGAGGGGAGTGAAGGGGGGAAAATGGGACAACTGTAATAGCATAATCAATAAAATATATTTAAAAAGGTAAAGAAACACAGCAACTTCAAAATCTCAAAACTTTTAGTAGTTAGGCAAATACATAAGAGAAAAAATACATAAGAGCAATAGAAAAAGATAAACATCAGAAGGAGAAATATTAAAAAATTACAATGATCAGGGTAATGATAATCAAATGATACCTTAAAACTACTCAACTGTAAGTATATGACAGAATGTGATTTAAAATATATAGTTCAGTATTTACTAAAATATATAGTTCAGTGGTGACCACGGAACACTAGTGGTCAAATAAGCTTAAATCTTACTGCTGGTCAAATCTTAAAGATCTAAGAAGTCTTTTTCTTTTTCTTTTTAAGATTTTATGGGTTTTTTTTAGAGAGAGGAGAATGGCGGGAGAATGAATGGGACAGAAACATCCACCTGTGAGAGAAACACTGATTGATTGGCTCTTACAAGCCCAACCAGGGACCTGGCCCATAACCCAGGCATGTGCCCTAAGAATCGAACTGGCGACCTTTTGGTTCACAGGCCGGCGCTCAACCCACTGAGCCACAGCAGCCAGGGCTGAGAAGTTTTTAGAGTAAGGAAGTTAGTTTAACTTTGTTCAGTTATAAGCTTACTTGGAGCAAAACTGTTTTTTCTCTTTCAGAATTTTTCAGAACAGCTGCCCCTCGATACACGTTTGAAGGTTCCATGGGCATCCAACCTGCGGCCTGTGGGCCACAGGCAGCCCAGGCTGGCTGTGAATGTGGCCCAACATAAAATCATAAATTTACTTAAAACATCATGAGATTTTTTTTTGTGCATGATTAAGTGTCACAAGGTATTTAATGTATGGCCCTCTGCACTACACTCCATGGCACTACACTGTATTTAATGTTGTCTTACTCTTCTTCCAGTGTAGTACAGAGATGCCAAAAGGTTGGACACCCCTTTACACAAATTTGCATATATCACATTTAAATATACTATTCATAAAATTCTAAATAAAATAAATCATAATAAATTGATACTTAGAAAGCCACTTTATTATGATTATTTTTCAGGCAAAAACGTAGAGAAAATAGCATAATACATTCCATGTACTCATCACCTAGCTTTAACACTTATTAATAATTTGGCATTCTTGTTTCATGTATCTCCTGTTACGTATATATTTTTTATTAGTATTTTCAGACATTTTATCTTTGGTTTGATTTTTGAGGTTAAAAGCCTGTGATTTCCAAACATACACCATATACAAAATTAATTCAAAATGGATCAAAGATGTAAAAACCTGAAGTTATAAAACTCTTGGAAGAAAGCACAGAAGCACAATTAATTTTAGTGTCCTTGGATTTGGCAATGACTTTTTTACATATGACACCAAAGCACAAGAAACAGAAGAAAACATAGGTAAGTTAGACCTCACCAAATTAAAAACTTTTGTGCTTATAAAATGACTATAAGGAGAGTGAAAAGATAATTACAAAATAGAGAAGAATATTTGCAAATCATGTATAGGATGAGGAAGTTGTATCCAGAATATATAAAGAACACTTATAACTCAACAATAAAAGAGCAAATAACCCAATTAAACAATGGGCAAAGGATATGCATAGACATTTCTCCAAAGAAGATATACAAAGGCCCAATAAACACATTAGAAACTACTCAACATCATTAGTCACAAGGGAAATGCAAATCAAAACCACAGTGAGATACCATTTCACACCTAATAATTAAAAAGTCAGATAATAAAAAGTGTTGACAAGGATGTGGAAAAACTGAAACCATCCAACACTACTGGTGGAAATGTAATTGGTGCGCCTGTTTTAGAGGCTTGGCCATTCCTCAAATCAAAAAGTTAAATATAACTATCATATATCTCAGTAATAACATTACTAAGTATATACCCAAGAGAAACAAAACCTATGTCCACATAAAAAGTTGTACAAGAATGTTCACAGCAGCATTGTACAAAATGAGGAAACTAAAAAGTCAATCATCTGATGAAGGCGAAAACAAAATATGGTATATCCATACAATGAAATAATTGGCAATAAAAGAAATGAAGCACTGATTCATTCTACAACATACATTAACTTTGAAAACATTATGCTGTGTGAAATTAGCCAAACATAAAATGCCACATAAAGTAAATTAGAGGTTGCCTACAACTGGGAAAGATGAGGGAAATGGGAAGGTAATATATAAAGTAGGTTGATTATCTTTTGGGGGTGATAAAATGTTCTAAAAATGATAGTGGTGATAGGTGCACAACTCTGTGAATATACTAACAAACAAAATAATTGCAGACTTCATTATTTTTTAAAGATTTTATTTATTTTTAGAGAGGAGAAGGGAGGGAGAAAAGAGAGGGAGAAAAACATCAATGTGTGTTTGCCTCTCAAGCACCCCCTACTGGGGACCTGGCCCACAACCCAGGCATGTACTCTGACTAGGAATTGAACCAGCAACCCTTCGGTTTGCAGGCCAGCACTCAATCCACTGAGCCACACCACCCAGGGTGAACTGCAGACTTTAAATGGGTAAGTTGTATGGCATGTGAATTATATCTTAATAAAGCTGTTAACGAAAAGAAAAAAATAAAAAAGCTTATGACCACAAAGTCAGATACTGGGGAAAGCTGTGAGAACTAGATACATCCAAACTTGGGCTTTGTTTGACTTATAATTTAATACTGCTTTAACAATAATTTTCAGTACTAAGGTAAAAATGTCCTCTTGGATTTAAAATTTCAAAATAAAATTAGTAATGCATATTGCTACAGATATTTCCTTAAGTTCCCTTTAAACAGTAAAAGAAACTTGCTAGGACAGAGTGGCAAGTTGCCAGACTACTTAAATGAAACCTCAAAATGGTCTTATTTGATTTACAATGTTGAAATAATTGAAAATAGAACAGATTTGTTACCAACACCTTAAACAACTGGGAAGCCAGAGAACCCACACAAGTCTGGATCTCTGGCTTCTCCTGGATATTTTCATCAGGGAACATTGGGGCTGTACTCTCACTACAGAATGGAGCGACGTAGTGGCTAATGACTGTTTTAATGAGTCATGTGGTATTTGCCCCAGTTCCCATGACTCCCTGTTTCCCCAAAACTCAGGTCTTATGCTTGACCTCTGTTTTTTATTATCTTTACAGAACAGTGATTCTTATTCAGAATATTAGGGAAAATCAGAAACCACTGTGATTAGCAATGAGAGTTTCCATATTCATAAACCTATTAGGTTACCAAACTTCCCTAGGAAATGAAAGCAACTGGGATTGGACAGATTACCAGAAAGAAGCACATTCCATATAAACTGTAATTCAGAGACTTAGAACAAGGGTTGACAAACTATCTTCAATAAGCAAAATTTGGTCTGCCATCTGTTTTTGTGTGGTCTAAAAGTTATGAATGATTCTACACTTTTAAATGATAAATTTTTTAAAATTATATTTCATGATGTGTAAAAATCATATGGAATTCAAATTTCAGTGTCCAGAAATAAAGTATTATTGGAATACTGCCACATATTCATTTATGTATCGTCTATGGCTGTTTTCATGCAACGACAGCAGAGATGAGTAGTTGTGACAGAACTGTGTGGCCACAAAGCCTAAATTACATACTATCTGGTTCTTTACAAAAGTGTTGCGGAACCCTTACTTGAAAGACTTCTACTTAACTCTATCCAACCCCTACTTCACTATCTTAGCACTTATCACATTACACCGAAAAGCATTTACTTGATAAACCTTAAAGTTCCTTAAAGATTAGGTTGTACTCATACTGTATTTTTTAAATTTTTAAAAATGTATTTTATTGATTATTCTGTTACAGTTGTCCCATTTCCCCCCTTTCACTCCCCTCTGCCCTGCATACCCCTCCCACCCACATTTCCCTTTAGTTCATATCCATGGGCTGTACATGTAAGTTCTTTGTCTTCCACATTTCCTATACTATTCTTACCCTCCCCCTGTCTATTTTCTACCTATCATCTATGCTACTTATTCTCTGCACCTTTTCCCCCGCTCCCCCCCTCCCACTCCCCCACTGATAACCCTCTATGTGATCTCCATTTCTGAGGTTCTGTTCCTGTTCTAGTTGTTTGCTTAGTTTGTTTTTGTTTTAGGTGTGGTTCTTAATGATTGTGAGTTTGCTGTCCTCTTACTGTTCATATTAACTTCTTCTTCTTAGATAAATCCCTTTAACATTTCATACAATAAGGGCTTGGTGATGGTGAACTCCTTCAACTTGACCTTATCTGAGAAGCACTTTATCTGCCCTTCCATTCTAAATGAAAGCTTTGCTGGATAAAGTAATCTTGGATGTAGGTCCCTGCCTTTTATGACTTGGAATACTTCTTTCCAGCCCCTTCTTGCCTGTAAGGTCTCTTTTGAGAAATCAGCTGACAGTCTTATGGGAACTCCTTTGTAGGTAACTGTCTCCTTTCCTCTTGATTCTTTTAGCATTCTCTCTTTATATTTAATCTTTGGTAACTTAATGATGATGTGCCTTGGTGTGTTCCTCTTTGGGTCCAACTTCTTTGGGACTTTCTGGGCTTCCTGGAAGTCTATTTCCTTTGCCAAATTAGGCAAGTTCTTCTTTATTATTTGTTCAAATAAGTTTTCAATTTCTTGCTGTTGTTCTCCTCCTGGCAGCCCTATAATTTGGGTATTGGAGTGTTTAAAGTTGTCTCAGAAGTTTGTAAGACTCTCATTTTTTTGAATTCTTGTTTCTTCATTCTGTTCTGGTTGGATGTTTATTTTTTCCTTTTGTTCCAAATTGTTGCTTTGACTCCTGGTTTCCTTCCTGTCACTGTTGGTTCCCTGAATATTTTGCTTTATTTCTCTTTGGGTATCCTACATTTGTTTTCTCACTTTTCGACCGAGCTCAATCAGGTCTTTGAGCATTTTGATTACCAGGGCTTTATATTCTCCATCAGATAGGTTGGCAATCTCCCCCTTGCTTAGTTGTCTTTCTGAGGTTTTGCTCTGTTCTTTCATTTGGTCCATATTTCTTTGTCTTGGCGCAGCTGATAGGTTATAGGGGGGAGGGGCCAGAGAGGGAACAGTGCTGCTTGCCTCCTCCTCTCTAGCGTACTTTCCAATGGACTCTCCTGTGAAACTGGGAGTTTCTCCCACCCCAACAACCACTGGCCATAGTCCACAGTCAACTCCAAGTCTCAAGTTTCACCTTCAGTCAGCCCTGCCTGCCTCATCTGCTGCCTTACTGGTTTGGATGTTCTGGCTGATTTTTTCTTTAATTCCTTGGTTGTCAGAGTTCCACACAGTCTGATTTTCTGGCACTTTTGGTTGTTTATTGATTTTAGGTTGGTTGTTATCCTCCTTTCGGTTGTGCAAAGAAGTGAAGGGTTTCTACCTACGCCTCCCCATCCTGGCTGGAACTCAGTCTAAAGAATCTTAGTGTGGAGTCTCACAGGAACATCTTTAAGAAGAGGAATACAATCGATTCCAAGGAACAGTTACAGTGAGTAAGAAGACAGAAGTCATTCATGTGTTTTTTCTCTTAATAATAAAAAAATGAAAGACAATTAGAAACTCCAGGGAAAGTACCCTCTCACACACAGACAGAGTTATGGTTGTTATATGAAGCAACTGATGAAAATGAAAATTCATTTAATCTGGACTTATAAGAATAATCTTCTCTGGACAGCATAGGATTTATTAAGAAAGAAATGTAATCCTATACTACATACCATATTTTAAATGATGAAACTATAATCTATTTTATTCATTTTCAACTTTTAGAATAGACCTATGAGCAAAATATATCTTTCCTCACTTGTTTGAAATATTCATTTGTTTTTAAATTTGTTTAAAGCTAAGAATGTCTACCAATTTTTTTCTAATAAAGAATTTGAGATGACTGGCTGACCAATGAAACCTCAGTATTTCATAAAAATTATACCACCACCCGTATAATCAATTTCTTGTCTTAAACCCCTCTGTTTGAAACCCCTAGTATGATTTCTTTTCTCCTGACTGACACGGTTCTCTTCTACTGACATAACTGATAAATTCTCCTGTCTCTGAAGAAATAAACAATTATATCTGAGATTTTTATTGTATGAGAGATGAAGAAAGTAAATTGAAGACACAAACAGACTTTTGTGTACTTTGTTGCATTCAATATTGAATACTTACAATCCTATTTAAGTATCATTCCCAATTTACAGTCTCTTAATTATACTTCCCCACAATGTTTTTAAAACAGTCTTTAGAGTCAAAGCAAACTGAACCAGGATTTATCAATATTTCAAAATGAATAAAATACAAGCTAACATACTTCACATATTTTATAAAACTTTGGTCAAAAATGATAATACTAATGAAAATTAAGTTGAAGACAGCAACACTGATGGAAGAAGTCAGGTTGGATAAATAATTTTTGATATTTTAGCATTTCCAGTGGTCATCATTGAATCTGCTCTTTACAAACTAGCCTTGTGGTGAAGTTCAATCAACAGTTACCACTGATAGTTACAATACTGGTATTCCATGAAATATGATATATAATAGATTTAGGAAAAAGCTTGATCCATTCAAGATAAGCTAAAATTAAAGCAGTTAACACATACTAACCATTTACTATGAGCCGAACACTACATCAAAGCATGCTACCTGCATAGTCATTCAATCCTCAAAACAACCTTATAAAATGGGTACCATTATGAGTCCCATTTTAGTACTAACTACACTGAAATTCATGGAGCTTGTCCAATTTCTCACAGCTGTTAAATGCCAAAGAACTGTTTTATTCCAAAGTCATACTTAGCCACTGTGATAAACTTTTTATTTTTCAAAGTAAATCTCAACCATTTGAACACACAAAAAAGTTAAAATGCACTCACATGTGAGAGGCACTGTTGGTTGCCTGACCAGCAGCACTTCTTACTTGCCAACAGAATCTAATGTTGATTATCATCATCCAAGAAGCCATGTCCTTCAAGGGAAGAAACCAATAATAATGGTCTTACTCCCTTTGTCAAGTGATAGTTTCGGCACGTGTTAAGTGACCCAATTCTGGCCAAAGCTACAAAAGGGCCATCTGCTGGGGCTTCTGAGAAGGTTGTCATTCTTCCTAAATTCGATATAAGGAGCTATAATTCCCTTTTCTCCCCTGGACACTGTGACCTGTGTGTGACACCTGCCACTTGTGGCAGGCACCTTGGGATCATGAAAAAATCCAGCCTAAAAGGACAGGTCAGTCTGGGATGTCAGAGAACTTCAATTTTTGATAATGGTATTAAACTACTAAAATAACCAACCCTGAAAACATACGATCTCCAGATTTCTTATGTATGAGATGATAAACATCTGTGTAGTTGACTTTCTATTACTTTGAAGCTACAAGTATCTGAAGTGGTGATCATTAATAGCAGAAGGCTGTTTTGCAGATACAGAAATGCTTTCTTACTTTGGCTAATTCACTCTAAAGTAAATAATCACTTAGAAACTGAGAAAGCACATCAACAAATAAACATGAAAACAGGAAATTTCCTATACATTATTCAATTTTGTATTTCCACTCTATTAAGAAGTAGTCCCTGTAAATTTTATGCAAGAGTCTTTATTTCAAACTTTAAATTAGTGTAAAACTTAAAAATGTTGGTTTTTCATGGTACAATAACCATGGTACTTACTGGAAGCTAAGAGCCATAGTAAATAATGCTACCTTTCATCTATATCATATTTTCTTTTCTTTTTTTAAGATTTTATTTATTTTATTTTTAGAAAGGGAAGGAAGAGAGAGAGAGAGTGAGAGACAGACACACACATCAATGTGTGGTTGCTGGGAGCCATGGCCTGCAACCTAGGCATGTGCCCTGTCTGGGAATTGAACCTGCGATGCCTGGTTTGCAGCCTGTGCTCAATCCACTGAGCTACGCCAGCCAGGGCGATATTTTCAATTTATAAAGTACATTTATAATTTACAGGATATCAGATATTAAATAGTAAATAGTAAGTATCAATACCCCTAAATGGTAACTTATAGGAAAGTAGGCATTAATAATGTCTCTAAACTATTATGGAAGGTAAGATGTTTACTGGCATTACAAAGGAAGCACTATGGCCCCAGGAAAGTGTATCCACATACAACTTGGAAATCAGTAACTTCTTGTCAGGTGAATTTAAATTTATCTTCCCCGATGAAGAGGGACAAAGTATTCAAGATTAGGAAAAGGAGCTACTTGACTTAACAAGTAAAGTAGGCAACAAGTTTTTCTGCTAAACATATCAAGAGAAAGCATTCTATAAAAATCAGAGTAAAAGACTGTATTTAGAATGAATTTTAGGTTTTTGAACACCAGGGGTTTTAGTAATGTGACTCTAGAAACAGAAGAAATAATGTCTTTACAAAAAAATTGTTAGGACAAAAATACCAATACAGATGCGAGGGAAAAAAAAACCAATTCATTTGAGAAAATCCAAGGACTACAAATTGGAAGCAAACTGCTTATCCACCCCAATTAAAAATTCTCACTAGTTCCTTAGTGAGGAAGAACTAAAGACCAATATCAGAATCTGATGATTTAGTGGTTATGGTCTATATAGTAAACCATATGTGGTTAAAATTCAGTGAGTTTTAGTCATTCTCTATTAATTATTTTGTAGTCACTAAAAAGTCAAGTTGAGATTTTGGTAGCCAGCAAAACTGAGGAAGAATCTGTTATAAAATCTTTTCTTAACGAAACAAATAAAAGTGTGCTACACACAAATACACATAAAATGAGATGGGGCTGGAAATGACGTATGCTCTGAGTGGAATGCCATCTCTCCCTCTTCATCCTCTTTCCCCACCCCGTTCATTCTTCAAAACTTAAATGTCCTAGTCTTCCAGAAGGACCACTCTAACCCCTATCTTTATCGCTTCCTAAACTGCCAGTGTGGATGCTTTCTATGGATCTTTATAGCATATTTATCTTCATCATAGATATGGACATAATGGGTTAAATTTTTGTCTACTTCCTTACTTGACCCTGAATGCCCTGAGTACTGGAAATGTGACCCCTATCAGTACCTATGAGAATGTGTACCTCTCAGATATGTTTACTGAAAGGATTCACAATAACCCTGAGAGGTAAGCAGGGCAATTACCTATCATCATTCCCATTTTCAAATAGGAAACTACAATTCAAAGAGGTAAAATGACTCACCTAAGGCCAGCAGTCCTGAAAATGGTGACATCATGACTTCTAACTTCAAATGTCATTACTTTCTAACACATTGTACTATTTCATATTTAAAGTAAATAAAGCCATTTTCAAATTGAAAATTTATTTTACCTGTTCCAAAAGTAAAAGCATTCCATGGTTCAAAATCTGAAGAGTATAAAATAACACAAAGTGAAAAGGCAACCAACTACCCACAACACCAAGTCTCCATCCACTCAGTTCCCACCACTGGAAGCAACATGTTATCAATTTGTCTATTCAAAATGAAAGAAATTAAATGCTTAATTTGATGGTATTTATTACCATATCTCCCACTACCCATTAATTAATCTGCTAAAATGGAGATGGTTCAAGTTATATTCAATGATTATGTAAAATTAACTAATTTTAATAAATAAGACAAAATCTGTTTTGTAAACAACTAGAATGATGCATGCCAAATGCAAAATCAACACCACTATGTTTTTTGCAATATTGTGAATTTCAGAAATTAGTAAACTGATTAATCTCAGGAATTAATAATTTATACAACACAAATGTAAAACTAATTATTTCACTAATCCTCTAAATTGCCCCTTAAAGGTTTTGAAATGTCAATGAAATTGAAGTGTATACTTATTAAATGGCTAAGGACACCACTGTGAATAGCTTTTACTTGAGTTTGTATGAGAAAGCAATAGTACCTCCCACAGCTACTTCACCTCCATACAAAACACTCTCACAGTTTTTAAAATTTCACTAAATTTATTGAGGTGACTGGTTAATATAATCATACAGGTTTGAAGTGTACTTTTCTAAGGTACATGATCAGTGTGCCCACCACCCAAAGTCAAATCTCCTGTCACCATATATTTGCCCCCCTTTACCCTTTACTACCCCCACTGCCTTTTCTCTGGTAACCACCATACTATCATCTGTGTCTATGAGTTTCAGTTTTATATCCTACATAAGTGAAATCACATGGTTCTTAGCTGACAGTTTTAACCACTACTTAAAATCACAAATCTCCATACATTTGACTTTCTATCTTCTCTCTAGATTCATATTTCTGTCTTTACAACATCTCTATTTAGACACCCCACCAGCAATTAACTGAAGCAGGTTGAAAAGTGAGCTCATAATTACCTATTCTAAAACAAAACCCCTTTCCCCAACCTGAACTGTGAACATCAGAATCACACAAGTACACAAGTACTGGATAAAGTAGGCCTGACTTGAGACAAGTTCAAAGAAAAAGAGCTAAGTTGTCTGCACCCTAACCTTTACAAACTAGAGTACTAGCAGAGGAATATCCAATACTATTATTCTATCTTGTGAAATAGTTCAGTTTGGTTAAAACATTCAGATAGATGGTAGACTCCAAACTAATATAGGTTACCACAACTAAAATGGGCAAAGAAAATATAATTTGATACAAATAACTTCAACTGATTGATGATTTTCATTGCTTGTAAATAAAAAAAGCTTAAGTTAGGATATCTGAATTCTATCAAATTATAAAATAAGTCCTATTTAGTACTATTTTACATAATAATTATTCTTAGTGGTCCATTTACTCAAGTTATTTTTGGAATTACTGCTGAGAAAATTTCAGAGCTGAAACTGGGAGTTCTTAGTTGTAGAGCTCTAGGATCCAGAGAACTTATGACTTTGGGACTGTTAAGATACTTTGAAATGTAACATGTTTATTCAGCTTGTTGTACTGAGATTTGTTCATCAGGTCAAAACAGTTTAAGAAGAAACATGTACAGAGATTTCTTTGTATTTTTATATTACTGACATTGAGGTACTGTTTAGGCCCTATGTACAGAAGAATGACAGAATATTAATAATCAGTAGCAATAATCATTAGTAGTAATTTCCATTCAGAAAAATGCAAGTAAAAAAAAAAAAAACGAACTTTCACTCTGTAATCCTATTAAAAGTTATAGAGTAATTTGGTGTGATAAAGAGCCCACTTTAATTGTATATTTATTTTGTACTTTTCCACATATGATTTTTTAAAACTTAAGCCAATTTTCTAAGTCTTTAACTGCTTATATAGTACTTTTAAATAATATTTGGTAATGGTACTTCAGAACTGTATTTGACACCATTTTAATAGCTTGTGAATCTGGTTTGAACATTCAATATAGCGAAATTTCCTTAATTATTCTAAGATTAGATTAGTGATCCCCAATAACCCTGAAGCCCTCCAAATCTTGTCTATGTCATAGTAGTTATAGTCTGTAGTTTTTAAAAGTTTGCATTATCTCTAATATTCACTCTTTTTACGCCATAATTGTTTATTCAGAGTAAAACAGTCATTTTACAGCTTGACTTTCTGAATTTGTCAGTAAATACTGTTCAAAGATTTTGCATTTTCATAACTGGAGGTATACCACCTTTAGCTCTCCTCCCATGAACAACATATGTTAGCATGTAAAAACATGAAAAGCCTCTAACTTTATCTCACAAAAACAGAATAATATATAAATAATGGATTTTCTGGCATTAAGAGCTCAGAACTTTCTGCAAGTTGTTCTAAACAGTCTTCTTGGACTATTTCAAATAAGTTATTTCATAGAATCTTAGGATCCTGACTCTGAGGACAGACTACCATGATTATATATAAACACTCCTATAACATCCCTTTCTGTAGCCAACCTAAGAAACACAAGTAATAATAGCCACAGCATTAAGGTTAAAGAAAGACCCAGGAGATAATTCAAACTTGCCTACATGTAGGGGAGAAATTTTTATCCTTTAATTGACTATATAAATATAACCAAATTACCATTTTTCAATGGTAATTTGAAAACCAGTTTTCTTTCACAGAAGAGAAATGCTCTTTCAAGAAATGTTAATAGATGTGATGAAAAGAAAGAGGTTTCTATGAACAAATAAAACTTGGGAAATATTGCATAACTCTATTCCCCTTAGAGATTCCCACAGTGAGAGCTTTTGAGTAATCTTACAATGAAAAAACAGGTTAAACTTTGATTAACTCAGCCCTTACCAAATTAATTTGAACACAGAACACTTTTTCAAGTTACCTATTAAGATCTAATTAGCCATATTCTATAGAATACCAAAACTTGAAATCCAAAATGAAAGGCAGGTAATATTCAAAATTCTGACTACAGTATTTTATACATTTCTATTTCTAAAGTATATTTTTACCTTATATTAAATATAAAAATATTCTATTCAAAACCACCAATTTATAGAAGTTAATGTCATATTAATTATCAATTTAAATAATACAATTAATTTTTAAAATAAATCTTAATGTGGCAACAGTTTAATACTAATATGTATCTCTGTATATTAGTATAATTAATACTAAATAAATGACCATTAACTTTATAACTATCCTATCACTTCTAAAATTTTAATTGGCTGATTATTGAATTCACATTTTAGTAGAAAGTAACAAGTCATACCATCTTGTGATATTATCAAGCAAAATATTTAGTTTGAGAAATTATATAGTAAATTATAGCTGACAAATTTTTTAAAAATCAAATCCAATTTTTCCTAACAAAGCTTATTTTTCTACTTGAGATATGGTATCTTAATGGCAATAAATACTCAGTGGTATCCAGGCAAAATTCTATAAAAGAGCATAATTTTTTTAATATGTCATTTTAAGGAAGATACATCAATAGAAATTATCTATATAAACACTTTAAAATTGATTCCTTAACTTTACATTTATGAATAATTACATAAAATATCATCAACAGACCTCCGAGCAACCATTAACAAATATCCAGTAATTTAAATTTCTAAAATAGTACAAAT